>NC_052051.1:111390913-112018800 GCF_903992535.2 Arvicola amphibius | reverse complement strand
ACAGCAGGTGGAGGCATATTCCTTAGTTTGAACCACTTTTTGGTTATCTTTAATAGTTTTTTACTAGCATATATTTATGTGTAATAATGGATCGTGTATCTGTGATTTGTTTGTTTGTTTGCTTTGGTTTTCAAGACTCAGTTTCTCTGAATAGCCCTGGCTGTCCTGGAACTTGCTTTGTAGACTGGGCTGGTCTTGGACTCAGAGATCTGCCTGCCTCTGCTTCCCAAGTCATAGGACTAATGGGACTGAAGACTTGTACTACTAGCATGATTTTTTTTTTAATGCGTGTATTTAATATTTAATCTCTGGGGTTTTGTTTGGTGTGTTTCTGTGTGGGCACAAGTGCCGTGGCATGCATATGGAGGTCAGACAGCTTACAGAAATTGGTTCCCTCCTTCTACCATGTGGATCCTGGGACTCTGCTTGTGCAGCAGTGCCTTTACCTACAGAACCATCTTGCTGGGCCTATGTTTGTTTTGGGGGAGTACAGCTTTGTGTCTGCAAACACTCGGGTGTCAAAGGAAAACTGGGAGTCCACGCTTTGATCACGTGGGTTCCAGGAATGGAATGACTGACCATCAGGTTTAGCACATGCACTGTAATTCTCTACTCTACTTCTTCCTCTCTGTTATGGTTTTTTTGGGGGGGGGTCTGAGACTTACTGTGCCACCCAAATTGGCCTCTAACTGAGCAATCCTTGTACCTTGGCCTCCCAAGCACTGAAATTTGTATTTGTGAGCCAGCTTGCCTATAGCTAATCATTGCCATTTTGTAATTTGGGAAGAAGATGAGCTTCTCTTGGAAGATCAATCCTTCCTGCTTCAAGAACCCAGATCACTCACTGTGCTTTTGCTTCCTCAGGTATCTTGCGGTACCGAGTAGATTTCCAGGGAATGGAATACCAAGGAGGAGACGATGAATTTTTTGACCTTGATGACTACTAGGTAGTCGACATGGGTCCGGCAAAATGTGCCCTCACCCTCCAGCATTCAACCCAAGGAGCATACCCGTGGTGGAATCCAAACAGATCCCTGCCTTACAATTGGAACATTTCCAGAACTTAATCCGTGAACATTGGATACTGAAAAGAAAGCGAAACAGAACCAGACCCAACCCTACACTTTGGTTTGTCATGGAGTCAGCGCAGCAGCCACAACTAAGTCCTAAATGCCACTGGACTAATTTAAAAAAGAACCCCAATTTTTACTTTTACTTGATGGTAAAATTGGTTGCTCTTGTATTTTATGAAAAAAAAAATGATTTTTTTAACCTTCATACATAGAAGCAAAACTACTTTAACTGCTGTAAACCTTCAAAAGTTAGTAGAAGTGAGATCATACTGGTTTGTTTCTTATTTTGATCAGAGAATAACTAAATTGCTGCATTTCGCAGTGACCCATTTACATGGCATTCTCAGCTTAGACTGCACAAGAAGAAATATATGTGGTGAAATATTGGAACTGTTTCTCTCTTGGTCTCTGTTTAATGTTGAAAGGGTGAGTTAATAGGAGGCAATTTCAGCTTCACTCCCTCACACTTCCCACTCCCAGACTGTCTGTTTCAAAGGTGCAGATTGTGTTGCAAAGTCAGACTGAGTGCTGAAACATTGGGGCCAGCGCATTCTTGACTTCCATCTTTTTGGAGGCACATTTGTGCCAAGCATTTGGGAGCTCTTAGTGTCACTAACATTAATGAAGCCCCTCCCCTTTGTCTCGGCCTACTAGGAACCAGTGTGGGATGGACACGATGGGGCTTCTGTGCCATTGCTGGGATTGGGAGAAATAAAACATGCAATTTAAGTGGAACCAAAAAAAAAAAAATGCAAAGATGATTTTGCTTGGATGTATTCTTGATAAACGGAGGTGGTCGTGTTTCCTTGTGTTGGGTGGCATGAGATTATGTGTTTTGATTTTTTTTTCTTCCAAATGAACTGCAAGATTTTTCACATGAACAACAGACAAGACATGTATGACTGCATGTTTCTCAAACCCCTGGTGGGGCTGGAGCATCTGTTTCAGAAGTGGGACTTAAAGCACTCTCAGATGAGAAAGTATGGGAGGAGGGTGGGGAGGGCATGGGGGAGGGATGGGACACAGCTTCTGGCACCATGGATTAAACCATGTTAGATCCAAAAGTTGGCCAAAAACCTGAAGCTTATGCTTCACAGCTGGGCTGTAAGTTGGATTTGAGCCCAGTTGAAGTACAAGGTCATGTTGTGCTCAAGGTGGTGACAGTAAAGGAAGTGTAGGGTGTGCCCAGTGGCAGCAATGGGGAAAGCATACCAAGTGGACTTTGAAGGACCAAAGGTTTTAAAGTCAGTTGGTATCACCCACACTCACCAGGGTGGTGGGGTACATTGGGTTTCAAATTGGGTACTTTTAACACTTTAGTGCCTGACTGCTGTTCCTCACTGACTTGACTCAGTCACTTGTAGCTTTATTGGTCTGAACCAGCTCCTGTTCCCAGGTTACAGACCTGCCTATCGTTCCAATAATCCTGTTTCACTTGAATGAAGGGAGTATGTCTTAAATGTAAAGCTTCTGGTTCTCACACTGTACCCTGAGGTCCAAATGACTGTCTGTCGCGTAACCTGATGTCTCAATCCCCAGTGAGAAGAGTCAATTCTTTCGTGTTCACCAACATGGCAGGCTTCACCAGAACAGGCTTTTTGCTTTGGGCTCTGCTGTTTGTTTGCAGAACACCCAAGAGCAAGCAAACACACTCTTCCCAGCAGTACCATAGGGCTTTGCCATTGTAAATGGGTCTAATGTGATATGACAAGACCAGAGAAATTGGATGTAAATTGACAGTTTTGAAATGCTTGTTGTTTCACATGATACATTTAGGGTATGCAGCTCCTTTTGTAGTTTTTATTTTTACTATTTAAGTTTGGAAATGATGCCAAATTTTTGTATTTCTTTAATCAATGTGTTCTCCTTGGTGATATATATTGCATTATATATTGATGTGTGTATCAATATATACCGATATGTGTTACACTTCCGCATACAAACACATACGTGAGAGGGGTGAAACCGTAGCCTGCACTCCCTAGCCTCTGCAGAGAGACCCTAAGAGCAGAATCTCGGTGTTGTGATGTACAGAAATGGAGAAGAGTATTAAACCATATTTAAGAATATATTTTGTGTGCTTGAGATTCTTTAGGAATGTTCCTAGGAAAGTCTGAACTACAGAGATTGAATTCTCCCATTTATTAGATTAGCCATGCCTAATAAATGCTCAGCCTTAGTGATTCCATGTTAATGAAGAATAGCTGAGGTTGCAATTCCAGGGTTATGCTATAGGAGCTTCCACTATCTATGGCCAAGCCAATTTATACCTTTCTCCACTTTTACATGTATGCCAGAAGGGAATGTGCATGTGTCCAGCTTTGGATTTTTGTTTGTTTTAAAATATTTCAAACCTGCCTATACTCCATGGAGACAGACTGTGTTACCTAACAGGTAAAAAGGCCTTCATCAGCAGCTCTTTGGTGATAAAACCAAAATTTTATCCTGGTCCCAATTCTTAAGTTAATTCTATGTCCACTTCCCTTTGAGTCCTATAAAGGTCCCATAGTCCTGTGGTGGTACAAGTTTGAGGCTAATCTTGGCTTCATAGCGAGATTCTGTCTCAAAAAATGAATGAAAGAATAGCCCAGGGGGCTGAGTAAGTTGGCTCAGCAGTTAAGGCTGTAAGCCAAGCCAAGTGGCACATGCCTTGAATCCCAGCACTTGGGAGGCAGAGGCAGGTTCAAGGAGAGCCAGGGATACACAGGGAAATCCTGTCTTGGAAAATGGGAGGGGTGGGGCACTGGCTACACTTGAAAGTGTGCGGGTTCAGTGCCCACATGGTGACTCACAATAGGCTGTAGCTCCAGTCTTAGGGGATCCAGTGCCTTCTGATCTCCGCTGGCACCTGGTGCATGCATTAAAAGTAAATCTGGTGTGATGCGGTTGGTGCATATCTTTAATCCCAGCAGGTAATCTCTTGAGTCCTAGGTCAGATCTTAACAATATTTCTTTTCTCTCCTTAAAGGTTTAGAAACATAGACGTTCATTTAACTTTATTTTATGTGCATTGGTATAAAGGTGTTAGATCCCCCGGAACTGGATTTTCAGACAGTGTGAGCTACCATGTGGGTGCGGGGAATTGAACCCCAGGCTCTCTGGAAGAACAGTCAGTGCTCTTAACCATTGAGCCATCTCTCCAGAGCCCCCCTCCTTTGAGAGTTTAAACGTAGTTGAGAAATAGCTGTCCATGGCTGGCTATTTCCAGTTTGAAGGAAAACTGACCGTTGTGATTTTCTTCTCCTACCCATCACTGCCTTTCCAGTGCTTTCTCATCTGACCCAGAAAGTACTCAGGTTAAAACAGTCTTCCTCTGGAAAGAGGCAGGCACACTGCGCAGCAAAGGAGGGGGTGTTTCTCCTGCAGCATGCCTAGGTGGTGTTCCTAATTAAGGTTCAGCTGTTGGGAGAGCAGGACATGTGAGCTGAGGCACTTGCCTGTCTGGGCCTGCAGTGCTGCCATCTTTTGTTCCCCGTTCCCATTCCCATACCACAACACTCCCAGACAGGCCCAGCAGATTGGCTGAATGCCACGGTGGAATTTAAGGTTCATGTCAGCTTCCCTGTAGTGCCGGTTGGAATTCGCATCTGCCAAAGTCCCACCCTGATGGAACTGTACCTCAAGGGGTGTAGGAGCTGGCGGGGGGGGGGGGGGGGGGGGGGGGGGGGGGGGTGGAAACATGGTGTTAGAGCCTGTGAGACAGGATGCCACAAGGTGGCATGAGGCCCAATGAGAACTAAGGGGAAATAAGCAGACATTCTTCTAAGGTTTCCTGCAAGTGCACGTCCTGGCCTGTGAACTGCCCTGGAGAGTAGAGCCGTCTCCAGGAGTCCCGGTATTCGGCAGGCTCATCCTTACCTGGGCTTAACAGGAACCAGTCTGTAATCCCTGGTCCTTGAGAGGCTTGGGCAAATCAAAGCCAGCCTGTTGAAACGAGTGAGGTCCTATCTCAAAACAAAGGGCTGGGGATGTAGTTTAGTGCTACGTTTGTCCAGTATATGTGAAGACTTTGGGGTTGATTCTTGTACCATGCTGAGCCCCCACCCAATTCCCCAGCACATGAGGTGTTAAAAAGCCCTGGCTTTGAACTGCATGTGACACACCGGCACTCTGGAGGCAGGAGAATAGAGAGTTTTTTAGGCCAGCCTTCTTACCTGGAAAGACTGACAGACTGGCTGAAGAATTTTCATAATGGTGAATCCATAGCACGGTACCTGGAGCTCGATTGGGCCCGTGATGAGACTTGCTATCAAGATTCCTTGGCTACCAGCTTCCTCATGGATGTGTCTAGAGTGACTTTACACCAGTGACCACAAGGTGGTGCTACACTACAAGGATACTAGCTATGGATGACATTTGCGTCGTCTGCAAAGGCCGGATCTCTGGCCAGCATTAGATGTCTGGAACAACTTGCTTTGTCCTTACAGTCTGGAGAAATAGCGAGGGCAGTCAACCAAAAGAGGGAGGAAGAACCCAGGGGGCTCATTCAACGTCTGCTCAGTTTTTGCCCTCTGAAATCTAGGTTTGAACCGTCATCTGTAAAATAACTACCGTCACTGACATTCAAGTTACATAACCCTTAAGAAACCACAGAGACATAGTTCTATCTGTCCAAGCTATTACATGGCAATCTAGGACTCGGTCAGGTCTTTTTGGTTCCAGAGTCATGAAATGCAGGCAATTCTTGCATTAAGGGGGAAAATGTTGGGGCAAGTGAGGTTAAGTGGGCATGCATGCCCACCCACTGGCATGCTTTCCCCCCTGCCTGCGTTGTATCCGGAAACACTTCTTCCCACAGCACACATTTCAGCTGGATAGCCATCTTATCCCCCAACACAGTTGAAGATGGATAAGGGGGTCCAAAGACCTCCAGCATCCTCACCAGACCTTGGAGGAGCACACTTAAACTGCTAGCACTTGGGAAGTGGAGGCAGGAAGATCAAGGAATTGAAGGTCATCCTTATACTGTGTTTAATGCTAGCTAGCCTTGGTTACATAAGACAGTCTCTAGGGTTGGGGGAAAACAGTTTATCCAGTGTCTTCATAGAATAGACAGAATTTTCCAAACGATAGTGTTTGTCCTTGGTCTTGTATTAACCCCAGTCCTGCTCTAAGCTAAGCATGTACTCTACCACTGAGCCACATTGCCACCTCCCACCCATCCACCCCTTTTGAAGCAAAAAGGTCTTGCTAACTTGCACAAACTCTTGGTCTCAAATGATTTTTTTTGGTTTTTAAATTTATATTTTTATGTATGCATTTATGCCTGCACACCAGGAGAAGGCACCAGATCTCATTATGGATGGTCATGAGCCACCATGTGGTTGCTAGTAATTGAATTCTAGTAAAAGGCCTTTGGAAGAGAATTCAGTGCTCTTAACTAAGCCATCTTCCCAGCCCTGCTGATTTTTTGTTTTTTAGACAGGATTGCTACATAGCCCTAGCTGTCCTGGAACTCCTCACTGTGTAGGTCAGGCTGACCTTAAATTCAACGACCGACCTGCCTCTGCCTCCCAAGGGCTGAGGTCAAAGGCGGGTGCCTCCACCCCTGCCTCAAGTGACTGTTGCCCTTTTTGCTCAGCATCAGAAGTAGCTGGTGACACAAGAGTGGCAGGTACCTGCATTGTGCCAAACTTGCCCCCAACTAGGTTACTTTTTCTTTTAAAATTATCACATTTTTGTTAACATTTTTTAGAGGTGCATGTCACAGCTTATATAAAAAATAAGACAACCTGTAGGTGGTGATTCTCTTCACCTCCCTCCGCCTCCCTCTGCTGAGCCCTCTTACCTGACCCTTGCCCCTGCTCTTCAAATTATGTCATTGATAGGACAGTTAACACTGAGATGTGAACTATAGATAAAACCACCATAGTTGGATTCTAGCTTTAGCTGGGCGGTGGTGGTACACGTCTTTAATCCCAGCTCTCAGAAGGCAGAGGCAGGCGGATCTCTGAGAGTTCCAGGACAGCCAGAGCTACATGGAACAAGGACTATTTGGGGACCTTTGATCCTAGCTAGACAAGCAGCAGGCGATGGGGAAGCACAGCTACCTGAAAACATGGAGTCCAACCTGAAGACAGACTTCTGTCCTTCGTCTCCAGTCAGTCCGCTCTTCACTACATAGCCTAATACCTTCACTTTTCAAAAAAGGTTGTTTCAGGGAGGGAGAGAGCTCAAGAAGAGCACTGGAATCTCTTCAAGAGGGCCTGGGTTCAATTCTCATTCACATCAGTCCCAGGGATCTGATAACCTCTTACGGCATTTACACATATTCCACACATGTGCACAGACATACATGCAGACAAAATATACACAAAATAATGTGTATGGGTGTTTGCCTGCATATATGTCTTGCACCAGCATGCATACAGTGCCTGCAGAGATCAGAAGAGGGCATCGGATCCCATGGAAGTCGATGGCTGTGAACCATCAGGAGGGTTCTGGAAACAGGATCCAGGCCCTCTACAAGAGTAACAAGTGCTCCTAACTGTGGAGCTGTCTCTCCAGTCACCCAATACTTGCGTTTTTGAGACAGGGTTTACTATGTAGCCCAGGCCAGTCACAGACCTAGTTATCCTCCTGCCTCCACCCTCGACGAGCTGGATTACAGGCATGCACCATTTTTGAGATCTTTGAGAATCCTAACTTTAGCACTCGAGAGCCTTGGATCTTATCCTGTTCCCTTCACAACCCAGAAAAGGCGGCTGGAGACCAGAGAGCAACATCACAGATGACCTGCCGAGCTCTAAGTTAGCACGAGCAGTCTCAGCAAACAGGTGACCTTGTTTTCTTAAATCCTGCTCTCTCCAGTGCTATGGGTGAAAGCACAGATTGTGAGAAGGGGCAAGTGAATGGCCATAACCAAAGGAGGATGGGAGGGGAAAGGAGGCGGAACATCCAGAGAGTGTTGTGAAGTCACTTCCCCTAGTCAGGGTTGCCTTGAGTGTGTGACTCAGTTGCTTCTCTTGCCCCAGGCTCCCAGCACTCTCTGCCACTCTGCTGAGACACCCTGTATGGCTCTATGTGGTCCTTTCTGCTTGGCTCTCCAAACCACTCAGCTAGAGATCCCATTCCTGGGGAGGCTAGGGAAAGAGCGGCAGCTTCAGAGACAGGCTCCAAGTAAGGAGCAAGGATCTTGTGAGATGGGGGCAAAGGAGAGCTCAAAAAGGAGAGAAATCAGGACTCGATGCCAGGACACAAGCCTGTTACATGGCTGTCCAAACTGAACAAGTTCCGAGTCTGGACTTTGGGGTGGGGAGTGATGGGACTAGCAAGGCCACTTAGAGGGGCTGCAGAGCACGCTCTGAGAAGATAGGATGACAGCTGCGGGAGAGATAGAGCTCCTCCCTGCAGAGTCGTGCTGGCCAAGACTAGGAGCTCGGTAGCTGAGGATTGCCTTGCATGTGTGGCTCTGGGGTTGACCCCAGCACTGGAGCTGCGCTCCTGTGCTCAGCCTGTGAACCTTCCCTTGTCCCACTTCAATTCTGTACTTCAGGCCGCCCTCCCATTCGTTCCCCATCCCTTTCAAATCTGACTTGGAAGAGAGGCAACAGATTAATTGTAGCCTGGGGACCTGAGCAGAGGGCCTCCGAAACCCAGACCCTTCCAGCCTTGTCTACAGCACCCATCACTGCCATCCTTTCCCTGAGCAAGCCTTCACAGGCATTTCCTATACGCTGAGCCTGTGCAGCATGCGGAGGCTCAGTGGTGAGCGGGCAGTGAAGAGCAGAAGGCCCAGGCTTTGGTTATTGACTTGATCTGAAAGCAAGGAAGTTACTCAAATTTCAGGAAACTGATATTTGATACTCATCATTTCTCATTTGTTTATTAATTATATTAAGGTATAATGTAAATACAATGAGACCCTGTGTTAAACCATTTCTAAAATAGGTGCCTATAAAATTCACACTATAATTTCATTTTAAAAATTATTTATTTATTTATTTATTTATTTATTTATTTATTTATTATGTATACAGTATTCTGTCTGCTTGTATGCCTGCAGGCCAGAAGAGGGCACCAGACCTCATTACAGATGGTTGTGAGCCACCATGTGGTTGCTGGGAATTGAACTCAGGACTTTTGGAAGAGCAGGCAATCCTCTTAACCACTGAGCCATCTCTCCAGCCCCTATAATTTCATTTTTTGAGACAGTCTCACTATGTAGCCCCAGATGGCCTGGAACTTGCTATATAGACCAGGTTGGCCTTGAACGTAGAGATATGTCTGTTTCTGTCAGGATCTCACTATACCTATTTTTCTTATTCTTTTTCTTCCCTCCCTCCCTCTCTCCCTCCCTGCCTCCCTCCCTCCACCCCCCCTTCTCTCTCTCTTTCTTCCTTTCAGCATGGCCTTTTGTTTTCAGAGACAAGGTTTTTCCTTTTTTAAATATTTATTGATTGATTTATTGATTCCTTGATTATGTATACAATATTCTGTCTGTGTATATGCCTGAAGGCCAGAAGAGGGCACCAGACCTCACTACAGATGGTTGTGAGCCACCATGTGGTTGCTGGGAATTGAACTCAGGACCTTTGGAAAAACAGGCAGTGCTCTTAACCGCTGAGCCATCTCTCCAGCCCGAGACAGGCTTTTTCTGTGTAGCCCTGGCTGTTCTGGAAGTCACTCTGTAGACCAGGTGGCCTCCAATTCATAGAATTCTACCTGCCTCTGCCTCCCGAGTGCTGGGATTAAAGTTGTGCACCACCACTGCCCTGTTTAGTACATTCCTATACTATACCCCGGGGTAGCCTGGAACTCATTGCCCTTGGATCTTCCTGCCCTAGTCTTCAGAGACTGCGGGCCCATGTGACAACACATCTCTCAGGACTGAACCTTTAAACTATGGTGTCTGCACTAAAATCAGCTGTCAAAATTGAACTGTTGGATCCCCAGCTCGTGTCTGGGGAGATGGAGATTCCACACACCCACATGCTTGGTGTTGAAAGTGTTGCAAGTAGAGTCACAAAGAGTGCAGCACTGCCTGGACATCCCCGGGTCTGGTCACCACTACTCTTTACTCATGGTGAGCAATGTTGCCAACCGCTCTTTGGGTAACTTTTGAGGAACTGGAGAGATGGCTCACTTAATAAAGTGCTTACCTTGCAAGTATCAGGATCTGAGTTCAAATCCCAGAACCCACACAGAGAGCTGGGCATGGTGGTAGGTTTGTATGTCCTTAGTGACTAATCCCATTTCAAACACATGTTCATAATGTTGCAATCTGCTGGCCTGCCCTGTCACCTGGGTATCCTGTCCCTTTAAGTGACAAGCCCTGCTTACTCCCAATCTCCCCTTTCCTGCCTACACAAGCAAGGGATCTCCTGCCTGCACTCCATCTCTCTCTCTCTGTGTCCCTCACTCTTCTGAAGAGGCCGCTTCTGCCTCTCTGCCTTTCCTTTCTTCTTTTTTGTTCCCCTCTTCTCTCTCCCCTTCTCCCCCCCATAACCCCTTACTCTTATAAAGTTCCCAATACCCACTAAATAAACTCTATACCCAAACTCTCTCTACACGGCATATCTGTCTGTCTCCCACCCGCGGGGCCTTGGGTCACCCATGTCATGACTAACACAATATGACTGTTGGCCATTGGCACTGCGTGTTCCTGTCCTTTGTTCATTTTTCACTTAAAAAAATAACTTGCCAGGTGAAAAAGGTACATACCTTTAATTCCAGCACTTGGCGGGCAGAGGCAGGTGGATCTCTGAGTTCCAGGCCAACCTGGTCTACAGAGTGAGTTCCAGGACAGCCAAGGCTAAACTGGGAAACCCTGTCTTAAAAAGAAAGAAAGAAAGGAAGGAAGGAAGGAAGGAGGGAGGGAGAGAGGGAGGGAGGGAGGGAGGGAGGGAGGGAGGGAGGGAGGAAGGAAGGAGAGAGAGAGAGAGAGAGAGAGAGAGAGAGAGAGAGAGAGAGAGAGAAAGAAAGAAAGAAAGAAAGAAAGAAAGAATTAAGTCCTGCAACTCAAGGACACAGAATGACTTTCTATTTATTTAGATTTTCTTTCTTTCACTATGGTTTATAATTTCCATTGAACAATCTTTCTACTACCTGAGTTAAATTTACTCCTGGGCATTTCTTTGTGGTTGAAAATGGAATTGTTTTCTTCATCTCTTTTTCAAACTGTTCATTGCTGGTGTCACTATGGTTTTGATTTGCATTTTCTGATGACTATAACAGAGAGCATCTTTTCATATGCTTATCAGCCATTCAGAGCCCTCCCTGGTGAAATCTGATCTTGGGGTTTTTGTCTTATTTATGAATGGCTATTTGCTTGCATCATATACCTGAGCACCATTTCCGTGTCTGGTGCTGCAGAGGCCAAAAAGGACACTGGATCCCGTTGAACTGTTGGAGTCACAGACAGGTGTTATAAGTGGCCATGTATGTGGGTGCTGGGGATCGAACCTGAGTCCTAGACCCTTCTCTGGGTCTCAGAAAACTACTTAATGAATGTGGGGTGGACATTGGAGTCAGCTGTCCAGGGGAACAGTGGCAGTCCAATTAAAGGCTCTGTGACTTTCAGGTTCAACTTTGAAATGAAGTTTTATTAAATATACTAAGTTGTTTACTACACAATATAGACAAGCAAAGGGTGAGCCCCGGGAATGTTTCATGAACAAAAGAAACAACCCCTGGACTTCCAGACTAGTGAATAACTCTGATGTGACACCCTAATTGTGACAGGGTTATGTGTGAAATCGAAGTCGCGCGGCTAACTGACCTGACAGAGAAAAAGAGGATCCCTAATCCAGAACAGCTCATTGAGGAGGCCATGTGAACAGGTCTTTTGGACTAAGGGAGAGTGTGACCAAGGTTGAACCTGTAGAACCAAGCAGACAGAGCCTAGTCATTCACGTCTGTTGTCCCAGCACGTGGGAGGGGGGAGGACCAGGTCAGCTTGCAATACAGAGAGGGGGACACGAGAGAGGAGGAAGAAGGGAGGGGGAGAGACAGAGATAAGCAAGCCAGGGAGCAGATCCCGCCCACCGAGTGTGAAAGGTGGGGCTGAGCTCACAACTCAGTTGAAGAATAAGGAGAAACTACTGAGGTATTTTAAGCAGGGAGGTGACACTCAAACCTCTTTTTCAAAAGATCCTTCTGTGCACAGTGCAGTTTGGAGAAAGCCTGGATCACTATGAAGAAGCTCAAAGCTACTTCATACCCAAGAAGAAACCTACAGGCCCGTGAGTGTGATATTGGAGAAGATTCGGAACACATGGAAGAGCAAAGAGTACATACTGCTCTTGTAAGAGGACCTAGGTTCAGTCTCCAGCTCGAGGGAATCTGACGCCCTCTTCTGGGCTCTGAGAGCACCTGCATGCATGTGCACACACCTATCACATGCATATGTGCATAATTAAAAATAAACCCGATTTGTGTTTGTTTTGGGAGACAGGGTTTCTCCGTGTAACAGCCATAGCTGTCCTGAAACTTGCTTTGTAGATTAGTCTGGCCTTGAACTCACAGAGGACCACCTACCTCTGCCTCCTGAGTGCTGGGATTAAAGATGTGTGCCAGCACAACCAGCCAAAAAGAATTTTTTTAAAAAAAGATATGGAAGTGAGCCAGGTAGTGATGGTGCACACCTTTAATCCTAGCACTTGGAAGGCAGAGGCAAGCGGTTGAACTCCCAAGAGGGGATCTATATGTGTACAGTCAGATCTCCTGCCCCCCCCAAACACACACACACACACACAACAAATGTAATTTTAAAACTCTAAAATATCCTAATAAACTCCAACATGCTTCAAAAAGAAAGAAAAAGGCATCCAGTCCTGTTGAGGTAGTCCAGCTTGGTATTTTAAGCAGTGGGCAGGTTTTTGTTTTGTTTTGTTTTGTTCTTCTCCCGTGGAGATTTGGTTAAGAAAAATGAGAGAGAGAGAGAGAGAGAGAGAGAGAGAGAGAGAGAGAGAGAGAGAGAGAGAGAGAGAGAGAGAGAGAGAGAGAGAGAGAGGCAACAAAATCGTGAAAATCCCAAGAGACTACACTACGTGTCACATGCTTTTTTATTTCTTCAAAAAGGTTCACCTTCTCAACCCAGATCAAATAACCAACCCTCGAGAGAAACCAAAAAAGCTGGCATCAGAGCTTTCAGAGGAGACTCAAGACCCCTACCAGTTCGTGGGGTTTTCTGAGACTCGTAGCCACATCACCGAGAAAGAGGTCTGCCAAGCAGAAGCATGGGGTTCCCGCGAATCCTCGTGGAGTTCAACACCTTCGACACCATTCCTCCAGCAGGCTGTTATAAATAGCTCTCTGGTTTCCAGCCCGGGATCTCCCAGCCTCACCAGAAGCAGTCACCGCCTCCACAGCCTGAATTGCCCTCGACCGGGAGGCATCGGCCAGCAGAGGGCGAAAGGAAGCGGGAGACGGCGGGAAGAACCGCAGGAAGCCTGGTGTTCAGGATCTTCTCCCACAAGAGGCGGTAGCCACGCTGAGGACAACGCTCAGGGCAGCTCCTGGAGCTTTGAGAGCCTCTCCACACACCGTATTCACGGCACTCACGGCGACACAAAACTCAACTGAAAGGCCTTAGTTGTAGCCATAGGGCATGGGAGTTTGGTAGCTGAGGGGGGAGACTGTAAGCCTGAAAGTCAGTTTACTCTAGATCGAAACGAGAAAAAAGAAGTCTGGAAGGAGGAAGAGAAAGACATACTGACGGAAAGATGTCCTTCAGAAAGCACCTGCTGTCCAGCACGATGACCTGAGCTTGAGCCCTGAGATACACACTAGATGAGACTTCTACATATTGTCCTCTGACTGCCACATACAGACCAAATAAATAAAAATGTAATGTAAAAATAAACACACACAACAAGAGCCCACAAGCTGCCTGGACTAGAAACCCCTTCTCTGGCAGCAAGGCAACAGGGAAGATTGCTTGTTTCCCACCCAGCATGAAGTCTGGACTTCAGTGACTCTGGTGCCCGTCCCTCTCTCTGACCTTTTTTTTTTTTCTTTTTTTTTTTTGGGCAGATCGCTTCAGTACCTGAGTGTCTGGCCCAGGTTTAAGTCCCTGCAGCTGCTGTAACAGGGCCTGTAGAAGCTTGTCGGTTCTTGTAATAGTGGATAGCTGTCAGGCAGAGCAAGAGAGGCCACTCTGGGGTTGAGGGGGCACCTCGTGGGTACTGTTGCTCACGGTAGCTGTACACCCAACCTAGCCGTCGCTACTCACCCCCCCCCCCGCTCCATCTTCTCTTACAAAACTGAATCACTCTTGAAGGGTTCTGAGGCTCCTGAACCTCCATCCCACAGGAAACCTAAGAGGCCTGATGAGAGGGTTCTTCCCTGCTTTACTTTCACGCATTTGAGGTGAACTAGGAATGCAACGAGCAAGACCAAGTCTGCAGTCTGGACAAACCGGGGTGCACAGAGCTGCTAGGTGCATCGTCTGCCGACCTAGGGGCAGAATGGGAAAGGTTTCCCCTCGGGTCACCTTAGGGAAAACTAGAAGCACTCGGTCTACCACAAGCCTGTGAGGAAGGCGCCTGAGTAAAGGCGGGGAGCTGCAAGAAGCAGCCAGATGCTCCTAAAAGACCAAATCGCCAAGCCAAAAGGGGGCAGGGCGGAGGGTGGCCGCGGCTCAGGAGTTGCGAGCGGCTAAAGGATGTCCAGCGATGGAGTGCTGCGTGCTCGGGAGGGGGAGAAGAGTGGGGCAGATGAAATGGATGGCGACGCCGGGCGCCTCTGACCGACCGACCTTACGGGGTGGAAGGCGGCGCTGTCCCGAGGGGCTCCGGAGGCCGGCCTGTCCGCCGTTCCCCTCCTTGGCAGGGTCACGGCGCCGCGGACTGCTCGCGGGGGCCGTGCTCAAGCCCGCGGGCAGACTGCCAGCTGCGCCGGGAAGGAAGCACCATGTATGGGCTGGTGACAGAGAAGGAAACTCCTTGTAGGGCTGGGGAAGGAAGCGCCATACATGGCGCGGGGAGGCGGGGGGCGGGGCGGGGGCGGGGAGCGCGGGATCGAGGCACTTCCGCCGCCCGGGGCCGCCCTAACCGCGCCGTGCCCCTGGCCCCGGGGGGTGCTGCTCGCACGCGGTCCCAGGATGCGGAGCCCGGGGGAAGCTGCACAGCGCTCGGCCCGGGATGGTGCAGGACCCCGCGGGAGCTGCACGCACGCATGCCATTCCACGGGGTCCCGTGGGAGCAGCACACCTCGCCCCAGGATGTGGGAATTCCAGTTTGGCCGCGCTGGTTCTGCAACCTTGAGCGGGTCGCCTTCTCTCTATCGCGGGGAAGCACGCCTGAGCACAGGCACAGCCCAGGGTGGCTACCCCGTTGTTGTGAGCTGGGCGGTTTTCCCAGATGTCTGCTGAGTCCCCTTAACCTCCTCCGGTTAAAAGATGGAACAGGGAGCTGCTTCGGAAGATATATGCCTAGAAGAAAATAAGGCGTCCTTACAGTGTGGGGTTTCCCCTTCAGGGCTCAGAGGAAGTCTAATCTCAGCTTCTCCCCTTACCAGCTGGTTAATGTTGGAAACAATACCTTCTCAGAGGCTCCAGGTCTTCGGTGAAAGGGGGCTAACGGCCCCTACTTTGCAGGTTTGTGGTGACCAAATGAAACAGAGTGTGGTGTGTGTGTGTGTGTGTGTGTGTGTGGTGTGTTAGTGGTGGGGTGTCTAACATGAAGTAGCCCTGGCTTGAGAGCTTGGGCATTCTTCTGGAAGGCCTGTCTCAGTGAGGAGAGGCATCCTTCACAACCTCCTTCAAATATTGGCACTGGAACACAAGGTACATGCTAGGCAAAGGCTCTCCAGCAGACCTATAACCCCAGCTTCTTTTGTATTTTTCATTTTAAAACAGGGTCTCCCTAAGTGGCAAAGGATGGTCTTGAACTTTTACAGTGCCATCTTCCTCAATCTCCAGAGTAGCTGGGATTACAGGCCCTCGACACCAGCCCAGTTCTCTCTCTTTGGCCACTGCTTCAGTGACCTGCCCCATGGTCCTGCGGTCCTGTCCTTCCTCCAGAGGATAAAGGTGGCAGGGGAGAAAAAGCACCCAGAGGAGACTGGGTTGCCATGACGGCCAGATCCAGGTACAGAAGATCCCTCTCCTCCATGTGCTGTCAGCACACACCCACACATTTCACCAAGAGGTGGGGATCACTCTCAGAAGAGCATTCCCCAGCCCAGCCTGTCATGGAGCCCACTGAAATCTAACCTGGATTTCCCTGCCCTGTCCTGTGAGCAGCTGTTAGATAGATTCCAGGCAAGTCTGTGAACACACAATAGCTGACTGTCACCCAGGGCCTTGTTTCCTTTCATCCCCGTTGGGCACAGAGGCTGTGGTTGGCATGGTAACCTTCCCTGTAAAAGTTGCAACTTTCAAGGATGTTTTTTTCAATTTCAGCGGGGACACAGCACCTTCTGTAGGCCACCGAGTGACATGGAGCTGTGTCATCCAGGCCTCCCCGGGAATGAAATGTGTCCCTGGTAGCAGGAAGGAAGGACCAGTTCCCAGAGAGCCCAGGGCTCAGTGGAGATGCACCCTGGATCTCCCTCCCTGTGTGTCAGTCCTGAACCACCAGAGAAACCAGTTCTGGAGCCTAGGGATGCCACCGGTGCATGATAAACATCTGACTACACAATCAGGCCCCCAGCAAATTGAGCAGCACTTACAGCTGCCATTGCTGTAGAGCAAGACTGATAAATCACAAAGACTCCAGACATCAGTGGGTTTTTTTCTCTTCAAACATCTGTGGAATATATGAATATTGACTATCTCCTGTGTTCCAGTTTCCCACAGTGTATCACCTAAGTCCCTGCTCAGCTCATTGAGGTCTTAGAACACTTATAGAAATTGGGGAGTTAGAATTTGGGCAAACATCATAAATAGCATGACCCAAAATCACATGGCCTAGCGGCGACATTAGACCTTTGACCTTCAGAGCATCTATCCCCCATCTTTTGTGTGAAGTCTTATACTCTGTTGTATTTACAAACACACACACACACTCTCTCTCTCTTCTATTATTTCTTCTTTGTATTTCCTTCTGTGCTTCGAGCAAGCGAACCTTCCCCCAAAGCATTGGCTTTCTAGGGAGCGCTCGGAAAAGAAAGGTAGCCTGGGCATCTGTATTGGGCCTGGATGTTCTTGTGTGGCCCCTTCCGGCTCCAAAGCACCCTCGAGCCAGCTGCCTTGTCTCCGTCATGGAGTTTTCCCAGCAGAGGGCAAGCCCAGGAAAGTGGTTCTCAGCTGCCAGCTCCAGCCAGGCAAAATCACATTAGAGCCAGCGCGGCTTCCCTCAGTCCCTCAGGGAGCGCAGTCAGCTCCCCTGCAAAAGGGAGGGGAAGAGAGGCTTGGAGAAAGGGAGGAAACTTCCACTTCTTCTCTCACTGGCTAGGAAGAATCTGGTGTCAAGCTGCCACTAGTGTAGGTGGGAAACATTGGTGCTGGTCCTCATGCGATTACAGAAGTCTGGAAAATAAACCTTGGGCAGAACCTTGGGCAGGGGCTAGGCCAAGGCCCCCGGTTAAAGAGTAGAGAGACTCAGGTCTCAGAAAGGAGAGAATCCCAGATCTCTCCTTCCTTCTCCTGCTGGCATTCAACTGTCGGTATGTCTCCCTCCAAAATGACAAGCCTGCCACCAAGTCTGACTACCTGAGTTTGGTCCCCCAGACCCTCATGAGCCGATTCTCACAAGCTAACCTCTAGATGTACACGGTCACACGCCTACCTACACTAAATAAATGAACGTAACTTAAAAGTTTTTCAGCTGAGGCTCGGGGTGGGGATGCCGTGCAAAGGCAGAGAGTATGGCTGCCATCACCAACGCCAGATGTGCCAGAGCAAAGGGTTAGAATTCGGATGCCTGTGGTCCTGGGGCACCTGCATGTGACTGCTTTGCCTCGCTGCCTCTTGACTCAGGCTTCTTCCCTTTTTTGAGGTACCTGCTTGGGAAGGCTGACACCACAAAAATCTGCTCATTGTGTTTGCCACACAGCACCCACTGGGCTTCACTCAGACGAACCATCAGAGCCTTTACTGGACTCATGGGCCTGCAGGAGCACAGTAAGGCCTTGGCCTGAAGAGCTGCTGTCAGTCACAGATCCCTGAGGCAGGAAGGAGCCTTGAGAGGTTTCCACTACCTCTCCCACCCTTGAGTGTTCCCTGAGAGATAGTCAGATGTCTAAACGGAACAGTGCCCAGTGCCGTGTCTTGGTGAGTTTAGTCTGAGAGCTAGAATAGCCATCACTGCTAGTTAACACGCTTAACACGCCCCATCTCCTGCGGATGATCGTTCCCCAGAGCCCTCTGCAGACTGCTTCTGAGAGTCATGCAGGAGCCTGACTCCATCGCTCCCACCCCTGCTGCAGCCTGAGGGGGTGGGAAACACTTGAAACTCTGAGTCAGAGGAAAGGTTCCACTCTCCCTGGAACAGAAAGTCAAGGATGCGGTCTGTAGAGAGGAAAGGGCACTGGAAAGCCAGGAGAACACACTGCTTCCTTCCTTCCCGGCCTCTCTTTTGTTTAGATTTTAAGCACTTACCTTTTATTCCATTGTGGGTAATGCATGCTCACTGCAGACAGCACGGATGCTGGAAACGAGGTTTGTTACCAGGCTTCTCCATTTAAAGAAAAACTCTCTCACCCACCTACAAAAGATGTCCAGCTCAGAAGTGGTGCCTACTCACGCACTAGGAGTTTGGCCTTTGGGGCCCCAGTCTTTGTTAGAATACAGAATAAGGGGCACTTGGGGTGCAGTCTGAAAGAATGGTACATGGAGACTGATGGCTTGGAAGGGAGAAGGCTTGAGCCGAGAAACGGATTCACCTGTGTAAGAAAACGCAGGGGAAAAGGGAAGTTGTTTTTTTAAAATAATTTTTAATTATGTATATGCGTGTGTCAGGGTGTAGACATGTGTATTTGAGTGCGGGTGTTCACTGAGGCCAGGGTGTCGGGTCCCTCTGCAGCTAAAGCTGCAGGTGATCATGAAGCCAGCTGCTACAGGTGCTGGGAACCAAACTCAGGGCCTCTCAAAGGCAGCTGCTGACCATCTCAGGAAGTGTTTGCTGCGGTGGTAAGTAGCTACCCTTTTATTCCCCCAGGTACAGATTAGAATATATTTTATTTTCTGGCTCCAGGATCATAATTTTTTTTCTAAGACAGGGTTTCTCTGTATATCCCTGGTTGCCTTGAAACTTGTTCTGTAGACCAGGCTAGCCTCAAACTCACAGAGATTCACCTGCCTCAGTCTCCTGGGTGCTGGGATTAAAGGCATGCGCCACCACTGCCTAGCTTTTTTTTTTTTTTTAAGGAAACAGGTTTATTTATTAAAGCAGCTGTTCAGCTGAGCAACGACTAGACTACTGCCAGCAGCAGCCATAACTATTTACTTGCAACGCTATAGAGAGCCTTGACCATTTAGGTACCTAAAAGATATCAATATTTTATAAATTAAAAAAAAGAATTAGATATTCATCTTCCTGAGGATGCTCATGTATGCCCGAAATCCCAGCACTTGGGATGCTGAGACAGGAGGATCAGGAGTTCAAGGCCAACCTCAGCTATGCAATGAGTCCAAAGATCTCCTGGGCTTCAGGGTGCCCTGCCCCCACCCCATACACACAAAAAAAAGGGTGCAAAAGAATCAAGGAGGAATTGGAAGGGGGAATATGATAGAATACACTTAGACATCTATGAAATTAATAATAAATTAAAAATAACCACACAATAAATCTAAGTGGAAAGGAAGAATAGTTTAGTTTACCTTTTCCTCACATCTATGATTCAGTCTAGAAAAATCCTGACTAATTAATGCAAATGGGGTGGCAGGACTACAAAAGTCATTGCAACACCCAATGAGATCATAGTTAGACAAGGATCATCAATAATGGGGAGCCAGCACCAGCACTCGGGCACCTGAGGTGAGAGGATCCTTTCAGCCCTGACAGTCAAGATCAGACGATGCAACACAGGAAGTCAACCCTTAAAACAACAGAGCCAGGGTTGGGGAAAGGCTCCTGGAGCCGTCGGTGGGGAGCAGACGGGCTCTCTATGGCATTATAATCTGGTAGGGCTTACACAGACAATGGTAACGTCACAGAAATAGACAACCAGCAAGAGAACTGAGAGCATATGTTTGCAAGAAGCCTGGATATGATGCTCATAGGACCAGTATTGTTCACAATAGCCCAAAGTGGCACCATGCCAAATGCCCTCCAACTGGTGATGGGATAAATAAAATGTGGCATAATCGTTTACTGGAATATTACTCAGCCATAAGAAGGAACTGAAGTACGGACCAATGCTACAACAATCTCATGCTAAGTGAATGAAACCAGGCATAAAATGTCATATACCATGATTCCTTTTGTAGAAACCTCCAAAACGAGGAAATGTTGAGAGATAGAAAATGGGGCAGCAGTTGGCAGGTGCTGGTGGATGACCATGGCAGCTACCTGGGACAAAGCTTTGGGGATGGTTTGAGTGTTCTAGAATGAGATGGTGACAATCACTTTACAGCACTAAATACTGAAAGTCATTAGAGTGTACACTTCATCTACATAGGTTAGGCTATGCCTCTTACAGCCTCTTGCGGCACCGAATGGCCTCGAACTCACAACGTAGTTGACTATGATCTTGAATTTCTCAGCCTCTTTTACTCCCAAGTGTGCATCACCACATCTGGTTTTTATTCACCACAGAGGATCAACCCAGACCTTCCTGTGCCAGCTCAGCTCATCCCTGCCCCCAACAGAACAATTTAAAATGCCAGATGGCTCCAAAGTTAAGACAGCACTGGCTGCTCCTGCAGACAGCCTGGGTAAGGTTCCCAGGACCCACAGGGTGGCTCTGAACCCTCTGTAGCTCCAGCTCCAGGAGGGCTAGCACCCTCTTCTGACATGGGTACCAAACACACACGCTGCATACGCAAACATGCAGGCAAACGCACACATAAAATAAAATAATCTTTACAAAAATAAAATGAAATGTCTTGTGAATTATATTGTAACTCTTGGGAATCATATCTGGGCAGTTAAAAAGAGGCAAAGAAGGGGAAAACCCAGAAATTCTGTACTCCTTTCGTTGCAGTAGAAAGCACATAGCATCGCCTAAAACTTGAATCTGACCCAGCCTCTCAGCTGCACAGCCTGTTCATAGGAAAGTTGTGGGGCTAAAAGGACATGGCTAGACCTGGGGGCACACGCCATCACTCCCAGCGTTTACGAGGCAGAGGCAGGCGGATCTCTGTGCACTTGAGGCCAGTCTTGTTTCCAGGACAGCCAAAGCTACACAAAGAAACCCTGTGTTGAAAAACCAAATAAGTAAGTAAGTAAGTACGTAAGTAAGTAAGTAAATAAATAAATAAATAAATGAGACATATGAAGCAAAAATTAGGAACAAATGCAATCTGTCAAATTCTAAAAGTGGAAAATTCTTCTGCCATGAGACAGAAAGACTCAACTCCAGCAGGGTTGCCCTGACCTCTTCAGGCATATGCCCCCCCCCCCACATAATAAATAAAATGTTAAAATAAATAAATAAAAAGATACCGAGAGGAACTATCATGACTGAAAAGAAACTTTAAGACAAATTAAGCAAATGCAAAGTGTGGTGATTAGGGTTCTGATTCAAGCAAAAGTACTTTTAAAAGTCTATAAAGACGTCCCCTGACACATCTGTAGACGGAAGTCATGTGATGTGTGAGATTTGCTTCGGTATCGTCTAGTGGGTGAGGAGGAGAAGGAGGAGCTAGAAAACCAAGGCTGGCTGTGAACTGCTTGACGGATAGGGATGGCTTCATTGTGCTAGTCCCGCCTGCTTCTGCGAAGGCTGGAAAATTTGGAGTTTCTATCCCCAACACAGGGGAGAACAGTGTGTATGTCTGTGTGTCTGTGTCTCTATGTGTCTGTCTACATGGGTGCCTGATTTGAGTCTAGACCTGTCCGTGAAATCAGGGTGTATTTAAATGCATAGATAATCTTGTTTGGTTTTTGTTTTGAGACAGGGTCTGTCTAAATAGCCCTGGTCATTTCGGAACTCACTATGTAGACCAGGCTGTCCTCGAACTCACAGAACCTGCCTGCCTCTGCCTCCTGAGTGCTTGGATAAAAGGCGTGCACCATCACACCTGGCTTGTTAGATGCATAAATATTCTATCTTACTTAGAGAAAATTGAGTTAAAGTTGAGTAATGGAGCCCCTAAGGTGGCTCTAATTGACGGAAACCTAAAGATTAAAGGGAATTCAGGAGCCAGGCCTGGTGACTGTCCTGGGTAGTTTTCTGTCAGCCTGATACAAGCTAGAGCTATCTGCAAAGACCCTCAATTGAGAAAATGACTCGATCAGATTGGCCTGTTGGCAAGTCGTTAGGGTATTTTCTTGATTAATGGTTGATGTGGGAGGGCCCAGCCCGTGTGTGATGTCACCCCTAGGCATGGGGTCCTGGGTTGTCTAAGACAGTAGGCTGAGCAAGCCATGGGGAGCAAGTCGGTCAGCAGTAATCCTCCATGGTCTCTGCTCCAGTTCTTGCCTCTCTTGAGTTCCTGCCCTGACTTCTCAGGATGATGGACTTCAAGCTGTCAGCTGAGTTTAACCCTTTCTCCTCGAGTTGCTTTTGGTCAAGGTGTTCTAGCGCACCAACAGAAAGCAAACTTAAAGCAGTGGCTTGCCCCTGAAATCCCAGCACCTGAGATGGAAAGGCAGGAGGGCTGCGGTGGCTTTAAACTCAGCCTGAGCATGGCTGGCCTGGAACTCCCAACACTAAAGGCATGCTTGAAATCTGGAGTGATTAGTCTAAATTATTGTCATTACCTTAATTGTTGGGTCAAGGGCGGGCACTTGGGCTCTTCTGAGAAGGGTGGACACACGCAGCCTTTCACACACACGAGGTGCCAGCTTCTATTGGGCTATCACTAAAGCTCTTCCAAATCTGGCCCCAACCTGCCTTTCCAGCCGCATTCCCTGCTCCTCCTCTGCTTGCTTCCTGGCCACACCCCCATTAATGTGCTGGTTTCTGATATCAGAGTTTGAGGTGCCTCTGCTGTGTACTTACTGTTCCCCCCGCCTGTGGGACCTTCTCCTGTGAACTCCCCAATTTCCTTCTCCACCCTGTTCCTGCATCCTTGTCCTGGACAGAATTAGTCACTCCTCATCCTCTACACACCTTTCATACACACACTGTCTGCTAATTATTTCTTTCCAAATATCCCCCCACCCAATTCTGGGTTTCCCCAAGACTACTTACCTTGTTTCTCTCTCTGTGCTCAGGGTTGGACATAAAACTGGTATTTGCTAAATGTTTGGGGAATAAATTTTGACAGAACAGCTAAAAGAGCCAAGGGAGTCTGGATGGCCCAGTGCTACTCTGTGTTCTCAAGAAAATCACACAGGCTCTTTCTTCAGCCACCACTAAACTGGGGTGCTCTGGAGGGAGCGGTGGACTGCGAATAGCTGAGACCCCCCTGGCTAACACCGACGCTAACACAGAGATCTCACCAGTTTTCTACAATACAGCTGAGGAAGGGCCAATGCAATGGCTCAACAGGTAAAGGACCTTGTCACCAAACCTGATGACCTGAGCCCAATCACCGGGATCCATACAGTGGAAGGAGAAACCAATTCCTGAAGGTTCTCCTCTAACGTCCACACAAGCATTATGGCAAACACAGACACACGCACACACCACACACACAATCAATCCAGCTAATAATAATTTAAAAGAAATAGTTGAGAAAGTGGGACCTAGTGGTATGCTCCTGTGACCCCAGTTCCTCAAGAGACTGAGGCAGGAGGAGGGCTGGAATCCAGAGTCTGAAGCCAGCATGGGTAATCAACAGTAAGTAGGTAGGTATCTAAGAAGAATATACAGATAGTAGACAGGATGGATAGATGATGCAGCTCAGAAAATTAAATAACTCTTCTTGGTTTGTTTGATTTGTGATAAAAATCAAACTCAGGGCCAGCAGTGGTGGCTCACACCTTTAAACCCAGCACTTGGGAGGCAGAGACAGGCAGATCTCTGTGAGTTCAAGGCCAGCTTGGTCTATAGAGCAAGTTCCAGGACAGGCTCCAAAGCTACAGAGAAACCCTGTCTCGAAAGAAAAAAAAAAAAGATCAAACTCAGGGCCCTGGGCCTGCTAAGCAAATGTGCCACAGGGTCTCACTCTACAGTTCAGGCTGAAGCCTGCTATCACTAGGGGACAATGGATTTGCAATCCTCCGTCTCAGCATCCCTAAGAACCGGGTTAAAGGCCGTACCAGCAGGCCCGGCTTCTTCATCTCTGTGCCTTACGGTTCTTTTGTTGTTGTTTTGTTTTGTTTTGAGAAAGGACCTCACTGTGCACACTGAAGCTCTAGCTAGCCTAGAATTCACCATGTAGACCAGGCTTGTCTTAAACTCACAGAACTCCACCTGCCTCTTCCTCCTGAGCGCTATGATTAAAAGAGAGGACCACCCTGCCCAGTCCGTATGGTTTTTGAAAACCGCGTAGCTGTGTTTCTCAACCTTCTAAATTAGTTTGACTCTTTAATACAGTTCCTCATATGGTGACCCCATTGCAAAATTATTTTCATTGCTGCTACTTCATAACTGTAATTTTGCTACTGCTAGGAATTGTAATTCAATATCTGTGCTTTCCTTTGGTCTCAGGTGACCCCGTGAAAGGGTCCTTGGACCCACATGTTGAGAAACCAGCGCCTTATAGCCTAGAGATTAGGAAGCCAGTGGCAACTGTCTGGCGCTTCTCTCCTCCAGCACCTAATGAGCATAACTCCGCAGGGACTACCAGACAGCTAACCTGCAACCATCTGGTAAACAGCCCAGAGCCCCGAGTCCCCAGAAGACATCCCCCTTCAGATTCCCCTTCAGCTTCAGCCCTCTCCTTTAAAGCTCGGTCCCTGAAGGGGCAGACCCCTGAAAAGAGACAAATATTCCATCAGAGAGGCGTCACAAAGATTCCATGGTACACCAAGTTCAAGGAAATGATTATGACACATATAATCCTCTTTTAAGATTGTATTTATAAGCCAGGCATAGTGGCACACACCTTTAGTCCCAGTGCTTGAGAGACAGGGGCAAGCAGATCTCTGAATCTGAGGACACGTTGACATACAAATCAAATTCTAGGACAGCCAGGGCTACACAGAGAAACCCTGTCTCAAAAAAAAAAAAAAAAAAACTATTTTATGTAAGTTAGGCATGATGTAACCCAGGATTTGGGAGGCAGTGGAAGGCAGACCTCTGTGAGTTCAAGGCCAGCTCAGGTTCAAGTTACATACTGGTTTCAAGGTGGTGTTACTTGTGTGCACGTATCTGATAAAACTGGAACAATGCCATCTAAGACTTGTTTTGTTTTTGAGCCAGAGTCTCACTATGTAACCCAGGATGGACTAGAACTTGCGGCAGCCCAGAACGGTCTCAACTCATAATCTTCCTGGGTCAATCTCTTGAGTACTGATATTACGGGCAAACAACACCATGAACGGCTCCATGTAGATTTGATTATTTAATACTAATTTTATTTTATTGTCTGGACATAGGGTCCTACTACATAGCCCTGGCTAGCTGAGAACTAGCTATGTAGACCAGCTTGCCTCTACCTTCTGAATGCTGGGATACTATGACCAGCTTATTGCTTAGCATTATAAGTCTCTTTCAGATCAATAAATAATTTATTACTCATCACAAGTGTTTATTTGCTTGTATGTGTGCATGCATGTGTTACGGTATGGTCAGAGGGGCAACTTTTCTTCTTACTACATAGGTTCTGGGGATTGAACTCAGGTTGCCATGCTTGGCAGCAGGTGCCTTTATCCAGTGCGCTATCTTACCCGTCCTAGAACATGATTTGTAATAACTGTCTTGTAGCCAATCATATCGTATAACACTTTATTATTCCAGCTGTCACTCACTGGATTTTTATGTTCATTTTTTCCCACCACAAGTAGAGAGTGACCAGCAGCAATCCTGGCAGACTCGCTAAGGAGAGGGTGCAAGCTATTATTAAAAGCTCTCGGCCATGCTGGTTCCCCAGGAAAGTGCTGGCTCCAGTTCATTCTTCCTCCAGCCATGCATGAGGTTTATGATGTCAACGGCTTTTGACTTATTTTAACATATACAGAAAGGGCAGGATGCTGTCTTAGTAACCAGTCCGTTGCTGTGATGAGGCACCATGATCAAGACAGCTTATACAAGGAAGCATTAATTAGGGGCTTGCTTACAGTTTCAGAGGTTATTATTATTATCACACCAGGAAGCACGGCAGCAGGCAGGCACAGTGCTGGAGCAGTAGCTGAGAGCTTACATCTGACCGGAAAACATGTGGCAAAAAGAGCCTGAGACCGGGCCTGTCACAAGCTTTTGAAACCTCAAAGCCCACCCCCAGTGACACACCTCCTCCAACAAGGCCACACCCCCTAATCCTTCCTAAACAGTTCACCAACTGGGGACCAAGCACTCAAGTATATAAGCATGTGGGGGCCATTCTTATTCAAACCACCACAGATGCTTTTACGTTTTTCACCAGGAGTATCTAATGTTTATGCATATGGCTGGTGTGTGTGTGTGTGTGTGTGTGTGTGTGCGCGCGCGCGCGCGCGCGCGCGCGCGCGTGCGTGGTATGTCACCATCCACTATGTCACTGTGGTGTAGCTGAGGCCAGCCCAGAGCTCTCTTTTTCAATCCTTCTACTTAGTTCCCAAGTGCTAGGCGGAGATTACAGGCATGTGCTACCAAGCCCAGCCCTAAGGAAAAGTAATGCCTTGTTTTGTTTTTGCAACCGTCTTACCCTGTATTTCGGATTGATTTGGAATTCATTATACAGACCAAAATGGCCTTGGCTTTGAGGTGACCTTCTTGCCTCTGTCTCCTGAGTGCTGAGATTATAGGTGTGAGACACCATGCCCAGCTGATACCACCTTTTTAAAGAAGAATAATTATCTGCTGCACTAAGCAGAAGGGGAAACTAAAGCCTAGAGGTGAATGTTAAAAGACATTGCTCCAAGAAGGCTGACAGCAGGGCCCGAGGAACTCGAAAAGGGTTTTTTGAGCAGAACCATGATATTCCTGAGGAAAAAAATCTAGAACATTCATTATTTCATTAGCATAAAATAAAATGTGGCTCTGAAGAGAACGAAAGATGGCTCTGAGGAGACAGTTTCAGAAATCATCTCAATCTGAGGTGACACGGGTTCTCTGAGCTGTGTCCATGGGACTGGAAGCAGCCAGTAGTATAAATTCTATCTATCTATCTATCTATCTATCTATCTATCTATCTATCTATCTATCTATTTTTTGTTTTTCGAAACAAGGTTTCTCTGTAGCTTTGAAGCCTGTCCTGGAACTTGCTCTTGCAGACCAGGCTGGCCTCAAACTCACAGAGATCCACCAGCCTCTGCCTCCTGAGTGCTGGTATTAAAGGTGTGCACCACCGCCCCCCAGCTAGCTAATTTTTTTTTTAAAAAAATTAATGTGTGTGTTTGTATGCATGGCACAGTGTGCACCTAGAGGTCAGACTGACTGATTTATGCTATTTTATGTGCATGAGTGTTTGTTCTGCATGCATGACTGTGCACTACATGTGTTCCTGGTGTCCATAGAGACCAAAAGATGGTGTCTGGTCCCCTGGAATGAGAGTCACAAACACTTGTGAGCTGCCATGTTAGTGCTGGGAACCAAGCCTGAGCCCTCTTCCAGGGCAGCCCGTGCTCTGAACAGCTGATTCTCAGACTATAGTTACATAAACCATCCCAGAATGAGGCAGAAACGTGACAGCAGCGAGCAGGTCTAGTATTCTAGAAAACTCACTGGGAGATAAGTACAGAAGTGGCCTCTAGAGAGCAGGCTCCTGGGCCGACTCCCTGTATCACTGTGGTGGTTTGAATGGCAGTCACCCGGACACGCTGGTTCATAACTGAATGTCGCATTGGAAGCTGGTGGCACTGTGCACCTGTTTGGGAAGGATTAGCAGGTGTGGCCTTACTGGAGGAGGTGTGTCACTGGGATGGGCTTTCGAAAGCCCATCAGATGTGAGCTCCAGCACCATGCCTGACTGGTGCCTGCTGCCATGCTGCACACGATAAAGGTCATGGACACAAACCCTCGGTAACTGTAAGATCCAAATAAATACTTTATTTTATAAGCTGCCTTGGTCATGGTACCCTATCACAGCAATAGAACAACAGTAAGATAATCATCTAATCCTCTGCCTCTTCCTTTGTCTCTTGGCCACTGGAATGTCTCTGGCCCTCTTTCTGTCACTTTTCCTCCATACAGAGCATTCCCAAGGCCTTATGCATGCTTGCTGAGATGCTGAGACACTGACAATATACCTTGCTTAGCCCAGACATCTCATTACCAAGAATACACAAACCAATAGGATTAAGTTTGTAATACAGCAATAAAAATAATGATTGGGGGCTGGATGGTGGTGATGTATGATTTTAATCCCACACCTGGGAAGCAGAGGCAGACAGATCTCTAAGTTCGAGGCCATCCTGATCTACAGAATGAGTTCCAGGACAGCTAAGGTTACAGAGAGAAATCAAATAAACACACGAAATGCCACACAAAAAACTACTACTTCTGTAGATGCCTTCTGAGTGCATTGAAGGGATACATTACGGGGGAAACTATGCCTCAACTACGTATTTATGCCAACAAATAAAACCTCCAGTGCCAAGAATGGGTTATAGCTTGAGTTGTTGGCCAAAGGGGTCTCATGGTCTGCCTCCCACAAATAACATACGCTATTGCTAAGGCAACTGGTCACTCCTCATAACCTGTTGACAAGGCTGTATTGAAAACACCACTTACGTCATCAAACATAGAAAAATCAGCCAGTGCCCGACTAGAGGCTTCACCCCCACTGGCTAGTAGATACTCTGCACACTACCAGAGGAGAAAAGTAATCATAAATTTCATCCAGATGCAAACCCTGCAACCTACAAAAGTGACCTACCTGCAAGATACACTGGCACAGATGGGATGAGGGTAACCAACCGCTTTTGATTGGATTTACAGCCCACTGTGTGAGATGGAGCGCATACCTGACCCTGCAAAAGAGGCCAAGAACCTGAGACAATATAGGTCATGGCCCTAGGGGAAAACACCATTTTTCTGCTAAAGGCGCACAGCAATAAAATGACTCCTAATGACACATTGCTGTACCCACAGATCAGTGCCTCGCTCAACTCTCGGCAGAGATGCTTCTTCTTGCAGTAGATGGTAATTAACACAGAAACCCACAGCTGAACCATGCACAGAGACGCTGGAGCACTCAGCCCGAAAGGGGAGGTCAAAGCCCTCCCCCAAGGCTAAGGGATCTATGAAGGAAAGGCAGAAAGATGGAAGAGCCAGAGGTGCTGCATGACGCCTTACAGAGACGGACAGCACACACAAGACCCACACAGCTTCAAACCAGACGAAACCCCAGCACTGAGGAGGGGTAGTGCACACAAAGTTCCATCCCTAACCGAAGAAACTATTTGCAATTGATAGCTGTTGGGAAAGGGGAAATCAATGCTTTCCAATGGAGTGTTATTGTATTTATCAACCATACTCCAAGACAGGGCTCATGTTTTTTTGGTTTTTTTTTTTTTTTTTTGGTAGGATTTTTTTTTTTTTTTTTTTTTTTTTTTTTTTTTTTTTTTTTTTTTTTTACATTTTTGCATTTTGGTTTTCATTTTTTGTTATTTTTGTTTTTCCTAGATATTTGTTTGGGGAAATGTTAGAGACAGATAAAATGAGTTTTGGTGGGTTGGGAGATAGAGATGATCTGTGAGGATTTGGGAGAAAGAGAAAGAAAGATGGCTCAGTGGTTATGAGCACTGACTGAGCCGGGCAGTGGTGGTACATGCCTTTAATCCCAGCACTCAGGAGGCAAGAGGCAGGTAGATCTTTGTGAGTTTGAGGCCAGCCTGGACTACAGAGTGAGTTCTAGAACAGCCAGGGCTACAGAGAGAAACCCTGTCTCAGAAAAGGAAAAAAAAAAAAAGAGCACTGCCTGCTCTTCCACAGGATCCAGGTTCAATTCCCAGCACCCACATGGCAGCTCTAACACCCTCACACAGACATACATGCAGGAAAACACCAAAACACATAAAATAAATAAATAATTATTAGCCTGGTGGTGGTGGCTCATGCCTTTAATCCCAGCACTCTGGAGGCAGAGGCAGGAGGATCTCTGTGAGTTCAAAGTCAACCTGGTCAACAGAGTGAGTTCCAGGACAGATTCCAAAACTACACAGCTACGCAGAGAAACCCTGTCTTGAAAAATATACAACACACACACATATATATGTATATATACATACATATGTATATATCAGTTATAGTTCAATAAAGTTGTAATGAGAAGTTTGTTTGTTTTTATGCAGTGTTAGGCTACGTAGCTTTAGTTGTCCTGGAACTCACTATGAAGAACATGCCCTCTTCAAAGTCACAGAGATCCTCCTGCCTTTGCCTCCTACGTGTTGGGATTAAAGGTGTGTGCCACCACGCCTGTCTCAATAGTTTCTAGAACCTCTCTGAGGACAGCCAGAGCTACGCATCTCATAAAAAATAACAACACAGCTTTAGGACTAGCCAGGGGTGGTGGCCCACTTCTCTAACCTCGATACTTGGGGAGCTGGGGGAAAGGTCTACAGAGCAACTTCCAAGCCAGTCGGAGCTACATTGTGAGACCTTGTCTCAAAATATCAAAAACCAAGGCAAAACCAAGGTCACTGCGTTGGCTCAGTGGGTAAGAGTTTGCCATATAAACCAGATGGCCTGAGTTTGGTTCCCAGAACCCACAGTAAAAGGAGAGAGCCATCCTTCAACACACTAACAAATAAATAAAATGCTAAAAACAAAAACTCTGTATAAATTTAAAATAGAATCAACGCCCTTAGTGCTGAGGAAGATGGGTCGAGAAGAGACAGTCCGCAAGTGGAAAACGAGATAAACTCATCAGACCAGAGCCATCATTCTGACTTAAGGCAGGTGATTATCTTAATTAAGCGTAACCAGAAAGGTCTCTCCTAAGTCCCATGTCTGGGAAAGGAAAACTTGGGGAGGAAATCAGCTCAAACAGCGGACCTGACTTGCTGTCTGAGTACGAACTATTTTATGGGTATGAGTGTTTTGTCTGCATGTATGTCTGCGTACCCCGTGAGTGTCTGCTCCCCTAGAATTGGGTTGTGGATGGTTGCAGTATGCCGTGTTGCTTCTGGGAATTAAACCAGGGTCCTCTTTGAGAACAAGGTCTCTTCGCTGCTGAACCATCTCTCCAGCCCTTGCCCTTACTGGCTTTTGTTTCAGGAAACACGTAGCGACCTGAACACAGGGCTGCTCTCCCTACATAGGGAGGTCACTGGCGGTGAATCAAAGGATCCCACCAAGTCCAGCCTGGTGAGCCAATGACTTCACTGCAGTTACCTGCAGGAAATCAGGTTAGAGGTTACTTACAGAAACATGAGTGGTTCAAAGCTCACCCCAGCATGGCTCAGGCTTCATGAAAGCTGCCGCCCTGCATCTCCCTGCGCAGCTGGTAGCAGGCAGGTCACACTCTCCCTAGCCTTTCTATACACTTTTATTACCTTGCGGGGGAGGGGCTTGTGAAACTTGTGAGTTTCAGCATTCTTAACCTTGGGAGGTTTGTTGACTTCCTGAGTCTCAAGACCCTCCAGGAAGGGGTGTTTCAATTGGAGGAAATCACCACACCACCGTACCCAAAGGTTTCTGGGTAAAATGTTGAAATTAAATGTTCTTAACATCTGATTCTTTGAGACTTAGTCTCATTTCCCTTAGGACACTGGGGTCTCCGTTTGCCCATCCCCCCAACAGTGCCAATGTTAGCATGATATGCTAGGATCTCAGTCAGATGGGGATGGGGACCTGGCAGAGAATTCCCAGCCTGTGGTCCTCTGACCTGGCCCCATTTCTTCTGTGAGTCAGGAGAGGTAGAACGAAGTTCATAGGAAAGCTGGAACATTGACAACCAGGCCAAATTCTTTCCTTCCAAGTGGAAGCTTTCAAATTGCATGGGATGGAATATTACTGAAATTCAAAAGAAACAGACCTGTAAAAAACTTAGGAGCCAGGTGTGGTGGTGCATGCCTGCAATCCGAGCACTCAAGAGGCAGAGGCAGGTCAGTCTCTGAGTTCGAGGTCAGCCTGGTCTACAGAGCTAGTACCAGGACAGCCAGGGTCTACAAAGAAAAACCTTTCTTGACCCTACCCCCACCCCATAAAAAGAACTTAGAGGGACGCTAGAGGGTTGTGGTTGTTTCCCTTCAAATCTAAACCGGTTTCTCCCCCTCTCCCGTTTCTTCCATGCTGTCTTGGTCTTCCCCATATTCCTAAAACTCTAGGCAATGTCCCCAGGCAACAACCCATTGTTCAACATTCATGTCACATCTCAACCATTTCTAAGATCACAGCTTTCGCCAGAGCTGTCCTGAGCCTTGGGTTGCAGGTGGCCCTCTGAAATGAAATTAACCCTTCTTATTTTGGGTGATTTTTCTGGAACCCAGGTTTTGGTACAGGCTACGAAAGAGCTACATTCACAGACCCTGCCAACACACCTAGATTCCTGGTCCATAAAACAGGGCAATTTTTTTTAAGTGGTGCCTTATTTCAAGCATGCAAAAGAACTTGAGTTTGGAGTGTTAGAATCTAATGAAACCTTGATGCCAAGACTGAGGAAAATTGCCTAGCGAGCTTGGCAGAATCTCTCAGCCAGCCATCTGCCTAGGAATGACCTTGTTATCAAGGCCAATACCAAAAGTCATCCTGGACAAGACGGCGGTGGGATGGACCCTCTGGGAAATTGGTCTGGTAAGCTTATCCTAGAGTCTTCATACAGGAGACACTGTGCTGTAAAGGGACTGTCCTTGCTTCCTCCTTCCCACACAAGTGTACTTCCGATGCACTTTGTTTCTTGGGAATCCAGGGTGAGAAACTCTAAAGAATGTCTAACAGGCACAGACCTGCATGAGCCTAGAGTGAGATGGGGAAGGGTAGGCGGGGCTAGGAAGAGGTCTGCCAACACAAATGTCCTGTGGGGACTTGGCAGTTTTGCCGGGAGGCTAACAGGGCTGTGCCCTTGTCTAGATAAGGTGCCTGGTTCCCCCTGGTCTAGGCTAAGGGATCTGGATTCATGGGAAAGGGCAGAGAAAAGTGTTGGCAGGGGAGGAGAGAATGCACAAGAACTAGGCTAATGCTAAGGGACTACTGGCATTCTCTGGGACCTAGGAGGTGAGGGCTGAGGACCTGAAGGGCCCTCAGAGGAAGCAGAGGGGTGGGGGTGAGTTCACCTTGACTCCACCTAGTTCCTGAGATGTCTGGGGTCAGAAGGTGAGTGTGGAGCCAAGACTGGAGAATTCCAGCACACCAAGGTTACTGTGCCACCTGCCCTAAGATCGTGGGTATCTGGTGAATTCGCAGAAGATGAGGCACATTGGAGCTAGAGGTGGTGTTTCCACAGCACTCCATGCTAACTACACTGGACATTAATGGCCACTGTCTTCCCGACTTGGGAACACAGAGGCACTGAGGTCCACCCCTACGTAGGCTGCCCAGTTTAACTTTCCCACCTCTTCTAAGTCCCCAGCTGGATTGGGTGACTGTCTTTGTGTATCCGGAGAGCCACACGCTTGCCCTGATTGTGTAACGTATCATTGTGTTGTAGTTTTTGGCGCACATCTCCATCTCCCCAACCATCTGCATTCCTGGAACAGGAACTGTTCTTGTCTGTCTGTCATGGCCAAGCCAAAGGCTCTCACTGAGCAGAGAGATGCTCACAAACCCAGGAGCACCCCAGCCCTGAGCATCCTTTAGGGACCAGAGTCAAGAAATCCTTGTACTGTGTACTCCTATTCAATGGGAACACACTTTGCCACCTCCTATTCACCCTGCCATCTCCCAGGAAGCTGCCAAGAATGGCCTTTCCAACTGGCAAAGGGATGAGCTTTCCTTCCTGGAAGGTTTTGGCTGGAGAACTGGCCCCTGCTTCGAAGTTGCTGGGTCCTTGCAAGGATGGAGAAGTTGACTCAGCCTGTGTTGTCTACCTCGTGTCTACCCCAAGAACATCTGGCAGGGACCAGATTTCTCCAATTCTGGGTAAAGGTAAAAGGTGGCATTAGCTCGTGCCTCTGGCCACAAGGCCACCTTAGGCTGCTACAGCCCACCACACTGACAGAAGAAGCCTGACATAGTGGAACGGGAGTACGGGAGTGCCTGCTTTTTTTTTTTGTTTGTTTTGTTTTTGATCCAAGGTTTCTCTGGCTGTCCTGGAACTCACTCTGTAGACCAGGCTGGCCTCGAACTCACAGAGCTCTGCCTGCCAAGTGCTGGGACTCAAGGGATATGCTACTTAACATGTGCATGGTCAGTTCCCAGCACCAACACACATGCACACACATCTGTAAAGCCACAGTCTGAAGAAAACCTCAACCCCCTTTTAGGCAGGAATGGATGTTGCACAGCCCTCCCCCTAGCCCAGGAAACACATAACCACTTACAGTTTCTTTATTTTCCTTTTAATTTTTCGGAAGGATATACACCACATATCCCATGGGCAATAAAGCGCATTCAATGTGTTTATAAGCCAAACAAGTCACTTTGTTTAAGCAAACACAAGTACAAAGTAAAATAAAACCACAAAATAATGAACTTCATGTTCATAACATACAAAAAATTGCCGCCTACTCAGTAGGTAACTACAACATTCCAACTCCTGAATATATGTATAAATTTACATTTTCAGTTAAAAAAATAGACTTTTGAGAGTTCAGATTTTGTTTTAAATTTTTTCTTCTTACATTCTGGAGAACCAAAGCTCAGCTCAGCCCTCTTCCTCATTTTTCTCTCAAAGCCTTCCCCAAGACATCACTCCTACCCGCTTAAGGCTAGAGGTGAGCGTGTCCCTCACAATTGCACATGTCAAGCCATCGGCAAGGCGTGTCACACAAAAGGCACCAAGACGTGAAACTTTTTAAACCAAAGGGACGGGCAAATATTTTTTTCAAAAAAAAAAAACAAAATAAAAACAAAAAACCAAACAAACCATACTTTGTCACATGTGAGAGTACAGTCGAGCATTATTTACAAAGAGGTTAACGGAACACTCTGACACATGCTCTGGTTAATACCTAGGACTGCTGCTTCAAAAGATGCTCCAAACATATTGTCACAGCAGCGTCATCACAAAATAGAGGATCACCATTGGTTTGCCTGGCTCTGCTCCCCCTCCCCCCCAAGTGAGAGCGGAACTCCAAAGAATACAATAGAGTATGCAAATTATCTTCACGTCAATACCCCAAGGAAAACAAAACCCACGGCACAGACGCTGTACAAAGATACCGGGCGGGGTTCCGAGGACCCAAACCCATTTTGCCAACTTGATGTTGTAGCACTGAGGGGAGCCAGGGTCAGGCGTATGATGGAGATGATACTGAAATGATTTACCCAATACCCATGCAAATCAAGTTCTTTGGGTAGAGGTGAAGAACTTGGACATGGCCGTTCCAGGCAGCTGAAGTCAAAGGGAATAGGAACGGGAAGCTGGGACGGCAAGTGAAAGGGCCGTTGGCCAACAGACCTCCTCCCTTGGACCAGAGGAAGGACTTGGCTTTGACCTAAGAGGAGCCCCTTCTGGTGGCCAGCTCCCTCCTGTCCTTTATTGTCTTTCATGGTTTCCCACCTCCCTCTCTTTTCTTTTCCCCTTTTAGCAAATTTCAATTGTCCTAGGAGAAAAGGTGGCTGTCATGTCCGAAAGCCCAGTCGAGGTGCTGAAGGAGTTGGTGACCGCTGCCGAAGGGAAGCTGCTGACCTGGGCAGGGAAAGCAGGTGGAACTGAGGCATAGGTGGTGGCCACTGAGGGCGAGGGGAAGCCACTGTGTGCAGGAGATGGGTAGGTAGAGGAGCCAGGAGAGGAGTAGGAGGTGGACACAGGGGACGGAAATGAGGTGGCGGCGGGGGATGGGTAAGAGGTAGCCACTGGGGACGGGTAGGAAGAGAGGGACGAGGTGGCCGAAGAGGCCACAACACTTTTGTCTGCTTTCTTGTCCTTCTGTCGTAAGTGGATTTTGGTATGCCTCTTGCGTTCATCGCTCCTGGCAAACTTTCTCCCACAAATGTCACAGGCAAAAGGCTTCTCGCCTGTGTGGGTGCGGATGTGGGTGGTAAGGTGGTCACTGCGACTGAAGTTGCGCATGCAGATTCGACACTGGAAGGGTTTCTGGCCTGTGTGGATGCGGATGTGGCGGGTGAGCTCGTCAGAGCGAGAAAAGCGGCGATCGCAGGACTCGACCGGGCAGGCGTATGGACGTTCGTGGGGGGGCGTCTTGCTGGGCCGGTTAGGGTACTTGCGCATGCGGCTGGGTTTGATGAGCTGGGACTGGTAGGTGCTATTAAGAGCCTTTAAGTCCTGGGAGCCCGACTGAGTGGCGAAGGCCTTAATAGTGGAGAGTGGGGTAAGTGAAGGCTGCTGGGTACGGGTCTCCAGACCCTGGAAGGGCTTCTGGTCTGGGGTGCCCAGGCCCAGGTCTCCTTGTTGCTGTGGAAACAGATAATCAGGGATCATGGGAACCTGGAAGCCACCCTTAGTGGCAGGGTAGGCAGGAGGCGGGTACTGTAGGGCTGTGCCTGCCGAGGTGGGAAAGGCCTGGCTTTGGGGCTCAGGAAAAATGTCAGTGTTGGGAGTGGGGAAAGTGGGCGCAGCTGAGTAAATGGGGCTGCTGTCGTTGGAGGGCACAGCGCAGCTCAGGGGTGGGCTCTGGGAGGCAGAGGAAGACGTTGAAGCCGCTGGAGAAGATGCTGAAGACGAAGAGACCGGAGGATTGGACATGCTCACGAGGCCACTGACTAGGCTAAAAAGAGGTTCAGGCCACAAAGTGTTGCCACTGTTGGGTGCAGGCTCCAGGGAGAAGCGGCCAGTGTAGGTGATGGGAGGCAACCGAGTAGTTTGGCTGGAATAACTTGTCTCCACCATCGCCTTCTCGTTATTCAGAGCGATGTCCGAAAATGACTCTGGTAGGAAAGAGAAGAGAGAGGCCTGGTTACTGGAGAGCAATCACTGGACGATGAGAACCGACGCGGCCAGGCAAGAGGTCGCCCGGCTACCAGTGATGTGGTTAATAATTGATAGCAGCAGATTGCAATGTTCCGGGACCTGCTCCAGTGGCAGAGCCCAATTCAACAGCTGACGCAAACAGAGAATCCCCCCTCTACTGCAGCTAGGAGAGCGCTCCGCAGCGAGGCTGCGCGAGCGAGGGAATCCCGCCAGCACCCTAATGGCCACGGCTAATGCCCGCCCCCTACCCTGGGCGGCAGGGACATCCCTGTTCACAGATTTTAGTCCTTCCTTGGGGACAAGCGGCAAGCCACGCAGCGCCGCGCGCGCGCGCGGGGGAGGGGGCAACCCTGCTCATCAAAACAAACCCCCCTCCCTTCTCCAACCACCCACGCAGCTTGAGCTCTCGGTCCAAAACAAACGCTCTGCCCTCCGCGCACCGCAAGGATGGTGGTGCGGGGTGGAGGGGGAGGGTTGTCCCCGGACATCTAACACAAGACAAGACCCTGGAGCCGTGTGGAATAGAGGGAACCCCAGGACCATGCCTAAGGTCTAGGAGCAGGTCTCTGCAGCAAAGGGCTGGACGTTAGGGTAGTCACTAAGGGGTATTCATCCTTGGCGCAGACCACCGCTTACCTGTGGTCAGGTGCTCGTAGGGCTGTTCGCCCGACTCCCCCTGAGGATTGAAGGCGCTGCTGCCGCTGTTGCTGCCGCCCCCACTACCGCCCCCGCTGCTGCTGCTGCTGCTGCTGCTGTTGCTGTTACCGCCGCTGCCCTCTGGGGCTCCGGCAGCACCGAGGAACTGGGGAGCCCCGTTGCTCAGCAGCATCATCTCCTCCAGTTTGGGGTAGTTGTCCATGGTGGGTGAGTGAGGAAAGGAGCCGAACGGGTCAGAGATCTGCAGTGGGGACATCAACTGCATCTCAGCCTTGGCCGCTGCCATCCCGGACGAGCGAGCTGGAAAGCTGATGTTGGGCGGTGGGCGCAGCCCGGGGCGAAAGCTACTGAGGGCGCACTCCCCAGGAGTTGGCCGGGTCACATACGGGGCGCCAGGGCACACTGCGGGGAGTGTAGGTGGATCCCCAGGCTGGCGGTGGCCGCGGCCCGTGGTGGACGCAGGGCTGCAGAGGAGGATGAGGCAGGGGCCGATCTTGCGGCGGCGGAAGCTGGCGGCGGCGGCGAATCGCGGCGAAGGTTCCCCAAGTTCTGCGCGCTGGGATCTCTCGCGACTCCCCGAATCGGCCTCTATTTCAAGGGTCTGGAGCAGCACGGGCCCGCCTCCGCCGTGACGTACATGGCCATATTTGGGAAGCAGGAAGCCCTAATATGGAAGGACCGGCCGGGAGGACCCGGAGTGACGTGAAGCACCCCCCCATCCGAGAGCGGTTGGCACCTCCACCCTGAGACCCGCTCCGGCATCTCGGGCACACAAACTCTGGAAAAGCCGAGTATCGGCACGGCAGCGGTGGCCTCCGGGGCCAGGCGCCTGGAGTTCCCAGCCTGCCCCCGCCCCAACCCCCCTCGCCCCTCCTCCCAGAGCCGGAAGCGGCAGGGCCATATTGGGCCGCTCCAAATAAGGCGCTGCCCAAATAAGGTCTGTTCCGGCGGGGGATCCTTCCTGCTCCTTATATGGCGTTTCCGGGTCCGCACTTCCCACCCTCCCTCCTTCGCCCCCCCCCCCCCCCCCCCCCCCCCCCGCCCCTTGGTTCCCAGCCGGGAGCCCGAACGCGCGCAGGAGTCGGGGACGCCCGCGTGGGGAGGGCGCCGGGCGTGTAGAGCTGGGCGCGCGGCGGCACCGACGGCCCCCGGGTGCGAGCTGGGCTGGGGAAGCCCAGACCGGGCGCGGGGGCGAGGGCGAGTCAGGCCGGGGTTCTACAGCCGTCATCCTGGGCTCGCCCGCCCACCTCGGGGACCGTGGGAGCGAGCCTGCCGAGAGGAGGAGCGGCGGGGCGGGCTGGGGCAAAGGCCGCCCAGGAGAGGCGGGGCCCTGACCCGAGCCGCCACTAATGGCAGGGTCACTTTCCAGGTGTCACCGGGAAAACTGAGACCAAGAGATGTGGCCCCTGGTGCTGGAGACGCTGCCTAGCAGTCGGGCGCGCATTCGGCCACCCGTCTGTAGGTTAGGGGTGTGAAGACCTGGGGCTCCCAGTGCGCCAGCCAGAATCGAAAATCTATTCCCTGGTCCCTGCCGTTGAGGAACCCACCTTTGGCGACCTGGACTGCAGACCCTGATTGCCCTAGGACAGTCTGGAGTCCCCGCTGGGAGCTGTTGGTTCTTGTGATGGTTGGACACTTCCTGACCTTTATGCAGTCCAGGTCGGGGCGGACCCTGCCCTGTTCTAAAGAGGGGACTTTCCTTCGGGCTCCCTGGCGACCCCTGGCTTGGGATGCTGAGGACGCGCCGGCGACTCCGTGCTGCCCTCTGGAGGTCTCTCCAGTTGTGTTTCCCCGGGCTCTTCCGCCGCCTCCACGGTCCCCCGCCCGTTTTCTTGGCTGGGCGCGGAGCCAGACTGGGAGAGCCTAAGACGCAGTGAGCGAGAACTGAGCAGGCGCGGCGGCCTGGGCCTTCCCCGCAGTCCCGAGGGAACCGCCGCTGCCAAGGCGCCCAGACTCCGGGGTAACACTTTCCTCCCGGAGCCAGGCCAAGGGCAGGGAACGCGGAGAGGTGATGGCGGAGGATTCCCGCAGGTCTCCTGGGACCCTGACGCAAGCAGCGAAGCCCTCCTCCCCCAACCCCAAAGGGAGAAGGAATTCAGGAAGGGAAGGCTTTGTTGTTTCCAAATTTGAATCCAGGAAAGGTGCAGCTTTATATTTTATCTTATTTTATTTTTTATATTTAAGAAGAAAGCAAATAGTGCGTCTGTGGGAGGAGTGAGAGACAGAAGAGGGAAGGTGATCAGGGTTTAACGGGGTGAGGGGACTACTCCAGCATTCTCTTTCTCTGACACCCCCCTTAAAAAAGCAGCTGAAGGAATCCAGCAATGAACCAGGGTTCCCCTGTGTTTGAACTCACCATCCTAAGTTCTTTGGCCAAGCGTTGCATTATTCACTTACGGGCTATAAGTAGCGTGCCTCTCCATAGGCTCCTGGCCAGGACAGGCAGCGTCAGTTGCTTCCTGTGTGAGAATGTCCCTTTTCCCCACTCTGCTAGGGTCCTCTGACCAAACTTTCTGTGTCTCGCGTTCTCTAGTGGTAAAATAATGTTAACGACGCTCATGTGGGAGAGTTGTTCCACAGAATGAAATTTACGCAGCCTGCTACCGACTACCAAGATCAGGGCTTGCGTTGCAATTAGTAAGCATTGAAGAAGGCTCACTCAGCCTTCAAGAAAACCCAAATGGGATTGGGGATGTAGCTCAGTTAATAGACGGATTATCATGCAGGGAAACCTTGGTTCTAGTTTGGCATGTATAGTGATTAGCTGTGGGCTGGCTTCCCGCTGCCCTATACCCCAAAATAATTACACGGAAACTGTATTCTTTTAAACACCACCTGGCCCATTATTTTCAGCCTCTTTCTCACATCTTGACTAACCCATATCTAATAATCTTTGTAACACCATGAGTGGTGTCTTACCGGGGAAGATTCAGCATGTCTGACCTGGTGGCTTGCTCCATCGCATCTGGCTTCTCTCTGAGGAGAGGCACAGCGGTCTGCCTAACTTAAGAGAGGCATGGCATCTGACTGATCCTTCTACCTCACTTCCTCTTCCTGTTCTGTCTACTCCACCCACCTAAGGGGCGGTCTATCAAATGGGCCAGGCAGTTTCTTTATTAGCCAATGAAATCAACTCAAACAGAAGACTCTCCCACATCATTTCCCCCTTTTCTGTTTAAACAATAAAAGAAAGGCTTTAACTTTAACATAGTAAAATTACATATAACAAAATAGTTATCAAGTAAGAATTAGTTACAATACTTATATCCATTTTATCTTTTATCATAACAAAGGAAAACTTTAACTATCTATCCATTCTTCAACTCCATCAAAGACTCCAGAAGGATATAATATTACCTAAGTAAATAAGAAGTAAGCAACTTACAAAACTCTAGAAATGACAGAGACATCTCGCTGCCTGGACAGTCACCCAAAGTTCCTCTGTACCGTTGGGGCATCCATCTTCGGCCTTCAGGCCCATAGTTTCCAGCAGACATTTCCATAAAGCAAGAAATTTCAAAGACAGTTCAGTCACTTTTTGCTGTGTCCTGCAGAATGTCTTGCAGACTCTTTCATGAATCAGGAATCCTGAAAGATCATCTCACTTTTAGGCAAGTTCAGCAGTCCTCTCTCTGAGGGTTCTCTATGTCCAGTTTATGCAATAGTCCAGGCAAGAGCAGTTTCTTGCCCAAATGGCTATCAAACTCAATAAGGATCCTCTTTGATGCCCATCTTCCTCTTGAAGTAGATTGGTGCTGCCAGGAGCAGACATGTCTCATTGTCATGAAAAACCCTAAGTTATTAAGACATTTAAAATGCAATATTCTGTAGTCTTTGGAAGATATGAAGTATGCCTATCTAACTGAAATATATCTCTATATATCTAGAAAATCTAACTAACATGACTACAAGCTTAACTATTATCAATGATTATTCATTAGCAACCTATATTTCCTAATTATACATTACATTTTTAAATGAACTACACAATCACAATACCTTAATCGTTATTAGAAATACATATACATATAACAAAATAGACCTTAAATTTCTATCAATAAGGCAAAATTTATACCAATGTAAATTATTCATATCTATATCATCTCCCCCTTTAAATGTAAAAGAACATTTATAAACAATATTTGGGAATATGGACGTAGTTATTTCTCTCCAAACTGCTTCCTGCTGAATGGGGACGCTGTTAATCAGATCTTTCATGGTGTAACCTGTGTGCCAGGTTCATCTCAGTCATCAGTTGGGTGAAGTAATTTTCTGAAGGTGTTCACAGCAACCTTTCAGGAAGGCGTGGTCTATCATACCATATTGGGATAGAAGCAATCCAACGGGTCTCATTTTCTGTAAAAATAAAAGAAGAATCTCTTTTCCAAAGTATCATATCCTTAGATCCAAATTCTGAAGTCAATGTATTTTCAAAATATCTATCTTGGATTAGTTCAGCAGCATTTATAAACAAATATCTTTTAGCAGCTGTTGCTCCTTCCTCAGCATTCAAACAATTCAAAGAGAGCACAATAGCATATAGTATCAAGATTCTCTGTGTATTTTCCATCTTTGTGCAGCTTTATTTTAACCTCTATTTCGTTTATTTTTACTTTTATTTTTTGAGACAGGTTCTCTTTATATCTTTGTCCTGGAATAACTCTTTAGACCAGGCTGTCCTTGAACTCACAGAGATCCACTGTCTTTGCTTCCCAAGTGCTGGGGATTAAAGGTGTGTGCTACCACACCGTGAACTCCTGGAGATCTGCCTGTCTCTGCCTCCCAGGCATTCGGATTAAAGGCGTGTGTTACCACACCTTGAAGTCACAGAGGTCAATCCACTTCTGCCCCTTGAAATCACAGAGGTCAATCTACCTTTGCCTCTCAAGTGTTGGGATGAAAGGTGTGTACTACCACACCCAACTGTTTCCTTTTTTTTTTTCTTAAGAACTTTAACTTTTAGCCTGCATATATTTCCAACACATTGTAAACCATTTTGACGTTTTCTTCGACTTTGAATCTTTCTTTTACTGTATATCTCTCTTTTTCTGACTATATGAGTCTTTAATTTACCAAACAATATCAGTAGGACTAAAGCCGTGGCTTTGACAGCTAGATCCAGCCCATTCCTTAGCTTTCCAGCCTCATGGCAGAGGTACCGGCTATAGCCTTGTTTATCACCACAACTCTGTGGCGGTTCAAGGTCCCTGCCAGCAAGCAAGCTGCAACAGTGTTAAACAACACTCAAAAGCTCCATAGTCAGGACCGCCTGCTTGAAAGAGTCAGAGTTTGCCCTGGTGGGACGGCCCAGACAGCTGGCATTTTAAAACGGCACAGCTTTTTTCCTGCTACGGCTGAAAACTGAAAAACAAACATTCAGCTTTTCATCAACACCATTTAAGTGTTTCGTGGCAGGACCTCTTAAAAGAGCTGCAAGATTTTGCAGCTAAAGCTGAGTCAGGAAGCCTCTCTTAGATGAGAGTGCTTTCTTACCTCTAGCAAGCAAAGCCAAACCTGAGAAATAGCTGCTACCAAGAAAACATGCTTTACTCTATTCTTTCCCAAGCTTTCTCAGGCTTTCTGTGGATTCAATTATCCACGTGGGCGCCATTCTGGTGCGTTGGCCAGGAATCGAACCCGGGTCAACTGCTTGGAAGGCAGCTATGCTCTGACACCCCCCTTAAAAAAGCAGCTGAAGGAATCCAGCAATGAACCAGGGTTCCCCTGTGTTTGAACTCACCATCCTAAGTTCTTTGGCCAAGCGTTGCATTATTCACTTACGGGCTATAAGTAGCGTGCCTCTCCATAGGCTCCTGGCCAGGACAGGCAGCGTCAGTTGCTTCCTGTGTGAGAATGTCCCTTTTCCCCACTCTGCTAGGGTCCTCTGACCAAACTTTCTGTGTCTCGCGTTCTCTAGTGGTAAAATAATGTTAACGACGCTCATGTGGGAGAGTTGTTCCACAGAATGAAATTTACGCAGCCTGCTACCGACTACCAAGATCAGGGCTTGCGTTGCAATTAGTAAGCATTGAAGAAGGCTCACTCAGCCTTCAAGAAAACCCAAATGGGATTGGGAATGTAGCTCAGTTAATAGACGGATTATCATGCAGGGAAACCTTGGTTCTAGTTTGGCATGAACCAGCCCCGTGTTGATAATCCTAATACTTAGGAAGTTAGGTAAGAGAATCAAGAGTTCGAGGCTATCCTTGACTACTTAGCGCTTTTGAAGCCAACTTGGGCTACATGAGACCCCATCTTTACAAAAACAAAAAAGAGAAGAAAAACAACAAAAAAAAATTGTGCCAAGAGAAAAGCATTCCAATCCTAACAGAAGAGATCCCTAACAGCTATTCTGTATCCTTTAAAAAAAACTTAATTATTTTATGTGTATGAGTACTTTGCCTGTGTGTGTGCAAGTGCACTGTCTCTGTGAACTGCCCATGGAGTCCCAAAGACGGCACCAGATCTCCTGAAACTGGTTACAGACTGTCTTAACATCTATTTGGTTGCTGGGAGCCAAACCAGGGTCCTCTCTGCAAGAGCAGCCTGTGCCCTTAACCACCAGCTGCCTCTCTGGCTCCTACCCTGTACCCTCCCTGCTGCAATAGGACTTTTTTTTCCTTAGAGCAGAAAAATTTCAACCTCAATGGTCAGCAGAATCACCTGTGGGATTCTAGAAAAGAAAGCTTTTGTGGAGCAACTGAATCATGGACCGGAGAAGGCAACCCAGGCAAGGACCCTGGTCCTATGAGTGGAGCATTCCTTAGACTGTGAAGCAAGCACGCGCGCGCACACACACACACGTGCACACACGCACGCCCCAGTGCCAGGACAAAGCAGTTGCCCCATGAGTCTACTGTGCGGTCCAGCTGGGTTATCTGCATGTCTCCATCTCTTGTGTGTCTAGCACTGTGATTTTGGAATATTCCTCAGCCAACAATTTCTTCTGAGGAGCTGCTGCCACTCCTGAGGTTGGAGGGAGATAACTCCACCCCTAAATCTAAGTAACTGTAACTGGGTTACAGTAGATCTGTAACCCAGGCCTGGCTATATAGGATCTTCTAACCTAGGAGCTTCTGTTTCCTATGGTGACTGAATTGAGATGGACATGTGCCACAAACCAGGCCAATGAAGATAACTCTGGGACTTTCTCTTGAACTCCTGAGGAAGAATCCTCCTTCTTTGGTAGATACAAAGCCAATGGAATGTGAGCCTCAGGACTGGAGAGCCTGCCTGAGGATGGAGCCAGTGGAAGGTGGAGGGCGATCAGAGAAAAGAACCTTTCCTACCCTGAGTTAGGTCTGGGATTCTATCTGGATCTTCAGCTCCACAGTGCATTCCCTTCTCGCTTCGTGAAACCAAATCTCCTCAGTTTCTATCCTTACTGTAGCAACACATCCTTCTCAGCTGCAGCGAGGCCTCTGGTGTAGCTGCCCCCGCCCCTCTGAGGAACTTACAGCGGGTAGAAACAAGCCTGGACTCTGAGGAGAAGAAGAAGAAGAAGGAAGCACTTCCTTAGCAAGCAGCATTGAGGGACTTAAGAGGTCCAAAGGAGTTAGATATTGCAAGGGTCGTGTAACTTGGTGACTCTAGTACCTGGGAGACAGAGGCAGGAGGACTGCTAAGATTTCAAGTCACTAGGTTGGGCCACCTAAGACTCTGTCTCAAGCTGGGCCATGGTAGCTTTTAATCCCAGCACTCAGGAGGCAGAGGCAGGCGGATCTCTGTGAGCACGAGGTCAGCCTGGTCTACAAGAGCTAGTTCCAGGACAGGGTCTAAAGCTGCAGAGAAACCCTGTCTCAGGGGAAAAGAAGAAGAAGAAAGAGGAAAGAGAAGAAGAAGAGGAGGAGGAGGAGGAGGAGGAGGTAGAGGAGGAAGAAGAGGAAGAGGGGGAGGAGAAGAAGAGGAGGAGGAAGAGGAGGAAGAGGGGGAGGAGGAGAAGAGAAGGAGGAGGAGGAGGAGGAGAAAGTTAGGTAGACAGGGACAGCGGAAAGATGATGGAGAAGAAAGAACATCCCAAGGACTGTACTGTACAGTGGGAAGTGAGACGCTCTTAGGCCCAGCTGACAGTGGGGTGGCCAGAGGGCCCACATCTAATTTTTCTGGTGAAGAGGATGCCAGGAAGTTCAAGCATGGTCTGGAATACAAAGGGCAAGGAGCCAAGTCACAGATTGGGCCTATGAGGAATAGCAACCCAGCAACTCAGATGGAAAAGTGTCCCAAGGCCTACAAGAAGGTAGACTGCATGGGCCTGCAGAGATGCTGGACCCCTAGGAATGCTCGGGATAACCTGGATTCTTGCTAGGGCCAGATCTGCTGTCTGCCATGCTCTAAAAATAGAGAGGAGAGGGAGGACCTGGTCACTGGTCTCCAGTAGAGAGCCAGTGGGCCATCTACTCTGTCAACCAAAGGCCAAGCAAGCGAGCTCAGCTCTCAGAGGAAACAAACCCCTTTTTCCATCCCCACTTCCTCTTCCCAGAGCTAGGCTGCGTCAGCACCCACGTGTGCTGCTCAGGCCGTGGTTTGCCGCTTCTGTGGCTAGCCTAGTGCTCAGGAAGTGACTCTTTTGGGTTCTGTCTGGGTTGCCTGTCACACTTTCCGATGGCTAAGGGGCCCCAACCGAAACCCAGACAACTTGACCCGGAATGTTCCTGGGTACAGCTTTTCTTCCACCTATGGAGGCCTTTGAGAGATGAGAAGCCGCTTGGAGAGGCCACAGATGAGGTGGGAAGGAAGTAGGGGACAAAAAAACAGGGACACGAGAGAGAAGAGGATTATCCCAGAATGAGAAGTCACATCCCCTCGTCTATAACCCTGAGACCTCAGCTAGGTGGGAAGGCCATGCAGAGTGGTACTGAGGCCTGAAACAGACAGGTTGATGGTCTGAGAGGGCCCCTGAGGGGCTGCAGCGAGACTTAGTGGTAGAGCGCTTTCCTAGTACATTTGATTCCCCAGGTTAAATCCCCAGAAACACACCAGACAGACATAGACATACACTCACACACACCCACACACAGACTCACATATACACATATACTCACACACACGAACACATGTACTCACACATGTACACAGAGACACACACAAACACAGGTAAACAGATGAACAGACAAACAAACATGATCTAGGCCTTGTAGAAAAGAGACCAAGAGGAATTTGGCACCAGGTTCAGGATTGCCTAAGGCAGTTGTGGTGTGGGTAGCTTGATTCAAGTCCTCAGAGCCCTAAGTAGTGATGAGCAGACAGAGTTAGGTTAGTCTTAAAACGGAAGCCACTGAGGCATGGAGAATTGGAGGAGGTGGCACAGTCTGTCCTGAAGGAGGTTTGTCGAGGGAGGAGGGAGTTGACTCTATAGACAGGCTCTCAGGAGCTTTCCTGCCCCAGGGTGCCCTGCAGAGACTGAGGGAGGCTCTGACCTGTGCTGCACAGCCCCTCTGCCGGATCTGAGCTGGATCTGAGCCGGTGAGGACACGGGACTCAGAGGACAACCCATCCTGTGCTGTTTTCTCTGCTCTCCCCACCCCCAGCTGAGTGTTCAGCAAAGCCAGCCGGCTGCAGAAATCTCTGGAAGCTCTCCGGGCAGGAGAGGGAGGGGAATGTTACATAAGAGCCCTACTGGTGTGCAGGAAGTCGAAAGCAGCCTTTAGATTCAAAAAGCAGGGTTTCCACCCAGCCCAGAAAGGCAGGAATAGAAACGGGTTATTTCTGGCCCCTCACCACCGCCCAGCGCCAGGCTGCTCAGCTTCTTGGTGGGTAAGCATGGATTCTGCAGACCTGGCAGGAGGAATGGGGGGAGGAGACAGGCACCTTCTGGGGTTACCTGATTGGGAACTGTCCTCAGTTACTCCCATCCTAACAAACCCGGGAATGCCAAGGACACAGTGGTGTCAGTGTGTGCTTCCGCCGGCTGTCCTTAATCTCTGGGTGCATTGTCCATGCCCACCCCTCCCAGCACACATTTGCTGTGGGACGTCTCTGGTTAGTGCTACCCAGCGTTTGTCTTCACAGGGCTTTGTGGGGTAGGTCTCATTGTTAGCCCCAGTTCATTGATGGGGAGGCAGAGAGGCAGGGAGGTGTGCAGAGAGGCAGCGAGGTCACAGAATTGAACCAGGATTCTCTTCAAGATGGTCTGACTTCTGAACCCTTTGCCTAAACTTTGACTTACACCAAGATCTGCTCTCTGGGGTCCCAGAATGAATCCGAGAAGCTCTCTCTCTCTCTCTGCAGTTCTTGAGTAAGGGGGGAACAAGAGACAAACAAACAGGTCACTTCTATCACGTCATATTTACTGACCAAACATCGCGTCTGTTCTATGATTAAAGGAGTTTAGGAGACTCCTGCAACCCTGCTCTTGCTGCTTCACAGCCTAGCCTAGCGGAGACAGACAGGCAGAGGATCCACGGCAAGCTGGGAGGTTACGGCAGGAGGGTCAGGAGCTCAAGGTCATCCTCAATTACAAAGGGAATTTCAGACTAGTTTAGGAATCCCAAGGCTCAGTTTCCTTCCCATCTAGGTGCAGAGGGTCATCATGGCAGTATGCCTGCCTTGAAGCTGACCTTGGACTCAGGGTAAAATTCTTGCCTAAATAGAACTCATGAGGATCAGTGATCGATTCCTAACATTGTCAAAAAATTAATTGTCTGGAAAGTAGAGACAGGCAGATCTTTGTGAGTTCAAGACCAGCCTGGTCTACATAGTCAGTTCCAAGACAGCCAGAACTATGAAGAGATACCCTGTCTCTGTACACATAAAATTTCCCATTTTTACCTCTTAATTCATATTTATGACCCAGGGCTGTTAATTACATACACTGTCCACATTGTCCACTTCAGAACTTTTTAATCCTTCCAGACAGAATCCTTCCATGACCATTAATCAAGTGCTCTCTGTCCCCTCCTCCCAACCCTGGCTAACTCTGTCTATGTTCTTGACTCCTCTTGGAACCTCAGATAAGGCAAACACACTGCAGTCTTTGGTGTCATATTTATCTGGGACTTGGCATGATGTTTTTATGAACTGTTCTTTCTTTTTTTTCTATTCTTTCTTTTCTCTTTTTTTGAGACAGGGTTTTTCTGTGTAGCCCTGGCTGTCCTGGAACTTGCTTTGTAGACCAGGCTGTCCTCTAAACTCAGAGATCTGCCTGCCTCTGCCTCCCAAGTGCTGAGATGAAAAGCCTGTGCTCCCACACCAGGCTTCTGTAGACTGTTCCTATTGTAGCTTTCCTGTATGACGATCAAGTCATGCACCATGTCATGTAGAGTTCACATTTTGTGTGTCCACTTATGTTAATGTGGGAGGTTTCCATATCAATTATTATTTTTGTCTTATGTACGTGAGTGAATGTTTTGCCTGCATGTTTGCCTGTGCACCATGTGTGTGCCTGTGCCTCGGGAGGTCAGAAGAGGGCATCCCAGCTTCTCTGGAAATGGAGTGACAGATAGTTGTGAGCCACCATGAGCATGCTAGGGATTGAACTCACATTCCCAAAAACTCAACAAGTGCTCTTAACCACTGAGCTATCTCTCTAGCCCCTTCTTTTTGTTTGTTTGTTTGTTTGTTGACTACTTTGAATTAGGCTGCTGAAAACTTTGGTGTCCCAGTGTGGTGGGTTCAGAATTATTATCCTATGGTGACAGCCATATGGTGTAGGTGACAGCCTGTGTCTACCTGTGCTTCTCTAGATAGGTGACAGCCTGTGTCTACCTGTGCCTCTCTGGATAGGCTTTGTTGTCTTGAGACAGGTGTCACTAAAGAGCTCAGCCTAGATTTGGGCCCACAATCCCCTGCTTCTAACTGCGGAGCACTGTTCTAGGTGCTCTACACTGCCACACCTGCTGTTCCAGGTAGCTCTTATCCCCGCCTCCCTCAGCCATGCCCACATACTCCCTGAGGGCCCGCTGAGTGGCTCCGGGTGGTTAGCTTTAGGAGTGAGGTGACAAAGGTTCCAGGCTCTTCTCCTGGACTCTGGGCATGTGTGCCAACATCTCCAAGCCCAGGCCCAGGCTGCTTTCCCTGGTAACATCCACGCTGTCTCACTTCTTCTCTCCCAGGCTAAATATGGAGTGTGAAACTGCTCTTCTTCCCGATTTAGCATTTGAATTAAAGCGAGAACTGCGTGTGGCTGAGAGGCCGCCTCCCATCTGTGTGCGAGAAAGGGCACTAAGGAAAAGGGCTGCCAGCAGGAAGGGCAGATGTGGCAGCGGCCTGGAGGGGACACCTGGCAGCCATCTGAGCTGAGAGTTGTGCACTTGTAGGAGCAGACCTAGGGAAGCAGGAGAGCCAGGAAGCTTAGGCAGAAAGAAGCGCCATGCACTGATGTGAGAGGCCATGGCTTTTGCCGAGCAGAGTCAGGAGGGTGGCCGTGGGTTGGAGCAAGACCTCTCTTTGTCTGCAATTCTCCCCTCTCTCCCTCCTCTTTTTACCCTTCATGCTGGAGACCAACCAGATGCCAGTGGCCTGGGCCAGAGACATCTGGTCACATGATCACTTTTATTTTGTTCGTGTGTATTGTTTTGTTGTGAGAAGAGTCTTCTGTGTGGTCCTGCCTAGCCTGGACCTCATATAGACCAGGCTGGCTTCAGCTGGGAGTGATTCTTCTACCTCTACTTCCTGAGGGCTTGGGTTACAGGTGTTCCCTACTATCCCCACTCATGAAGATCCTCCTGCTCAGGCCACTCAGAAAGAAAGGAGACCTAGCAGGCCCAAGGTGGACAGGGAACTATAGTAGGATCGGGATGGCATCACGGGAAATCAATCAGGAGAGGTCTCTGCTTGTTTCAGCCGAAGCCTCCTCCTCAGGGTGAAGTTAATCGCTCACAATCTTCCTCTTGCTAAAACCGAGTCATGGTTTTGGCTCAGATGGGAACGGGTGGAAATCTCAGCCTAAGAGAAACCTCTTGCTGGCAATGTGAAAGGCTATCTGGAGGGTCATGCCCCTGCCAGGCACAGCTGCCAGGCACAGCTGCCAGGCACAGCTGAGGGATGCTGGTGTAAAACTCGCCATCAATATTTCAGGCAACATAATTTATTGATCACTCATCTGGCTGGGACAAAAGGAGAGGATAATTCATCAGGGATACAGGGCCACTAGGGTCAGTTGGAGGGAAAGGTCAGAGAAAGGTAGGTCACCAAGGTGGCATCTCTGGAGGCCAGACCCTGCCAGACCCTGCAAGACTTGGGGATTTTAGGAGGTGCATATGTGTGTGTGTGCGTGTGTGTGCATGTGTGTGTGTGGTGTGTGTGTGTGCGTGCGCGTGTGTGTGGTGTGTGCATGTGTGTGCATGTGTGTGTGGTGTGCGTGTGTGTGTGGTGTGTGTGGGGGGGTAGGGGGGTGGTGGGTGGGTAGGCGTTTTGTTCTCTCTCCCAACTTCACAATATCCTTGATGAGAATAATGGAAAAGGCCAGGGGTCAGAGAAGCCTAGGGCAGGCCTGAGATGTCACCGTGGCCAGGTCCAGGGACACATCAACTCTGGAAATCTTTCCCCACAAACCCCAACTCTGCCCCTTGCCTCTCCTGACCCTGAAATCCATTTCACTAGGTGTCTCTCAGATGCTGGTTTGGAAACCCAGGTTAGGCCCCTCCTGGAAGAAGCCTGACATTGCCTCCTGCACCCAGAGCAGTGCAAGACCCTTCCCAGAAGGTTTCATTCTCTGTGTCTTGTCTGTCCACCTCCAGTTCTGAGTGGCGGGTGTGCACACAGTCTGGTTTCGGGCCGAGGTTGCTGAAGAGCCCACAGCTGTTCTGTCTACTCTCAAAGATGCGTTCTCCCCAGTTAGTCTCCCCTTGCGTGGAGCAGAGTATGAGGCTTTCTGGTTTCCAGGCCATGAGCCATTGGAGATTAGTCTCTGCTTGGTGATGGACTCTCACACTGGGAGGGAGCTGCGCCACCTAGTGGACCGTTTGACACCTTGCAGGCAGAGCTCCCACAGCCTATGCTTGGGTAAGATCCAAACGGAAGCCGCTGTCCAGCTCTCAGGACTGACTTGAGATGGCCGTTTTCTTCCTCGAGCCAGGCGTGAGACCCAGAACCGAGAAGAAATAACTTCTCGGTTATTATTCCCGGTAATGATCATGCACTCTCTGAATTTTAGGTTAGCAGGGAAACCAGCAGGGTCTTTCGACCCGGAAACATGTTTCTGTCACCCGGGATGCCACAGATTAGGCAGGTCACTGTTTAGGGTCCCAAGTCCCTCCCTCCTCTGTTAGCATTGCTTTCTTGTAGGCTGAGCAAGGCTGCACTTAGCTCTGCTAATCACGTTAGAGCTGGCACAGGCTCGAGGGAGCTGCTGGCTTTCCTCTGACGTCAGGGCCTGGAAATCCCATTTTAAGCAGGTTCTTGGGAGGTTGGGACACCCACAAAAAGGGAGGAGGAGTCAGATAAAGCAGCTTCAGGCCTGAGGCCATCGTAGATTGGAACATAGTCCTGGAGGGTTGCCTAATGTTCCCAGGAGCCTGGACGTGTGATGTAGCACTAGACCCCACCCATCAAAGGCTGATGAGGACCCATGCAGTTAGTGCCCTCCACCTAGCTCTAATGGACGTCTTTTGTACGCCTCTAGCCTGAAAAGATCTGAGGGAGAGGAGCGAGGGCAGGTAGACCTAGGGAATGAGGGGACGGCATGAGGTCACCCAGACCCAGGGTGCCCCACCAGTCAACCTTCTCCTAAAAGGCTTTCCAACTATTGTCACTCTCCATCTCCCCTCCCCTCCCCTGCACCACAGGAAGCAGGCCCTGTGCCTAGTTCTGGAAGCCTGAAGGTTTCCATGGCAACAGAACAAGGAGCTTGGAAATCTGAACATCTTCCTTTTGACACAAAAAAGCCCAGATGTATATGTAGAGTCTGTTCATGCGGAATCTTGGTCTCCTAACTACCACTGTGTGTGTGTGAGTGTGTATGTGTGCATGCGTGCACACACGCGATATGTAGCAAATGCAATTTGTACAGAATACCTAACCCGTTTTTCTGGTTATACGGTACGTGCTAGCATGGTACTACCTTCTGGGGATCTTCTAGACTGAGTCTCTTTTTTGACTGGTACCTTCCTCTCCTTTCCAATTAAAAAAATAAAAAGCTGAATTCCTCAATGGCTGTGCTGGCCAGCTTTTATGTCATCTTGACACAGGCTAGGGTCATCTGAGACGAGGAAACCCTGAGGAATTGCCTCCATCAGATAAGCAAGTCTGTGGTGCATCTTTTTCTTTCTTTTTTTTTTTAATTTTATTTATTATGTACACAATGTTCTGTTTGTGTGGATGCCTGCAGGCCAGAAGAGGGCGCCAGACCTCATTACAGATGGTTGTGAGCCACCATGCGGTTGCTGGGAATTGAACTCAGGACCTTTGGAAGAGCAGACAATGCTCTTAACCACTGAGCCATCTCTCCAGCCCCTTTTTTTTCTTTTTTTAAGAGATTGTCAGATTTTTTTTTAAAAAGATTCATTTATTAAGTATACAATGTTCTGCCTGCATGCCAGAAGAGGGCACCAGATTTCATTATAAATGGTTATCAGCCACCATGCAGTTGCTGGGACTTGAACTCAGGACCTCTGGAAGAGCAGCCAGTGCTCTTAACCTCTGAGCCATCTCTCCAGTCCCATGGTGCATTTTCTTAACTGATGACAGATGTGGGACAGCTCAGTTCCCTGTGGCCAGTACCGCCCCTGAGATGATTCTAGGTAGTACAGGAATGTGGCTGGAGGACCCACAGGAGCCAGCCGGTGAGCAGCGTTCCTCCACAGCCTCTGCTCTGGTTCCTGCTCTAACTTTCCTCCGTGATGGAGTGGGCCCCAGGAGTTGTCCACTGAAATAAAGCCTTTCCTCCACAAGCTGCTTTGGGTCATGGTGTTTATCACAGCAATAGAAACACAAATTAAACAGGGCCAGCGGTGAAAGGAAAGCCCTCAGAGGGCTTGATGAGAGGATTCTGGGGGAAAAGATCCTCTGTTGGTTTTTTTGTTTTTTCAAGACAGGGTTTCTCTGTGCGGTTATGGCTGTCTTGGAGCTTGCTCTGTAGACCAGGCTGGTCTCGAACTCAGAGATCTGCCTGCCTTTGTTCCCCAAGTGCTGGGACTAAAGGCTTGCGCCACCACCACCTGGCATAAGAGCCCTCTTATGTTCTCACATCTCAGTTCCGGAGGGCACACACATCCTGGTCCTCCAGGGCTACCACCTCAGCCAAGCCGCCTCTTCCCACACCTCATAGACTCCTTTCCTAGAACCCACAATCATGCAGGGCCCTGCCTTCTCTGACTCCACACTAAACTCTGGTCCCAGGATTTGGTGCCCCAGTATTTGTCTGTCCCCAAGACCGACAGACCTGGTTTGTCCACAAAACTTCCTTTGCTTCTTTCTCTTCCCTCACCCTACTCCCGCAGTCCTGGACTTTTCTGCCCCATCTACAGCTCTGTTTAACAGCAGCCTATCTTATTCTCTCCCCTGGGCACCTTGCTGGGTCCTTGTCCCTAGAGTTAACATATGAGGGGATCTGAGATTCTGGGGTGTAAAACAACTTATGGGGTTAAGAACCCTTAACTAGTTTCCCTGTGTTCTTCTGGCCTTTTTCGATCCCCCTCACAGCCGAGTCTTCTCAGTGGGGCCTCTACAGGCTTGGTGGGGCAAGAATAACGCAGAGGCCATAATGAAGGAGGTGGCAGAGTTTAATTTATTGGCTCATCCAGTGGGCACTATGGGATCAGGAGCCGCTCAGCTCCTCTTCCTTCTTCACAGATTCCACTTGGCCCTAAGTGAAGCTAGCAGTCCCAGGGCCAGGGGTGGGGTCCAGGTTGGTTCTGACAGGAGTATGCTTGGCACAGGAAGGGAACCCCATGGCAAGGTAGGATGGGTCCCCTTGACAGAAGAGGAGCCAGCTTGGCAGGACCTCCATAGTGGGCCCTAGGAGTGGAGGAGTCCAGCCTAAACCAAGGATGGAAGGGTAGGGAACAGTCCCTTGGAGCCTCATTCTGTCAAAGGTTCCGAGACCAGCAGGGGTGGATAAAGACCAGGGCTGAACCTCGCCAGCAAGCACGGCCTTGGGATCCCACCTCTTTCTGGTGGTATGGAGAGCAGACAGCCCTACAGTTACGGTTCTGGCAAGGCCGTGTCTTCACTCAGAGCTGGGCCTGAGCAACCCCCTCCCCACTTCTTCCCTTTCTCAAGGTGCCTTAAGGCCCCCTCCTTGGTCTCTCTGGACAGTGGCCACTACCCCTGTTGAAGGGAGAGCGGTGGAGGCATGGCAGGCCTCACAGAGGGGGATGGCCATGGTCTTCAGCAAGGCACTGGATGGGCGGGGCGGGGCGGGGCTAGAGCAGCCGGAGAGCGCCGCTGGCCGGGAAGCCCCCACATCCTCAAGGGCTCAGTCACCATCAGCTTCCGGCCTCAACCCTACAACTGTGCCTCCCTCCTCTCTGCCCAGCCCCCTCTGGAGGAGTGTCCACGGGAAGGAGGCACTAGAAACAGCCATCTAGGGGGTTCTCGGGTCCGGCTCACTGTGGAGGAGGGGCTAGGGCTGCAGCTCCCCCCAGTGCTTGCTATTGGCCTACAGCTGCAAGGGTGGGGGGAGGCGGGGCCTCAAGCGGAGTCCCCTCCTCCAGAACTCTTCTTCTTGGGTCGGGTCTTCAACGTCTTGGAAGCCACCGGCTATGGAGAGAGGATGATGGGGCTCATCCTGGTCCCACTCCATCGTCCCAGTTTCCCCAGGCCATGGCCTATGTTCTCACCTCAGCTTTGGGGACTTTTTTGATTGATTTGGTCCTCCTGGGTGCCTTGTCTCCCAGGTCATCTTCTGAGGTCTCTGTCCGGGAATCTGCCTGGCTTGTGCTGGACCTTACATTCAGGGCAGGGTCATCTCCTAGTTTGTGTGTGTGGTGGGGGAGAATAAAGGCTCAGGCGTCTGTCTGGTCTTTTCAGCTCTGTCCTATTTCCCCCAGCCCGGGGCCTGCCATTACCTAAGTCCTCAATAGTGTCCAGGAGCCCCCCAGGGCCAGGTCGGAGGCGGCCATCTGGCCCCTGTAGTGGCAATGCATCCTCATCTCGAATGAGAGTCAGGTCCTGCATGCTGAAGCTCCGGAGCTTTTCGGAGAGCACCCCCTGGCCCTAGGGTCACCACCACGCACCAAGAGAGCAGGAGGGAGGGGCGGGGTGGAGAGAGAGGTTACCATAGTGTTGGGTACCCTTTGTCCAGATGAGGAAACTGACCAGACAGTAGAAGAAACAAGGCTGGAGCCTGGATCCGCACAACCCAAAGTCTCCAAGGCCTGAGGACACGGGAATGAACCCACCCCCGTCTCACCTTGGCAGCAGCTGTGACTGCGGCATTGGCAGCCAGATTCAGGCCCCGCTTGCCCACCCGCATCATGGTCTCATAGCTCTTGTCTCGGGCTTGTGTGATATATTCGTCGATCTCCTGCGGGGATGGGAGACTGAGAGGTAAGGCTGCAGGCAGGCAAGTTACCTTTGTTCACATCTGTGCAAAGACATGGCCCGACCCAGGAAGCTGGGCTCTACAAGGTTACCGCAGGCTCTGGCCACCCCCGGGGAAATGTATGTGGCTGCAGGCACGGGAATGCCTCAGCTAGGTCAGGCTGGGAAGAGTTGAAGGTGGGGACGAACCTTTTCCTTGTTGGACAGCGTTGGATGCACGAACTTGCGGTAGAGAACGCTGGAGCCCTTGGTGTAAGGGGACAGCAGCCATATCACAAAAGCAATCTTGAGCTCAAAGTAGAAGGGGAACCTGTTGGGAGGACAGAGGCGCGTGAGTTAGGGGATCCTGGATCGAGTAGCATCGACCCCGAACAGTTCCCCGCTAGTGCTCTGGGGCCATAGGTTTCCAAGAGGACTGGAAGGGTGGATGCTAAACTGAGACTCCATGTGGGAAGGTAAGAAGTGACCCCAATCCGGGCGGCGGTGGCGCACGCCTTTAATCCAGCACTCAGGAGGCAGAGGCAGGCGGATCTCTGTGAGTTCGAGGCCAGCTTGGTCTACAGAGAGAGTTCTAGGATAGGTAGGACTACACAAATTTCTCTGTGTCAGAGAGAGAGGAGGCAGGAGAGGGGGAGAGAGAGAGAGAGAGGAGAGAGAGCGCGCTGGAGAGATGGCTCAGAGGTTCAATTCCCAGCAACCACATGGCAGCTTACAACCATCTATAATGAGATCTGATGCCCTCTTCTGGCCTGCAGTTATACATTCAGGCAGAACACTATACACAATAAATAATTTAAAAGAAAAGAAAGAAAGAGAAAGAAAGAGCGACCCCAATTGGGTACATGCCTATAATCCCTGTACTTGGCAAGGTGGTCACAAATTTGTGGCCACTCTGGGCTACCTAAGACCCTATCTCAAAATAAACCACAAACCAAAGACATGGGATATATTCCCCAATCTCAGGCAGCTGGGAAGGATCGTGAGTTCAGGTCATTTTCAGCTATACAGGGAGTTCAGGGTCAACCTGTCTCAAAAAAGAAAACAAAGCAAAAAGCAAAAAGAGACCCCAGAAGGAATTTCCCCAGCAAGCAGCTCTCCTTCCTGTGTGCTGAGGGATGTCACCTGTCTTCCAGGTTCTCGCCCTCCTTCCATGATGAGGACCGGGATGGTATCTGGATCTTGATCCTTGCTGCCATGACATGACCCCTACCCCCTTTTTTCTTCTTTTTTTTCAGTATCGGCCTCAGATGTGCTCAGCTCTCTACCATTGAGTTTTTTCATGTATGTGTGTGTGCGCGCGCGCTTGCGCAGACCAGATGTCAGCCTTGGGTACTGTTAGCCAGCCCTGGTATCCATCTTTCTGCTTCCCTGAGCTGGGATTACAAGCATTCACCATCACTGCCTTTTAAACATGGGTTCTGCATGGCAAGGTTCACACACTAAGCCATCTCTCTAGCCCTTCAGTATTTTTAGCTAAGAACTGTTTGAGAGGTATTCTCACTGCGTCCACACTGCGTTCACACTAGCAGCGGACGCCAGCATCAAGTGCCCTTCGCATCACTGACAGGCACTCGGTCCTTTGCCTTCTGAGTACCGCTCTCCATTTCCCCCAGGCTTTTACTCCCAGGCCCCAACCTCCCGCAAGTCTTCGACATCTCACAAAGCCCTCATCAAAGCCCTCTCCTTCACTTGTGCCCAGGGAATCTAGACTTACCACCCAGAGTCTTTTAACAAATTTCCAAATTACCTTCTCTCTACTGAAACTATAGCTGGTGAATACATTATCTACAAATGAAATGATAGTTTGTCTTCCAATCTTTACATTTTCTTTGCCTCTTATTTAAAAATGTTTTGTGAAGTCAAGGACAACTTTATTAGAGCGTAGAAGGAAAGCAAACAAACAATCCCAGGGCAGGCAAGCTTTCCATTCAGCAACTTCCGGGAAGAGGAGGACGGAAGCAAGGAAAAGAAGCAAGGTCAGACGCGTGGCTGACAAGCTGTCACGTGGGGGAGAGAGGGGAAGGGAGCCCTCTGTTGGGGAAGGAAGGTCCAAGTATTAAGGAGAGCATGTTTAGAAAAGAGATGGGCCAGGCTGTTGTGGCGCACAACTTTAATCCCAGCCCTTGGGAAGCAGAGACAGGCAGATCTCTGTGAGTTCGAGGCCAACCTGGTCTACAGAGTGAGTTCCAGGACAGCCAGGGCTACACAGAGAAACCCTGCCTTGAAAAACAAACAAAAAGAAAAGAAAAGAAAAGAAAGCAAGAAAGAAAGAAGAAAAGAGGCCATCAGTGGCTAAGAGCATAGGCTGCTTTCGCATAGGACCTGGGTTCAGTTCCCAGCACCCACGTGGCGGCTCACAACTGTCTGTGCTCCATTTCCAGGCGATCTGACACCCTCTTCTGACCTCCACTGGCACCAGGCACACAGGTGGTGCACAGACATACATGCAGGCCAAACACCCATACACATAAAACAAACATTTTTTTTTTAAAGAGAAAGTTGGACATAGTGGTGCATTATACACCTATAATTATAGCATTTCAGAGACTGGGGATCACTGAATTTCTGAGGCCAATTTGGGCTACATAAAGGGTTCCAGGCTACCCAGGTAGAAATAAATAGTGAAACTATCTGGGGGAGAGAGAGAAAAAGGAAAGGAGGGAGGGAGGGACAAAAAGAGGAGAAAAAAATTATGCTTTTTTTTTTTTTTGGTTTTTCGAGATAGGGTTTCTCTGTGGCTTTGGAGCCTGTCCTGGAACTAGCTCTTGTAGACCAGGCTGGCCTCAAACTCAGAGATCGGCCTGCCTCTGCCTCCCGAGTGCTGGGATTAAAGGTGTGCATTACCACCACCTAGATGCTATTGCCTTTCTAAAAGATCTTAACCATGGGGGCAGGAGGGATGGCTCGTTGGTTAAAAGCACTGGCTGCTCTTCCACAGGTTTTGAGTTCAATTCCCAGCATCCACAAGGTGGCTCACAGCTATCTGCAATGAGATCTGGTGTCCTCTTCTGGCCTGCAGGCATACATGTAGACAGAACACTATACATAATAAATAAATTTTAAAAAAATCTTACTCATGTGTGATATGTGCATGAGCACACGTGTGTGTGTTGGGTGCAGGCTTCTGCACAGTGCACATGTGGGGGTCAGAAGACAGTATCTGGGGCTGCTTCTCTCCTTCCACTCTTACCTGGCTTGCAGGGATCAAACTCAGGTCATCAGGCTTATGTGGCCAGAGCTTTGCTGATGAGCCACCTTTCTGCCCCCTGCACTGAGATTACGTAGGCCAGGCTGGGATACCTTATGGTCCCCAGGGATTACAGGTGATTCAAATTCCATGTACTGTCCTCTTCAAGAGGAGCGTGCTCATGCAGTAACACGTCCCTGTAACACTCCTGTACTTTAGGCCCATTAGCGCAATGCCTTGGAAATATGAGCATCCAGTGTCCCACACACAGGGAAGACAAGGCTTAGGAAACAGCCATCTGTCTACAGTCCCAACAAGGACAAAGGAGTGGACACAAAATCAGCGAATTCCACTGTGGTGCTATGGCTGTCACCAGAAATGAGGACAGTCTGACAAGCTTCTGGGCTAGGGTAGCCTCGGCTGTCCCGGAACTCGCTATGTAGATTCACCTGCCTCTGCCTCCCAGGTGCTGGGATTCAAGGCATGGACCACCATGCCCGGCTTGCTATATCTGTTCTTATTCTGCTGATATCAGGCCTTAAGTACAGTATTAAGGACACTCAGGGGCTGCTGGAAGTTGGAGTAACTCTAGCCTGGGTCTCAACCTTCTGCCTATCTGTCTGGCTTCTACAGGGAAGAGTCTGGGTCCTGAGACACAAGGAGCAGCCAGTGGACCTCACCATGACAGTATGATATCCGTTAGTGTCTCTGCTGTGGTGAAGAAGGCGAAGACAATCCAGTACATCATCCATTTTACCTGGGGGACAAAGGACAGCATTAAATGGGGCCTAGGCCTGAGGGTATCTAAACACCAAGGTCCCCGGCTGCCTGAATACCAGCTCTGAACACCCGGGCTAAGCCAAGGAAACCCAGGACCCCATGTTGCTGCCTGCTTTCTACTGAAGTCCTGGGAGAAAGTCCCCAGGACCTTTGTCTAGGTGGAGAATAGGGAACATCCCAGAACCACTTTTGCTCAGGGTTTCGTTGGATAGCATGGCACGAAGCCATAGTCTCCCCCCACCTGTAATGTGACAAAATGCCCCGCCCCCCGTTTGTTAAATGTTGTTCACTTACATATTCCTTCACGTTTTTGGTCTTCACGGCCTTGTAGGAAGAGTAGGCTGGGTACAGGGTGCCAAAGATGAGCCTAGGGAGGCAGGCATGGTTACTGGGCCCTCCTCCCTCCCAGCTCTGCATCAGCCCTTGGGGGCGGGGGGCTAAGGCGCAAAGGAACAGAGCTCCGAAGAAGCATCAGCGGGCTGAGGAGCTCTAGTAAAGAACTAAGGTCAGAGCAGTAAAGACTCCAAGGTCACATCCAGCCCTTTCCCTAGACCCAGAGGCTAGAGGATCCAAAGTGGTCCTTTCAGCCAGAATCCTTGGCGATGCACAAACATGCTTTGGGAGTTAAGGGGTCTGGTCACTGCCATGAGATGTCTTCCTTCTTGGCCTAATGCCCACTCAACCCATCTGTTCATACTCTCCACTTCCTTGTCTCAGAGACAGGCTGGGTAGAACCAATTCTCCAAGAGAACCTAACATCACCTAACAGCACCCAACCTGGCAGTCAGAACTATTGTGATCTTGGGACCAGAGGGCACAGGTTCAGGAGGTCCTGAAAGAGACAAAGAGGCTTATGGTCTGAGATCAGGTACAGTTAAGGCCCTGTCTGAGCATCCCACTGTAGATTACAGAAAGAACATCAGTGGGGGTGGGGTGGGAGTTTGCCCAGGCCAGGAGAGAACCAATTATTCGGAATGCCAAGCGGAGAGATAAGGCCTCTAGCGGGTGGGAAGAGGAAACCCCAATGGGCTGAGAGGAAACCAGGACACAGGCCTGTGACAGACAACACTGACTGGGAAGAAGGGTGGGGTTTCTGGTATGCCAGTCCTGATGGAGGCTGAGGGGCAGAACCTGAACTAGAGGAAGGGTTGGCTCTGAAGCCCGGCCCCTTCAAGTGTGGGTGTTGCCAAGATGGGGCACTTGCTGCCCGTGCTGATGCTGGATAGTGGGACAGAATCCTCAAGGCCAACATTTAGGCTTGCATGTGTTTGCGGGAGGGAGGTATTTCTTCCTGTATCCGGGGGAGGTGCCAGGGCCATAGCTCCACAATGTGACCGTTACAATGTGTCTGGGATCAAGGCTACCGAATGTTTTCCCAATCCTAGGCAGATAATAGACATCCATCCTGTTACCTCCCCACGCTGTCCTCGGCTTCCAGGCCCAGACTTCCTCCCTGGATGCCTAGGGCAGGTGTCTTCATCCAGCCTCTAGCTGGGGAAGCAGGAGGGAAGGTCTGAAAGCTTTGGGATCTGAGCTCTGGAATGATGAGGCCCCTGTCATGCTCCCCAGTCTTACTCTCTTCCCGAGGGAAAGGAAAGTCTTGTATGCTGGGCTAGACTGCTCAGTGGGGGAGGGGATGTGCCCGCCTCCCCTTATAAATCAGTAGCTGCTCAGCCTCTAGGATGGGGGAGGGCGCAGGAGCAAGGCAATTAAGAATAAACGGGTTTTAAAAATAATATGGGTGAGGTCTCTGGGAAACCAGGCCTGTATACTCCCGTAAGGCTGCTCCCCTTCCAGTCTTCGGTCTCACATCTCTGTCTCTGAGGACACCACATAGGGACCCTGGGCTAATCCGTCCCAGACTCGAATACCGCGCCCTCCATCACCGGCCCCCCTCATCCCCCACCGGGCGAGCCCCGCTACCGCCTCGGCACTCACACCACCAGGCGAGAGATGATCCAGGACACCATGGCGGGGCGGGGACCCTGCCCGGGCGAGGATGCCGCTGCCCGAAGCCGGCGGTGGAGGCAGCAGGAGCTGCAGTTAGCAGCGGCAGCCGCTGTAGGGTCAGCAGAGCGCGGAGTTGCCGCCGTTAAAGGGGAGGTTCCTGCCGCAGCAGCGGGCCGTGGGCGGTGGCGGCTCTTAAAGGGGAGGCCGCGGTGTCGGCGCGCCCCCCCAGCACCTGCTGTGGCTGGGCATGCGCCTTCACCCTCAGTGCCCAGCCTGCCTCTATATCGCTAGCTCATTTTCTTTGAGCTTCAAGGTGGAGGCCAAGCTCCCGGCGGGGACCCTTTTGGTTCCATCCTTTTGACATTAGCTTCGGCCCACCTCCGGCCCTGCCCACATCAGGTTGAAGGCCTCGAGATCCCACCAGGAGCAACAGCTGCTTTTTAGTGCTTAACAGGCTGGCCCTGTGCTTAGAGCTTTGTATGTTATTCCACTGCATCCTCAAAACTACCCTATAAGGCAGAAGTTATAGTTAATCCTCATTTTGAAGGTGGATGTTATTGGTTTTCACTGCTATGCTGAGGGTCACAAAACCACTAAGTCATACTTGTTACGATATAAAACCAAGTTTATTTTACAGGCTACAAGCTCCAAACACCCACCACCAAACTCTCCTCCCCCATTACAGGCTCCAGGACGTCCACCTGGGCTCCCGGGCCAGGAGTAGCTGCAGCTGTCCACTCCAGTTCTCATCAATAACCGCCAATTCCCAGGTAAAAGGGAATTTGTTCACATGGTTTAATCGGACTTTTGGGTAGTAAATTGTGCTAGGGTTAGGGATATGTGAAATTTAATTTCATGGGGAGGGGATAGGAGTGAGAGGAGTGAGTCTCAAGTCAGTGAAAAGTCCAGAGACCTCAGCGCCACCCCCATCAGAAAGTACAATTGGTAGTGGATGTCCTATTTCTGAAGACATTTATATCCAGAATGTAGGCTAGCGCGCCTCCTGATTTTCACCAAAGCAACTACATTCCAAAGCAGCCCCCTCCACTGCCCTCCTTCCCTGTCCCATTTTACAGCTGCTATATCCTGGCATCTTTGTGTTGAGGTATAATCCTTTTGGTGGATGACACTATTAAAATGTCCCGACCAGGCTTAAGGGCACGCTCAGAGTTCTGTATTTCAAAGACTCATATTCAAACCTAGCAGCCTTGAAAAACACAAATAGTCTATTTCTAGCTTGATAATTATGTTTCCAGGCTCAAATGCTTTGGAAGGTGTTTTCAGAGAAGCAGGCCTCTGATGATGCCTCTTGCTTTTCTGTACAACTTCCTTCCCAAAAGACCTCTTTTAACTAGAATGTAGTCTGTCCTTACCCAGCAAGAACAGTTAATTTTGCTTAATCAACAACCCCAGTGGGGCCCTCTTCCGCTTCATGGTGTGCAGTCGGATGACCTCACAGCCTCGCCTGGAGCTGTGCTCGGGCTGTACATTAGGGCACTGTTCTCGCATCCTGCACCCTAAAGGAAGGAGGACCCCACTTATCCCTTTTTGTTCACTGAGCATAAACTCTAGGGCAACAACCCCTCTACCCACCAGCCAACTCAGGTGGTCCCTCGCCTAGTCTCTCACTGGGCGCGTTCTTTCTCTCAGCGAAGCACAACTCAATGGCAGAGAGTGATCGGATCATTAAGTGCAGGGCAGCAGGAGGCCCTGAAACCAACTGCACCTCTGGCAGCCCACAGTGTAGTCTTGACTTTAGAAAAGTTGGCACAGAAAGAATTTTGTCTGCTCCAAACAGATTTGTTAGATTTTTTAATAAGAACATGGAAATCCCAATCAGCCCTTCAATAAAATTACAGAAAGTGAAATTAAAAGTATTCTACAGTAAATGACTTTTATTAAAAAAAAAAAGGTAACTGTGAACATATAAACAAGGCTGCAGGGCAGTACACCCGGGAAGAGATACATTTCCCAGTGTACCTATGGGCCAGTGAATTCCATCATTTCCAAGTAGATTCTTAATAAAAACTCCACTGAGTTGTAAAGTTTTGCTGAAAATAATTCCAGACAAAACTCTAAAAAACAAAAAAACTCTTATATTGGAAACCAAACTTTCCACCCCATTTGGAAACATATGCAGTCCCAAGGGAACGCTGGCAGTCAGCAAACAGATCCTGGAGTCAGCGGTGTGCACGCAGGGAGCGCTCCACAGCTCAGACATGACACAGTTCTTTCCCAGACAACTGTTCCCTCGAGATAAGACTGAGAGGGAGGGAGAAACTAAAGGATTCTAGTAAAATGCCAATTCTTTTAAATTACGCTTTGGCTGATTTTGTGCTATAAGGGACAGCTGATTTCTAAAAATCATATCTTTCAAAGAGTTTTATTGAAAGGAAGACTAAAGTAATGTGCCTTTCCTCATAGTCCAGGAAAACAACTGTGTTATTTCAAAAGTTCTAAAAATATCTACTTTCATGAAATAGTAACTATTTCACTACAAACCTAGGTCTCACTAAATACACACGTTTCCTAATCCTGGAGCCTCCTGGGAAAAGTTGTAGGCTCTCCCTGGGTCTTGAAGACTCCATATTCACAGAGAGTATGGGGAATGGGACAGGTCAGAAGTCATGTGCAGAGATATGGCCGGGCTTCCACCAGGCACATTGTATCTCCCTACTTTACCAGTTACGACTTCCTCCGCCTCCAAACACAGTCCCACTGAGCTAGGCACAAGAGGAACAGAGAAGGAAGGTGTGCCCACATTCCTGGTTTCCATGGTCTCAAACCAGGAGATGTGCAGGAAAGCCCAGCGAAGTTCAAGCAACCTGGATTCCCAAAAGGCCACTGGATGGAATGTGGCACCCTCAGCTTCGAGTCTGAAACTGTGTGTGTGAACAGTGCGATTTTCTTGTGTCAACCTTCAGTGTTGAGGCAGCATAGAAAGAGTGGCTGGAGAGTTTGTAATACTGACCACACTGGCTTGGGGAAGGGCCTCTGCTCTTGCAGAGCCCTGCCGTTCCCTGGTAAGTGTTGTGAAAGGCCTGCTTCACAGGAGAGCTGCAAGTTCCCCATGCCTTAAGACCTTGCCAGTTTGGATTCGTGGGCCTTGAGAGTGCCAACAGCATCTTTCACTGCATGGTATATGATGTTCTTCACCTGGAGAAGAATTAGCACTGTCAGTTCAGGGCAGCTCACAAACGCAGGTCTATATCCCACCCCGACAAGCTTACTGAAAAGCTAAATGAGGACACCCCAGCTGTGTGCTTCCCAAATCAAGCCCCATGATCAGTTACAAGTCATGCAGGATATGAGGTCCACACTCAAGAAAGACTGTGTATAGCCATCATCACCCCTGTTCTCACTAGGTGTTGGACAGTGTCACTAAGCTATTATGTGGACTTCTAGTTAATCTATGCTGTGAGCCTATGAAGTACACTTATTTTTATCATAAGCCTTGTTTAAAGACACTGAGAAAATCAAGTTCCAGGGAACTGAAGCTGGGCACAGAGGCAGATGTCTATAATTCCAATGGTGGAGGTCAACCTGGAATAAAGACTGTCCAAAATACCCTTGCCCAAGACCCCACAGCAATAAACAGTGGGAGTGTGGGTAGGCAATGGGCTGTGTTTCCTATTGCATGAAGGTTGGTTCTCTTCTTCCACCTTGTGGGTTCAGTAATTAGACTCAAATGCTTTCACACACTGAGCCACCCTGCCAGCTCCCCTCCCACCCTTGAGACAGGGTCGTACTATTTAGCCAAGGCTGGCCTCTAACTTCATTTTCCTGATTTAGATTCACAAGTAATGGGATTACAAGAATGTGACAGAGGTCTAGAGTGCATGTGCACACAGTCTAAGACACATATTTTACATGTGACATCGGAAGACTTAATTAAAGTTATTAAAATAAATTGACAGGCTAAAAACTTTAAAGAACTGACAAGATGATTACTATTTCTAGGGTAGAAAAGTGAGGTAAGACAAAAAAGGAAGGACACACTGGTACTTTATGATGTTGTCTATGTACATGCGTGTATTTATTTCATGTATGTTTGACATCTTACTTCACAAAAATAGGAGGCTCTGTGATGGGCATACAAGATGCCCTGGGCCTCTACTGGTCCTTTTCTATTACTAAACAAAAACGCATTGTGAGCTGTGTTTTTAGATTTGTGCCAGGGAAAGTTGTCAATTAAACACATTTCTGCCTTTACAAAGCTAATTAAGTTTTACAATTTAGCAAACTAGCAATGAACAAGTTAAAGAACAGTTATGTCAGATGGCGAAAACCATTACAGAAAAGAACAAAGTGATCGATGGGACCTAAAAGTATCAGCAGAATTGATGCTGCTATTGTATTATTTTTAGACTTACGTTTACATGTGTGTGTACACACTGAGCATCATAGGTGGGAGTTCTCTCCTTTACCACATGGGTCTTGGAATCAGATCCAGGTTATGAGGCTTGGTAACAGCTGCTTTTGCTTGCTGAGCCATCATGCTGACCCCAGTGCTGTTCTTTATTAATTTGTAATAAACTATTTATTTTTATTTTATTGTATTGTATTGTGTGTCTGCATGTATCCCATTACATAGGCCAGTGCTTGCAGATGCCAGGGGAAGGCATCAAATCCCCTGAAACAGGAGTTACAGGCAGTTATGAGCCTTGGGAACCACACCCAGGTTCTCAGCATCAGCAGCATGTGGTTTTTATTTTTTTTTAATATTTATTTATTTATTATGTATACAATATTCTGTGTGTATGGTTGCAGGCCAGAAGAGGGCACCAGACCCCAGTACAGATGGTTGTGAGCCACCATGTGGTTGCCGGGAATTGAACTCAGGACCTTTGGAAGAGCAGGCAATGCTCTTAACCTCTGAGCCATCTCTCCAGCCCCCAGCATGTGGTTTTTTGAGACAGGATTTATGTAAAACAGCCTTGGCTGTCCTGAAACTTTTTCTGTCGATCAGGCTGACCTCAAATGAGACACCCCGCCTGCCTCTGACTCCTAAGTGCTGGGATTAAAGGCATGTGCCGCCATGCCTGGCTAGCATGTGTTCTTAACCTATGAGCCATCTCTGTAGCCCCAGATGCTATAAAAAAAAAAAAAAAAGGATGAAAGGAGGATGAAGAATTGGCTCAGTGGCTAAGGGTACATCTGTTCTCCTAGAACACTCTTAGTACCAGAGTTACTGTCCAGAAATTTGGCTCCAGAGGTTCCAATGCCTTCCCCTTCCTGTGGAAAAAAAATGCTGGGTCGTGGTGGCGCACACCTTTAATCCCAGCACTAGGGAGGCAGAGGCAGGCAGATCTCTGTGAGTTCAAGGCCAACCTGGTCTACAAGAGCTAGTTCCAGGACAGCCAGGGCTGTTACACAGAGAAACGCTGTCTGGAAAACAATCAAAGCCTTATTTATTTATTTAGTGTATATGAGTGCTCTATCTGCACGTACAACTTTATGCCAGAAGAGGGTACAAGATCCCAATATAGACAGTTGTGATCCACCATGTGGTTGAGGGGAATTGAACTCAGGACCTCTGGAAAAGCAACCAATACTCTTAACTGCTTAGCCATCTCTCCAGTCCCCCAGCAACCCACCTCACCCCACTGCCCCCACAATGCCTTCTTCTGACGCGCGCGCACGCGCACACACACACACACACACACACATATGAACAGATACATAATTAAAAAAAAAAAAAGGCAGCTGGGTGGTGGTCACTTTTAATCCCAGCACTCATGAGGCTGAGGCAGGCGGATTTCTGTGAGTTTGAGACCAGACTGGTTTACAAGAGCTAGTTCCAGGACAGGCTCCAAAGCTACAGAGAAACCTTGCCACAAAAAACCAAAAAGGCATTAAGAGCAAAAAGACAGTCTACCAGTTGAGACCTGGAAGAGGTGGGGTATGAAATCGGTACATTTATATTGTTTCTATTAATATAAGTATATATAATGTGTGTAAGAATGTCCATCTGCTCTGATTTGCAGAATAAAGGACATGGCCAAGTTCAAGTTCTCTGATCACCAGAAGGCCCACTTGTCAAAGTGTGGCTCCTCTAAGTTTAATGCAGATGAATCTGAGGACGTAGTAGTTGAGAAACCACTTATCCCCAAAGGCTGTAGAGACAAATATGTCACCAGCTGTGGTCCCAGAACAAGTGCAGGCTTGCCACCTGTGGCGCCTTCTATTGTGATGAATGACGAGTCCCACTTTTTGACTAAGTTGGGCCTGTTGTCATAGGCTTATAATTCTAGCTACTCTTGAGCATGAGGCAGGAGGATGATAAGTTCTAAGCTAGCTTGGGCTACAGAGAGTTCAAGGCCAGCTTGAACAACTTAGTAAGAACCTGTCTTGAGTTCTCTCTGCTGTTGGTCAGCAGTAAAGGACAGCGAACCGTGTGCACAGCCTGTGCACATTCAGTTCCCAGCATTGTGAACAATGTACGAAGGAACAGGACTCTCCCTCTCTCCCAAATAAAAACCTTCCACAGTATTCTCTTATATCCCCGAGCAGGGATGCAAGCCTACTCAGTTATCAACACTAGAACTCCCAAGGACTGAGAACTAGGGAATCATTACATAGGAAAAAGGTAGATTAAAAGACCCCTCCATACACACACAACACAGGGCTCACTCAGGAGTTCAGGTCAGCCTGGAACTTGTGATAACTGCACTGCTTCGGCTGGGTTATAGGCATACATTAAGATGAGTGGATAATAAATTCCTGTAAAGGAGCTGGAAATAGGAGGATCAGGAGTTCAAGATCAGCCTGGGCTACTTGAGACAGTGTTCCAAAAACAAACCAATAATCGAAACTAAAAAAACCCAACTGAAATGGTTAGGTATCTGCTGTTTCCCCGAGTCACTTCACCAGAAAACAGCCATGAGGAGAATGTGTCTTTTGTGTGTCTGTGAGCATTAATTAGATGGGAAGACAGTGTGAGTGAAGGAGAGACCATTTACCTGTAGTTTATCCTCATGATTCGTATGGGTGTTGGAGAGATGCCTGAACTCCTGTGTTAGGCGGAAACAGTGCTTCACGTGCTCTGGGGATACAAAGTCTTCTGCGACTTTAATGCAACTATACAGATTGTGAACCTGGGAAGAGGCAAGTATAGCAGGAGAATGTAGACATCAGAGATTCAGTAACTCATACAAAAATGCCAGTGGGCCGGGCGGTGGTGGCGCACGCCTTTAATCTCAGCACTCGGGAGGCAGAGGCAGGCAGATCTCTGAGTTCGAGGCCAGCCTGGTCTACAAGAGCTAGTTCCAGGATAGGCTCTAGAAACTACAGGGAAGCCCTGTCTCGAAAAACCAAAAAAAAAAAAAAAAAAAAAAGCCAGTGGGCTGTGGCAGCACATGCCTTTTGCCTTTAATCCCAGCACCTTGGGAGGAGGGCAGGTGGATCTCTGTTGAGTTTGAGACCAGCCTGGTCTACAGTGGGAGTTCGAGGCAGCCAGAGCTACAAAGTGAGACTCTGTCTTGAAAACAAAACAAACAGTTTAGGGCTAGGAGTGGTGGTACACACCCTTAATCCTAGTACTTGGGAGACGAAGATCTCTAAGTTTGAGGGCTTCCTGGCTAAAAAACAAAAACAACCGCCCCCAAACCAACCAAAGAAAACAGAAACAGCAACAACAAAACAGAAAACAACTACCATAAAACAAACAAACAAAAACCAAGCATATAAAGTTACAAGGAATAAAGTTAAAAACTATCAAGCTATGGTATTAGAGCACCCAGTCTGATCCTGCCACTGATAGCTAGACTCAAGAAACAAGCCAAGCATCAAAGCCCATGGGGCTGTGGAGCTGGTCTCCACTGTGCAACCCACCTGGTGTGGGGCTCCAGCAGGTATGAAGACAGCATCACCCAGGAACTGCACGATGGCCCAGCCTTGCACGCCATACTCCTCAAAGAGTCGCTTCCGGAGGATCTGGTCCAGATACCAACTTTGGTCATGAATTGGGTCATGATCAGGAGGATTCTCTTGGCCTTGCTCTTCTCCAACCTGAAGTTATAATCAAAATCCAAAAAAAGGAAGAATTAATAAAGTAGCCCTTCCTTGCCCATGGTTTCAAGTTTCATTTACCCACAGCCAACTGTGCTCTAAAAACACATGGAAAAGTCCAAAAGGATTTGCAAGTTTAAAAATTGTGTTATTATGGTGTTTATTATGGTGACATGAAAGACTGTCCCACTGTCCAGCACCACCTCACACTAGACATGTTGTATCCTCATCTAGGATAGCTGTTGTGTCTAGGTTCCGTTCCAGTTCAGGTGGCTATGAAAGTTTCAGAGAACACGTGTTCAAGTACTCTTTAGCATGCTTTTAATCCCAGCACTCGGGAGGGAGGCAGAGGCTGGTGAAACTTTGAATTCGAGCACAGTCTGGTCAACAGAGTGAGTTCCAGGACAGCCAGGGCTACACAGAGAACCCTGTCCTGAAAATGAACAACAAAAAAAAAGCTCCTTGTCACCTCAACATTTACTACCAGTGTGCACATATAGGGGAAAAGATGTAAGGAACCTCCTAGGAATGTACTATCCCCTAAGCACACAAAGAACACTAATATCTTCTTTATTCTGTTGAACATGTTCTAGTGTGAGCTCAGGCCTCTTGCGCATCCTGAAAGGTTTCTCAACCAATAGGTCCCTTCTTTGCTTCCCCACAGTGCTGAAGATGGAACAAAGAACCTTATGCACACTAGGTAAGCATTCTAACACCAAACTCCAAACCCAGCTTTTGTTTATTATTTATTCATTTTTGAGACAGGGTTTCTCTGTGGTCATGGGCTGGCCTGGAACTTGCTCTGTAGACCAGGTTGACCTTAATGCTCAGAGATCTGCCTGTCTTTGCCTCCTGAGTGCTAGGATTAAAGACACGCTTCACCAGGTCTAGTCAAATTTTATTTATGTATTTTATGTATATGAGTGCTTTACTTGAGCATATACTGTTTCATGCCAGAAGAGGATGTTGAATTTCATTACAGATGGTTGTGAGTCACTATATGGTTGCTGGGAATCGAACTCAGGACCTCTGGAAGAACAGTGCTCTTAACTACTGAGGCATCATTCCACACACCCCCACCCCTTTAAAAAGACTTATTTTTATTTTATGTGTATGAGTGTTTTGCTTGCATGTATGATGTAAATCTGTTTACCACATGTATGCTTTGTGCCCAAAGAGTTCAGATGATTTACAAATGACCATGAACTTCCATGTGGATGCTGGGCACTGAACCTGGGTCCTCAGAAAGAACAACACGTGGTCTCAACCGCTGAGTCATCAGCCCACCAGCCTCAAGTTCTTGCTTTTCGTTTTCTTTTTTTTTGAGATAGGGTCTCTCCAGGTAGTCCAGGTTGGCCTCTAACTGTGATCTTCCGGATACCAGCACTCAAGTACTACAGGTGTGCCTACCATGCCTTGTATAAGTAGGTCTTTACTACCAAGAGACTTCACGTGAGAGACCTTGGTGCCTGGAGCTGGGGTATAGCCCCGCTGGAGGCGTACCTTCCTGAGGAGCTCTCGGATCTTCTCTGCATCCTTGGCTGCATAGATGTGCCATAAGGCCCCTGGCTTCTCTTTTCCATCGTGAATCCTCTGCTTGGTCACCTCATCAGCATCACCTTCATCAATTGTTCTGAGGACTTCTGAAAAGAACAAAGTGGTGATGACAAAGTGAACAGTCGCATCAGGACCTTTAGTGGAGATGTCCAACCACAACAAGTTTGGTCTCTGTTCTTCTCTAGCTGAGTAATATCACGAGAATCAAAGCTTACTAGGCAGTGGTGGCGTATGCCTTTAATCCCAGCACTTGAGGCAGAGGCAAATGGATCTCCATGAGTTTAAGGCCACCCTGGACTACATATGGAGTTCTACATAGATCCTGTTTTTTTTTGTTTTTTTTTTTAAAATCAAAACTCATATTGGGGCTGATGAGATGGCTCATCAGGTAAAGGCTCTTGCCATCATGTCTGCTGACCTGAGCTGGATGCCAGTGACCCGTGTGGGGGAAGGGAAGAACAACAGGGTCTCACTGTACCCTAGGCTGGCCCAGAATTCACAATGTAGACCAGGCTACTCTCTGAGATCCACCTGCCTCTTCCTTCCAAGTGTTGGGACTAAAGGTGTGCATGATCACTCCCAGCTTCTTATGGAAATCAAACTCTGGTCTTCATGCTATTGACACTTTACTTCAGTAAAAAAGATGACACTTTATGTTTCATCTTTGTGCATACGACCTGGCTTTGCCATTTATTATTCTACAGTTGATATGACTAATAAGTCAAGCAGATGGGTCAGTCCTGTCTTTTTTTCCCTTCATTTTATGAGACAGTTTTCTCTGTGTAGCTGTCCTGACTGTCCTGGAACTCGCTTGGTAGACCAGTCTGGCCTTAAACTGAGAGACCCATGTGCCTCTGCCTCCCAAGTGCTGGGACTAACAGAGTGCACCACCACTATCCAGAAGTCCTTTCTTATTATTTTTTTTTAAAGATTTATTTATTTATTATGTATATAACATTCTGCCTCTATGTATGCCCGCACACCAGAAGAGGGCACCAGATCTCATTACAGATGGTTGTGAACCAACATGTGGTTGCTGGGAATTGAACTCAGGACCTCTGGAAGAACAGACAGTGCTCTTAACCACTGAGCCATCTCTCCAGCCCTTCTTCTTTCTTTCTTTATTTATTTTTCTTTTTTTTTTTCTTCTTTTTTTTTAATATTTAGCAGGTGCCAGAGGGCATCAAATTCCTTGGAGTTGGAATTACAGAAGGTTGGGAGCTCTTGTGGGTCCTGGGCACTAGATTCAAGGGGCACTGCACTTTTAAGCAATGTGACAAGGCCCCAGTCCTCTCTGTCCTTTCTTTGCCAGACTTCATATTTGGACATTCCCTGAAAGGCAAGAATCCAGTCAAAAGTTTCCAAGCAGCACTTTGCTAGAACTTCCCGTTGTCTAACAATATCCACCAGGTACACACTAAACCTGGAAGAAACTTTCATTGGTTACTCTACTTCTTAGGAGAAGCCACATTAAAGCAATTTTTCTAGAACTCCTACCTTCATCATGAGCACCCTCCCCGACGGGAATCCCAACATACACCATCACGTTAACAGCATCAGACACATCTAAATGCAGGTTTGTTGTGCCAACTCTTCTGTCTTCTGCTGTTATCAAGCCTAAAGGTGGGAGGAAAATATGAAAGATGAACAGGTGCTATTACAAAGGACCCATGTCAAGCCTGAAAATGTGCTCTAGAAAGTCCTTAAAGAGATGCCCCGGGGAGAGGGAGTACCTGTTTATCAAGAAGGCAGTCCAGCAGTAGAATGCTGACTAATGTGCTCAAGCCCTAGGTTACATCTCTAGTACACAGAGGGAGGAGTGGAGCCAGGCAGGGAGGTGAGAGGGGAGGAATGAGCATCAGCTAAAGCATTCTTCTTTATCTTTTATACAGGTTAAGACTAATTTCTAGCTTGGTCCACATAGCATCAACATCCATCATGAAACCAAGCCACTTTTGAAAATGGTCCATTTCTTGAAATTCAAAACATACAGGCATTAGGGACATTCAGACAGAACTCTATTTTCACAGTATTTTATTTTTGGTCATTTTTGAACTTAATAGAATACAGGTATGACAGCAAGGAAGCTGGTATTCTTTAGTTTTCATAAAACTAAAGAATAAAACTAAGGATGTGTCTGCTGGAGTAGAATTTTTGAGTTTTTGTTTTGTTTTGTTTTTCGAGACAGGGTTTCTCTGTATAGTCCTGGCTGTCCTGGAACTTTGTGTAGACAAGGCTGGCCTTGAACTCACAGAGATCTGCCTGTCTGGGATTAAAGGTGTGCACCACCACCACCTGGTGAGAAGAAACTGTTTCTAACAGATATGCAAGCTTATGAACATTACACCAATCAGTGCGAAACATTCAGAACTACCCCCTATCATGTCTGTATATGAATGAGAACAGCAGTCCCCAAAGAGTTGATTCTGTCCTCCCCCTCATACCATAGGCGTTGTACATCTTGGGGCCCAGATCAGGCCTTACAAAGTAGCTGGGTAGCCTAGAAGCGAGGTTGAGCCTGCCATCCCGTTTGGTATATTCTGGAAGAGGAAGATTCTCCATCAGATCCTCAAACCTAAGAAAGGGCAGGAAGGAAGACAAAGAAGAGCATTCACTTCTCTGTGATTATGCTGTGTTGGTTTCAGCCAGGCATAAGCCCCTGAGGACGGCAATCCCTGAAGTCACTAACCTTGTTGGCATCATGTCCCGAAAATCTTCCCCAGGGGGCCAGTCTTTGAGTTTGAGCACCATTGGCTGCCCATCTTCTGACCGCAGTCTCTCTAGAAAACAGACAACATTCTCATAAACCCCTACTGCTACTCTTCGCAGGACCAAGTCTCTGGAGATGAGCCTCCTATTTCACTGTCTCTGCACCTCCTGTAGTAGTATGTGCACTATCTCTCCATTTTATAGGACTCTTGCTCCCTTCCTCAGTGCAACAGAGCTCCATGTAAGCCATATGCTCCCCGAACTGCAGACCTGTTCTGGGAGCCACAGGACTGCCATGCAGCTGTGTAGAGCTGGCATTAAGACAGAAGGCTCCTCCCAACAAGAGGATACAGTTTGTTATTTCAGGTACAGGACCAAGTATTTAGATGCTTACTACCGTTGTCACTGTGTAACCAGAAAGCAAAGTTACTTACTGCATATAATCTCAAAGCCATCCCAGAAATCCCGAACTTTGACATCAGAAATGATAGCACAGTTCCGGCAGTTCACCAAGTCCACATCCTGGTCTCCAAATTCCTGGCTAAAGGCTTCTGGCTTCCAGAGTTCAGACTTGAGCTTTTTATGTACCCCTGACACTAGCACTGGCTGTGGAAACAAAGATAACCCATCAGAACCATCTAGGAATATTGCTCTCATGAAAATTGATTGTTTTTCTCCAGAATGTAATCTACAGATTCCCATATATTAGTTAAAGACAATGGAAACTGTCTCTACTCTATTATTATTCTAGTCTCACTCTGGGGGAACATCCTCCGAAGAAACTTTTCTTTCTTGGCGAAGAGACATTGATGGCTAATGCAACCTTGAGAACACTGCCTCACAGTACAATGCAAACCAGCTGACTCCATAAGCTCCTGCTAAAGCATAAGCGCTATGGAGCACCATCACATTATCAAACGCATCACTAAAGACTCAAGTACTTACCCAGAACCCTACCACTCAGCTCCCACCTTCACACTACAAGCACTGCACTCAGGGTTCTCCTCCAAGGGTGTCAGCTCAGCACCCACTGGAGTTTCAACCGCCCTTTACAAATACCAAGCACAAAGTGTTCTTAGGGATTTCCTTGACTCTGTTTTGTTTTTTGAGATAGGGTTTCTCTGTGTAACAGCTCTGGCTGTCCTGGACTGCTGTTTGTAGACCAGGCTGGCCTTGAACTCACAGAGATCCACCAGCCTCTGTCTCCCAAGTACTTGGATTAAAGGTGATTGTCACTACCACCCAGCTTTCCTCGATTCTGAAAAGCAAAGTCAACTAGAAACAGAAGGATATCCTCAATGAATTTACTATATACATAATTTCCTGGCAGAAGACCTTCTAGACAGGCCTGGGATTATCCTGCCAGGCAAACAGCAGGCTATAAAATCAATTCAGTGTTTCTTACCTGGCCTTGTTTCCAGCATTCTCGGAAGATCTTCCAATTGTTTTTGTTGCTGGGGTCATGAAGACACAGAAGCCTCCCATCACAGAGCCAGGAATGAGAGGTATGGGGGTCTAGCACATTTAACCCCATCACCATCTCCTTCACTTCCTTTTGGGTATCAGTCAAGTTGCAGGACCGCTTTGAAGAATCTGAGGTTTTCTTATTTTCCACCACCGAGGCGATGATATGGTCGAGGAAGTTGGGCAGGCTGGCTTTGTTCTTCAATCCCTTCACAGACAAACCCTCAGGTGAGCTTGACTCAAGCACCATGATAACATTAACAAAAAAGAGGACTGTCTCACAGTTATAGTTCCAGGCTTTAATCTATCCAATTAATAAGATGTCTTCTGTAATTGCAGGGAAGACATAAAGTCACTAATCTTTAGTATCTTAAATTCCTTGACCTTTAGCATTTTCTTACATTTATGAAAGAACAGAAAGATTTTTTGTTTTTGTTAAGACAGGGTTTCTCTGTGTAGCCCTGGCTGTCCTAGAACTCGCTCTGAGACCAAGATGGAAACCTGCTTCTGCCCCGTGCTGGGATTAAAGGCATGTACCTCCAAGCCCGGCAGGAAGATCTCTTAAGACCCGGGAAACATATCTCTAGCTTTGAACTCTGTGTTAAGTACATGCATGTAGACTACAGAGGTCATAAAACACTAAGTGATTTATAAAGGTTAGTTCAGGAAAATCTCTCTTTGGATGGTATGCCTGGGAGATACTGCAATTGTACCTGAGCAGACTTAACAAGGCAGTGGTTTTCTGGGCCGGTGAGATAGATTGGCAGGTAAAGGTGCTTGCCACCAAGTCTGAGGACTTCATTTCTACCCTGGGACACACAAAGGAAAGATGGGGAGCAGGTGAGTGCCCACTCAGGTAACAGAAGGGCAGTAGTTTTCTGCCACAGAACATTTACCTTAGTAATCACTATCTAAGAACCATATACTCCAAAAGTGGTCTCTTTTCTTTCCAGTCCTTTTGTTACCATCTACTTTGAATTTCTCCCACTTCAGCTGATGGGAAAGCTGGGAAAGTCACAGAATAGAGGACTCGTATAAATCTGACAATCCTGTCTCAAGTACTATCCACTTATCCACTTATCATACAGTGGGGTGTGGTGGCAGGTGGGTCTCTGTGAGTTCAAGCCTAGTCTTGTCAACATAGCATTCCCAGCCAGGGCTACACAGTGAGACTCTGCCTCAACCAACTAAAAACATATAATCACACAATGTTCTGGTTGAAAAAAAAATTAGAAAAGGAAATGGGGGTATTCATAAGTACAACATATATTTTTGAAATAAATGACCTACAAGGTATAAATAAACACTAAGAAACAGGAAAGAAAACTGTAGAACAAACGTGTAAAACAGAAGAAAACTATATACATATAACATTTCTGAAATGACACTCAAGAAATAAATGCTGATGCTAGGCAGGTCAGATAGTTCAGCAGGTAAACAGACACTTGGTGTCAAGTCTGGTTGCCTGATTACTACTACCCACCAGATGGGAGAAGTGACTCCCAGACTTCTCTCTCTCTCTCTTTTGCGCGCACATGCACACACACACACACACACACACACACACCACACGACCTGAAAAAAAAAAAAGAGAGAGAAACAGAAACCAGGAAGACCTCTTTTTCACAGCACTGATTAAAAACAATACTGTACAAGTACCGTGACGCTAATGATATGTACTAGTGAATAAAATGCCTTCGCAAAGGTGAGAGTATACAATAGAACATATTATGATAAGTGCTATGAAAGCAATTATGTGTAGAGGATGGGAGTGTAGCAAAAACCCAGGTGAGGTTGTAGATGGACACTTACTGCTGAGGACGCAGAGAAAACAGGTGGGAAGGGTATGCCTGTGTCCAGGGGGGTTTGAGGAAGTTTTCCGGGTCCAGAGTGAAGGAGGTCTCGAAGGCTAGAACCCTCAGTTTTGCTGTTGGAGGCAGTGGGACCCAGTAACAGACTGTTAAAAAGCTTTGGAGTCAATGGAGAGACCTTTGCAGTGGAGTTGAATGAGTCCAGCCCAAAGGGTGAATGAGATTCTTTATTGAGCACCGACCTCAGGGACCCTGCTTCTGTAAGACCATAAAAAGAGAGAGCATTAGACAGGGAGGAACAGTCTGCAGACACCGACTCTCCCAACACTCCTAGGAAAGGTGCCCGCCCACCCCACCCAGCCTCCAAAATGAAAAGCTATGAACGCAGGTTTCAGGGATACAGAAAAATTCTCTACTTCTTTCTTCTTCTCTGTTTGGATCACAAAATTCCCTTTTTCTCATCTACCTTTTATCTTCTAAGACATTTTACGTGGTCTCCAGATCTCTTGAACTGGAATTGTCAGTGATGCTTGTTAAAAATGGAGGTCAATCCTTATCACAAGAAATTCTAACTTAATGGTTTCAAGTGGGATGAAAGAATGTGCATCTGAAAAACAATTCCCAGGTGGTACTGAAGCCCATTTAAAAAGGCTGCTTGGCAAGTCTGTGAGTGTGAGGCCAGCCTGATCTACAGGGATCACACAGAGAAACCCTGTCTCGAAAAACAAAACAAAACAAACAAAAAAGGGCTGGAGAGATGGCTCAGTGGTTAAGAGCATTGCCTGCTCTTCCAAAGGTCCTGAGTTCAGTTCCCGGCAACCACATGGTGGCTCACAGCTCACAACCATCTGTAATGAGGTTTGGTACCCTCTTCTGGCCTGCAGACATACAGACAAAATATTGTATACATAATAAATAAATATTTAAAATATATATATATAGGCTGCTCCTTTCAAGGCCAGTTGAGCCCTGCTTCAAAATAATCAGCTTTTCTAAGTCTTGCTGTCAACTCTGGCTGCAGAAATGAACCAGGAGGGAAAGAAGTTCACTAAAAACCTCAATTCTGATCAAGGAGGTCTAGGTAAGGACCCAGGATCGCTCTACTTTATATTCAAACAAACAAACAAACTCAAACAGAAGAGAATCACTCATGCTGTATGATCAGCCAGAGAAAAGAAGTGGCACTTTTCTAGAGGTGTATGGTTACAAGTCAGTTTGAAAATCAAACAAACAAATAAATCATAGAATAACCCAATTTTCCTCCCACAAGGCATGGGCAGTTTATCTCACCTTTTGTTTCTTCTTTAGCCTTCTGAGTTGCTAAATCTGCCAACCAATGCAGGGCAGAAGAGGGAGGGGCCGTGTCAGGGCACGGGGGCCTGATGGCTTTTAGTTCACTATTGCTATTTGATGCAGGGCCTTCTGCTCTTAGAGACTCCTCAGACCTGCTGTCAGTGCTGGGGCCTTTGGGGACTTGGTCCGGCTCTGGATTTATGATCGCTGCAGCTCCACCTCCGCCCGAGAAGGTCGTTTCGTTTCCAGAAGAGGCACTAGGGGTTATACTGGGGAGCTGAAGCAGGGACGGTGAAGAGTACCAGTTAGAAGCGCTACAGGGGGAGGGTTTGGTAGAACTGAACATGGCTACCAATGGCTGTGACACTACACCAGTCTGGGACGAATAACATTAACTGTCTCAAACAATGTTATTTTATCCACACTTAATGAGTCTACAATGTGCCAGCAGTTTACACTAGGTTCTGTAGAAACCACTAAGACTCGAAATTCATTACTTAAAGTATGTTTTAGATCACTTCTACAACAGAAAAACCAGAGATTAAAAATTAATCCTATAGGGGCTGGAGAGATGGCTCCTTGGTTAAGAGCTGACTGCTCTTCCAGAGGTCTTGAGTTCAATTCCCAGCAACCACATGGTGGCTCACAACCATCTATAATGGGATCTGGTGCCCTCTTCTGGCAGGCGTACACACAGAGGACTTATTCACCCAAAAATAAATAAATAAATAAATAAATAAGTAAGTAAGTAAGTAAGTAAGTAAGTGAGTGAGTAAGTAAGTAAATGTATGTATGTTGATTCCATGAAACCATTTTGGGGATGAAAAGAGATAAAATGTAAGTTATAGATGAGTTTTATTTGTTGTTTTGACTTTGCTCCTGAGAAGTAGTCTTGATACACTGCCCAGAGAGGCTTCAAAACTCACAATTCTGTCTGTCACCTCAGCACCCTGAGTAGTTAGAATTGATTATTATATTTTTTAAATATTTATTTATTTATTATGTATACAATATTCTGTCTGTGTGTATGCCTGCAGGCCAGAAGAGGGCACCAGACCCCATTACAGATGGTTGTGAGCCACCATGTGGTTGCTGGGAATTGAACTCAGGACCTCTGGAAGAACGGGCAATGCTCTTAACCTCTGAGCCATCTCTGATTATTTTTAAAAAGTCTTCTTTTCCTTTTAAACTTAAAGCACTGATTCTGTTTTAATTGGCATATAAAGTGACAGGTCCCTATGGCATCTTAACACACCTAGTTTTGCCCGCACACCCCAGCCCTGCTCTCACTTTCCCACCACCACCCCCAACCCCGAGTCCTGCCCTTTCTGGAACTAATTCTTAAATAAATAAAATATTAAAAAGAACCCAAAATAAGAGAGAGGGAGGGGGAGGGAAGGAGGGAGGGAGGGAGGGAGGGGGAGGGGAAAGTGAAACTAATTCGTCTCAGTTGTGACCCCACACTCTGTACCTGTGACATTCCGTTGGTGACAGCAGGTCTCAACACAGATTTGTTTTGCCGACTAATACAAGGGCAGTTTGCTTTAATTCCCCACTTTCCCCGGGCAGCATGTACCATGTCTCCAATGTTGTACAGCGCTAGGGGAGAAGGAAACAGTAAGGACCACTGAACACTTGCCCGTGTCACAGCGTACTAAGGCTCTTACTTTGTTATGAGACAGGGCACCCGTGGACCCAGGTTGGCTTTCAGCTCCTGAATCCCCCCAGAACTGGAGTTATAGGTGGTTGTGAGCTGTCCTATGTGGGTGCTGGGAACTGGACCTAGGTATTCTGCAAGAGTAGCAAAAGCTCTCAACCACTGAACCATTTTTTCCAGCCCTTAGCTAGATTTTTTTTTTTTTTCTTTTTTTTTTTTTTTTTTTTTTTCTTTTTTTGGTTTTTCGAGACAGGGTTTCTCTGCAGCTTTCTTAGAGCCTGTCCTGGAACTAGCTCTTGTAGACCAGGCTGGCCTCGAACTCACAGAGATCCGCCTGCCTCTGCCTCCCGAGTGCTGGGATTAAAGGCGTGCGCCACCACCGCCCGGCTAGATTTTTTTTTTTATAAGCCCAAAGCCAGAAGTCTGGTATGACGGTTTATTATTATTGTCAGCTTGATCAAATTTAGAATCACTATGGTAACACAACTCTGAGTGTGCTGAGGCACATTTCCAGAAAGGTTTAAGGGAAGAGAAAGGACCATTCTCAGTGTGGGTGGCGAGATCAGGAGGATTTGAGGCCCAGAACTGAATACAAAGGAAAAGCAAGACGAAGCATTTAACTTCCGAATCCTGACTCTGAATATAACCCTTAAGTGACTTTTCTCAGAATTTTGTCCCAGCAATGAGAAAGGTAGCAACAGATTTAGTGACTGCTACTGCTTTCTTTTACTCTGGCTCAGCTAACCATTCCACTGTTCCTAAATTCAAGGCCTGCTTACACTAGATAAAATCACTTTCTGTAGGTGGGGATGTGGCCTCAGGGTCATTCCAGGATGTAGAAAATAGCATGTGGTGGCAGACTCTTGTATTCCCAGTACTTAGAACTGGGAGACAAAAGGATCCTAACTGCAAGAAGCTTATTTACATAGTGACTTCCAGGCCAGTCTGTGCTAGAGTGAAACAGCAGTTAACAGTGCTTCCTACTCCTCTAGGGGACTTGAGTTCAGTTCCCGGTCTCAGGTCAGAGAGTTCAAAACTACTGGTAACTCCAGCTCCAGGGCATTGGATACCCTACTTCCCCTATTTCTGAGCTCCATGGGTGCTTGCACATAGACATACCATAAAGACATAAATAATATAAAATTAAAATAAATCTTTGAAAAATTAAGGAAAATGGCTGGAGAGATGGTTCAGAGGTTAAGAGTACCACCGACTGATCTTCCAAAGGTCCTGGTTCAATTCCCATGATAGTTTACAACCATTTACAATGACATCTGTTGCCTTCTTTAAATAAATCTTAAAAAAAAAATTAAGGGAAAAAATGCTAAAACAATGGGGCTGAAGAGATGACCCAGAGGTTAAAAGCACTGGGTGCTTTTTATAGAGTACAGGGTTCAATTCCCAGCATCTACACAGTGACTCGCAACCCTTTGTAATTCCAGGTCTAGGGGATCTGATGCCCTATTCTAGCCTCCATGGGAACCAAGCATGCAGGAGGCAAACATATACGCAGACACACATGCACGGACAGACACACACACAGAGACACACACACAGAGACACACACACACACACACACACACACACACACACACAGTAAGTAGACAAAAATTTAAAAGACTAAACAAAACAAGGAGCCAAATAGTTCTCTGTGAGTTGAGGCCTGCCTAGTTTATACATCAAGTTTCAGGCCAGCCAGGGTTACACAGTGAGACCCTGTCTCAAACACACAGACAGAGCGACTAAACCACACTCAGGCTAGGGATAGAGCTCTGTGGTAAAGTGCTGATCTATTGTGTAAAAGACCAAGAGTTCAATACTCATCACTAAAAAACCAAAACAAATAAGCACATAGCACTTTTTAACCCAATCTCAAAACAGAATTACTTACCTGTGCCTGGGATGATCTGTGTAGGCATGAGGTTTTCTGGTTCATGGGACTGCCCCTTGGCACACTTCAGCCAGGAGAAAACTTCTTCATCGCCCATTTCTTCTGTGTCTGAAACAGAAATTAATTACTTATTTTATGGGGTCATAGATGGATCTTTTTCAGTGAGCAGAAGTTTCAGAACCTTAACGGCCAATTTTCGCATGGCCAAAGAAAGTAGAGCTAACTTAAAAAAACTAAAAATTACAATCTGCTTTACTGTGTAACACTTCATAAAAAACATAAATCAACAATCTAAAGCAGATCACTGTTTCCTCTACAAACTTTGCTCTTCATAGCTTTCTTTCAATCTTAGCCCCAACTGTTCTGATTGTTGGATGAGGTCTCATGCAGCTAAAGTAGCTGCAGACACTGATCTCCAGCCTCTACCTGACAAAGGCAAATGTTACAGGAATGACTGACCACATCTGCCACACCCAGGCAAACACTACCAACACAGTGACATCCCTAGTCCTACTCAATCTTGTAATACTGAATTTTTTGTTGTTTGTTTTTGTTCTTTTGAGACAGGGTTTCACAGTAGCTATGGAGTCAGTCCTGGAACTCGCTTTGTAGACTAGGCTGACCTTGAACTCTCAGAGATCTTCCTGCATCTGCCTCCCAAGTGCTGGGATTAAAGGTGTGCGCCACCAGGCCCAGCTCTCACACTGAACTTTTCCTTGATGAATTTCATATAAATAGATGTATACAGGATAAAGTCATCTGTATTGGGCACCACTTAAGACTTTGTTTTGTTTTAGCCAGGATTGTGCTATAGAGTAGAGAGTGTACTCGCGCTCAGGCTGTAGTCCAGATTGGTTTCAGATGCATAATCCTCCTGCCCCAGCACTGCCTGGTGTAAATAGGTCTCCTGAGATAGGATGGATCTCAGGCTGATCTCAGACTTGCTATGTAGCCAAAGTCAGCCCTTAACTTCTGCTTTTTTCTCCAGAGTATAGGATTACAGGGGTTTGCTGCCAGATTTAAAGTAGATTTAAAAAAAGATAACTTCACCTGTGTCTGAATGAATGATGTATGTGTACAGGTGCCTGCCATGCCCAGAAGAGGGCATCAGGTCCCTGGGCCTGGAGTTAAAGGTAGCTGGGAAGAGCCTGATGTGGATGCTGAGAAGAGCAGAAACACTCTCAGCCAACAAGCCATCTCTCCAATTCCCCGCAGCTTCACTTTTAGTAATGGCTCTAGTGTTAACAGCATCAATCTTTAACTTATCATAGCCTATCTTCAACTATTATTACACCACTTTATATATGGTGTGGTGCTTTTACAGACACACACCTTTGAGCTATTACTTGTCACACATTTTCTTTTATTTTTTTCTTTACACTATTTCATTTTTATTTATTCATTTATTTTTCTTTTCGAGACAGGGTTTCTCTGTGTAGCCTTGGGTGTCCTGGAACTTGGTCTGTAGACCAGGTTGGCATCTGCTGCCCAAGTGCTGAGATTAAAGGTGTGTGCCAATGCTGTCCGGCACACTACTTTTACTTACTTACTTACTTATTTATTCATTTATTTTTTCAAGATAAGGTTTCTCTGTATCTTTGGAGCCTGTCCTGGAACTTGCTCTGTAGACCAAGCTGGCCTTGAACTCACAGAGATCCGCCTGTCTCTGCTTCCTAAGTGCTAGGATTAAATGCGTACACTACCACCACCTAGCTACCAGGACACTATTTTTATTTGATCCCCTTGGAATTGGAGCTAGTTTTGTGTGAGCTGTCGTATGGGTGCTGGGAATCGAACCTGGCTCCTTGGGAAGGGCAATCGGTTCTCTTAACCATTAAGCCATCTTTCTCCAGCCCATACACAATTTATTTTAAAGTTAAAATCTCCTAAATACACTGATTGTGTTTGTTTTTTATTTAAATTACATTTATTTATTGTGTGTATGTGTGCTCTCATGCATGGAAAAGTAGAATGACCTGCAGGAGTCAGTCCTTTCCTTCTGCCATGTGGGGGTCCTGGGGTCTCTACTCATTGAGTCATCTTGCCACTATTTAGTTTTTGAGAGGCCCTCCTCAAACATAGCTCAGGCTGGCTCCCAACATGATCCTCTTGGCTGATTCCTAGACTGTGATTACAGGTGTGCAACACTGTATTTTGCCTAGCAATTATTTTGAAAAATTGATTAAAAATGAGTGGGGGGGGAGTGTTTTATATATTAAAAAGAATATTTTTCGTTTCTTTGTGCGAACCTCAACTATCAGTATCATACTACTTTAAAATTTTTGCATATATTTAGCTAATTATTCCTATTTTATGTGCATTCGTGTTTGCCTGCTTGTTATATGTGAACAGCCATGTAGGTGCTGGGACTTGAACCTAAGTCCTCTGGAAGAGCAGTTAGTGCTCTGAAACTGCTGAATCACTTCTCCAGCCCCCATCATACCACCTTTTGTTGTCTGAATATTTGCAATTTATTACAGCAGTTATGGTAATGATCTCTCTCTCTCTCTCTCTCTCTCTCTCTCTCTCTCTCTCTCTCTCTCTCTCTCTCTCTCTCTCTCTCTCTCTCTCTCTCTCGGTTTTTTTCTTTATCGAGGCAGGGTTTCTCAGTTGCTATGGGGCCAGTCATGGAACTAGCTCTGTAGACCAGGGGAGCCTTGAACTCACAGAGATCCCCCTGCCTCTGCTGGGATTAAAGATGGCAGTTCGGGAGTGGTGCTCTCCCGTCGTGTGGAGCTGGGCAACCCTCTATTCTCTCACAGCTTGCCTTTTCTTTCTTCGCTTCTTCCCAGAATTAAGAGCTTGTTGAGAACACTGCGATGGAGCAGCACACTGCACAGCAACTAGATATGATCTTAAAACATTCTTTACTCATATTTGAAAAAGATTTTGAGTGTTAATTATGGACTTGTTTGTTTTCAACACTTTAAGATGTTATTACGTTGTTTTCTGGCCTATATGGTTTGATAAATTGGCTGCCATTCTTATACATAAAATGTGTAATAAGTAGTCTGCTATCTACCCACTCCTACCTTTCTAGATTTTCTTTATCGAAAGTCTGATTTTGATTATAATTTTTAAGAAAACACAGGCAAAATACCGATAAACATATTAAACAAACAGACCGAGTCAGGCAGAATACCCAGGAGGGAAAATGCTACACTTTTGTGGCTCTTTCTTTTCTTTTTCTAGGGAAGAAGGTGTTAGTATACAGTCCAGGTTGGCCTCTATTTGTAATCCTACCTCACCTTTCCAAGTGCTGGCTCAGAGGTTAAGAACACTGGCTGCTCTTCCAGAGGTCCTGAGTTCAATTCCCAGCAACCACATGGTGGCTCACAACCATCTGTAATGAGATTTGGTGCCCTCTCCTTGACTGTAGGTATACAAGCAGACAGAATACTGTATACGTAATAAATAAATTTTTAAAAAAAGAGCTAGTTCCAGGACACGCTCCAAAGCTACAGAGAAACCCTGTCTCGGAAAACAAACAAACAAGCCTGGCCTACAAAGTGAGTTCCAGGACAGCCAGGGTTGTTACATAGAGAAATCCTGTCTTGGGGAAGAAAAAACAAAACATTTTTTTTTTCTAAATTGTGATTTCTGAAAATTACTTGCCAATTATTTTCTGAAGGATTATCTTTGGGCCCCAAGGAATTTCATCTCATACTTGTGTAGATGCATTACACAGAAAACTGGGACCTCCACATGGCTCTCTGCTGTTAAGTTGTGCACCTTTTCCTCTTCAGCAGTCTACCTGAGGCAGACTTTGATCTGTCTTCATCCAGTGAGGCTGCCAAGCTCATCTGCTCCTAGGCAGAGCCCAGGCCATAGCAGAAACCAGCTTGCTTCATCCCATGTCTCAGAGATAACAGTCCCGTGGTGCCTGATGCAAATGTGGGAGGTTAGGGTTTTAAGTATTTCTTTTCTTTCTGTTTACAGCGGAAAAGCAATTCCTATAGTCTCCCACTGGCAGGGGGAAAGGATAACTGTAAATATCTATGCAGTGCTTAGTAGGTGTCAGTCCTGTGTGTGCATTTCAGATAGAATTCATTTAATTACCTGCAATGTTACAAGGAAGTACTGATAATACTGGCATCTTTGTTTTATAGAAAAAGGAAACTAGCCAGGTGGTGGTGGCACACGCCTTTAATCCCAGCAGTCAGGAGGCAAAGGCAGACAGATCTCTGTGAGTTTGAGGCCAGCCTGGTTTACAAGAGCTAGTTCCAGGACAGGCCCAAAAGCTACAGAGAAGCCCTGTTCTCGAGCCCTCCTGCCCCCACCCCCCAAAAAAAGAAAAAGAAAAGGAAAAGCAAAAGAAAAAAGACTGGCTCAAGAAACCACAGATGGTGTAAGAGATAGGTGCAGGTTTTCAAGTTCCAGTTGCTTCAAGTTCTAATACCCACTCCCACCAAACAAACAAAACAAAATCTATGCCCTTGGCATGCTACAGCCATGGCAACCAGCATCACAAAAAGCAGGCCAGGATCAGTGTTACAAACCATGGTCTCAGAATTTGGAGTACTGAGGAGATGCAGGGAAGAAAATAGTGAGCTTGACAGCAGCACAGCCTATGAAGGGAGACTGTTTTAACAAAACTAACCAACCACCAAACAACACAGATACCCAACTGTTAGAAAGGTTTACACTGGATCTCTGAGGAGGCAAGATGAGGATGAGGACGTCAAGGGGTAAGGGATTCCTAATCTAAGCTAGAACCAAGGGAAGCAAATAATTTGAATATACGTTTCTAAACAAAACAAAATGGATGGACAATAAGAACCCCAAAGATACTCAACATCACTAATCATGTAGATAAGATTTTTTTATAGGCTCGGGGATTTCTTTCAATATCACCTAAGTAAACAGGAAGTGCTTGTAAGCAAAATAACTACCCAATATGCTTTTCTGTAATGTTGGGGCATTCCTCTTCAGCCTATATGCCTAAGTATCTGACAGATTTCTCAGTGAAGTAGGAAATCTAAAGGACTGTCCCACCTATTTTGGCAAAATTCGTCAGTCTCTATTTTCTCTAAATTTATCAATTTATCAGTTGCTAATGGAGTAGATACTGTTGATGTATTTACTGCTTGTACATATTGTATATAGTTACTGTTCTTATGGTATACAGTTTTTCTTATAATTTTTTTAAAATTTTAGACAAAAAAGCAAAATGTGTATTTGTACTCTAACACATCAAGCTTGCCTGAAGATCAGAGGGCAGAGCTAGTCACTAGTTTGCCATAATTACAACGGGGCTGGCAGGATGGCTCAGCAATCAAGATTGCATACTGCTCTGCAAAGGATTGAAGTTTGGTTCCATAGAAGCCTGCACAGAGTCCCAGCTGGGTGGTGGTGGTGCGCGCCTTTAATCCCAGCCCTTGGGAGGCAGAGGCAGGGGGATCTCTCTGAGTTCAAGGCCAGCCTGGTCTACAAGAGCTAGTTCCAGGAAGCTACAGAGAAACCCTGTCTCGAAACAAACAAAAAGTCTGCACAGAACTATCTATACCTCCAGCTCCAGAGGATCCCATACCTCCTTTTAGCCTCTGTGAAAAGTGGCACCCACCTGTGCACACACCCGCAGACAGACATACATTCACATAATTAAAAGATAATAGCTGGACATGGAGCCATCACCAGAGTCAGACATGCAGAAACTTTGCCGGTAAGCCACTGCCATGTGGCAACACAAAGATTAATGGAGATGGGTTAAATTAATATGCAAGAGTTAGCCATTAAGAAGTTAGAGCTAGGGTTGGAGAGATGGCTCAGAGGTTAAGAGCATTGCCTGCTCTTCCAAAGGTCCCGAGTTCAATTCCCAGCAACCACATGGTGGCTCACAACCATCTGTAATGGGGTCTGGTGCCCTCTTCTGGCCTGCAGGCATACACAGACAAAATATTGTATATATAATAACTAAATAAAATATTAAAAAAAAAAAAGAAGTTAGAGCTAATGGGCCAAGCAGTGATTATTTCAGGGCTAAGTGGCAACAAATTGGCACTGAACAAGCAGCCTCCCTTCACCAACATTGCCTGTTTAAAACATCTGACAAAATAAAAGAGCTGAACAGCTAGTAGCGAGGTAGAAGGATAGGTAGGGCTGGCAGGCAGAGCGAATAAATAGAAGGAGGAATCTGGGAGGAGGAGGAGCACAAGAACAAGGAGAGAGGATGCTAGGGGCCAGTCAGTCAGTCAGCCATGGAATATAAGAGTAAAAGTAAGATTACAGGAGTAAGAAAAGGAAAAAGCTCAGAGGCAAAAGGTAGATAATTTAAATTGAGAAAAACTGGTTAGAAACAAGTCAAGCTAAGGCCGGGCATTTATAAGAAAACTAAGACTCCATGTGGGAGTTGGGTGATAGGCCCACCCCAAGCCAAAGAAGTAAAATGAGTAAAAAGAATACAACAAAAACAAATCTTTAAAAATAGATGTTATATGTCTCAGAAAAGATGTCGTGACAGCCAGGCAGTGGTGGTGCACGCCTTTAATCCCAGCACTAGGGAGGCAGAGGCAGGTGGATCTCTGTGAATTCAAGGCCAGCCTGGTCTAAAAGAGCTAGTTCCAGGACAGGCTCCAAAGCCACAGAGAAACTTTATCTCTTGAAAAACCAAAAATAAAAACCAAAAAAAACCCCCAAAACCAAACCAACAAAAACAACCCCCCCCCCCAAACAAAGGATGTCATGACAAAGACCAATGAGGCTGAAGAGGGACAGAAGCCCATTCCTGTCTGGTTCCACTGCCAAGCTCACCCAGACAGTATTTACTCACCACTTCGAGGACGGCTTTTCCTCAGCCGGTAGCAGTCCAGGCAGACCCCAAAGCCACACTTGCGACAAACCCAGTGGATGTTGAAGAGAGTCGTCTCGCAGACGTCACACATCTCCCGCACGCCCCGCACAGCTCGCTTCCAGGCCACTTTCTCTGGGGGGAGAAGAGTGCAGTGGCCGTGACTCCTGCGACTATAGCATAAGACCCCAGAATCTGACTGGCACTCATGGCATTTTGTTCAGTGATAAAAAATTAAATATGAACAGGTTTCTATAATTCTAAGAGAAACAAATACAAATACATGGAACACTTAATGTTGTTAGGGAATTGCGACAGGAGGTGATATGATAAACTAGTGCTGATTACATGTTATCAGTTAACAACAAAATTCTAGCTGTGTTGTAATTCGTGCACTTTGAAGGTGGAGGAAGGAAAATTAGGAGTCTAAAGCCAGCCTGGGTCACATGAGACCCTGTCACAAAAAAGATAGTATAAAATCTTTAATTAGGGAGAACTTGACAAGAGAATTTTTTCCTTGAAATTTAAAGTATAAATTCATAGTATAGTTTCCCTTGGTTTGGGAATAGCATGCAGTGTATTTGCACTGTTTCTCTGTAATAATGAGGATTCTAGGTGAAAAATAAAGTATTAAATGGCACCACATCTCAACAAACCATTGGTACAGATGCAAATTTGTTTAAAGCAAATGAAATCAGGATGACTCAATCCCAATGGGGTATCCAAAAGCTTCTGTTGGCAGACGTATGGCAAACAAGAAAGGCACACTAAGAAGGAGTTTCTGGTTTACTAATTGTCAAAGACTGAAAAAATGAGATCTGTTAGGTACAGTTCTGATTTTGATTATAGGTTACTACAAAGAGGAGTCTAATCAGTCTTAATTCATCTATAGTAGATGCCTTCTCCATCCACACACTCTCTCTCTCTCTCTCAAGCAGAGAAAATAATCAACACTGCATGCCACAGCAGCTGGAAACAAGTAGAAGGATGCCTTACGGTGCGGCTCCACCATCATCATGGCCTCCTTCTCAGACATTACAAGCTGGCAGAACTGGTCTCCAACATTGGCCAAGATGTATTTTGAGGTTTCTAGGTCTATTCCTTCTGCTAGGGAAGAAGAGGGAATCCACAGGTTCATAGCATCAGGGTCACTCTGCTGAGGGCTTAGAAATCCTTCTACACGGAGTACACCCTTGCGAGTGAAGACCAACCTAAGACAAAAAGGAGACAAGTCAAATACTACTGTCCTTTGGGAACTGAGGAGAACGGTTAGAGGCCATACTTCCTAGTGGGCCATGCTGCCTACTCCCTACTAAAATCTGTGGCTGATCAAGTCCCTCATAATATGATACTGTATTTTTACTACATGTTTTTGCATATTCCTTTAAGTCACAAGCAGGTTACTTATAGTACCTAATAAAATATAAATATTATAACATTACATATAGTATTACTATAATACTTAGTTTTAGGCTACACTGTTTAAGGACTGGGGAGGGATGAAGGGATGCACAACAGTGAGATGGCCCAGTGGGTAAAAGCACTTGCTGCTAAACTTGACAATCTGTGTTTGATTCCCAACCACTCCTTCAAGTTATTCCCTGGCTGTCAAATGCCACACACACAATTAAAAAAAAAAATTAACAGAGGTCAGAAAAGGCATTGGATCCCCTGGGATTAGGGTTAGAGATAGCTGTGAGCTGTCATGTGTGTGCTAAGAATCAAACATGGGTCCTCTAGTAAGAGCAGTCAGTGCTCTTAACCACTGAGTTATCTCTCCAACTACCTTGCCCCCAAAATAAGTAAATGTAAAAGCAAGATGAGAATAAGTTTCTACAGGTTTAGCTAGCATATATGTTATATGCCTAAATAAGTTTCTACAGGTTTAGCTAGCATATATGCTATATGCCTAAATAAGTTTTCAGTCCACTTGTTTCAATCTCTGTACGTGTGACCAGCACAGACAGAGGGCAAGCTACATGTGAGCTTTGCTAGGAGACCACTTACTAAATCTCCATTCTTTAAAAAGCTTCAATGAGGCCAGGCAATAGTTTAATCCCAGCACACTGGAGGCAGAGGCAGGTGGATCTCTGTGAGTTAAAGGACAGCCTGGTCTACAAAGGGAGTTCCAGGACAGCCAGGACTGTTACAGAGAAAACCCTTTTTTGAAAAACAACCAAACCAAACCAAACAGAACCCCCCCCCCCCAAAAAAAAAACAAAAAAACCCAACCAAACAAACAAAAAACTCCCATTAGAGTTGTCATGAGTTTTCCCATCCTTCTGTTCCAGGCCACATCCATGGCACTAAATGTAAATAGAGAAAAGCAGGGACCACTCCTTCGTCACACTTAAACCTTAGATGGGCCCTCCTCAGTGCCCAGCAGTCACAGCTGTTCACTGACTCACTCCTCTGCTAGATGCAGCCTCTCCCTTACCTCTCATCATATGGAGTATACAGAAACCAGAGAACAATATCTGTTTGTTCCTCTCACCACCTTACTGCCAGAGCTTCCTGCAAACAGACCCAAGTTCTCCATCTGATGAGCCATTTGAAATAAATTCTCAATCAAGTTCAGTATTTCTATGTATATCCTATCCTTTTCTCCAACTCAGTAGAATTTCTCTACTAATTCTTTCTCTCTTTCGAGAGAAGGCCTCATGTAGTTTAGGCTCATCTCAAATATACTACATAATCAATGCAAGCCTCAAACTCTTGATTTTCTTACCTCAGCCTCCATAGTGTTGGGATTACACACATGTATCAACAGATCTTCAAGCACTTACAAGCATAAAAGCCAAGGCTCCCGGTACAGTCCTTTAAAATATGGACCCATCAGTTTTAGCTTAGTGGGAAGAGTGCCTACCTAACTTGCAGAAGGCCCTGGTTCAGCTGTCATCACCACTAAAAGGACGGTGTTACACATCTACACCCCTAGCACTTAGGAGGCAGAGGCAGCATTATCAGAGCCTCAGTTCATCAGCACAGGGAGCTCAAGACTATCCCGGGGCACATGATAACCTATCTCAAAACAAACGAGCAACAAACAAAATATGGGCCCGCATGAGTTCTCCCTTTGCTCATCCTAGTCTATCCTCCTCCCTAGTTCTACCAGCAACGGTGCAACCTCCAGAATGAACTTATTTTCACGTTGTCTCTTGCGCTAGAATGGTGGTGTACATCTTTTCTCTTGAGACAGGGTTTTCCCTGTAAAGCCCTGGAACCCATTCTGTAGACTAGGCTGGCCTTGAACTCAGTGTTGGTGGTATTAAAGGTGTGCACCATTCCTGCCTGGCTCACAAAGAGTTCAGGACCAGTCAGGACTCATAGTAAGATCCTATCTCAAACAAACAAACAAACAAACAAACAAACAAAAAAACAAATAAGCCTCTCCAGCCTCCTCCAAAATATCAACTATCTTTTCACATTGTTTTTAATACTCAGATTTGACAGACTTCTTTTTGTACATATATATATTGGTTTTTTTGAGACAGGGTTTCTCTGCAGCTTTAGAGCCTGTCCTGGAACTAGCTCTTATAGACCAGGCTGGTCTCGAACTCACAGAGCCACCTGAGTGCTGGGATTAAAGGCCTGCGCCACCACCGCCCAGCTTGTACATATATTTTTTAAAATATTTATTTATTATGTATACAATATTCTGTCTGTGTGTATGTCTGCAGGCCAGAAGAGGGCACCAGATCTCATTACAAGATGGTTATGAGCCACCATGTGGTTGCTGGGAATTGAACTCAGGACCTTTGGAAGAGCAGGCAGTGCTCTTAACCACTGAGCCATCTCTCCAGCCCCCAAAACTTCTCCCCCCCCATGCTCGCCACAAGAGGGCGCAGGAGCTCGGGATGGACGTCCGAAAGCCACCGTTTCTCAGCCAGGAATCGAACTCGGGACCTCTGGACTCACAAGCGCCGCGTTTAGCTGCTGAGCCACCACTCAGTTCGGTTCATATAACATATTTTTAAAGATTTATTTTCTCCGGACGGTGGTGGAGCATGACTTTAATCCCAGCATTTGTGAGGCAGAGGTAGGCAGATCTCTGAGTTCAAGGCCAGCCTGGTCTACACAGCAAGTTCCAGGACAGTTAGGGCTACACAAAGAAAAACCCTACCTTGAAAAAGACAAAACAAAGTAATTATTTTTATTTTATATGCATTGGTGTTTTGCCTGGATGTACTGGGGGAGTTGAATCCTCTGGAACTGGAGTCATAGACAACTGTGAGCAGCTATGGGGGTTCTGGGAATTAAACCCGGGTCCTCTGGAAGAACAGCCTGGATCTCAACCACTGCACCCTCTCTGCAGCTCCAGACTGATTTTCACTTCAGGTCTGAGCACATGTGTCTGTGCTAACGTACACCAGGTGTGTGCAGGCCCTCACGCTGGAGTTAGAGTGAGGTGCCTCACAAAGGTTTTGGGAACTAGCAAGAGATAGCGAGACATTGTTCTAGCCCCTGGACATAATGTTTTGTTTTTGAACTTCTTCCTCTTGTCTAAACCACAAGAACTGAAATTTGGTGTTTTCTTGGCTTCTGAATGCACAGGGGATAAAATGGTTGACACAATAATGGCCCAATAAATATTTGCCAAATAAAGGAATTCAGGCCAGACCAATAAACAATTTGGATTTCTTTGCTTGATCTTAGTCAAAAAATGGATTTCTTTATTCAGTAAGTAGAGATTCTTAGTCTAGTGTGGTAGCAGACAGCATGTAATCCCAGCACTTGGATGGCTGAGGGCAGAGTGAGTTCAAGGCCACACTGACAACACAAATAAGACCCTGTCCCCAAACCAAGTCAAAAGAAAAAACAAAGGACAAAAGAGGCTTCACACTATCTCCTAACTCACACCCACCTCTCAGGCCACTCTAGCACTAAAGAAGGAGAGGTGGTCAGGTGGATCTGTAATATAAACTGAGTCCTGCTCATACTACTAACTTCGAATGGAACCCGGTTTGAGAATAAGTCAGGGACTAGCACAGGGCTACAGCTAGAACTGTTCACCTTCCATTCTCTAAGGGCAGCAGCACGTCATTTCATAATGCAACAGAGCCTCAACGCAGACTCCAAGAACAAAGGTTAAGGAAAGAGAGAGATGGAAAGACACCTTTGTGGATCCTGAGGAAGAGATGGTGGGATTCATTCAAAACTAATGAAAACTGGGAATTCAGTCAGACAAAGGAGCCTGGTACCTCCGGAAGTGGAAGAAGCGGCAGGCTACAGTGGAGTCGTCTTGCTCCTGTTCCTTGAACTTGCGATACCTCTCCAGGCGGCACTCCCTACACTTGTGCAGGTGGGGTGCCACGTTGATGCAGGAGCCGTCCTGCAGGAAGGGCTCTCCAGACTGCTTCAGCTTCTTCACTTTGCTCACGTCTTTCAGCACCGATTGGCCGACTGTGAGGAAGGAGGAAAGGCGGTCAGAGAGGTGTAAATAGGGTCCGCTGACACGATCCTCTTAGAGACAAGACAAATATCCTGACCTGAGCTATTTCACTTTGTATTCCTTAGGAATATAACCAGAAAGAGTACAGGAAGCAAAAAGGCCTCAGCTGGGAACTAAGCCATGGAGAATTTGTATCAAGTGACTTAGAGAAGTGAAAACACTGGTCTAGGGGTGAAAAACCCCACAGGAAAGAGGAGACAGCCACTACCTGAAGCTGGCTCTTCAGGATACGGCTGTATCTTGGGCTCCCAGAGTCTGTCAACCCCCAAAGGAAAGAGCTGCTTTTCTTACTAGACTCTCCTGTAGTAGTGACTGGACTCTGTAGGTGTTAAATGTCTTTTCTTACTAGACTCTCCTGTAGTAGTGACTGACTCTGTAGGTGTTAAATGTCTTTTCTTACTAGACTCTCCTGTAGTAGTGACTGGACTCTGTAGGTGTTAAATGTCTTGAGGGAGGAACAAACTGAGGCTGTGAAACTTTTTGCTTCATCAAACCTACAAAGGATTTCTATGGGAACAGTGACTATCTCTTTGGATCTCCCTGAAGTAAATTTAAAGCTGGTCTAAGTCAAAAGAAATGGGATATACACAGAAACTTAGTTCCTCATTTAAAAAAAAAAGACTGACAAGGTCAAGAATTTTGTGGCCAGAAAATCCTTACAGTAACAACACAGAAAACAATGCTGGTTCAGCAAGAGGACTCTGTCAAGCCCTTTTGGCTTTGTAATGCTATGAGATTAAGAACGTTCCATCAAATCATTTGATATTAGTGTTAGAGCAAAGCCCAGCTATGGTCCCAGCAGGATCACCTTTCAAGGGAGCAGTCCGAGGCCGGCCCTTTGAGGCCTGCTTCCCTTTGCCCTTGCCCAGCAGCAGCTCAGCACTGCGCTCCCCGTTGGGACCTAGCTTCCCCATCAGGTGCTCTGGAATCCCCTTCAGGCCACTCTTGGCCTGCAGCTGCTCCTCCGAATCACTAAGATCGGACAGGTCACTGTTGGTGCTGGAGTCAGAGTCCTGTCTGCAAGCCAAGCTTCGTTCATCCAATGAGAACCTTCTTACAGCTTCAAAAGGAGCTTTGTTCTCCTGTGAAAACTCTGCTGGGGAGGACAGAAAGCTGCTTGAGTGCCTGCCAAAGACGTTACTGAAGGTTTTGAGAAGAGGATTGTCCTGCTGGCCAGGCCCCACGGTTGGCCTCTCTTCTGTGGGGCTGGAGGAGAGAGTAGGCATCTCAATGGGTTGGGTGAGGCTGCTGGTGGGTGAGCTGGAACGGCCATTCCCCATGGCAGAGAGGCTTGGGCCCCCAGTGCTGAGAGCTGAGCCCAGAACACCAGACACCAGCTTTGAGGAGTCAGTTGTAATAAAGAGGGTTTTTTTCTTTGCTAAAGATGCAGAATCTGCAGAGGCATGAGACTCGGGCCAGCTGGGTGTTGCCTTTGAGGTGACAGTGGTGGCAGAGGAAGAGCTACCTGATGCCTGAGACGCAAAGCTGCTGAAAGGGCTGTGTTCGACTTTCTCCACAAACGCCAGGAAGGGGTTAGAAGGCTCTTCGCGGGATAGTTTGGGGGGCTGTAAAAATAGATTTTCATGACTCTCTGGGGTGCGGGTGTTTAAGAGACTCCGTGGGAAGGCTGGAGTAAGGGTGGGCATAGACTCTGCAGGCACTTTTCGGTCCACAGAGCTGCCAGTCTTGGGACCTGGCTTAGTATCTGTCCCAAGAGAAGATCTGCCTTTACACAGGCCTGAGCTCAGGCTCTCAAGGCTCTGTTTGAATGAGTCCCTGCTAGAGGAATCATCAGCCATACTCTCTGAAACCGTGGTGAAGTAGTTACTACTGGGTAAATTTTGGGACATGCATTGAAAAAAACAAGTTCTTGGAGAGATCTGAGTCCTTCTGAGACTCTGGTGCAGAGCTAGAGCTGAAAGAGAAGCCCAAAGGCTTGTTTTCTGTTGCTAAAACTCCATTGGACTGGCTCCTTCCACTTCCAAAAGTCAATGGTTGTGACAAACTTGAGAGAGACACTCCAAATCCAGAAGAGGCCAGACTAGAATTTCTTGAATTCTGGAAGGAAGATTTTAGTTTTAGTTAGTGATGCTGGCTACAACCTGCTAATCTTTCTTTGTCAGAGTTATAACTAAAGCAACATTTCTATAAGCCAATCAACTTCTCTCCTAGATTTCATGAATCTCTTCTTTTAACTGGCTTTCACCAGTACTGGTAGGGAGGAAACTGTCCACAGTATAGAAGTCATCTTTACTTTAGCAAGGTGAGCCAGAGGTGGCATGATGTCATCCAATCTGCTACTCAACTGGTCATTGTCTAGCTGGAAGGCAGTACCAGTACAATGCTAGATGCTAGGTGTATGAGTCTTAGTATATACTGTAGTTGGAAAGAAACTCCATCAAGGAACTGGGAGAAAGAAAGGGTTCCTGAACAGTCAACTCTTACTTTGTTATGTAACTAGAGACCTTTGTAACATCAATCTACTTCCTAAATGTCCTATTACAGAAAGGTATTGCTTTGAGAGATGTGGTCTCATGTAGGCCAGTATAGCCTCAAACTCCCTATGTCGTCCAGAATGACCTTGAACTTCTGCTCTTCCTGCCTCTACTTACCAAATACTGAGGTTACAGGATAGATGTGTGTCAACATGCCTGCTTTGAGGTAGTGGGGACTGAACCCAGGATTTTGTGTATGCTAGGCAGGCACTTTACCAATAAGCTATACAGCCCTCAATAGTTTTATTTACTTAAGCTATTGTAAATAGCCCACATTACAACTCCCTGTACATTAAAGAAAAGAACTTTATGAATTTGAAATTTCATAAAATGGATCTTTTTGGAAATCAGCCACCTACTTATAGGTTCATGTCAACTTGATGAATTTTTTTGAGACGGGGTCTATGTAGCCCTGGCTGGCTTTGAACTCAGATCTCCCGCTTTGCCTGCCTTTCTAGTGCTGGTATTTGATATGTGCACCACATGCTCTGTTCATGTCAACTTAAACTGAAAAGATGCTTCAACTAACACTAATTTACATGAGGCAATATACTGAGACCTTTTGCAATAATTCAGTTCTATTAAGACTCCCAAGGGGCTGGAGGGATGGCTCAGCGGTTAAGAGCATTGTCTGTTCTTCCAAAGGTCCTGAGTTCAATTCCCAGAAACCACATGGTGGCTCACAACCATCTGTAATGAGGTCTGGTGCCCTCTTCTGGCCTGCAGGCACACACACAGACTGAATATTGTATACATAATAAATAAATAAATATTAAAAAAAGACTCCCAAAATGAAAATGTGTACATTGAAATATATGCTAAATACAAACATTTAGGATAACAAAGAATGAAAGAAGTATTTTGACATTTCTTCCTTTACTTTGAAAATGCTTAACTTACATATGTGAATGCCTGTTGGACACTTTCATGTGCATTGGGCACCTAGACCTAACATACATAAACAGACACATTCATAGGAGCCCTTTCTTATTATTGGTTTAAATCTGTAATACTTAGATCCTAGCAGCTCACTTGCAAATCATGTACTACTAAAAAAAGAATGATATACCTAAAAATTCACTTTATTGTATCCGTTTGGAGTGAGAAAAATCTTGGAAACTAGTAATGGTTCTGGCTTTATAACATTGTGAGTGTACTAAACACCACCGAACTATACATTTTAATGGTTATAATGGTAAAATTTTTTTAGAGTAGCAAAGAAGCCTAAAATACTGGTGGCTTAGCTCCAGCTGACATTTGCTACCGAGACTGTTTTGGGACATTTAGAGTTAAAAAGTTCGCTTTCTCTCCACTAACCACACAAGTACTGACACACCCACGTTCATGAAAGAGAATAGGGCTGACAGTACCGAAGCTCTCCAGCTGTTTTACTGGCAGCATCTGGCCAGAAGCCCTAAATCTGCAAGACTCTAAGGAACTCTAAGTAACTCATACTTCATTACAAAAGCAAATAGCACATGGGCGATAGTAATTTGGTTGCTCTTTCCTTCAAATTCCAAATGCTTTTCTTTTTTTTCTCTTTTTTTTGGTTTTTCATGACAGGGTTTCTCTGTAGCTTTGGAGCCTGTCCTGGAACTAGCTCTTGTAGACCAGGCTGGCCCTGAACTCACAGAGATCCGCCTGCCTCTGCCTCCCGAGTGCTGGGATTAAAGGCATGAGCCACCACCGCCCGGCCCAAATCCTTTTCTTATAAGAAAGCGATGAAAACTCTTGCAACTCAGTTTTTAGAAGAAATTTCTTGGTGGCTATTCTGTTTCTATATTTCAGATCAAACAATTGTAATGGAAACATTTATGGTTATACTTTGATTTTAAAAGACAGGCTGAAACATAATAAAATGCTCGATAGTCCAGAAATTTCTCCAAGGTATTTGAATTTTTTGTGAGGTGGAATGAGGAGTAGGGACGACTAGGGACTGAAACTACTAGAACTGTGAGCACATTAGGCAAGTGTTCTACCAATGAACCATATCCCGAACCCTCCAACCCATTGAACCTACATTACTTACATTTATTCAGCTTTTCTACTTCAAGAATAAAAACATTTTATAGCACATAAAATTTGTTTTGTTTTATAAACCCATTTACACTCATACTAACTTTGATACAGTGTTGATTTTAAAAAACTTAGGCACTACAACGACTTATCTGCACTAGAAATCCACGTAAGAGCTACCTGTTCTTTTGCTAACACTGGCTAATTAACAAGACAACCATAAACAGTATTACATTTACAGGTCTTGTCCCTGCCTGGACTTTTCATCTCCCTCCCTACCCCTGAATACTAAAGCTTTGAAACATTTCACTTGCTAGGACAGGGAAGAAAAATGAAGTCAGTAAGCCATAGATTTTTGTTGCGGCTGTTTTGTAGTGTTAGAGACTGAAACCTGGCCCTTACACATAATAATCAAGAGCTCTGCCACTGACTATACCCTCAACCAAATGCCATTTTTTTTTTTTTGTTTTTTTTTTGTTTTTTTTTTTTTTTTTGGTTTTTTCGAGACAGGGTTTCTCTGTGGCTTTGGAGCCTGTCCTGGAACTAGCTCTTGTAGACCAGGCTGGTCTCGAACTCACAGAGATCCGCCTGCCTCTGCCTCCCGAGTGCTGGGATTAAAGGCGTGCGCCACCACCGCCCGGCCAAATGCCATTTTTATCTGGCATTTCTATACTTGAAATGATTCCATTTTATTTAGTAGGAGAGCGCCTCCAAATAAGGATTTGTCTTTTTAGAAAGGGTTTTAAGTAGCCCAGATTAGCCTCAAACTCTTTAAGTAGCTGAGAATAACCTTGAACTTTCTGACCTTCTTGCTCCCTCCAGAGTGCTATGACTATAGGTACTCATAGACCTCGCCTGTTTTTCATATATAGTATACAGTATTTAGCACACAGTAGTTTCTCGAATAAAGTTTTATATCGCCCAGGCTAACTGTCTTAAATCCTGGTTCAAATGAACCCCTTAGCCTCAGTTTCATTAGTACCTCAGACTACAGCATATCCAACTTTTAATTTATTTTATTTCTTTTTTTAAGACATATTTTTATGTCTGAGTGTTTTGCCTGCATGTATGTCAGTGTACCACATGTATAAGTTTGTAGAGGCCAGAAGGTATCAGATCCCTAGAACCAGAATTGCAGTCAGTTACGAGCCGTCCTGTGGGTGCTGGGGACTGAAGCCAGGTCCTCTGCAAGAACAGCCAGCACTCTCAACTGCTGAGCCACTTCTCTGGTCGCCAACTTTTATATTTTTTTCTTTTATATTTTTTAAAAGTCAAGAATTTCATATTCTAGTATAAGTTAACAGCCTGCTTGAAAGAAAAATGCTGACTAACACCATAAACTATACTTTGGTGACCAAATTTGATCAAAGCCCATATAAAACTAATTTTTATATTGTCCATTTTAGCTTATATTGCTATAACTGATCATATATACATATATATAAAGCACATAGTAAAGTGGATACCATTGTGACTAAAGCCATCAGATTTTACAGTAGGGCTCTTTAAGAGGATAAAATTAACAAGACAAAACTTATGGCCATATCAGATAACAGCAAACAGGCTGCCCACAAGAAAAAACATCACAGAAATGAAGAACTGAAAACAGCGTAACAGCAGTGTGGACACACACCCTTCATTATGGTGTTCACTATCATCAACACTGGAATTCATTAACTTTGCCTCTCAGAGTCCTAGTAAAGGCTCAGCCGCTATGTGAACTAAACAGATAACCCAAAGAAAAAGATTACCACCCCAGATCTTTTCCACATCTCATTCAATTGAATTGTCTTTTGGTTTTTAATTAGCTCAACTGTTAAGGTGAATTTTAAGAGTTGATGAAGTTATTAAAAAAATACATATTTGCCAAATGAGCAGAGTACAATTTAAGTCCATATCAGAAATCTTCCTTCCTTGGGGCGTTAGAGATGCTTTTCAATGTATTAGCAATGAAGGAGGGTGGAAGAATTAATGCAAATCTGCCAAGTCTGCCCTGAAGCACTCACCTCTCCTGAGGCCTGCGACCAGCTGCCTTTCTGTTTTTCCGGCCCAGTCCCTGATGCAAGGCCAGTGTCTGAGATCCTCACCGTAGTTGGGGTGGAGCTGGTGGTAGTGACTACAGCTGCTGAAGCCACCATGCCCTGGCTAACTTGTTCCAGTGCTTTTCCTGCCTCTTTGTTTTCAGCTCCACCTACCTCTGGGGCCAAAGGTGTCTGACCTGTGGCTGAAGAATATGGAGTGAACGGTACAGGTGTGTCCCCACCTACAGGTCCATCCTGCACCACCAGAGTCCTGCCGTTTTCTTTGGTGTAAGTGGCAAAGCGAATGCTGCGGTTAATCTGGGGGACAAATGTAGACGGCGTCTGCTTGGCTCTCTGCTCCAGCCCTGGCTCTCCACTGGCATTACCTCCTTTCCAGGGCCCTCGGCTTGCCTCACCTCCATCACTCCCATTACTGTCTACTTCACCCCTGTCTCCTTTTAATTTCTTTGTAGCAGGGTCACACCCAGAGTCCGAAGCACTTTTCCTCCTCCGGCCATCTCTCCCCTCTATGCTCTCTCTCTTCTTCTTTCCTTTGGAAGATTTTACTGCTTTTATGGTACCCCCCTACAAAACAAAATTCAAAAAAGGTTTATTGTAAGGGATCTTTCATTCTGTGAAAACCATTAGCCATTAATGCGTTCCCATCCCTAGAAGCAGATAAAGCAGGCACAGTTCTGATGCCAGCTCTAAACATTCAGAAAATCCCAGTCCTCTGGTGGCTCACTTTATAGGTACACACATTCAGGACAGTAGTTACTAGAGATTCACTTCCTTGGCAAAGCTTGCAGGTAAAATATATTACTTCACAGGGATTTTTTTTTTTTTGAGCATTTCAACAATTTGTGGAATTTTTGCTACAAACCCAATTGTCAGAGCTAGATTAGGAGCATTATTTGCCCAATAATGAAATAATGATTGCACAGTTATCTCCCTGGGTTTTTTTTTTTTTTATTTTTCATGTGTGTGTATGTGCCATGTGTCTTCCATGTGTGTACAGGTACCCTCAGAGGCCAGAAGTGGAAGTAGGATCCCCTGGTGCTGGTGTCACAGGCAGTTTTAAACTGCCTGATATGGGTTCTAGTTGCTAAATACCAGCTCTCTAAAGAGCAGCTGCCAGTGCTTTTAACTGCTGAACCACCTCTTTAGCATTCCTTCAAAAAAATTTTCAGCAGCACAGGCCTTTAGTCCCCAGCACCAAGGAGGCAGAGGCGGTGGAAAAGCAGTGTTGTTACATCAGAACCCTGCGTTGGGCCCGCCCTGCCAAGGAAACGGGGTCAGGGTGGTGGTGGTGGCTGGAGAAAAGACTCGGTGGTTAAGAGCACTAGCTGCTCGTCTAGAGGACTTGGATTTGACTCCCAGCACCCACATGAAAGCTTTCAACCACCTGTGTAATTTCACTTCCAAGGAATCTGACGAACTCTGACATTTGAGGGCACCAGGCATGCTCAGAAGCTGCACAGGCATACATACAGGCAAAAACACCCATACACATAAAATGAATACTTTTTTTAAAAAAGTTAAAAAATGTGTTTATGTTTTTGGATTTATTTTGAAAGGGGGAGCTTACATGTCACACTGACCAGTGTCTAAGTCCCTATGTAGACCTCAGGTGAGCCTCAGACTCAGAGCTTCTGCTTCTGTCCCACCAGCGCTGGGATTACATGTGCACCTATTCTGTTTTTGATAGGCTTGCATTTCAAATACTGAAATATAAAAACTCCACTATTTAGAAATCACTCAGCCCAAAATACGTGAATCCTGACCAAAGGAAAAGTAAACCTGACATTTGGAACTGCACACAGACACTGTTAGACTCCATTGATTTCCAGACCTTTCTCCAAACCTTTAGTCAGGGAATTGGAAAAAAACAACAGAGCAAACAGCAAATCTTTTTTTTTTTTCAAGTATCTCACGCTACCAATGATGTCTTGTGACATCTTTGAGGACAGATACCTAAGACGATGGGGATTAGAAGGGACAGTTCTCATCCTTTTCTGAGAAGCAGGTTTTAGGCTGATTCGGAAACACTGAAAAGTATAGAAGGGGTAATAAGCTAGTTCTGTGTAGCACTGAATATTTACCATTTAATAAATCTGCCTCCACTACCCTCAATACTTATTGAGTCATAACATTACTGGAATTAATTCTAATTACTGGAATTAGATCTGGTATGTCAATTTCTTTGGGTTTTTTTTTTTTGTTTTGTTTTGCTTTGTTTTATTTTGTTTGGTGACAGGGTTTCTCTGTGTAGCTTTGGAGCCTGTCCAGGAACTTGCTCTGTAGACCAGGCTGGCCTTGAATTCACCTACCTTTCCCTCCCACTTGCTGAGATTGAAGGTGTGTACTACCACCAACTTTGTAAAGCTTTAAAATTTCCTTGGAGCTGGGTGGAGTGGTGCACGCCTTTAGTTGCGGTAGAGGCAGGCAAAGCTCTGAGTTTGAGGTCACCCTGCTCTACTGAGTGAGTTACAGGATAGTTACAGCTACATAGAAAAGCTACATACTTTCTTTTTTTGCTGCCTTCATTTTTCTCCCTTAATTTTCTTATAAAATTCATTTTTTAAAAGATTGATTTTATGCACGTGTGTACACCTGAGTGTATGTACATAGGCCATGTGCATACACATGCCTTTGGAGGTCAGAAGGGGGCATTGGATGCCTGGAACTAGTTATGGGAGATTATGGGACAGCAGGTCAATGCTGGAACTGAGCCTAGGAACTTTACAACCTGTGAGCCACATTTCCAGTACCTCCTGCAAAACTCAAAACCCAAACCAAACCAAAAACCACTCAAGATTTACTTTCATTTCTCCATACTTCAGGCACTATTATCCACATTTCCACAGAGATAATTAACAGGTATGAATAAATAATAGAATGCTCACTATGACTAAGTATCATATTTCTGGTAATATTATGTTTCCCATACTTTTATTCAAGAATTGAAAGCACTTTGTTGAGTATAGTTTTTATTTCATCCTCATTTAAAACTACCCATTTGACGAGTTTTCAGTCTAACTGCAGAAGCATATTTACTGAGATAGTTCATTTATTCATCCTCACACTTAACAGAGATGAGGGGATTGATTTTGGAGGTCTAAAAAGGGTTATTATAGAGCTTAGCACAGTGTCAATAATAATTTTTTGTTAGTAAAGAATATAGTCATACCATGACAAAGCCAAAAAGGAAAGAGCCAATATCTTCAGCTAAAAAACACAGATTCAGTTTCTAACTCATGGCCAAACTGCAGCCCTGGCTCAGAGCAGTCTCCTACCATTCTCTAAAGAACCAGTGTGGGTCCTATTATACTGAGTTGCTCAGATGTGAGCAGACAGCATAGGGCAGTGAGACCTATCTAACCAACTGAGCAGTACCATTTATATAATAATAAGTACTTAAGCAAACAAATGAAACACAGAAAAAAAAAGTAGAGCTCAATACATCATCAAAATAATAGGTATTCGCAGCCATGCACATACAGTAAGGGTTTATCCTATTTATTTATGATAATGTAACTAAAGAGCTATTAAATTTAATCTGGTTCTTTCCTTTCCTTTCCTTTCCTTCTGTTCTTGTTTCAACAATGACTGCACAGCAGTGCATGGTAGCACACACCTTTAGGCCCAATACTTGAGAGGCAGAAGCAGGTGGATCTCAAGGCCAGCCCAGTCTACACAATGAGTACAAGACATACACAGATCCTGTCTCAACAGGAAAGGAAGGACCACATACTTCTCAAAACAGAATGAAAGAGGAACATTTACAGAGGTATTAGTACTTTAAAGACTATGAATGTGGACATTTGTTTTGTCTTTTGAGACAGGGCCTCAATTAGACCAGGCTGGCCTTGAACTCCTGATATTCTTGCTTTACCATCAATGTGCTGGAATTCACTGTCAGGTATGGCTGGCTCAGGCAGATTTTTAACATAGCTTTGTTATTTGTTATAATAATTTTTAATGAACCAAAGGTTGGCATGGTTCAGAATAATTATAAAACAAATCATTGTGTATGGAATGCTGAACTAGGCATTTGTTTAATTTGATTTCACTACAAAATATAGAATTTCAGTCTACCTTGGAGCTCACTGGGACCTGATTAGGGGTAGGAAGGATACAGCTTTTCCTTTATATCCTATTATGGGTAAGTCATTATTATTGCTATTGTTTACTGCAGTTTTAACTATCTATTAACTTGTCCTAGGAGAATATAAGAAGAAAGAGGCCATAGATTTTACAATGGGGACATAGCTTTAATTAAAAGTGTTTGCTCAAACAAGGTCTTTTTCCTAAGGCTGTTCTCTCTTAAATAGACAAATCAGAAAGAAAACAGAAAATAGCCAGAGCCAAGCAACTCAAGGGAATCCATGGAAAATATGTATTCAAGGGATCCACATAGCAGAGTAATTAACGCAAACTTACAAATCTACTTAGACTATTACTGTACCTCACTCTGTGGTGTCGAATTGTCCATCAGCATCACATGGATAAGTCTGGGGTCTATTGACTTAATCTCGCCAGTCTATAGAGCAGGAAAGCAGAACCCATGAAAAAAGGGAAAAGATAGTTAATACCTTGACAACCAAAATGTAATATACAGTTTGATCAACAATATAGGTATCTATTTAATTTTACTTCCCTACGAAAAGGAAAACTCCTAAGAAGTTTTCCCAGTAACAGTATTGGAAATAACATCTAGAATATGGTAAGGATTGATATATTTGTTAAGGTAACGAATTAAAGAACTGAGTGAGTACAAGATCTAAGTATGCCTTTGATCTAATAATGTCTATGATCAAATAATGTCTTAGCATATTCATTTAAATTTTTGTATCTAAGCCAACAATCATTAAAAGAGGCACTCAACTATTAAAGAAAAAAAAATAAAACCTGTAGGAATAGGGACAATGTGATAAAGTACAAGTTTATTCTATTTCTAGCAATTAGATACAAAGGAATTTATTTTATTTTTCATTTTTCTTTTTTTTAAAAAAAGATTTATTTATTTATTATGTACACAGTGTTCAGCTTCCATGTATGCCTGCAGGCCAGAAGAGGGCACTAGATCTCATTACAGATGGTTGTGAGCCACCATGTGGTAGCTGGGAATTGAACTCAGGACCTCAGGAAGGGCAGTCAGTGCTCTTAACCTCTGTACCATCTCTCCAGCCCCGTTTTTTGAGATAGGGTTTCTCTGTAGCTTTAAAGCATGTCCTGTAACTAGCTCTAGTAGACCAGGCTGGCCTCGAACTCAGAGATCCGCCTGCCTTTGCCTCCCAAGTGCTGGGATTAAAGGTGTGTACCACAAGTGCCCAGCTAGGAATGTATTTAACAGACTTATTTTTAATTACAAGCTATGTATGTGTTTGTACATGAGTACAAATGGTCAGAAGAGAGTGTGGGAACCCTTCTAAGTGGAGTCATAGGCAGCTACGAGAGGGTGCTAGGCAACAAACCCAGGCCCAGGCGCTCTTTACTGCTGAGCCACCTTTCCACACCTTCATGAAGGGTTCAATCTAATAAATAAAATGTGTGAAAGCATGTATAAGTGTGCTAATTTGCGCAATACCTGTGTTAGTAAAAATACTGCGCCTGATTTCAAAGTCCCCCAATTTAAAACTATTTAGTTATGATATATCCATTTAGAATATACTTTTTTTGTTTGTTTTTTGTTTTTTCGAGACATGGTTTCTCTGTATCTTTGGGGCCTGTCCTGGAACTAGCTCTTGTAGACCAGACTGGCTTTGAACTTACCGAGATCTGCCTGCCTCTGTCTCCTGACTACTGGGATTCAGGGCGTGCACCATCACTGCCCGTAGACTAAACATATATTTTAAAAGGATGAGTCAAATACCTATATATATATATATATATGTGTGTGTGTGTGTGTGTATAGCATGCATGTACAATTATATTCAAAAGATGAACTGTGCCTATGTACCATATTATATCAATCACTAAAGTATAATTTATGCAATTAAATTTCCTATAACTAAAAACATATTATAGATACATACTTAGAAAATATTAGGAAGAATATGGAAAACACCACACTGGTGGCACCACTGTGGGAGTAATAGTTTCTTAGAGGAAGTGGCAGTTTTCATTATGTACTTTACATGTATGTATATAATCTGAAAGTTTTTAAAAATTGTCTTTAGTGGGGACTAGAGAAATAGGACAGCTTTAGAGCAGAGGACCTGGGTTGGCACCAGGTTTACCCAGTGCCCACATGGTAAATCATAACTATGTGGAACAATTTAGGGAAATCCTACTTTCTTCAGAGCTCTGTGGGCACACTATGCATATAGCACATATACCCCCACACACCCATGCATATAAACAAAAAACTAACTTTATTATTACAACAAGTTTTTTTCTGTTTGCTGCAAAATTCAAGCTTGACCGTGCTTTAACCTGTTTCTGGAACTTGACATGCTCCCCACACTATGGAGTACATATATACTACATGTAAATGCAGTCACACCCAGTTTACAAGAACTGTCAAAGACTCCCAATGCTATGAAGTCAGTGGGCTTATTTATTTATTGGTTTTACAAAACAGAATTTCTCTGTGTAACAGCTCTGTCTGTCCCAGAACTCGCTCTGTAGACCAGGCTGGCCTTGAACTCACTTGCCTGCCTCTGCCTCCAGAGTCCTGGGATTAAAGGCGTGCGCCACCACCGCCAGGTGTCAGTGAGGTTTTACATGTTTACCTCTAATTCACAATTATGCAGCCTTCCTCAGGCTCACTCAGAAGCAGAGGTAGAAGCCAGTCTTCTTACAATGCTGAAATACTTTTGCTGTTATCCACACTAAAGCAGTGGCTGTTCCTCTTATGGAATAAGAGCCTCACCTCAGTTAAAGAAACCTCCATGAGACGGGTGATTGAGTCCTGACGGTTTACAACACCACACAGCCATACTTCTTCTCCTTCTGGCTGGTATATTTTGACCCTGTGACCTTGAATACTATAGGGACCTAGAGAAGAGAACAATTAGAACTGAATGCTTGGGCTAAGCACATGAGGTAAACACTTAGCATTTTCTGTGCAGAGCTGAAAGGAACAATTTTTCATACCCAGTAGAATAAAAATGAAACAATGTTTTTTTTCTAGTGAATTTTATAAACTTTTCATTTCTAAGGAATCTCCCAAGTCCCCAATTCTATCTTTTTAATCTATTATTTTATCTAATCTATTCTTTTTTTTAAATATTTATTTATTTATTATGTATACAATATTCTGTGTGTATGCCTGCAGGCCAGAAGAGGGCACCAGACCTCATTGCAGATGGTTGTGAGCCACCATGTGGTTGCTGGGAATTGAACTCAGGACCTTTGGAAGAGCAGGCAGTGCTCTTAACCACTGAGCCATCTCTCCAGCCCCTATCTAATCTATTCTTATCTATTCCCTCAACCATAAAATTCTGAAAGGCTAGCCTAAGATATAAAACAAAACAAACCAGGTCACTAAGCTAAATGTGCTATTAGGTAAAATGGCCATAAAAACAATAAATGACCATTAATATCCTGCTATCTGTTTCAGTACTGTTTGGGGGAAGAGTTCAACTCATGGTGAAAATATGGGAGCTAGGAATTTACATATTTTACAGAAGCACTCTACCACTGACTAGACACAAAAACTCTAGCACACACCTCCCCCTTTACTTTTGTTGTTAATGGACAAGACTATGAATTGACTGTTTTATGCATATACTTTGTTGGTGTTAACAAGCTTTTAGCTCTTGAGAAATGCGCAAGTTGTTAGTATAAATAGAACAACAGCAAAGGTTTCTCTAAGGGTGGTGTCTCTATCATTAATGCTTTGTTTAGTATGTAGTTAACATACTATGTGGAAAACACTAAAACTTTGTGTTTTGAAATACAGAAAAAAGATCTAAGGGTGCTGTGTTTGTCAGGACTATGAATTATTAGAAAATATGGAAATTTTATAAACTGAACCCTCTACCCAATGGAGGGAAGTGACATTGTACTAAACATCACTGAACATGATAGCGTGAGTAAGAGGCTGTTTTTTTGTTTGTTTTTTTCAATTTATTCTAGAAATTCAGCTAATTACAGACATTCTCTCCATCAATGGCTGACTGCCCATCTGCTCTAGATTCCAAGCACAGAAAACTGCTTGTTCTTACCTCGGCTGAATATCTCTTGTAGCTTTTGGTCACTGATCAAAGCATTAACTGTTTCTCTTAATGCAGCATGCTCTAAAAGAATCTGGTTTTGAGCATCTGTTCCCATCTGGCAGAGTGAAAGAAAACAACTGATGTTAACATGATGATGATAGACTCACCAGATGAGAACCCTCCTACAGAGTCCTCTGTCACCACAGACCCAAGGAGCACGAAGATGAATGAAGCAAGGATACTAAAGGGAATGACCTCTGAAGCCGCCATTAATAACTCATAGAATGTAGTTTAGGAAATATTGGTCTGAGCTCCCCCAATGAAAGAGTAAAACCTTCTAATCTACATGGGAAGTAGAAAAAGACAAGATCTCCAGAGTAAACTGGGAGCGTGGAGATCATGGGAGATGGCAGAAGAGGAGGGGGGAGGAAGGGAGGAGAGCCGTGAAAAATACATAGCTCAATAAAAAAAAAATTAAATTAAAAAAAAAAACAATCACAGGTAGAAACTTCCGAACCGTTTCTCCAATCAGTAGTATCTTTCTTAATGAAACTACCACTCACATGAGAGTGTGTTTAAACTATTCACATTCACTTTTCTCTGTGTGTGTGTGTGTGTGTCACACACACACACATATCCTTTCAATATTTCATACTGCTAGGAACCAGCTGTTACTCATTCCTGCTCATCTGCCACTAAAGTAAACACAAACCTCACTAGGTTCCAGCTACGCAAGTCATATCAAACGCCATTTTAGATAAGCCCCCTTTCAATTTATTTATTTGTTTGTGTGTAACGTGAGCAGGTATCAGGAGACAGAAGAGGGCATTGGTTCCCCTACAGCTGGAGTTACAGGCAGTTGTAAGCTTCAGGTTATAGGTGTAAGGAACCAAATTCAAGTCCTCTGGAAGAGCAGCAAGTGCTCTTACACTGCTGAGCCCTCTCTCTAACCCCAGAGAAGCCATTTTTCTTGAAGTCCTGGGTGGCTTTAGAGTGGGGGGTGGGAGTACAGAAGAGAAAAGAAGCATCAGTCACCAAATGTATTTTTTAAGAAATTAGAAAACTTCAAATGCAGAGAAAGGTAATGCCAAAAGGATTTGGATCAACAAGGAAATTAACAAGGAGGTAACTAATAAGCCCAAGATTAGATAGAGCAAATACCTGGAACAGATGCAGCCCATTAGCATCTGACATGAAACGCAGCTCTCGATCCACAAGGTATTCAACCGGCACCACAGAGCCCAGGCCCAGCTTATCTACCAGGGGAGTGAAAGTCTGTGGAGCACAGCGACAATGACAAGAGGCTGATGAGACTTGGAAGGGACTTCAGAGAAGCACATCCAATTACTACTCTCCTCTCATCCTAGGGAACACAGACAAGCTAACGAACAAGGCCTTGGGAACATTTCAAACATTGCCACCACTCACATTACCTCAGGAAGCAAACCAAAGGAGATTTTTTTCTCTCTCTTTCGTCTTTTTTGGTTTTTTTTTTTTTGTTTGTTTGTTTTTTGTTTTTGTTTTAGACAGGGTTTCCTCTGTGTAGCCTGACTGTACTGGTACTCACTTTGTAGACCAGGCAGGCCTCGAATTCAGAGATTTGCCTGCCTCTGCCTCCCAAGTGTTGGAAATTAAAGGTGTGCACCACCATGCCTGGCTATGTTTACTCAGTATTTTCTAACTTCTGTTTGTTTGGTTTTTGGCTCAGGCTACAGACCAGGTTTGTGAGGAATTTATGATAATCCTCCTTCCTCAGTCGCCTAAATGAGGGAATTATAGGTGTAAACCATCATACCTGGTTTTAATACTTTTATATCTAAAAAGGGCAAGTGGAATAAGAAATTAACCATTGTTGCCAGGCAGTGGCACATACCATTAATCCCAGCACTTGGGAGGCAGAGGCAGGCAGATTTCAGTGAATTTGAGGCCAACCTGGTCTTCAAAAAGGACTGTTACATAAGAAAACCTTGTCTCGAAAAACCAAAAAATGGCTGACCTTGAGATCTCTATAAACTAAGAATGACTTCTAGAATTCTGCCTTCATCCTCCTAGGTCCTGGGGTTACAGGTGTGTACCAACATACCAGCTTTTACGTGATGCTTTACATAAAACCAGGGGCTTCATATATGTTAGGCAGGTACTCTACCCAATGAGCTATATGTTCAAATCTCTTCTCCCCCATGCCTTTAATTATATTTATTTTCTGAAAGTGTATGGTATACTTAAACATGAACAGCAAGCAGCACTACAATACTTATGATATCAGAGGAAACCCTACGGTAACTTGTTTTGCTCCCACCATGTAGATTCCAAGGATCAAACTCAAGTTGTCAGGCTTATTGACAAATGCCGTGCCAGCATTGTCACTGTGACAACCTGCCAGCCGTGTGTGTGTGTGTGTGTGTGTGTGTGTGAGAGAGAGAGAGAGAGAGAGAGAGAGAGAGAGAGAGAGAGAGAGAGAGAACGAGCTTTGAGACTTTGAGACAGGGTCTCAATATGTAGCCCCCCCCCCCTTGACTCATATCAATCCTACTGCCTCAGCTTTCTGAATGCTAGGAATACAAACACACACAACTATGACCAGGCACTCTTGTTTTCTGAGACAGTCTCACTATATAACCCATTGTCCTTAAATTCATGATCCACCTGCTTTCCAAGTGCTGGTATTACAGGTATATATCATCAGACCAGCCTGGGCAAATCAGGAAGACACACTATCTGAAAGTGCAAGACAAAAAAAAAAAAAAAAAAAAAAAAAGGGCAAGCCAGGCATGGTGGTGCATGCCTTTAATCCCAGAACCCAGGGACAGACACAGTTAGATCTCTTGAGTTTGAGGCCAGCCTAATATATAGAGTAAGTTCCAGGACATTCAGGGCTACATAGAGAAACCCTGTCTTCAACATCAACCAACCAACCAACCAAATAAATAAATAAATAAATAAATAAATAAAACTTATATTAAGAGATAATAGTATACCAACAGATTGAATGTACCTTTTGGTTTATTTATTTTGGGTTAGTCACAGAATAAACCAGTGGGCAGTGGTAAAGCATGTTTTTATCCAAGACTTGGGAGGCAGAGGCAGATGAATCTCTGTGAGTTTGAGGCCAGCCTGGTCTACAGAATGAGTTCCAGGACAGTCAGAGCTACACAGTAAATCCTTGTCCCCAAAAAAATCAATCAATCAATCAAAATAAACTTTTCTTCAGAATATAGAGAAAAAGAACTGTTAATTTGGCTTTGGTAACTTCAGAAGAAAAGTTTGTTAAAGACAATGCATGTAAATATTTGCAATTTCTGAAGTTTATACTATGAGGTAAATATTTATAGGCCTAAGAGAAAAGGTCAAATTGCTCCTATCTAATAAAAGTGATTCATTTATTGGGCTATGATATAGCTCAGTGGTAAGGCACTTGCCTAGTATATAAGATTTGATACCTGACACCATAAAAAGAAATAGTACAACAGGGGAAAAATATCAAAATGCTTGCCTAACGTGTATGGGTCTGGGTTTGATAACCAGCATGGTATAAAAAGGGCTGGGTGGCACACACCTGTAATCCCAACCCTGGAAGGTGGAAGCAGGAGGGTAAGTTCAAAGTCTGCCAAGAAGCCAGTCTGGAGTATATGAACCTTTGCCTCCAACTCATCCCCCCCCCCCAAAATAAATAAGCACAAATAAATAAAAGCTACTTACTAGTGCTGGCCACTGCGCAACTGAGACACGAGTGCCCTGTAGAAGGACTGGGTCCTTCCGGGGTGCCCAAACAAGCGATCCTTCTAGCAGAAGTACTATTACTTCTTCAGCATGAACTTTAACCCAGGAGTGTTGCTTCCAGTTACAGCCGTCAAATTCTACAAAGATCTGCAAAGAGATATCAAAAACAATTGGAATGTCACATTTGGGGATAAAACCATTTTCCTAGTTTTAAACAACAGACTAAGAAAATTTCCATAAGCTTACTTCTAAGGTTATTTTTACTGATATTTTCTTTTACTTAAATGATTAAAACAGGGCTGGAGAGATGGCTCAGAGGCTAAGAGCACTGCCTGCTCTTCCAGAAGTCCTTAGTTCAATTCCCAGCAACCACATGGTGGCTCACAACCATCTGTAATGAGGTCTGGTGCCCTCTTCTGGCCTGCAAGGACACATGCAGGCAGAACACCATATACATAATAAATGAATTAAATCTTAAAAAACAAGATAAAAAAAACAAATTTATTTAGGGTGTGGCACATGCATGTGGAGGTAAGAGGAAAAGTTACAGGGGTCTGTGTCTGCTCTCTCCTTCTACTACATGGGTTCTGGGAATAGAACTCAGGCTTGGGGGTTAAGTCTCTTTACCTGCTTGCTAACCCATCTCACTTTAATTTTTATTACATTTATTTACTTATTTTGTGTGTATGTGCAATTGCCAGAGTATATACATGGAGGACAACTTGGAACCACTTCTTTCCACAGTGTGGTCACAGGGATTTGAACTCAGGCCAACAGGCTTGGCAGCAAGAGCGTTTTATCAGCTGACCCAACTCACTGGTCCAAGGTTTCCTTTTTTTCTTCCCAGACAAGGTCTCATGTGTCCCATACTGCCCTCAACTGGGATTACATTCATGTGCCATCACACCTGGTTTTATGCAGTACTAGGAATCCAGCTCAGCTCTGCATGGCAGGCAAGGAAAGGATGATAAATTAACAAAACCTGGAAGTTGGGAAGACATTCAGTGGTTAAGAACACATACTTTTTTGCAGAGCCCAGATCCATTTTGTTTTCTAATTGGAAGATTTTTTTGTTTTTGTTTTTAAGATCTATTTTTACTTTTAAAAATGTAAGCGTGGCCTGGTAGTGATGGTGGCGCACACCTTTAATCCCAGCACTCGGGAGGCAGAGGCAGGTGGATCTCTGTGAGTTCGAGGCCAGCCTGGTCTACAGAGCAAGTTCCAGGACAGGCTCCAAAGCTACAAAGAAACCCTGTCTCGAAAAACCAAAACAAGCAAGCAAGTAAACAAACAAAATAAAAAAGTGTGATTCAGATGTGGTGTCCCACAACTTTAATCCCAGGAAGAGTCGAACTGATTTGTGAGTTTGAGGCCAGCCAGGGCTGTTGCACAGAGAAACTGTGTCTGGAAAACAAGATGAAAACACAACAAAGGGTAGGGATGTGTGTGATGTGTGTGCATGCAGAGGAGTAAGAAGCCAGAGACCAGATTCCCCTGGAGCTGGAGTTACAGTCAGTTGTGAGCTAGCCAACATGGGTGCTGAGAATTGAACTTAGATTCTCTGCAAGAGCAGTAAGTGTTCTTAACCACTGAACCATCTCTTCATCTCTTTTGTTTGTTGTTTGTTTGTTTTAGTTTTTTTTTTTTTTAAAAGATTTCTGGGATGGAGACATGGTTCAACAGTTAAGACTACTGGCTATTCTTCCAGAGGGCTGGGTTCAATCCCTAGCACCCACATAGCAGCTCACAAATATCTGTAACTCCAATTCCATATGAATCTGATGTCCTCATACAGACATACATGCAAGTGCGCTTGTGCACGCATGGGTGCGTGTGATTAACTTTGATAACATGTTCCATTAGTGCAGAGGCCTATGGAGTCCAGAAAAGTCATCAGATACCCTGGAGCTGGAGTTACAGGTGGCTGTGAGCTGCGTGAGGTGGGTGCTGGGAATTGAACTTAGGGCCTCTACGAGAGCAACCAATATAGGCTCTTAACCACGGAGCCATCTCTGAGACAGGGTTTCTCTGTGTAGCTCTGTCTGTCCCAGAACTTGCACTATAGACCAGCCTGGTCTTTAATTTAGGAGCCATGTTTAGCCATGAGCCTGTACATCCACTGCAGTCCACTGAGAATGATGCTTCTCTGATTAAGGCTGAGAGGAGCATCTATATATGGGCATAAAACTCTGATTTGGGGGCTGGAGAGATGGCTCAGTGGTTAAGAGCATTGCCTGCTCTTCCAAAAGTCCTGAGTTCAATTCCCGGCAACCACATGGTGGCTCACAACTGTCTGTAATGAGGTCTGGTGCCCTCTTCTGGCCTGCAGGCAAACATACAGACAGAATATTGTATATATAATAAATAAATAATAAATAATATTTTTTAAAAATCTGACTTTTATCATGCTTTTTTCTTCAATGAATGTATCACTTATATAGGTAATTAATTTTAAAGGGAAAAATTAACTTTGGATTAGGCTTAAAAGATAAACTATGGAGTAACTAAGATTATTCACAAAGAAATAAAATTAAAAAACAGTAAGAGTATATGAATGTGAACTCTTTTTGAGATATTAGAGATGAGAATAAGGATATGGTGATGACTGTCGGGGAGTAAAGGAAATACAAGTTCATTAATAAGATTCTTGATTTTTAATTTCCCTTCCTATTTCAAAATGTGAATTATGTGCAATTTTACAAAACTGCAGGATAAAGTGAGTGGTGAAGCATGATTATGTGCTGCTGTTTTCAAGTAAATAACCATTTCCTCTTTATAGTTTAATTTCCAAGCAATATCTTTCCATACCCACCTAATACTGAGTATATTAAATGTAAGGTAGTTGGAGTAACAGTGATAGTGAACTTTCATTGGTTAATTAATAAAGAAACTGCCTTGGCCCTTTAAGAGACAGAAAATTAGGTAGGCGGAGTAGACAGAACAGAATTGTGGGAGAAAGGAAGCAGAGTTGGGGAGACGCTTCAGGCAGTCGCCATAGGCAGTCGCCATGCCTCTCCTCTCCGAGATGGACGCAGGTTAAGATCTCTCCTGGTAAGCGACACCTCGTGGTGCTACACAGATTACTAAATATGGGTTAAAGGAAGATGTGAGAATTAACCAATAAGAGGCTGAAACTAATGGGCCAGGCAGTGTTTAAAAGAATACAGTTTCCATGTAATTATTTCAGGTGTAAAGCTAGCCGGGTGGCGGGACGCAGCCCCGCCGCTCCTTCTACAGTGATAGTCTGAATAAAAATTCAAATATGTACAGCATTTTGAGGAGCTATAAGATCAATGTTACGTAGGGACTTGTACCTCAACTCCCCCATGGTTCTAATTTAGTCTCTTTGAGCCTGACTTCCTTTGTCTATAAATAGAAACAATAAGGGCTTCAGAGGGTTGCCTGGAGCATTCATTCCCTAAGCAAGCTTGGACTACTTATTGGTCATGGTAGAAACTAATAGAACCTTTAAAAGAGAAGTGTTGCTGGACTGTGGTAGCGTGCACTTTTAATCCCAGCACTCTGGAGGCAGAGGCAGGCGGATCTCTGTGAGTTCGAGGTCAGCCTGGTCTACAGAGTGAGTTACAGGCAGCCAATTACACAGAGAAACCCTGTCTCAAAAAACGAGAGAGAGAGGGGGGGGTGTCAGGTGTGGTGGTATATGCCTGTAAACCCTCTAGGTTTACCATTCTCAGGAGAGTAAAGCAGCATTAGCAGCATTGGGAGTTACAGGACAGCTTAGACTGAGATCATGCCTCAAACAAGACAAGAAAATGTAAAGATGTACCTAAAACTCTTAACATGTAAATAATCCGGCGAAACCACTCCTGTAATGATCTTAATTACCCCAAACACAGAGAAGTCTTTACAAAAAGTATTATTAAGGTAATCATGGTGGTACATGCCTGTAAATTCAGCATTCAGGAGGCTGAGGCAGGAGAAAAGAAAGTTCCCAGAGACTCGAGCTCTCCCCCCCCCCCCAAAAAAAGAACCTTGGTGCTAGGATTATAGATGTATGGCAGGCACTACTTTTGCATTGGAGGTGGGGTCCAGCCTTCATGCATGCTAGACAAGTGAGCTTCATCCCTAGCCCCAGATAGCTTAGCTAGCGCTGAGGTCAATATATTTATACTGAATCCACTATGCAGCGAAGCCTAGACTGAACCTGAAATGACTCTTTTATCTCAGCCATGAAGAACATGACATGCCACCACACCCACCCAGTTTATCATTTCCCCCCTTTCTGAGACTAAATTTCAATTGTGCAGACTTGACTGGCCTCAAAATTTATAGAAATACACCTGCCTTTGCCTAGCTTTACTATCTTTTTTGAAATAAAATCACATTGCCTAGGCTACTCAAAACAAAACATTTTCCAAACAAAGGTGGCAAACTTTTAATCCTAGCATTTGGGAGGCAGTCAGACAGATCTGAGTTCAAGGCCAGCCTGGTCTACAGAGTGAGTTCTAGGACAGCCAGGGCGACACAGAGAAACCTTATTCTGAAAACCAAGCCAAACAAACAAAAAACAAACAAAATAAAAAAAAGCTGGGCATGGCAGTGCATATCTTTAACCTCAGTACTTGGGAGGCAGAGGCAGGTAGATATCTGTGACTTCTGGACCAACCTGGTCTACACAGAACTTCAGCCTGTCAAGGCTACAAACTGAGCTTTCCTCTCAAAAAAAGGAAGAAAAAATTTCAGCCCATATTGGTGCATACCTATAAGCTCAACAATCAGGAAGCTAAGGTGAGTAGATCATTTAGGGTTCACCTGGGCTGTCTTGAGAAAGAAATGGGAATAAAGCAATGGAAGACAGAAAGCACTGGCGAATTAGAGGACTACAAACTGAGGGCTGCTTGCTATATCTCTGGGCCACATCTAATTTTCCTTGTCTAATTCTTCACACGGCAAAAATCCATCTTACCTTGAGTAGGTGAGAGGATTTTCATCTCTACAGGTATATGCACCACTGTAAATTAATAACTTTGCATATGGATTTTCAAATCAGTCTCCAGAGAATTTGGTTAGTGAGTCAGTCCCCTAGAGCCCCATTACCTACAAAGTCACTAAAAAATATGGAGCTTATACCCTCTTGTAAAACTAAGAGAGGCCACAACACTTGAATCACTACTAAACAATCAGGCAGGTTTCACTCATCTGGAGAACAAGAATAAAAGACACTTTAGCAGTGGACATGATGGGTTTTGGAGGGCTTAAAAACCACCAACCTATGGAAGGCTGTGGAAAACTGAGGAGTAACAGGTGTTAAGTGTCCCTCAGGCCTTCCGGCAAGAAAACCTACAGGCACACACCCACCACAGCTGTTGTTAAAAACACCGAGAGAATGTTTCTTATCTTCTACCCTGGGTTTGTTTGTGAAGGGAGACTAAATCAACCAGAACAAGCTAGTAGAACATACAAGTGCTTACAAGCTCTTGGCAGATGAGGAGTTGGTGATGCGAATCCCTGGTGTACGAACGAGCAATTAAGAGGAGCAATCTAGCTTGAAGTGGCAGCCGCACACACCTGCAGCACCAGGCCAGTCTGGCTACGAAGTTCCAGACCAGCCAAGGACACGGACACTTAGTAATGCTCTGCTTTAAATATAAAAGCAAAACCTAGCCAGGCACGGGCGCACACACTGGGGAGGAAGGGGGAGAGAGGAGGTCAGTTCAAGGCCAGCCAAGACTACATACTGAGACCCTGTCTCAAAAAACAAACAAACCTCCAGGACAGGCTCTAAAAAAGCTGCAGAGAAACCCTGTCTCGAAAAACCAAAAAAAAAAAAAAAAAAAAAAAAAAAAAAAAAAAAAAAAAAAAAAAAAAACAAACAAACCAAGCCAGGCGGTGGTGGCGCCTGCCTTTAATCCCAGCACTCAGGAGGCAGAGGCAGGTGGATCTCTGTGAGTTCGAGACCAGCCTGGTCTACAAGAGCTAGTTCCAGGACAGGCTTTAAAGCTGCAGAGAAACCCTGTCTCAAAAAACAAAAACAAAAAAAAGAACAAAACAAACAAAAAAAAAAAACAAAAAACACCAAAACTACAACAAACCCCAACCCCAAAGCAAACCAAACAAATGCGGAAAGAGGAGCGCTCTGATTCTGTAGTGGAGGAAGGTGAAGTAAGTGCTGTGCAGTGTGATGTGAGTGGACAATGGGCTGCAAAGACAAGGCCTTCAAACTGGGCAGCTGAGCAATTGGGAAGCTAAGGCAAGGGCTTCTCAAATTCCAGGCTACCCTGGGCTACAAAGCAATATCCTTACTAATTATTTATTTGTTTTAGTTGGCCTATACACTGTATAGTTCACACTGGCCTCAAATTCTTCCTCCTTAGGCCTCTGCTGGGATTAAAACCATTCACAACCCAGGCACAATAAATGTCTTTTAAAAATGAACAGAAGCCAAGAGTGTCAGTGCTTTCTTTTAATCCCAGAACTCAGGCAGGTGGATCTCTGGAGTCTAGGCAAATTCCGGTTTTACAAACTGAGACTCTGTCTCAAAAAAAAAAAGCGGGGGGGGGGGGGGGAGGGAGGGGAGGGGCTGAAACCTGGAGGTGGTGGCGCACGCCTTTAATCCCATTACTCAAGAGGCAGAGGCAGGCGGATCTCTGCGAGTTTGAGGCCAGCCCAATCTACAGAGTGAGTGCATTCCAGGACAGTCAGCCAGGAAGGACTGTGTCACAAAGAAACCCTGTCTCAAAAACCCAACCCCCACCCAAAAAAGTGGGTCTGGACTCAAGATGATAGGTGTTCTTAGCATCCAATTAAACACTACATGTTCTTATCAAATGAGCAGAACCTCATTGCTATTTAAAGCTACTCTCCAAAATGCTAGGAATTATAGGCTTGCATCACCATGCCCCGTTTATCTACAACTCTCTAAGCAGGTGTGGCGGCTCAAAACATAGACTGTTTCAAAACAACACACCTCTCTAAACATGCACTGATCCACAAAATATACTTTATTTACTTTACATGCAGGCAACACACATTAACATAAAAAATAAGTCAACAAATCTTTCAAGTGACAAAATGGAGAGAAGGGGAACATAACTGGGGGTGGGAAGTACAGGGTAGGGGCAGGGATGTAGCTGCACGGTAGAATACTATTACTCAGGCAGGGGTTTGACCTCCAGCATCAAATCACAGACTCCATCATAATCAGGGCTGACAAGTCTAGAAGTAGGTAGAAAGTAAGAATAATAGTTTCTACACAGGAAAAATGGTACTGGCATGGACCTGATTATAATGACATCATCTAGAAACAAAATGAGAAAGTAGGCATTTTATGGTTCACCTTCCCTACTATGACACAAAGAGAAAAGGTTGGTGTAGAAATAGTAGGCAGCTTGGTGTGGGAGTCCATGCCTCTAATCCTAGTACTCCAGAGGAGGAGGCTAAGGCAAGTGGGTCTCTATGAGTCTGAAGCCAGCATTGCCTACACAGTAGTTCCAGACCAGCCAGTGCTATAGAGACCCTGCATGAAAAAAAAATTGGGGTGTCGAGGGGGAGAGAATAGATACACTTTCATTCCTCATAGACTTCCAGATAAAAGTCATATGGTACTAGCCAGAACAATGCTATAATTATTATCTCAAATCACAACAAAGGGAATATTTTATTCTTATACTCTAAAACAGAAATAAAAGATTGAAAGTTAAAGCGCCCTTCTTGAGAGTATGGAGTGCTGAGACAGCTGTGATGGCTCACAGTCAACGCAACACTCACAGCACCGTTTAATTCCACCATACTGCAGCAACAAGAGCTTCCGTCAGAAAATTGGCAGTGCTACAATTGATTAATCAATAGGAGAAAAGAAAGGAGAGATCAGATCGCCTATTTTATTATATTCAATGAAAAAATTATCAGGTGACTGGGAGGTCCAAAGATTAAAGCAAGCCAGGAGTGGCAGAAAGCGCCTTTAAAACCAGCTAGCACTTGAGTTCACCAGCCTGGTCTACATAATGAGTTCCAAGCACACAGGGAGTCATACATAGTGGGAATATCTCAAAAAGAAAAAAAAAAGACTAAAATAAAAATACAAAGAATATTTATAGCCTGGTGGTGGCGGCACACGCCTTTAATCCTAGCCCTAGGGAGGCAGAAGCAGGCAGATCTCTGAATTTAAGGTCAGCCTGATCTACAAAGTGAGTTCCAGGACAGCCAAGGCTACACAGAGAAATCCTGACTCATAAAACAAAAACAGGGCTGGAGAGATGGCTCAGAGGTTAAGAGCACTGACTGCTCTTCCAGAGGTCCTGAGTTCAATTCCCAGCAACCACATGGTGGCTCACAACCATCTATAAGATATAGTGCCCTCTTCTGACGTGCAGGTGTACATGCAGACAGATACTGTATACAAAATAAATAAATAAATCTTTTAAAAAAGAATAAAACAAAAACAAACAAGAGTAGTGATTACAATATACTAGAGAGGTAATACAAGTTAATAACCAGCCTAGAAGTAGTGGCGCACGCCTTTAAACCCAGCACTTGGGACCAGAGGCAGTTGGATCTCAATAAGTTTGAGGCCAGCTTGATCTACAAAAGCCAGTTCCGGGACAGTCAGAGCTATAACAGAGACACCCTGTCTCAAAAAGTTAATAATTGCATAAAGAACTCAGAATAAAAACATAATTAACTCATTTCTCAAGTGATCAAAAGATGCATAATTAGGATGGAAGAGGAGGAAATACATCCAACAAGACCAGTAGTTATGAAAATGTTAGATACTTTTTCTCATTGTCAACAGTAAAATACTGATGACATCATTTGACAATAAAGATGAAGGAAAACAAAAACTATAGCACTGTTTGTGAGAGTATGACGCATTTTAACGAGTGGAAAATAACCATGCATTACCTAATGAGCTAGAAGTGCACGTCTCACAATCTCACTCTCAGATGCCTAAAATACAGCAGTGAGACCTGGATCACAAAACACAAATGTACTAAGGACAGATTAATATACTGTCCCTCCAAAAAAGATTTTAAATAAAGTGGATGTCCTCCAAGATAAAAAAAATAATTACTAGATCATGGCACACTCATTCTATAAAAATATGAAGGAGTTAAAAAAATGATGAAAATTTGGGAGTGTTGCTCAGTGGTACAGCACCCATCTAGAATGTATAAGGCCCCTGGAAGGGTTGAGGAGAGTTGGGAAGTGTTTACAACATAGATAGCTATTGATGTCTGTGGTATATATACATCAATTAAAATAAGAAAGCAGGGCTGAAGAGATGGCTTAGTGGTTAGGACCACTGGCTGCTGGTGCAGAGGACCCAGACTCTGCTCCCAGTACCCACAGCCAGCTGTACAGTTCCAGAGGATTAAACACCCTCTTCGGATCTTCTCAGGCACTAGGCATAAACATGATGCACATGCATACATGCAGGCAAACACTCATACACAGAAAATAAGTTTATTTTAAAAAAGCCAGTAGCAGATATTATGTAGTAAGATAGCATTTGTTTAAAAAAAAAAGCAATCCTTTGTAGAGAAGAATTTTACAGGTATGTACCCACCACCATGCCTAGTTTCTGCAGTGTGGTAATTATTAAACCTAGGCCCTTATGCTTGCTGGACAAACACTACTGACTGTGCTCCAACCCTACCCTTCTTTTCATATTTTTTTGCATGTACAGTATTTTTTTTTTAAAGGAAAAATAATCATATTCTTCCTTGGTAACCTGGAGCCACAGAGGTCAAGACTGCTGTGCTCTCACATCTATAGCTTTGACATTCTGTAAACAGTTGTACTTTTATAATTAAAAGGAAAATCCACGGTATTTTTGTCTGTTTATCTATATATGTAATGGTCTCAAGGACTCTGGAACATACATGAGCAAATAATGATTTTGGAACTCAAAGTGTACAACTACATTATGAAATAATATAAACACAAAATCCACTAATCTTGCAATATATTTAAAAAAACACATAAAGGACCTATTTTGAACGACAAAGCCACTATTCCAAGAGAAACAGAGGGGAAAAATTGGGTTTGTATCTGGATAAAAAAATCAGCAGCTGCTTGTCAAAGTAAGTTTGATGGTGTACACAACCACTCTTAAAACACTCATCAACAAATTTCCCAAGGAATGGAGTAGAGGTTTTCATTTTTTCCCCACACATCATATCTTAAGGCAGGATATGGCATTGGTAATGAAAAAAAAAAGGTTCATTAAATGTCTCACCAGTATACTCAAGTATTTCTGGGTCAAAAAGTATTTAGAAAGAGGGTATTAATGGAGCCTAAAATTGAGAAATGTGTTTTCAATCAGTTAAGAAACTATTCACCCAACCCTTAATTACTCATCCTTAACAGGGGGCGCCCTGCTATGTATTACTCAAAACCAAGCACGCCTGAAAAACCTCTTAAACATAACTGAAAGAAAGTCTGCCCAATCACAGGCCAGTTGCTGGCAAACTCCACCCTTGAGTACAGGAAGAACACTTTTGATTGGAAGATAGTTGTGTTTACTACAATGAGTGGTGCAAATTGGAAAGGTCCACATGCCCAGAGTCCAAAGACATTCTCGTCAATGAAAAAGGAAAACAAACGGCAAACACACATTTATTTCTCACTAGTCACCCTCTTCAACAAAAGCTCAATGTAACAGCAATTCTAGAACAGTACGGCAAGAGGTTAAAAAAAAAAAAAAAAAAAAAAAAAAAACCTAAAAGGCCCAGAGTTTTGTTGTGACTGTTTTCTCATATATGTTCCAGGATAAAAGTGTAAGACAAGCACAAATCTATTCACCAAGTCCAAAGTTACCTTTGCTTCTATGTTCACATTGCGCCATACAAGACCTTCAACACCGTTGTAAGAACACCTTGCTTTTTTTCAAGAATCACTGCAAGTGTTTAATTGGTTGGGAAACCCATTTACACTGGCCAAGTGGTAAAACTATTAAGTATTTAACCCTAGGTAGGTGTCCAGCACTCAGTGCACTCTGCAATCACGGAGACCAACAAACAACAGAGCGACTGGGTAGCCATTTCAGGTGCAGAGCTCATGAGCTGAAGGCATTTGATGGAGAACGGGAAACCACTATTCAAAGAACTGGGAAGTAAAATCCCAATGAAATGGCAATGCCTCAGGTCAGAGTGTGCGCATATGGGTAGAGCTCAAAAAAATGCTTTGCATGGGGGAAGGGAGGGGATTAGTGAATGAGAAAGAAACCATCGCGAACCGAACCCAACCCATATTTCGTAGAAAGGGCAGAGGAATTTAGGATCAAATCCCCATCTTATTGTCGTGGTATCTTTTTACTCCGCTGGACCTTCATTAATACCCTAACAAACCTCCTTTATACATCCCAGAGAATGATCAAAGCAAGTGAACAGAACCAGGAGCGGTAAAACTTGAGCCAGAAACAAGCCAATAAAAAAAAAAAAAAAGAAAAGAAAAAAGAAAAAAAAGAAACCCAAAAAACTAAAAACCCATAGTTGCTTATCAACTAGAAAGCCCAACACTTGATCCCTAGGATGCAAAACCAGCAGCAGACAACTACATTAATCCTAAATCTCACAAAATATGTTCCTGTTTGGTGAATGAAATGTCTGCGTATCAAGCCCATCAAGAATATTCACTTTCTGTTTACTAATCAATAGATCATTCCAAATACTCTTCCCGCCCATTTCTCATAGCTTTAGCTCACCAGAGAGGTTAGCTAGGGCCGCTATCAGAATGAGGAACTGAAGAGGCTTGACAAAACTCAAAGGTAGCATTTTGCCGCCACATTAGCAAAAATAAAAGCTCACGGTCTCGAACGCTACTTAACTATGTACGGAACAACTTTCACGGTAAAATATAACGAGGCAAGCGGCCAAACCCTAATACAAAGTTTCAAAGCAAAACCTCTCAAGGTTAGGGGAGTAACGGAGTTAGAAGCAAAAACCACCACTCCACAGCCTCATTCGGCTACCAGCACAGACCTCAAACTTATCAAAAGGCTCAAACAGCAGCTCCTGACACCCAGAAGTGCCAAAAGAAGGGCGTTCGAAATCAGACCATAGAACTGGCCTTTCTGGGGACCGCCAGGCCGAGCCCTGCTCAAACAAGGAGGAAGTAAGTGCCAGATTTAAAAAAAAAAAAAAAAAAAAAAAAAAAAAAAAGCCCCAAGCAGCTCCAACTGCAGCCTCTGAGCCTCTTGCAGCTACCCACATTCCGGCCGCGCTCAGGGCTGAGGGAGGAAGGGAACCCGGTGCGAGTCCCCCGAGATGGCCTGGGGATTCCAGGTCCGCGTCTCCTAGATGAATTTTGCGGGACCCGGGGACCCAGGGTTCGCGAGCCTGCCCTGAGGGCGTGGGGGGGGGGTGCGCAGAGCAGGGTCGCCCAGGAGGCGGGGCCTGCCGGCTAGAAGCAGCAGCAGCAGCTCCTCGCACCCCGACCGCCCCCCAGGAGAAACTGGGGCGCGCACCCCGACGCGGAAGCCAAGCCGGCCAGAGCCCGAGTGCCCAGGCGCCGAGGTGCCGGCGGGGGGCGCTCAGGAGAGCTGGGGGCGCGGAACTGGGTCACCCCCGCCTCGCCACCCCCCTCACAAAGGCCCCCGGGGAGGCCGCCCACAGGCCCCACAGCCCCGGCCTCGCGTGCCCGCCTCGGCCGCCACTCACCGCTAGGTCCTGGGGCACCGCCCCGCTCATGGCCCGCACCGTGCCGGCTCGCCAGGCCCGAGTGCGCAGCGCAGGCCCAGGATCTCCGCTCACTGCCGCCGCCGCCGTGGGGGCCGAGGCCGAAGCTGAGGCCGCAGGGTCCGAGAACAGAAGCAACAGCCGCTTGCCCACCGGGGAGGCCGCCGCGTCCGCCATCGCCAGGGCCGGCCGGACCCGCGCTCCCGCCCGCCGCCTCCCACCACCTCCGCCGCCAAGCGCCCGATCCACCCGCAAGGCCTCCCTCCGCACCACCCGCGGCCGCCGCTCCCCCCCACCCCCCCAACAGCCACCACCAACCACCGGCGCCGCGCAGCGCCCCCCGTGGCCGGGAGCGGAGGCACAGCCAGGGCCGCGCACAGCGCCCCCAGCGCTCTGGAGCCGGGCAGCAGCTGTCAGCCCCTCGCAGCGCTCCGCCCCAATCTCCCCAGGGCCTGCAGTGCCCCCTGCGGTCGGGAGGGGAATTGCAAGTTTGGCTGGGGGGCGGAGAGGTGGGCGGGTCCTTTATCCCCTTCCCCCACCAGTAGCACCATCATTGGTTCCAGTCTTACTCCAGTCCAGGTGGTCACGTGTGGAGTTTAAGCCCTCTCTCCTCAGACAACACCAAAGACTTTTCAAGAGGGTGGGGAGATGAGGGCAGGTACCTAGAACATGACTATTTTGAGTTAACCCCAATAACCAACCCATTGATCTCCTATCCTAAAACTAGTTACTCCCTGTTATCTGTTAGGAAATATCCACTCCATTGATCCATATGAGACACTACCATCCTTCTCATTGGCCCACAGGAGTTCAGTACTTGATAGATTTCCTTTCCCATTGGCCAATGTGTAACATCCATTGGGTGCGATTATGATCTCCATTGGCTAAAGACAAATGTACCTTCTTAGTGTTCTGTCTTGAACCCACAGAGGTTCTTTCCTTTTCTAATGGGCCAATATTTTTTTTTGAAGATTTATTTTAGCCTGGTGCAGCGGTAGCACATGCTCTTAACTTCAGCACTCTGGAAGCAGAGGCAGGCAGATCTGAGAGTTGGAGGTCGACCTAGGGAGATTTAGCCCAGCCAGAGTGACATAGTGAGAACCTGCCTTAAAACAAACAAAAAGACACTTTTATGCTGGGTGGTGGTGGTGCATGCCTCTAATCCCAGCTCTCAGGAGGCACTGGTAGGTGAATCTGTGAGTTCAAGGTTACCTGGTCTACAAGAGCTAGTTCCAGGACAACTAGAGAAACTGTCTCAAAAAACCAAAACAAAACCCTTTTATTTGTATGTTAAGTGTCTTAAGTATTTTGTCTCTGTGTGTGTGTGTGTATGTGTGTATGTGCACCACTGTGGAGGCCACAAGAGGGTGCTAGATCCATGGAACTGGATTACAAAACAGTTGTCATGTGGGTGTTGGGAATTGAACCTAGGTCTTAAGACCAGGGAACAGCAAGTGCACTTAACTACCAAGGCATCTCTCTAGCCCCAGTCCGTCAACTTGTAGGGAAATGGGAGAGACCACCTAATGTGGTGGCATTTCATTTTGCCATGGACGTCATAGGGTTGCAAGCAAAGAAAGTTTTGCAGCATCTACTAGAACTATTTCAGGTATGAGCTATCCCTCAATCTCAATTAGAAAAGGAGTTGGAACAGAGGGAGGGTGTTGAGATTTTGGCTAGACTAATGCACAATATGCAATGGAGAGCCTCCAACATTTGTTGGTGATGTTAGACTACCTTGTTTCTGACTGTCTCTTGAATACACAGACTAAGTATATACAAACCAGAAAGAGAAACAGTCTAGTCCTAAACCATGACTGTTGCTATAAAAGAGGCTAGTTCTTTCATTCATTTGTCCAAAGCAGCTGTGGCTACCTAGTTATCTCCTTTTCCATAACCTTGTCTGTACCTTTGACCTATTTTTTTAAAGCAAATATTGGGATGGGAGATACCAACTACCAACTTTATAAAGTACAAAATATCTAGGGAACTCTTTCTAGTGCCACCCTGTGGAGCACGAAGGGAACAAAAGTTTCCTCCCAACTTTTTTGTGTGCTTTTTAAGGGTCTCACTATGTGTCCCAGGCTGACCTGGAGGTCACTATGTAGAACAGTCTGCTTCTCTGGTTAAAGGTACGTTCCAACCCCTATTCCTTGTAACTTTTCTCTCCTGTAACAAAGCAGAGACCTGGACTGAGTCCTTAGAGCACATGGCCCATAAATTATTCATAGAAGGAAAACGAGTGAATCCATATAGGACCTATCTGCCTTGCATCTTTTCTACCAAAATTAACTACTGAAGGGTTTTCCTCCCATATGGAGCCTTTAATCCCTGCCCCAGTGTCTACAGCGGATTTTGCACAGCACTGTGACGACTATATTTAAGCTCAGGGATGGGATGGGCAAAGGAGAAATTCATCTAACAAACAAAACAGGCACCTTTTCATGTGCCAAGAAATTCCCAAGTGTTGAGGCCACAACACTGAATAAAACAATGCCCTGCCCTTATAAAATTTACACCTCTTTCTTATAAGAGACTTCAGCAATGAAAGTGATGAGCATATTTGACCTCAGAAAACTTACAGAATAACAGACCCATAGAGCTGGGGGAAAGCTGAGTGAGAGAATATTCACCTAGCATGTACTCGACCCTTGTTTTATCTTCAGCACTGCAGGCACGCGTGCACGCGCGCGCGCACACACACATACACACACACACACACAAAACCAACTCAAGACTAAAAATCAAAAATAAGTATTATTGTCATTTTAGTTGTTCAGACTTTGCCCTGGCTCAAACAAACAGGATAGTTGTGAAGAGAGAAAAAGCAGGAATAGAAATTTCCCTAACCATGTGTCTGCCATAATCCATCTCCAAAGTCTTTCCTCCTTTATTTCCAGGGCAGGTGGCAACTCCCACTTTCTAGGTTCCTGCTCCAAGTAGCCAGGCCAGTCCTGTCTTGTACACATCATTGGTTTCCAAGATGAGTACCACAGATTTGAAGTAGAAAACCAGGACATAGGGTGAGCACCTCGACTCTCCATTCAGCCTGGTAAGGAAAGGCAGAGGCCCTTGCTTAGCTAAAGTAGCTGTATTTCATCCATACACATTAGAAAAATGTTAACATAAGAAGGGTGGAATAGAAAAGCAAAGACTTCAACAACACCTTTTTTTAAGGCAACAACAGAAGTTTTAAGGAACATGTCCTTTTCTAGGACAAAAGAGCTTTGCTGGGGCTGGAGAGATGGCTCAGCGCTTAAGAGCATTGCCTGCTCTTCCAAAGGTCCTGAGTTCAATTCCCAGTAACCACATGGTGGCTCACAACCATCTGTAATGGGGTGCCCTCTTCTGGCCTTCAGGCATACACACAGACACAATATTGTATACATAATGAATAAATAAATAAATAAATATTAAAACAAAAAGAGCTTTACTGTTAGGATAATTTTGCAAACAGGATTTTTAAGATGGAAAAGTTACCCAGATTTTGGAATCTGAGTTCTGAGGACTAAATCTCTCTCTCCAGAATATAGCATGTGAAAACTCTTATGAAGGGATTCTTTTCTGTTCTTTCTCACCATCCAAAGCCAATGAATTAACCTAGTTAAGTGTCTAACTGCCCATCAGCCATATCTCAGGGAATTGGAATGTACTAGTACTTGCTTTTAACCAGCTGGAAATGGAGTGATGGCAGACAACACATGTAAGTACCAGGAAAACTGAAACCAAGCCATATGAACAGAATTCCAGGCCACAGTGTCTGATCATAGAAGGGTCTAGGGACCAGATACAGTTCTTTTGGGGAGGGGGGCTGGTCATGCCTTAAAGGGTTGGGAAGTCAAGCATCGTTCAGTTTCTTCCTCTCCCTCTCTCTCTCTCTCTCTCCCTCCGTGTGTGTGTGTGTGTGTGTGTGTGTGTGTGTGTGTGTGCGCACGTAAGGGAAAAAGACACTATAATACACGAGGTTGCTTGGGAAAATGGATTATTCTAATAAAACTTTATTTTTTCAAACACAGCCACAGAGGCAGAACCTCATGTTTTAACACACACAGACTTATGGAATTTTTAATATAAAACAAAGTTTACGAAAAATTTTTTTCCACTTTTTGTTTCTGTAATCCCATTAGCACAGGGACTTTGGCAGCAGGTGGGAATGAAGGGCAGCTAGGGCTGCCACTGGGCAGTCACCGGGCACAGGAGGAGAGCATCAGCCTGGGAGTGGCTTCACTCACACACGCAATAATACTCACCTACCGGCCAGCCACATCACACACGCAGCACAGATGCAGACGTCTACACAGCATCAGCCACAAGCCCCGGAGGTGTGCTCCACTCTGGGAAAGCCCAAATGTGAAAACCCAGATAACGAAACCAGCTAAAGTAGAGGGAGGTTGCTCGCTTTACAAAAGAAGCAATCATAGGCTGCTTTGAAATGACCAGCAGTCCAAATGCATCAAAAAATAGCATTTGGTTTACACAGAACTGTCGGAACAGATCTATTGTGTAAAGCAAAATGATTCACGTCTTGAAAAGGCTTGTTCCAGGGCCAGAGGCATTTAAACTGGGAAGCAAGATGATAGTTCTGCTTAGTTTAACATTCCAGACGTAAAGGAATGGAATTAAACTATGACAACTGTAGGCCTCCTTTCCCTAAGGGTGGTGACCTAAGGGCTCTGGGAAAGCCAGAATGAAGGCAGAATCACTGCCTTCACTTAAACTTAGGGCCTTGCAGAGACCCCATTGGCATTGCCAGTGACCTACTGGAAGCTGACACTGCCATCTGCAGCAGAGACCCCAGGGATGAGGATGCCCCAGGTGGAAAAGAAGCTGGCACCAGGGAAATTATGGACCAGAGAGGGAGAACCAGGGAAGGATGAAACCAAGGATAGGTAACTCCTGGGCTGTTTCCCTGGATTCTCATGAGAGCCTCTCTTAGGCCCTTAGAGACTGGTAGCCCAGTGGTAATATGTGGTAACTAGCCAGGAGATAGGGAGGAGCCCTGGAAAAGTAGAACCTCTGAGGGCCACAGGCTCAAGAAGACATGGCTACCTCCCTTGAAGACACCCTGGAAATTGAACAGAAAAATGCCCTTACTATAATAAGCAGGAAGGGCAGGTTCAATTTCGTTATGCAGGGTGTTCTAAACAAAGGCTCACAGATTGCAATAGTGGCAGCTTCTATACACAGGCCCACTGGTGCCAATCCTACCAAGGTACCTCCAATCTTTAAGTCCATTACTGTAGCCATTGGGACCGCTGCACTGGCTGAAGTTGTGGGTAAGAAACAAAAAAGGAAATTCAATCCAACAACAACAAACTCCCAGCTGCTTCTCATAGTCTTTGCTTTACACATCCCCAGCCAATCCCTCAGTTTGCCCCAGCCTCTCTGTGGTCTCTCAGGGCCAATTAGAGGCAAATAAACATTTCCTGGCAAGAGTGGAAGACAAGCAAACTATTAAATGCTGAATGCCCTTCCTCTGCCTCGCAGATCAGAAAGAGATCTGGCCTACATCTCGCAAGAATAAGTTTCCCTACAGCCAGCTTCCAAAAGGCAGTGCTGGGGTGGGCTCAAGGACTTCTGGATACGAAATGTCACTGCTCCTGCTACAGGTCTGCCTCAACATATTCTGGGGATCAACTTTGTCTCTGGCTTGAAAGATTAGAGCATGAAAGGGGTCCCCTTGGTGAAGAAGAGAAAGAACCCCTCTGCTCTGCAGCAGCTGCCCATGTGTGCACCTACTCAGAGAACGAGAGAGGCAGGCTGTGTGCAGCTTAAGTAATCGATGAACACAATGAACGTGACCTTTCTACAAGCCCTCAATAAGAGATTTATCTAGTGGGTGAGGGTGGGACTGAGGAAACGACCATTAGCTGAGGTCACCATTCTTAGAGCTGTCTGCAGAGCAAACAATGCTATGAACTTAACCAGAGTTAAGACCAAAAAAATAAAAAAATTAAAAAAAAAGAGCCCCCTCTTCTCTAGACACCTTGAACAAGCCCAACGTCATATTTAAAAAGAGGAAAAAAAAAAAAACCAAAACGAAACCTCCAGATTCTGGGGGCATCCTGAAGCTCTGCTGTTCCAGGAGCGACCACCTTCCTTCCCTAAGGCTACACACACCTTTCCTCAAGTATACGCCCAAGCACACACACACTCACTCGATTTCTCCGAGGAGGCTGACTGAATGCCCCCACCCTGGCCAAATTCTAAGACACAAGTGCCCTTTGAAGCAAAGGGGCTAGTGAAATTCCCCGAGCTGGGGTCGGCAGACCCTTCCTTCCCTGCCCATTGCTCTCTCAGTGGCAGGGATACTCACACTCAGGGCCGCCATGGGGAGGGTCTGCTCTGGGGCTGTCCCTCCCGCCACCAGCTCCGTTTATCTTGTCCCGGCCAGTCTCTTGGCATGGTCGAGCTTGCTGGAGCGAGAAGACTTGGGCTGCCCTGAGTCGGAGCCCTCCACTCACCCCCTTTCCCAGGCTGGGCCCTCAGCCTTGGAGCCTCCACACGTGTTAGTAGCCATTAGACAGTCAGCCTGTGTGGCCCCAGGAAGCAGTCTCTCGGTTTTAGTTTTCCTCAATCAGATTCAGGTCCAGGTCCCCAAAGTCCTGCTGGCACAGTGTCCGCTTGTTTAGTTCCTGCCGTTCCCACCGCACAGCCCCCTCTTCTTCCTCTTCGCTTTCACTCAGCACATGGGATGAACCCTCAACAGGACTGCAGGAAGCAGAGAGAGGTGGGGGGCTACAGGCCATGAACCATGGTGGAGAGATGCTGCTGCCTTCTGGAGCTGTTTCTTGGAGACAGAGACCTCCTGAGTATGGTTTCTGTCAAATAACAAAGTTACGACAAAAATATTAATTTCCCATAAGTAACCTAAAATTTAAAAACTTTCCATTGATTACTTTATGTGTATGGGGGTTTTGCTGGCAAGGAAGTCTGTGTACCACGCGCACAGAACAATGCCTGCAGAGGCCGCTAGAGGGCATCAAACTTCCTGAAACTGGAGTTACATGACCCGGGAGCTAGGAATCAAATTCAGGTCCTCTGGAGGAGTAGATGTGCCCTCCTGGCCCTCCAAAAATATATTTTAAAGGGTTCCTCTCAGTTACACTTGAGGGCCAAAATTCTAGGCTTTAGAGCGAGGTTCCAAATCATAAAATTTGGAGCATTTAGTATACATGTAAATTCTCTGAGGAAAAAACCCCAGTTTCCCCCTTTAATCTATTACCTGGGAGGCAGATCTCTGAGAGTTCAAGGCAGGCCTGGTCTACATAATGGGTTCTGGATTACAATAATGGCCTGTCTCAAAAAACCAAAGCAAACCAAAATCACAGCAAAGCATAGAAGCCTGGGAGCTGACATAGGGACACAGGTTCACTCACAAGTACTACAGAATGGAAGCAATGAGTTACGATGGGGCATGGCGTTATCACATAAAATCTCATAGCTCAGCAAGCTGAACCCAACGTGGGATAAACAGAAAAACTTTATCTTAAAAAAAAAAAAAAAAAAAAAAAAAAAAACCCAGCTCATTTATAAGCTTTTATAAGCTCCATGCAGCCAACAACACCATCTGCTTATTTGGCCACTCTTGTCTGCCTGTGCCTAAGCAGACTTGAGTACATAGATTTTGCCATGAACGCTTCCTGATTGGGAGACTAAAGGAACAAATTCTCAGAGACCTGTGACCAAGAAAAATCTGGAAAAAGTGATTAAGTACATCTCCAGCAACTGCTCTCAGGCTAGGACTTTAGAAAGGTGCCTGTTAAACTTGTTTCAGTCTCCAAAGGCTCACGAGGCAGTGAGGGGCAGAGAGCAAAGCCCACCGTGAGCAAAAGGCCTCAGCACCAATGACAGGACTTTCGTGACTTAAGAGTTCTCTGAGAGGAAAAGTGCCTCTGGCAGGACAAGGTTTAATGTCTCAGCCTAGTTTCTTCAAACACCAAGGACTAATCTGACAGGGCTGGAAACTTTAAAGGTTAAAACTCAAATAGTTCCAGGCAAGCCAGAAAGGTCTTCCTAGAACAAACTCCAGAGAAGAGTTCTCAGAGATATCTGCAAGAAAGGCAGAGCTAGGAGATGTCTCAGTCGCCTTTCCGCTCATCTCTGCTCTTCTGGCTTACCAGTCCCACCTGATTCATCTTGTCAAAGTCCAGGGAAGGCCTCAGGCGCCGGGAGTCCTCTTCGTGCCGCCGCTTGATCCCAGTTTTGCGGGCATCCAGGTCACAAGGCTGCGAGCGGCTTCGGGGAAGGTTGCGGAGACCTCGAGGTCTCCAGGGCAGCTCTGGGGAAGATGCAGGGGAGCTCCGGGCAGAGGGCAGAAAGCGGCTTGCCTGTGGGCCCAGGCTGGGTGACAGGGAGAAGCGGCGCTGGGGTGGGCAGGGTGACAGGGACTCAGCATCACTCTCCCAAGAACCATTCTGAGGGGAGGTGGCACAAGGTTGAGAAGAATCTTGGGCCAGGGCCAGGCTGAAGAAAGGAGGGCTGTAGGGTCTGTGGGCTGGGGCACATTGAGAAGAGGCACTGGGAGCTTGGAGGAACCTGAGGCTGGAGACCCGCTTTGGGGGGCTCTGGTGAGGCACCTGCGGCCCACCCCCTCCAGCACTGCCCCGGTGCTTGATGGGAGTCCACAGCTTGGAGGGGGCAGGCCGCCACACTGGCTGCCAGCGAGACAGGTCCACAGGCACCGAGAGTGAGCGGCAGTGCCTCTTGGATGGAGGAGCAGGGGGCACAGGAAGCTTCTCTGGGTCTGGGGGTTCAGGGCTTAGTACTTGGGAGAGGGGCTGCTCCTGTGGGGAGTTCTCCCGACTGGGTGGTCTGAGGTGCAGGCTTAGGCCTGAGGGATGGTAACTGAAGTTGAGGCTGTCCTGGAATTCAGCACAGGAACAGTGGGGAAGGCCCCTCCAGGAAGCACCTTCTGAAAGGCATTCATAATAAAAAGTATTAATAACTAACAGAAGAGCTCATGCATCATATAATGCAGCAAATACTTCATGTAGTTTCACAAAAATTTTCATGAAGGAGGTACTATGATCACCATTTTTCAAGGTGACAGGCGTCTAACTTGCTATCAATGAAGAGGATTCTAACTTTACTATACTCTGCTACCTTTATCCTAAGAATCAAGAACGTTTACACACCATCTTTCACTTCCTCCAAAATGTGCAATTGTCAAAAGAAACTCGTATGTCTGTGTGTGTGCCCCACTCACCCCCAATCTCCCAGACCAGCCCTATCTACTGCCCAACCTTCCCTGTGCCCAGTTTGGTTCTGAAAACCAGGCCTATATTCGCTTTCTTTGGCCTTCTTCCTTCCTTATGTGTCTCTGGGACCCAGCAAGGCAGTACTGTCTGGAAGAAGTAATCAAGCAGCTAAGCAATAACTTTCTTGGTTTTTTTTTTTTTTTTTTTTTTTTTTGGTTTTTCGAGACAGGGTCTCTCTGTGTAGCTCTGGCTGTCACTTTGTAGACCAGGCTGACCTAGAACTCAAAGAGATCTGCCTGCTTCTGCCTCCTGAGTGCTGGGATTAAAGGTGTGTGCCAGGACCACCTGGTTAAGCAATCACTTTGATCCCAAGTGAGATGCTGGCGGGTCTGATGGCAGAACGTGCTAGAGAATCTTGTGTTACTTTTGTTCTTTTATGTTTGTTTGTGCATATACTCTAGTTCCCTTCCCCTTAGGCCTTCATTATAAATTTTTGAGAAAAAAATTGTTTTTGAGACTAGGTCTCACTATATTTCCCTGGCTGGTCTGAAACTTGCTATGTAGATCAAGCTGGCCACAAACTCACAGACTCTACCTATATCTGCCTCCCAAGTGCTGGGATTAAAGGTATGTGCCACCATGCCCAGCTCCAAGCCTTTTAAAGACAAATAGATTGAAGGACCAAGTGGATATAATGGCTCAAGCCCATACTTCAAGAATTCTGAAAATGCAGGCAGGAAATGAGTTCACAGTAATCAATAACTACAATGTTGAATTTGAGGCCAACCTGGGCTACAGAAGTAACATAAAGCAAATGCCCTATGCCTGCCAAAGATAAGAGAACTGAAAGAAAGGGAAATGAGCTAAAAAGAACGATCCTCACTCACTACATTCCAATAAGAGCCGTAACTTATGGAGTGTATGTGTGTGCATACATTCATGTTTGTGTACATGTTCATGTTCACGTGGGTATGTATGGACATGAGCCCACACACATTGATCTCAGAGGTCAACATCTGATGTCTTGCTCAACAGCACGCTGCCTCATTTTATTTTTAAATTACATTTATTTATGTGTGTGGGTGGGTGTGCCCCAACACCACAATCATGTGTGTGCAGGTCAGAAGACACTTGGGGAAGTCACTCTCCCCTTCAGTCACGTGGGTCCTATGGCTGGAACTCAGGTCATCAAGAACTTTAGGGCACCCCACCTGCCTGCCCCTCTCAGAGGTAGGGACCCGCACTGAACGGTCACTCATCAATTTGGTCAGGCTGGCTGGCCAACTGTCTCTAAGTCTCCGGACACTGGAATGAGACTCTGCCCTAGAGTTTAGATCCTAGCACAAATAGCCAGGCATCCAGCCCTGAGTCTGTAGGGTGAAGACAGGAGGATGGATCGAGGCTTGCTAACTGCAAGCCTACCTCTCCAAATGAAAGACTGTCTCAAAGGGTGAGGCAGAGGGAGAGAACAGAACATCTGACACCCTCCTCAGGCTTCAGTGCACAAGTTTAGTATCCATACATGCATATACAATACATGCACACACACCCCAAAATTAGAAGACTGCAAATGTCCAAATCTCCATCAACAAGGAGTCGGTAAGTGAATACAGATCCATGCAGTGCAGTAACGTACAACTACGTAAAACAGGAAAGCGCTCAGCGCAGACGGGGAAGGTACTCAGCTGCGCTAAGCAATAATGAAGCGCGGACTAGCAGAAACTCTGTGCCAAAAACACAACAAAGCAAATAGACTTCTATTTGCCTCTACTTGTATACAGATATCTAGTGCTGCGAGGACTCAGAGAATAAAGGTATTTGCTGGCGAGCCTGATGACCTGAGTCATACCTGAGATCTACACAGTAGAAGCAGAGAACCAACCCAACACTACAGGCCATGGTATACATACCCCGCCCCTCCATAAGTATAATTTTTAAAAATTAGACATTATGAGTTAGGCCTGGTGGCACAGACCTGTAATCCCAGAGGCTGAGGCAGGAGGTTATAAAGTCAAAGTTAGCCTGTGACATTTAGAAACGCCCTATTTCAAGATAGAAAAGTGAGCTGGGCATAGAGGCACACACCTGTAATCCCAGAACTCAGGAAGTGGGAGCAGAAAATCAGGAATCAACATCAGCCTTAACTACAGAGCAAGATCAAGACAAAATAGAGTTGGAGATTCAGTCCTGCTGTGGAATAATCCTGTACTCCGTGAAGACGTGTTGCTCTCATTGTTAATAAAGAGCTGACTGGCCAATAGCTAGCTAGGCAGGAAGAGGTTAGGTGGGACAGCCAAACTGGGAGGACGCTGGGAAGAAGAGCAGATTCAGAGTTGCCATGGAGAGCTGAGGAAGCAGGAGATGAACATGCCATGCTGAAAGAAGGTACTGCCCCATTGTACAGTGTAAATAAGAAATATGGGTTAAGTTGTAAGAGCTAGTTAGTAACAAGCCTAAGCTATCGGCCAAGCATTTATACTTAATAAGTTACTGTATGGTTACTTGAGGGCCAGTTGGTGGGACAAAAAAACTCCACCCACACAGTCCTGTTCAGAGTGCTTGCTTAGTATGTGAGGTTCAATCCCATGTACTACCAAAAAAGAAAACAAATTTTCTAGTTGGATATTTGTACAAGAAACTAGTTAACAGAGCCCAAGCAAGAAAGCTCAACAGATAAAGGTAGCTTCTGTCAAGCTTGTTGACTTGAGATGGATCCCTGATCCCTAGAAGTGACATGGTAGAAAGAGAAACCCAACTCCTGAGGCACGTTGTCCCCTCACCTCCACATATGTACTCAACATCCATGCACGCACAGCCCATCTGTCCCCTCCCCCAATGTAAAAAAGAGAACGAGAAATTTATAGGTCAACAAGATGGCTACAAGGGTAAAGGTGCTTCAGGCCAAGCCTAATGACCTGAGTTTGATGATCCCTAGGACCCATGTGCTGGGTGAGAACTATAAATTGTCCTCTGACCTCCACACACTAGCACACATGTGCATACATTTTATAAAATAAATGTAAAAAAAAAGTCAAATAAAACCTAGTGATAAGAGTCGCCTCTCCACTCCATATATAGTTCTTAACAAAGGAAGAGCCGCACACACACTGGCCAAATGCCCTGTCACTGAGCACGGCTTTCAGAAGTTACTTTTAGAGAGGAACTGGGAGCTAACTAGGAGCTAAATGGATTGGAAACAGGAGACAATGACTTTTTATCAACGTAATATTTTTGCTATTTTTAAACTACGTAAATGTATTACCTCTTCAAAGCAATTACATTAGGAAAGTTATACTGATCGAGGCTCACACCTGTAACCTAGCACTCACTTACTAGCAAAACTATTAAGAGCTCCAGGTCAGCCTGGACTAGAAGATCTTGCCTCAAAGACTAAACATAATTTCCTGACAACACAGTAAAATAGAGATAAAGAATACTCTTAGAAGGTGGCCTTGACAAAAACAAACAAACAAAAAACAACCTGGTAGGCGGTGGTGGTGGCAGTAGTAGTGGGTCTTTAGTCCCAGCACTTCCGAGGCAGAGGAAGGTGGAACTCTTGAGTTCCAGGCCAGCCTGATCCACAAAGTAAGTTCCAGGGCAGCTGGAGCTACACAGAGAGCCCATTTCAGGAAAAATAAAAACAAAGAAACAAACAAAATGAAAACAAAGAATCAAACACAAATGAAAACAAAACAAAAAACCAAGTTGGGGGTGGTGGCAGGACATCTCTTACACTAATATTTTAATACTTGAGGCAAAAGCTGGAGATCTCCATGACTTCAAGGCTAGCCTGGTCTACAGAGTAAGACCCTGTCTCAAAACAGAACAATTAGGCCACCACAAAAACTAGAGGTAAGCTAACCATCTCTGGTCACTAAAAATTAATCAAAGAAACGTGTGGACAGAAGCACAAACACACACACATATATAAACCACAGATTCCTTACCAGACACAAGCTGGAAAGGGTTCCCACAGTTGGATATGTCTGCATGATCAGGCAAAGGCTAAGAGAGAGATTATCCATCATTATTTGGGTTCAGGACAAGGACATTTCTAGAGAGACCTCTTATATTCTTCCTATAGCTCATGAGCTACCAGCATATTAGAGACTCCTGTGTTGTTCTCTTCCTACTGTCTTCCCAAAGTTGGTGAGAAACAATCCACACCTTCAAACATTACAAAGCCCTTTTCAGCCAAGTTTTAGTTTCCCTGCCCCCTTCCTCTTGGGCTGGGTTTTGAGCCGTTAATGGGCTTTTCCAGTACAAGCATGTTTCATACAACACAGAACAAGGGTAAAGCCGTAGCAACAAACAGCCTCCAAGAAAGGGGCTAGATCATGAAGACGCAGAAACACTGGTCTTTTACCAGACTGAGGCTGAAGCGTGTGCATTTCAGCTCATCCAGGGTCTGCTTCTGTAGCTGCTCAGTGATCAGGGTTATCATGTTTTGTCCAGGATTTGACTTGCACACTTCGGAGCAAGTGATGGATGTCTTCTCTGTCTGTCTCCCAGGTCTCACTCGTGAGCCGACTTCTGCCACTGCAGCACCGTCCTAGCACCACTGGGACTTCCCTCTCCAGTCATGCCTGCTGAGTCTGCCAATTACAGAGGGATCGGCCCAAGTCACATTAGAGATGTTTCTGATGCAGGGATGGAGAATGCATGGCACATGTACCACAGCACCCCTATGCCAGGCCTCTGGCAAACATCATTAATTGATCATAGTACTCCCCCAGGAAGCCTAAAAACAGCCTCAGAAACACACTGAACTAGGCACTCTAGATATCCAGTAAAATAAACTGGAGAAGGCAAACTGAAGCCTATTTACTGTTCCTAACCTGGCTTATGCTCTGTTGTGTCTACCTAGAATATCAGCACCACTAAGGAAACAGCTCAAATGAGAGAGATGCCCAAGTGCTTATTTCCATACAGAATTAGCACAATATTCTCTTTATCTTACAGCCAGAAGCCAAGAAAGGAACCCTTCTCCTAAACCACCGGGGCTCAGTGCAGGGCGAGGAGCAAGGCATGGCTTTCTGCTTCAGATCAGAATAGGATTTTGAATCCTCCTATGGCCTAAATAGCTGATACATCTTTATTCCCCAGCAGGTATTGTGGGTATTCTCTTACACAACGAGAAGGAATGGTCAGGGTGGTTCCGATTACACTTCAACTGTACAGATATTAAAAACAACTCCATGACTTCATTCAGCCAAGTTTTTTCATGATCCCACTCAAAGGCCATGAGTATCGCTAACCAAGAATCTTCCTTATGACTGAAGCAAACTACTTTTTTTTTTAAATCAAAGAGCAAGCTTCAAAATCCCACACATTACTACCTGAGGGGCCTTGGCTTGCTCAGAGGGAGGCCAACAACATCTTTTCTTCTATCTCTTCCATAACTAACCAACATGCAGACCAGAGTACATGGAGGATTAACTAGTGCAGAGAACAATTAACCAAGAAATCTAAGTCCTGAGCCCAAACCCGGGATCCCAGAACTTGGGAGGTGAAAGCAGGAACACAAGAGCTCGTCAAGGCAAGCCTGGGCTACAAACTTGTCTAAAACACAAAGAGAAAAAGCTGCCGCCACCACCACCAAGTCTTAATTCAATTTGCTCAGTTTTGGCTGGCCACATAACATTCCCGCTTACCCATATGCAAGATGGGTATAACAATCTTATTCTATCACAGGAACGAGGCTACATGAAATATTGAACTGTACAATGCCTAACAACTGGCCTACAAAAGGTAGAAGTTCACATAGGCTCTTGTTTCTTATCATTCCTGTTTGCTGCTCCTCAAAAGCCTTGGCATGCCCCAAGTGGTGATATCATTAAGATGAAGAAAGCTATAGGGTCTATCTCTGGCTGGACGCCATCCTCCCTCCCTCACTTGTTCACCAGGGAAGAGCCTAAGGGGTAGGGCTCTTCCTCCTGTGACCTTGGGGGTAGGGGGACAGCACCCCTACAAAAAAAGAGGGTATCACCTCAGAGAAAGGCAACAAAGAAAGCAAAGCACCCTAGGATGTATTTGGAGTTCTTTGGAAGAGAGGTGCAGAAGTCAATCACCGCTCTAGTTAACTATCATTTCCACACTTAATTAGTACTACCACTCTGAACAAAGTTCCAGCTTCCTGCGAACTGCCTTTAGCTGCTTCCCTGTGTTCTGGTGGGAGACGCCAAAGCCGGAATCACTTCTGCTCCTATTTTCTTAGCTCTGCCCTCAAAAAATCAACAAGGCAACCTAAGTGGAGACTTTTACCCTAGAGACCCCAGGCTGACCAGACATAAGGAGCAGGGAGTGAGAAACCTTTGAAGCTTTTCATGAGGCATTTGGACAAGCAGCAAACTCCCAGCCCTCTCTAGAAGCAGCTGAAGAGAGTGATTTTCTATTTTTCTGCATTTTAATTGTTGGGATGTGGCCACACACAGCGGTAATTGGAACAATGCAACTACCACCACGCAAATGATACTCTGAGCCCGAGTTTCCTAAAACAGGCCAGGCTGAGAGGGGGAACAGAACGGAAGCCATAAGGAATCAAACCAGGACACAAAAGAAGGCAAACCAGCTCTGCAAGGGGCCTTCTCGTTCTCAAGCAGACATTAAAAAAAGTGTGAGAAAGCCTCTCTGGCGGCCTTCCTTCCCCTTCCATTTTGTGGATCTGAAGGGGCAGACAGCCCTTGACATCCACTAAACAAGTTAAAACTTCTCAGCTTAACATTACTGGCACAAGGCTCAGCCCTTCACTGAGCAGCAGGCCGCTCGGCCCTCCCAGCAACCCCACCAGGCCTAACTCTCAACCCAGGATCTCCCCGCACCACAAGCCCCCTAAGATAACGACTGACCCTCCCTATTTGTTCCCCTATTGGATGGAAGTAACCCCTGACACTTGCCTTTCAGGGATACTGAGGTTGTGCTGAAACCTGGACAAGTTAACAGTCAGGCCAGGGGAAAAGAAAGTCATAAATTCCCTGGGGGCATTCCCCCCAGGACCCAGTCCCAAACCTCTGGGAGAAACGGAAGGAAAACATAAGCGAGGCGGGGAGGTGTAGGAAAAGGTAAATGGGTATCAGACTGCTCTTCTTCCATATGGCTCTGGTGAAGATAGGGGTGACAAGTGGGGGTGCACCCATCCCCCCACCACGACGAAAGAGCAAACGGCTAGGCTCCCTCTAATCTTCAACCTCTCCCTCAGTTGCCCTGCCTGTCCCCGCGGGGTGGGGCATGGGGCATCTACTGGCTCCCAGGGTGGGGGGGAGACTCCAGGGTTTGCTTAGGGGGACTGTCGCTCTCCTTTTTCCAGTCGGGTTCCCCATCTGACCGCGGGAAGCGAACTCAGGACGCAGAGGATGGGGAGGGTCTGGGACATGCACTCCGCCACCCCCTCCCCCACCGGGTCCCGTGCTCTCCCGCCGAGGCGGCCCTGCGAGGCTCGGCCGCACCAGCGGCTGGACTGGGGGAGGGGAGAGAGGGAGGGACGGTCGCGGTGCCCGCCCCGAGGCCCCAGCACCACCTGCCCTCCGCTACCTACCGCGGCTCCTCCAGCTCCCAGGGCCGCGGCCGGAGCAGCTCTGAGCGCTCCGTTCACCCCACGGTGCCCTTAAAAGGCGCTAGCACGAACCAACGGGCCCTTGAGGAGAGTGGGGGGATCGCTCCTGTTCGCAGCCTCTCCCGGTACCGCCCGAAGAGGCCCGAGCCCTGTATGGTTTCTCCTTTAAGCCTTTCCAGAATAGTGCCGTCGGAAAGGAGCCTAGAGCTGTGATTTGGGGACGCGATGGTTTCCTCACTAACGAATCACCCCCTCCAAAATATTGCAGAAAGTGGACGGGCCCAGTTGGAAGCATATCCTGAAGCCCGTAGGGGAAGCCATGTCGGATAAAGGTAAACAAAGCCACTGTCCACTCCTTCCATTTCTTCATCTTCCCAACTGAACTGTCTTACTTAACTCAGACCCCGAAACAGTATCAGACACAGCTTTCTCACCTGGTCTCCTGCCCCTTCCGAAACAGCCACCTTTCTGTAAGCATCCCCCCCATTCCCCTGGCAAAGGACCGATCCTTGGTGTGAAGGCTGCCGGGAAATGTAGTCCAAGCGCCGATCAGGGCCTGCTCTGAGCCCCTGGAGCCCCTCTTCTAGCTGCGAATCTGCTGGAACCTTTATAAATCTGGGATTTATAACTGTTGCGGGGCTGTGTTTTATCTATAATTTGTCCTCCCCCAAAATACTCTGTAAAGCTGAGGCGGCCCCGAGGCTCTTCACTCCCTCCCTTCCCTATCCGCCTCATCCTCCCCCCCACCCAGCAGGATGAGGTAATGGGATTGTGATTATGACATCATAGGTGGTTCATTTGCCGGGTGTGTGTGTATGTGTGGAGGGGGAGCACGGTGGTTATGGCGGAACCACTTAAGACAGAGAGGGAGGAAGCTGGCGTATGAGGAACCGATGTCGACAGTACTGTATTTCCTCTTCAGGAACTGGAAACCACCTTTTTATTAAGTCTCTACCACCACCATCTCCCACCTCATCCAAAGTTTTAAGTCATCTTTCAAGAACTGAATGTTGATATAGGTGGTGGTGGTGGGACAAACCACCATACAGGTTCCTGGCTCTTCTGTAAATTGGAGTCTCAGCTGACTAAAAAGTTTTCATTAAATGCTGTTGTGCTGTGATCACTAGTAGGTTGTAGTTTTAGATGTCCTTCTTAATTGGTTGGAAAGTGGTCATTCCAGTCACTTGTCTATAACAGTAGTAGCAGCGAGTCCCTACAAATCATGGGTTTTCTTTAGTTTGCACCCTACACGTCTGGGATAGGTAAACAGCAGTAGACTCAGTGGTGAGGCTCTTCCTCTTTGAGCTTGGGAGGGGAGGAAACAGGACCCTTCAAGTATGCAAACTGAAAAAGAATGAAAAAAAAATAAAGAAGTATTAAAGAGTGGAGGTGGAAAGTCAGGTGTGGTGTCACACATGTAAAATCCTAGCCTGCTCCACATTTCAGGTACCAACCAAGTATATAGGAGGGGGTAGGGGGGAGATTCACTTTGCATTGTCCATTTGACAAAGCATATGGGAGCCATGGTTCCCAGAAATTGTGCTGTGCTACTTACTTTATGTCCTTGTTTTTGAGACAAGCTTTTATGCAGCTCCTGCTGTCCTCAAACTTACTATGTAGCTAAGAATATCCTTAAACTCTGTTCTTCCTGTCTCAGCCTCACGGATGCTAGGATTACAGACACGGACCTCCATGTCTAGTTGCGATATATACTTTTTGTTTTGGTTTTGATTTTTGGAAACAGGGTCTCTTTGGGTAGCATTGGCTGTCCTGGAACTCACTCTGTAGACCAGGCTGGCCTCAGACTCACAAGAGAGTCACTTGCCTCTGCCTCCCAAGTACTGTGATTAAAGGTGTGTGCCACCACTGCCTAGCTTTAAGTAAATATATTTATTATCATTTTCCTTTCAATCACCATATTTAAAAAGTCAACAACAGAACCACCTGAAAGGTTAAATGGCTGCCAAGTAGTAGGTAAAGGTTATATCAAAATCTGAGACTCTAACTCCTTGTTTGTTTGTTTCTTTTTTTTGTTTTGTTTTGTTTTGAGATATGATCTCACTGTGAACATCTGGCTGTCCTGGAACTTACTATGTAGACTAAACTAGCCTACAATTCATTGAGATCCCCCTGCCTCAGCCTCACCAGTGCTGAGATTATGGACATGGACCACTATACCCAGTAACCTTGCTCCCTTTTTATTACTAATATGTTTACTAATGTTAAATGACTGTGTGAAAGTTAAGCGCTTATTTGCAAAACATTGAAAGAAACCGAGTCAGATTGAAATTCACAATCCCAACGCTTGAGAGAAGCAGGAGGATTACCATAAACTCTAGGCCACCCTGGGTTACAGAACGAATTCTAGGTCAATCTGGACTACAGAGTAAGATGCTGTCTCACCTCCCTCTCACCAACAAATGAATAACTAAATAAATAAAATTAAAAAGGAAGGAAGGAAAGAAGGAGATAAAGCAAGCTTAAGGACAAGTAGGCAGAATAGCTCAATACTGCAAGGCAAAAGAAAACTGCAAAACAAAATTTAAGACCACGGCAAGTCATGCATAAGAACTCATTTGAGGGGCTGGAGAGATGGCTCAGCGGTTAAGAGAACTGGCTGCTCATGCAGAGGACCCGGGTTCAATTCCCAGCACCCACATGGCAGCTCATTCCTGCCTGTAATTCCAGTTTTAGAGTATCCTACACCCTCACACAGATATACATGCAGGAAAAGCTCTAATGCACATGAAATAATAAAAAAATTTAAAAAAAAAAGAAAAGAAAAAAGAACTCATTTGAAAGGAAGGGCACACTGTGTTTCAGTGTGGCCTGAGATCGCCTCCTCGTAGAGCCAACACTGCCCATACCTTTGCCTGCTTCAGTTTTCAAGGGTGTTTTTGATTGCCTTGTTGATTTTTATGTTTGCTTGTATGCTTGCGGGTCTTGTTTTTGTTTGGCAACAGGATATAATGTAGCTGAGGCTGGCCTTAACCTCCTGATCCTACTGTTAATTTCTGTAATAAAGAACTCTTAATGTTTCATACAAATCAAGTTTTAAATGACAGAAATAAACAATTTCTGGTCCTTTGCTTTTCCCTTCCCAGTACTGGGATTACAGGGGTCACCAACATGCCCAATTCCCTTTGTTCTATTTGTGATGAAAGAGATGAAACTCAGGGCTGGAGAGATGGCTTAGCGGTTAAGAGCATTGCCTGCTCTTCCAAAGGTCCTAAGTTCAATTCCCAGCAACCACATGGTGGCTCACAACCATCTGTAATGAGGTCTGGTGCCCTCTTCTGGCTTTCATTCATACACACAGACAGAATATTGTATACATAATAAATAAATAAATATTTTTTAAAAAAGAGATGAAACTCAGGGCCATATGCATGGAAGGCCACGCCCTCTATCTCCAGCCCCCAGCTCTTCTGGACTCTACCTTGTGCCCTTATAGGTCAGACCCCCATCTAGTTCCCTAATCCAGTGGTTTTTGGCAGAGGACGCTACCTGGGCCTCTTTCTGGCTTCTGTCCCAATTCTCTGAGGATTCCGGGGCCTGAAGCCAGTCATCCAGGAGATCATCCAAAGGAGTATAATCCACTGGCCTTAGGAAGTTATTAGTTGCCTTCCTAGAGAAGCGGCAGAGTGAGAGAACATGCACTCATGCAGATACCCCCCACTTCTACCCAACAAAACCTAAATCTTGCAAAGTGGAGAAAGTAGGGCTCATCCTACACCACTCATAGAAGGAGCCAGATTACTGAACACACCCCAAAGCCTCCCTGTCATGCAGAGGCTGGCTTGGGGGGTCCCAGGTATGCAGGGCTCTTCTCCATTGCCTGATCTGGGCATCCCAGGATTGGCGACTGTACCTCCTGTTTTTGTTTGGTGTTTGAGGGTGAAACTCAGGCTGTCGCTGTGCCCTGGCAACAATAAATATGGGTCAGATTGAGGTCAAAGGAAAGGGATACTGCCCATTGCTTACCACAGTGAATCAGAGGCCTAAACAGGGATTACCCAAGGGCAGGATAATACTCCATTCCAGCAAATACAGTAGGACCAGGCCTGGTGGCACATACCTAGAATCCTGAAGTCTTAGCACTTAGAGGTGGAGGAGGAGGATCAGAATTTCAGTGTCATTATTGGCTGACTACACAGTTTGAAGCTAGCCTTGGCTACATGAGACTAAGAGACACGGAGGGTGGGGCAGGGAATAACGCTTATTTCAGCAAGCACATATACTAAAATTAGAATTATACAGACGCTTAAACTGGTCCCTGATTAAGGATGAGCTCCAACTTTTTGATGCATTTCACATTGTGTGTATATGTGTGTGTGTGTGGGTGTGGGTGTGTGTGTGTGTGTGTGTGAGAGAGAGAGAGAGAGAGAGAGAGATAAAAATAGAAAGGGAACTATAGAAGAAGACGAAGAGGTAAGAGGTCTAAATGCAGCAGAGAGGAGAGAATATTGGAATGTATGTGACATGCAAACAGAAGAAGGGGTTGGAGAGATGGCTCAGAGGACCTGGGTTTGATTTCCAGCACCCACACGGTGTAGTTCCAGTTCGAGGGGATCTGATATCCTCTTCTGGACTCCACAGGCGTACATGTGGTGCACAGACATACATGCAGGGAAAAAAACCATATACATAATAAAAGATTTAAAAGCAATGAACAAAGAATAATGGAATACATTCGTATAATGAAACCATCACAGCGAAATCCATCCCTTTGTACATTAACAAAGAAAATTAATAATAAAAAAAGAAACATGGGGGCCAACAAGATGGCTCAGTAGGTAAAAACATTTGCTGGGGTGCGGGAGGCTGATGACCAAGTACGATCCCCAGAACTGCCTGTGCTGGAAGCAAAGAACAACGTTTGAATGTTATCCTCTGACTGTGACAGGCACGTCTGCACTCACACAGCTCACACATTAAATGATAAAAGCAGGAGGACTGTGTGGATGGCTCAGAGGTTAAGAGCACTGGCTGTTCTTCCAGAGGTCCTGCGTTCAATTCCCAGCAACTACAAGATGGCTCACAGCCATCTGTAATGAGATCTGGCGCCCTCTTCTGGCATCGAGGCACGTTATATACATAATAAATAAATCTTTTTGAAAAGTGATAAAAATAGAACACAACAAAGACTTTAGAAGAAAGAAACGGACAAGCTTTGAAAGTCTTCTGGGTTAAGGCTTTTTCTACTTGAGAGAAATCTCACACTTATTTTGGGGGACTAGATTGTGGGAGAATTGGTCATTTTTTACCTCTGCTAGAGCACTCAGCTGCCGGTGATCTTTTCATCACTCGACAACGAGCTACAGCCGTCTGGTTGACATTCTGGTTGTAACTGCCCCCAGTTGCACTCACCTGGGGACCTGCTGCAGAAAGCACTGGTAACCAGGTGTGCGCTTGCCATAGTCTATCTGCTTCTGCCGCCGCTGCAGGACCGCCTCATCTGTCTCAACTTCCCACCTGCAGGGAAGTGTATGTGGTGCCTTGAAAAGTATGACTGTAGCCATCAAAGCAGAAATAAGCACATCTCACACTCCCTTAAACCCCTAGGCTTATTTTTCAACTTACCTTCCAAAGGTCCTGGGTTCAATTCCCAGCAACCACATGGTGGCTCACAACCATCTGTAATGAGGTCTGGTGCCCTCTTCTGGCCTGCAGGCATACACACAGACAGAATAGTGTATACATAATAAATAAAAAATTAAAAAAAAGAGGTCAAGATGGTGCCGAAAGCGAAGAAGGAAGCTCCTGCCTCTCCCAAAGTGGAAGCTAAAGCAAAGACCTTGAAAGCCAAGAAGGCAGTGCTGAAAGGCGTCCACAGCCACAAAAAGAAAATCCGCACATCGCCCACCTTTCAGTGGCCCAAGACCCTGTGGCTACGAAGGCAGCCTAAATACCCCCGGAAGAGCGCGCCCAGGAGGAACAAGCTTGACCACTATGCCATCATCAAATTCCCCCTGACCACCGAGTCAGCCATGAAGAAGATAGAAGACAACAACACACTTGTGTTCATTGTGGACATCAAACAGGCTGTGAAGAAACTCTAGGACATCGATGTGGCCAAAGTCAACACCCTCATAAGGCCCGATGAAGAGAAGAAGGCGTATGTCCGCTTGGCTCCTGATTATGATGCTCTGGATGTTGCCAACAAAATTGGAATCATCAAGCCGGGCGGTGGTGGCGCACGCCTTTAATCCCAGCACTCGGGAGGCAGAGGCAGGCGGATCTCTGTGAGTTCGAGACCAGCCTGCCAGCCTGGTCTACAAGAGCTAGTTCCAGGACAGGCTCCAAAGCTACAGAGAAACCCTGTCTCGAAAAACCAAAAAAAAAAAAAAAAAAATTGGAATCATCTAAACTGAGCCCAGCCGGCTAATTCTAAATATACACTTTTTCCACATAAAAAAATTTAAAAAAGAAAGAAAAAGAAAAGAAAATTGGCTGGAGAGATGGATCAATGGTTAAGAGCACTGGCTGCTCTTACAGAGGACCTGGGTTCAATTCCCAATACCTCCATGGCAAGGGATCTGACACCTTCACACAGATTTACATGCGGGAAGACATGAATGCACATGAAATCAAAATAAATAAATTATAAAAAAAAAAAGAAAGACAAGAGCCAGGCGGTGGTGGCGCACGTCTTTAATCCCACCACTTGGGAGGCAGAGGCAGGCAGATCTTTGTGAGTTTGAGACCAGCCTGGTCTATAAGAGCTAGTTCCAGGACAGGCTCCAAAGCTACAGAGAAACCCTGTCTCAAAAAACAAAAACAAAACAACAAGAAAGACAAGAAAAAATTCACATCTATTCTGAAGCAGAGTATAGGAAACTGGATGGGTATGGCATCACACACCTGTAATCTCAGAATCCAAGTGGTTGAGGCAGAAGGATTTCAAGCTGAAGACAAATTTAGGCTAAACAACACACAAAAAGCATAGCATAATGCTTTGTTACTTAAGAGTATGGTTCTGGGTCCAGGGGCATCATCATCAACTGAGAATTTGTTATGAATGTAGAAATTTTGGTCTCATACCCCTACCTACTGAATCAGAATCCAGTTTCTCAGGATCTCCAGGTGGTTAGTATGTATGTTAACTAAAATTTCCCACCCAGTCATCACCCCCACACTCATGGCCAATTATCTAATCCCTACTCACGCTCGCTCTCAAAAGATTTGAAGGAAATAAAAAAAGACCAACATAAGAACTTCTTGGGCTCAAGGGCTGGAGAGATGGTTCCGCAGTTAAGAGACACACAGCTCTTGCAGAGAAATTGAGTTTGTTTCCCAGTACCCATGTTGGGCAGCTTACAACTGTCAGTAACTCCAGCTCTGAGGGATAGCCTCTGACCTCCCAACTGGCACAAATTTTCACTCACACACACACTCACTGACTCACATACACACACACACACACACACACACACACACAATTAAAAATAAAAGAAACTGAAATCAGGCAGTGGTGGTACATGCCTTTAATCGCAGCATGGAGAGGCAGAAACAGATGGAGCTCTGTGAGTTCGAGGCCATCCTGGCCTACAAACCGAGTTCCAAGGAAGTCAGAACTGTTACACAGAGAAACCCTATCTCGCCAAAACAAAAAACAAAAACAACAACAACAAAATCTAAAAGCTGTTACCGGGGAGTAACAGCTAAATGACAGTACTTGTGTAGCATTCCCAAGGCTCTGGTTCCATTCCTTCCATTCCTATTCTCACCACCACTACTAATATAATAATCTTCATCAGCCCTCTCCTCCTTCTAGAAGGGTCTCACTCAAACCCAGGGTGATCTGGAGCTGACTGTGTACTGCAGGCTGTCCTCAAATCACGGCGATCTTATCTCAGTCTCTCAAATGCTGGGTTACAGTCATGAAACCACCCCTCTCTCTACATACAAACCTCATCTTGTCAATGTTCAAATTTACATAAATAGCTAAAGGTTATAATCCTTTAGAATGTCGTAAGGATTACGTCAAAAGGTTCAATTCCTCTATTCTCCCTAAAACGGAATTTCTACCCAGAAAACGTCTTGGAAGTGGTCAGCGGCGACTCAGCATAAACACACACCTGTCATGCCCCAACAACTGCCACGCCGGCGACAAATGCTCCATTTCCAGCCGAAAGCTAACAAAACTCAAGAGAAACAACGCAAGAAAGTAACAAGAAGAAGGAAATACTTCCAACTCAAAAACGGTTCCTTCAGACCATCATCGTTAGTGGGGCTCTATTTAAATCTCCCGGGGTTGCTGGGCTGCGGGAACTGAGTACTGGAAGGGTGTGGCGATTGGCCAGAGGGAGAACCAATGTGCATCAAGCTCTCCGTGTACCGGAGAGATACGAGCCTAGCGATTGGTCAGAGGGCGGGGTCATGGTCTGGAATGCTGACTGGCTGACGCTGCAAGCAGGCGGGCGGTGATAGGTTGTTGAGAGAGCGGAAGGTTTGAATGGTCAGGCCTATGACTGTTGGTCTTGTCCTTCTGCCAGTTCCGGAGAGAAGCTGCAAAACTGGACCTCTAGCTACAGAGATACAATTTTAACCCGAAGAAATGCTTCTGTTCCTCAGATTCCTTGTCATCCTGTGGAATCTTTGCTTCTGTCCAGTCCTGCAGGAGTTTCTCCAAATTTAAGTCCGCCTCTACTTAAGGTAAGCGGAGAGCCGTGTCCGTTCGGGAATCTCGGAAACCCGATTGTCCCTGCAGGATTCTTTCGGGACCAGAGGTCCCAAAAGCCTTATCGCCTTAGATTCATTTTTTTTTTTTCTGGTCAAGAGTGTGAAACTGGATGATTTGGATCAAGCCAATCTTATCTTCGTTCCACCTTTGAAATCCTGAGCTTGCCAGACGCCTGTAAGCTTTCGCCCTGAGCAACTGCAGTGTGACTGACATTCCAGCTGCGTTAGACTCGTCGATCCTTTGGGGTTGCTCTTCCATTCGGGATTAGGCAGGCTCTGGAAAGGGCAGAGAGGTTGAAAAAGTTGGACATCTGGAGTGTTCTTCTCTTAGATAACCCCCCTCCTTGGTGAAGACTTGGAAGTCATGTCTACAGGACCCTTTCCACCTGCAAGAGAAGAGGAACGTTCTGTTTCAGCACCCAGTTTTAGGTCCAGTCAAAGGAAGATGTTACACCTACTTTTGGAGAGAAACGCTTCTTTTACCGCCCGTTCAGACTTCCCTGGATCTCCAGGAGACAAACTCCTTGACTTGCCAAACCTAAGCATTTTGTCTGGGTAAATTCATTTTTAAAAAAGACTTATTGTTTAAATGATTTATAGGAGTGTGTGTGTATGTGTGTGTGTATTTCACATGTGGATATATGTTTGTGATTGTAGGTGTTTTCAGAAGTCAGAGACATTGTACCCCTGAAGTTACAGGTGGTTGCTCTGCTTGAAATGAATGCTGGAACCCTAGCTACAGTCTTCTGGAAAAGTTTGTTTGTTTTTCAAGACAAGGTTTCTCTGTGTATCAGCCCTAGTTGTCCTGGAACTAGCTCTTGTCCAGGCTAGCCTTGAACACACAGAGATCTGCCTGCATGTGTCACCACTGCCCACCACAGCAAACTCTTAACCAGAGCCATCACTCCAACCAGTAAATTAATTTTTAGTTTTACACCTTATTTTGATTTTATGAGCAGGTTTGTTTGCTGAATTATCCTGTTTCAAGTTCAAGGTTTGAGTCTCAACCAGGACCTTGAACATGTGACTCTTTTGGGTCTTGAGCTTCCTTTTTATGTAACAAACAATAAAAAACATCTTTTTTCTATCTGGGACTTGGTGGAGTATGTTTAAGATGGGATGACCACAGATTCAAGGCCAGCCTGGGCTTACCTTGAATTTCAGGACAATTAGTGGGCTATGGAGTGAGACTCTATTGCAAATACATAATAACAAGAAGAAAAAAAACATATCTTTTTAAAAATTTTTAATTTATTTATTATGTGTATGGCTACATATATGCTTACACACCAGAAGAGAGCACCAGATTTCATTATAGATGGTTGTGAGTCACCATGTGGTTGCTGGGAATTGAACTCAGGACCTCTGGAAGAGCAGCCAGTGCCCTTAACCTCTAAGCCATCTCTTCAGCCCCATCATTTTCTGTCTTAACAGAAGTGAACTTTCCTGCTTGTCAGAATCAATGTGCTGTCTAGGAAGAACTCTGAAAATTCTATTATGATGTTCTATGAGTTGGTCACTTTAATTGTATCAGTTTAAGTGTTGTACTTTAGATTCTGGTCTTTTCGTCTTTACACCTCAATAGCAGACAAGATTTGAGGAGTAGTAGAGATTCCAGGGAGAAACTGAATTTGTGTTCAGGGAGAACAGGATAGAGAATGTGGTGTCTAGATCCTATTTACTGGGCAGGAGAGATGGCTCCGTGTGTAAAGGCGCCTGGCACCAAGCCTGATGACCTCAGTTAGAGCCACTGTCTCCTCGAGTTGTCTCTGACCTTCACACACAAGTATGTGCTCATACAAAAATAAAATGTAGTAAAATCCTTAAAGAAAGAAAGAAAGAAAGAAAGAAAGAAAGAAAGAAAGAAAGAAGGAAAGAAAGATCCTTTTAGTTCTCATTAAATAAATCCTATCTCAGTATGTTGGTGAGAAGAAAATGAGGTTCACATTGTTGTCCTAGAGAAATGTGAAACGTTTGAGATTGTTTTTCTCAACCCAGTCTGAGCTGTTTAAAAATAGCAGCTAAGTTGGTTTGGATACTGTTTAGACCTTTGTGGTGATAATTGAGAGAGATTTCATATGAAGACATGATCTCTACCTTTTTAGGATAGTACACCCTAATGGGAGTCTTGATAGAGTCTTATGTCTCAACAGAGGAACTCCAAAACGTTGCCTTGATCTTTCGAATCTTAGCAATGGAGAGCTGTCTGCTTCTCAGCTTACTGCTTCTGCTGACTTTGATGAAACCGGTAGGGGACAGTCTTCAAAGAGAAAACTAACTTTAAAATTTTTATCTTTATTTAACTTTTATGTGTATAAATGCTTTTCTTGTGCATGTATAATATGTACCATATGCATGCCTGGTACCCTCAGAAGCCAGAAGAGTTGTGAGTTGGATCCCCAGGAAGTGGGATTGCTGACTGTGATGAGCTACTGTGTAGATGCTAGGAAATGAACCTGGGTCCTTTGGAAGAGCAGCAAGTGCTCTTAACTGCTAACATCTCTTGTGCTGGAGAGGTGGCTCAGCCTTTGAAGGCTAAGGCTTACAACTATAAGGAAAAAATAACTTTTCCGAGAAAAGACAAGGTAATAGCATAGAAATGGAAGATGGTGAAAATAGGTAAAGAACCTATGTAAAAGCAGGTATAGCTTTTACATAAAAGCTTATGTAAACCCAAAACTTGGAAGGTTGAGGCCAGCCAGCACTACCATATACCAAAGCCCTGAGAGAAAATATTTACCTAGAAGTAGAAATTTTGAGGTTAGATGATTTTTAGTTGAATGATAAATGGAAAGAGAAAATAACAGTAATAGAAGTTGCTTTGCATTAGAAAAAGTTTTTCAAGAAGTAATTTATTTTGTTGACTGATTAATGGTGGGGATGTAAGTGCAGTAATTTTTTTAATCCCAATTTAATCTTACTAGAAGCAAAGAAATTGGCATAAAAATACTTTGTTCTACAAGACCCTTCATTCAGTCCTCAGTACCCTCCAAACTCAAAAGATATACTTTGTCAACTAATTGGTGTGTGTGTGTGTGTGTGTGTGTGTGTGTCTGTGTGTGTGTGTGTGCGTGTGGGTCTGTATGTGTGTGTTTCTGGGTCTAAAGCAAAAAATTTTGCTAGTAAACCAATCTAATGTTTGCTCTAATTTCAGATTTCCTGAATAGCCACTTTCTTTTCTGTTTGCTTTCTTGGGGAGGGGAGAAGGTGGAGGTTTGAGACTGCCTCATGTAGCTCAGGCTGGCCTCAAACTTACTTTGTAGCCATTGAACTTCTGATCTGATTTACCTCCCAGGTTCTGGAATTACAGGCATATTTGTGTTTATTCCTTCTTAAGTGTATGATGTTTTGCCTGCATGTATAGTGAATGTGTGACTGGTGCCCAAAGAAGCTAGAAGCGGGTGTGAGATCCCTTGGAACTGGAGCTGAGAATGGTTGTAGAGCACTGTGTGGGTGCTGAGAACCAAACCTGGGTCCTCTGCGAAAGCAGCAAGTGCTCTTAACCTCTGAGCCATCTCTCTAGCCCAGTTAATGTTTTTTTTCCAATTATTTATTATTAGTGCATGTTTGTGTGGTGGGGGTGGGGGTAATGGACTATGAGAAAACGGCTGTGCGCCACCATGTTTCCATACATGTTTCCATACAGTGCTGAGGATTGAAGTTTGTGCATGCTAAGCAAACACAAGTAAGCTGCATGCCCAGCCCATTATTCTTCATAACTGATTGCAGGTTCCTCGGATTCCTCAGGACCTCAGGATGCACAGTTAACCGCCAAGTAAGTTCTGCTGTTGAAAATGGTCTGCACGTCCTCACTGATCACAGGGATTGTAAAATTCCCTAATACTTCCTTTATTCCATCTTGTGCTCTTTTTGTTTTGTTTAATCTTTTTTTTTTATTGAGCTCTACGTTTTTCTCTGCTCCCCTCCCTGCCTCTCCTCTCCTCTCTTCAGTCCTCCCCCAAGGTCCCCATGCTCCCAATTTACTCAGGAGATCTTGTCTTTTTCTACTTTCCATGTAGATTAGATCCATGTAAGTCTCTCTTTAGTGTCCACATTGTTGTCTAAGTTCTCTGGAATTGTGGTTTATAGGCTGGTTTTCTTTGCTTTATGTTTAAAAACCACTTATGAGTGAGTACATATGATAATTGTCTTTCTGGTTCCGGGGTTAGCTCACTCAAAATGATGTTTTCTAGCTCCATCCATTTGCCTGTAAATTTCAAGATGTTGTTATTTTTTCTGCTGTGTAGTACTCCATTGTGTAAATGTACCACATTTTCCTTATCCATTCTTCAGTTGAGGGGCATTTAAGTTGTTTCCAGGTTCTGGCTATGACAAACAAAGCTGCTATGAACATACTTGAGCACATGTCATTGTGGCACGATTGAACATCCTTTGGATATATACCCAAAAGTGGTATTACTGGGTCTTGAGGAAGTTTGGAGAAACCCTATTTTAAAAAACTAAAACCATAACAAAAAATCAAAACTTATTCTAAATGACTGTTTTAGTCTTTTTAGCTTCTCCTTAGATATTGTATAAGTAGATACTATGTAATCGCACTGGGGAACACTTTCTATGGCAGCTTTTATGAGTACATGTGAAAATTTTATTTGTCTTTGAACTGATTTTTTTCTTCCTCCTTTTTTTCTTCTTCTTCTTCAAGACAGGATTTCTCTGTGTAGCCTTGGCTTGTCCTGATACTCTGTAGATCAGGCTCCAGAGTGCTGGGATTAAAGGCTTGTGACCACCACCTGGATTGATTTTGGTTTTTTCCTCTTTCAATGCTTTTTTCTTGGAGGCTGGGTCTCATTGTACGACCTTGAACTCACAGTGATCCTCCCTCTTCACCTGAATGCTGGCTCCACAGTGGTGGGCCACAGGCCTGGCTTTGGGTTGTTGTAAGAACCCCTTGCTGTGTAGACTAGGTGGGAATGTGGGAGGGAAGATCGAAACTCAGCTCTGAAAAGAGCCTCCTGTCGCCAGTGTGGGTACAGGAGTGGCAGGTGTTGTCTGGTGGTCGCCTGGCTTGCCCAAGGCCCCAGGGCCCATCCTAGCATCAGAACAGGAATAAGAGATGTGAGGTAGACTTTCTTGTGTGCATGTTTATCTCATCCAGGTATGCTGGTGAACTGAGGTCCTTTTCCCCAGGATGCCACTGAGTCTTGATATTTAATACCCTGCACATTGTTGGAAGAGACACATAAAGACTAGGACTCCTTGAATAGAAGAAAGGGAAACTGGGTGCCCCTAGCCGAACTGTGTTTGGGGATTACCTGACTAGTGGTCTGTTTTTGTTTTTATCTTCAGGAATCATCGCCAGGACCCTGTGAAAGGCACCCCAGTAGGTAGACCAGCCTGCTCACCCACCTTCCCACCTCCGCCCCTTCCTTTGAATAGAGGGTCTCACTGTGCTTGGCTAGCTGGGCTGGAGTTGAGCTCTGACACTTCAGGCATGCATCACCATGCCCAGCCTAGACTCTCCTTTGGTGTGCCTGTGGCTTTATTTCTCTGGTGGGAAGCAGAGGGGTCCCAGCTGGTGGTGTGGCTTACAGAGACTGGATGTTTTCAGTAGACAGTGTCTTTTAGGTGCAGCTTCTGTGTAGTACTCCAAATGCTTTGGACTATGGCCACAGAAAAAAAGATGCAATGCGTGGCCTATCTGCAAATAAAGAAAATGTGAGTATTTAGTGGAAACCTTGCTATATTAATTTTATTTTTTTAAATGAACAACTGCTTGATGTTGATTGAAACCTAGGCTCAAATGCTAGACAAGCAAATTCCGCCACTGTAATAACAACAACAACAACAAACTCTTGTTTTTCTACCTAATGTTTAACCGTAGGACAAAAATCTAGCTCTATAGCAAGTTATCAGTTATCTTCAGTTCATCAGTTTAAGTATACGAATTGCCATTACTATCATGTAAATGATTGATTTGAAATGGCCATGTTGTGTTTGTAGGTGTAGGCACACGTGGTACGCACATATATCCAAATATACCTTCCCAAGCAAACTTTCTTCTCTATCCTTTTGCTTACGATGATAAAATTTGTATTTTCCAAAGCAAATCTGAGTGTCAGACATGAAGTCCAAAGTATTATATATCTTACGATATGCATTTGATGTTTGTGTGTGTGTGTTTATGAGAGTATTCATGGTTTGATCAGATATGATTCTTTTGGCAGACATTACTACTTCTCTTCCTCCAGCCCATGCAGTTTTTCTTATGCAGATAAACACCAATCTGAAGACACTGGAGTGGGAGGCACCTAGGACCCCGAGATTTCGAAACCTGCCTGGAGAGCCTCTGGCTTCTCCCCTTCCTGTGCTGGTGAGTTGTTGACTATGTTGACGATTGGAGTATCATGGACCAGAGAGTAAGCTGTGGACTTCTGGCCTGTTGACTTTTCCTGAGCTGCTTTAGGTGATAAAAGGGTGAGGGAGTAAATCCAATCTCTGTCTTTTTAGGTGTTTAAACTATGGAGTGAGAGTTTTTCTTAGGCCTTTGGTTTCTTCTTCTTTTCTCTTCCTTTCTTTTTGGGTTTTTGAGACAAGGTCTCATTCTGCAATTCAGGCTAGGCTAGTCACTGTGTAATTCAGGCTGTTCTAAAACCCACAACAATCCTGCTATCTCAGTCTAGTGCTAGGATAACAACCCTGCGTCACGATGCATGTTGCCTAATTTTTTTCTTTCTTTCTTTCTTTCTTTTCTTTTCGTTGTTTTTTTTTTTTTTTCTTTTTGAGACAAGGTTTCTCTATAGCTTTGGAGCCTGTCCTGGAACTAGCTCTTGTAGACCAGGCTGGCCTCGAACTCACAAAGATCCACCTGCCTCTGCCTCCGAGTGTGCCACCACCGCCCGGCCTGCCTAGTTTTTTTATTCTTTTTTGAAGTGAGGTTCCACTGCTCAGGCTAGCCTTGAATGCCTGTTCTCTATCCTCCTGTTTGGTCTTTTGAGCCCTGATGTTATAGGTTTCTGCCACTACAGGTTGCTTCTAAGCGTTGTACACTTTTAATTCTTACATTTATATTGTTAGTATATTTTGAGTCAGTCTTTATTCATGATACAAATGTTCTGGTTTTGTTTTGTTTTGTTTTTACAGTTTTTCAAGACAGGGTTTCTCTGTATCTTTGGAGTCTGTCCTGAAACTAACTCTTGTAGACCAGGCTGTCCTCAAATTCACAGAGATCCGCCAGCCTCTGACTCCCAAGTGCTGGGATTAAAGGCGTGCGCCACCCCGCCTGACTGATGCAAGTGTTCTGAATAAAGTCAGGGTTTCTTGTTTGTTATTTTTCATTTTTTGTTCTTTCATTGAGACAGGATTTGAGTGTGTAGCTCAGCCTCTTGATTAGTGGGATCATAGACATGTGCTTTCACACTGAGCCCTAACTAGGTTTTAATCTTGTCAATATACTTCATAGGAAAATAGAATCTTGGTGGAAAATGAAATGAGATATCTGGGTAGTCCCATTACTACAGTTCCAAAATTGAGTCAAAATCTAAAGCTAGAAGACCAAGAAGGGATTTCAGAGGAGCCAATGGAGTTTTCCCTGGAAGACCAAGACACCAAGGTATGGTGTTCTGTTACTTCTCATTTTTCATCCTTTCTTTTCCATTTTATTTTTTATTTGCATGTGTCTGTATGTTTATGTGTATGTGGATGCCATATGTGTGGTAGTCAGAGGACAACTTGTGAAAGCTAGTTCTCTCTTATCATGAGGGTCCAGGCGTCAAACTCAGATCAGCAGGCTTCACGAGCTGAGTCATCAGTGGCCCTTGGTTTCTGCTATTGTTTTTGTTTTTTCCTGTTTCTGGGTTTTTTTTTTTTGTTTGTTTTGTTTTGTTTTTTGTTTTTTGAGACAGGGTTTCTCTGTGTAACAGCCCTTGCTGCCCAGGAACACACTCTGTAGATCAGGCTCGACTTGAACTCACAGAGATCCGCCTACCTCTGCCTCCAGGCTGCTGGGATTAAAGGCACCACCGCCCTGCTGTTTTTGTTTTTTAAAAGCAGGGTCTGAAGACATAGTCCGGGTTGCGGACATTGCTGTTCAGAGCACCTTTGAAGTGCACACTCCTGTCTTAACCTCTGGGATACTAAGACTATAGGTATGCAATCTTGTGCTGCCGTTCCAAATTTTCCATTTCAGTTTGTTTGTTTGTCTGTTTGTTTGAGACAGGGTCTAACTTTGAGGCCCAGGCTGTCCTAGAACTTACTTGTATTCAAAACTGGTCTGGAATTCACTGTATAGCCCAAGTTGTCTTGGAACTCCTTAATCCTCCTGCCTCAGTCTCCCAAGTGCTAGAATTACAGGTATGAGCGTCTACATTTGTTCCTAAGTAAACAATAGTCTATCCCTATTGTACCAGGGCTGTGAAAACAAAACAAAAAGCCAGGATCTTAGTCATGATACAAGCCTATAATCTCACTGTTTGGTAAATAGAAGCAGGAAGGTTGTAAGTGAAAAGCCTGCCTTGATTACATAGTGAGGCCTGGTCTCAAAGGGGCAGTGGACTAGACAGATGGCTCAGCAGTTAAGAACCCGGGCTGCTCTTTCAGAAGACCAGGGTTTAAGCTCAAAATTTTATTTTAATTAAAAAAGAAAGAAAGAAAGAAAGAAGTCTTTAGACTCGAAGAATCACCTAACGGATAGAGTCTTGTCACCATGGAGATCATCCTATTACTGGATGAGAAATTTTAGTCAGTAATTTGAGTCATCAGCAGAAGTGATGGCTGGAATAACCAGGCAGGATCTTGCAAGTGTTTTACGGTGTACTTCCCACACCACTAGGAGATAATTTGAAACTGCTTGTGCCTTGTAGGTGTGTGTTGACATTCCAGAGATAGTTTCTGAGGTGTTTAGCACTTCTGAATCAGCTTCATTGATTTGAAACTAATGTGGGCAAAGATGTTTAAAAATCCACTCCCTTAAATGGAGTAACTTTGTCTAGAGGGATAAGCTGACTAATGGAAGTGAATGGACACAAAAGGGCAGGATGGGGGGTGTGGGAAATAGTGCACTCGACATACAATGCACCCTTGTACTGAAACTTTATAAAGTTAAAGATAAATAATTTGCCAGGCTTGGTGGCTCATGCTTATAATTCTAGCACTTGGTGCACTGAGACAGGAAGGTTTCCTCAAGCTCGAAGTTGGCTAGGGTAGCAGAGGGATACCCTGTTTCCACAAGCTAAGTGTAGTGAGTTCACAAGGCAGATGTGGTCCATGGGTTTCAGTTCCTGATCTCTTACTAGTGTTAGGCCATCTGCCATCTACTGCGAGCCTCAGTTTTCCCTTTTGAATGGGAGAGCAGGGCTGGGCAGAAGGCTCAGCTTATAAAGTCCCAGAACCCACATAAATGCTGGGTGGTTCCATCTGTAATCCAGCTCTAGAAAGGGGAAGACAGCAGACAGAGATTGGGGTCAGCAGGCCAGTAGAGCACCCTTACCAGCCAGCTCTCTGCTCAGTTGACAGTCTGCCCCGTGAATGAGGAGAGTGATTGAGGAAGACTATTGGCGTCCACCTAGGGCCTCCACACGCATTCACAGACACGTGCATACATGCACGTGGGTTACACGAATACGCATGTCAAATGGTGAACGTAGTAACTTCCACAGAATTCCTGTCCATATGATAAAGTATTAAGAGCAATTTGTATAATTCCAGCACTCAGGAAGCTGAGGCAAGAGAAGTCCAAGTTCAAGGCCAGCCTGTCTCAATCTATGCTTCTCCCTAAAATAAAGCATGTGTGTTCTTATTTCACACATCTGTGTGTATGTGTGTGTATAAACACGGGATAGCAGTGTTTAATGGAGGAGAGATCCACCTGCTTCTGCCTCCCAATTGCTGGAATTAAAGGCGTGCATCACCGCTGCCTGGCTAGACTGTGGAGTTGGTTCTCCCTTCCACATTTATATGGTTCTGGGAATTGAACTCAGGCCGCCAGGCGCCAGCAAGTACCTTCCTTACTGCGCCGTCTTGGCAGCCCTGTTCTGTACATCTTTTGTTTTTAATTTTATTGATTTTTATTGAGCTCTACATTTTTCTCTGCTCTCTTCCCTTTCTCTCCCCTCCCCTTCAACCCTCTCCCAAGGTCCCCATGCTCCAAATTTACTCAGGAGATCTTGTCTTTTTCTACTTCCCATGTAGATTAGACCTATGTATGTCTCTCTTAGGGTCCTCATTGTTGTCTAGATTCTCTGGGATTGTGAGTTGTAGGCTGATTTTCTTTGCTTTATGTTTAAAAACCACTTATGAGTGAGTACATGTGATAATTGTCTTTCTGTGTCTGGGTTACCTCTCTCAAAATGATGTTTTCTAGCTCCATCCATTTTCCTGCAAAATTCAAGCTGTCGTTATTTTTTTCTGCTGTGTACCACATTTTTTTTTATCCATTTAGGTTGTTTCCAGGTTCTGGCTATGACAAACAAAGCTGCTATGAACATAGTTGAGCACATGTCCTTGTGGCACGATTGAGCATCTTTTGGATATATACCCAAAAGTGGTATTACTGTGTCTTTTTTTTTTTCGAGACAGGGTTTCTCTGCGGCTTTGGAGCTGTCCTGGAACTAGCTCTTGTAGACCAGGCTGGTCTCGAACTCATAGAGATCCGCCTGCCTCTGCCTCCCGAGTGCTGGGATTAAAGGCGTGCGCCACCACCGCCCGGTTTTACTGAGTCTTGAGGAAGGTTGTTTCCTAATTTTCTGAGAAATCACCACACTGACTTCCAAAGGGGCTGTACCAGCTTGCACTCCCTTTACCCCACAACCTCTCCAGCATAAGTTGTCATCAGTGGTTCTGATTGTTCTTTAAATCTTTAACATGAGAATGGAGTGAGAGTTTTGTCATTTCAGAGTTTAAGTCTAAAGAAGATGGCCTCTCTCTGTGACATCAGTGCCATTCAGATTGAGGAGGAAGAGTCTGACCAAGGGTATCTGATTGGTGATTTCTCCAAGGTGAGTTTGTTTCTATCTGCCTTTACTACGTGTGTGTGTGTGTGTGTGTGTGTGTGTGTGTGTGTGTGTGTGTGTGTATGTGTGCGCGTGTGCACGTGAGCTCACAGAGATCTACCTGCCTCTGCCTCTGCCTCTGCCTCTGCCTCCTGAGTGCTGGGATCAAAAGTGTGTGCCATCACCACCAGGCTGAATCGTCTGGATTTTAATCTCTGTTTGCAGAGGATGCTAGATGTAACACTAAATGTGCTTTGTTGACCTAAAGGTATATATATCTCAACCCTAAATCTATCTACTAAGAAGGTATTTCTTGTTTATCTAAGAAAAATCCAGAACACTGGTATGTATATGAAACTTTGTATCCTTTATTCTTGTTAGAAATATCTTTTTGAGAGCTGGCAAGATGGCTCAGCAGGCAAAAAGCACCCTGGAGCTTGTGGTAGAAGAAAAGAACCAATTCCAGAAAGTTGTTCTCTGCCTTTGACACTTGCATGGTGGCACATGAGTACCCACAGTCGCCCTCACACACATTTTTTAAAGGCATTTGTTGATTATGCACACAGTGTTCTGCCTGCGTCTGTGCCAGCGTGTCAGGAGAGGGCACCAGATCTCATTGTAGATGGTTGTGAGTCACCATGTGGTTGCTGAGAATTGACTCAGGACCTCTGGAAGAGGAGCCAATGCTTTTACCCTTTGAGCCATCTATCCAGCTCTCACACACAATTTTTAGGATGTTTAAAAATCTTTTAAGCTGGGTATAACAGCTCATATCTATAGTCTCAGCACTCAGGAGACAGAAGCAGGAGAATTGCTGCAAGTTTCAGATCAGCTTAAACTCTATAGTGAGTTCTAGGCAAACCAGACTATCCAGTGAGACCTTGTCTCCAAAAGCAGTTTGTGTGTATGTGTGTGTGTGTGTGTGTGTGTGTGTGTGTGTGTGTGTGTGTAAATAAGTAAAATGATATTAATACTTGGTTAATATAAAAAGTAGAAAAATTCATTCCAAACCTTTTTAACCAGGAAGATTGTTTTTTGTGTGTATTTCTACAGACTTTTTCCACACAAACACACACAGACAAGTATTTTTATCCCCCAGCCCTCAATAACAACAAAAATAACTGTTATGCTCTTTTGAGTCTGTTGAGGTTTTGTGTTGTTTTATATCATCTCGTGGGCTCATCGGAATAAGAGCACAGCTCAGTTGTAGAGAGAGTGCTTGCCTGCTGTGCCCAGGTTCTGGACTGGATCCTCAAACTGCCTGTCCTCCCACTTTGTATCAAGTCCATCTTTTCTGAGGCAGGGTAGTGAGATCCTGTCCCCAAACCACAGCCGAAGCTTTTCAGTGGGGGCTGGAGATGTAACAGTGATAGAATTGTATGCTTAGCTGTCCATGGCCCTGGCTTCAGACCTCGGACAGACAGTCTTTCCAGCAGCAAACAGTTCTGTTTCGTCATTTATCTTTGCTTTTGCAGTGTTTTTATTGTTAACGCCTTTAAGTTTTTTGAGTGAGTGTGCGTGTACATGAGAATGTGGAGTGTTCATGTCATATACTAGAGGACAACTTACGAGAGCTGGTTTTCTCCTACTATGTGGGTCCTGGGGTTGAACTCAGGTTTTCAAGCTTGGTGGCAAATACCTTTACCCACTGACCTGTGTCTCTGGTCCTGTTTTTGTTTTTGTTTTGTTTTTGAGACAGCTTGTTTTTTTTTTTTCTTGCCAGGCTTATGCACAGCCACTTGGCTTATGTTTTTGTTTTTTAAGATATCTCATATCGCCAGGAGGTGTTGGCTCACACCTCTAATCCCAGCATTTGGGAGGCAGAAGCAGGCGCTCTCTGTGAGTTTGAGGCCAGCCTGCGCTACAGAGTGAGTTTGGGATGGCCAGGTCTGTTACACAGAGAAACCGTCTCAAAAAAAGAAATCATCTCATAGCTCAGGATCCTTCTGCTTCAGTCTCCCAAATGCTAGGATTACAGATGTATACCAATACTTGAACTTTAATCTTTTGATTTTGGGTGTGTGGGATGCTGTATGTGCTTTAGTGTATGTGTCCATGTGAAGCCATAGGTCAACCTTGAGGGGTGTTCCTCAGGAGCTGTCACCATGTGTTTTTGAGGCAGGGTCCCTCACTGGTACCTAGGGCTTACAGATGAGTCTAGACTGGCTGGCCAACAAGCCCCAAGGATCCTTGTGCCTCTGCCGCCCCAGCTCTGGGATTATAAATGCATACCATCCCGCTAGCTTTGCTTGTGGATGCTAGGGTCAATGCCGGTCCTCATAGTTGTATTTTGCTACCTGATTTATCGCCCCCATTTTATTGTTAACAACAACAACAACAGAATTGTTTATTTTTATTTTGTTTTTAAGTGTTTTGCCTGAATATCAGTACGGGCCAGTGACACATAATGTGGGTGGTAAGAAATAAACCTTGGTCCTCTGCAAGAGCACCAAGTACTCTTCACTACTGAGCAATGTCTCCAGCCCCATGCTTCATCATTTAAAAAAAATGGCTAAATAGTGCACACCTTTAGGTAGGCAGATCTCTGTGAATTCAGGGTCACCCTGGTCTACATAGTAAGTTCCAGAACTGTCAGAGATACATAGTGAGACTCAAAAAACAACAACAAATTTTTGTTTGTTTGTTTTGGAGCCTGTCCTGGATCTAGCTCTTGTAGACCAGGCTGGCCTCAAACTCACAGAGATCCGCCTGCTTCTGCCACCTGAGTGCTGGGATTAAAGGTGTGTGCCACCACTGCCCAGCCAAAAATGTTTTTTTTTTTTTAAAAAAAAAGTTTTATTTATTTTGTATACAGTTCTGCCTGCAGGCCAGAAGAGGGCACCAGACCCCATTACAGATGGTTGTGAGCCACCATGTAGTTGCTGGGAATTGAACTCAAGACCTCTGGAAGAGCAGCCAGTGCTCTTAACTGCTGAGCCATCTCTCTAGCCCCAACAAAATGTTTTTATTTTATGTATATGGGTTGTGTGCCTGTGTCTATGCATCACATGTGTGCAGTGTCGTCAGAGGACGAAAAAGGGCATCAGAGCTATTGATAGTACAGCTAGAGACAACTGTGAGCCACCACGTGGGTGCTGGGAGTCTGAACCTGGGTCCTCGGGAAAGCAGCCATCCATCCCCCCAGACCTGTATTTTATCATTTTCAATATCTGTTCATTAGTTAATTCTTCGGCTATTCATGATTTCTCTATAAGTCCTTTCTGTGGGACATTTGAGTTTATATTTTCCTTATGAGTAAAATGGGGATATTTGTGGAAACGTAAAGTTCTGTGTACATCCTTGAAAAGTTCCTAGGGATCAGTTGATAGAAACAGAATTGCTGTTTTGTTTTGTTTTCTAATATCACTTGAAAGCCAGATGTGGTGTTGCACACCTTTAATCCTAGAACTCTGGAGGCAGAGGCAGGGGGATCTCTGAGTTAAGGCCAGCCTGGTCTATAAAGTAAGTTCCAGGATAGATCTACACAGAGAAACCCTGTCTCAAAAACAAGCAAAAAGTCCCAGCACTCGGGAGGCAGAGGCAGGCGGATCTCTGAGTTCAAGGCCAGCCTGGTCTACAAGAGCTAGTTCCAGGACAGGCTCTAGAAACTACAGGGAAACCCTGTCTCGAAAACAAACAAACAAACAAAAAAAAAACAAAAAACAAGCTAAAAGGACTTACTTGGAAAGGACACTATGGGAGTCTTTGATCTGACGCTTGGGCTGGGAATTCCTGCTGTAATTTCAGTTCTTGGGACTTTCTAGGTGTGTGTGCTGCCGACGGTGTCAGGAAGACACCAGGACCTGAAATACGTCACCCCAGACACAGTAAGCAGATTCTGCGATGATAACTGGGCGATCAAGCCATCCGGGCTGTGCGCCCCGAAAACCCACCTCTGTCTGTGTTGCCGTCACTCCGTCCGCTCTCATGGGCATCTTATTCCACTGAGGCTGTATGAAAAGGACTTCTTTGTATCCAGTTTTTATCTTCTTAACAATCTATCTATTTTAGAGATAAGGTTTCCCTCCGTAGACCAGGCTGTCCTGGAACTCACAGAGATCTGCCTGCCTCTGCCTCTGTCTCTGGAGTGTTGGGATTAAAGGTATTTGTACCATGCCCAGCTCCATTTTCTGCCTTTTAAAATTTTTTAAATTAAACAAACGATATATTATTATAAATAAGCGAGAGAAGGGAAGGAAGACATAAAAAGAAAAAAAATTACTCAGTTGGGACTCAAAGTAGCCTTGAACCCTTATTTATATGTTAGCAATCTCTCTCTTTCTCACAAACAGTAGCAACAACAACAACAAAACACACACATACACACAAACAATAACAGCAGAACCACACACACACACACACACACACACACACACACACACACACACGATAACTCTGAAAAAGTCTCCTTTATCCCAGACTGTTTGTAAATTCACTGTGTAGTTGAGGCTGAGTAATGACCTTGCATTTCTGAGCCTTCTACATCTACTTCCTGAGTGCTGAGAGTCTAAGCGGGTGCCATCATACCTGTTGTAATCCGTGCTCGCAGAGTTGCAGGGCGGGGGAGCAGGCTTTGTGTGTGCACTCTTCCACCTCAGTCTCTAGGTCCCCACTCTCTTTTTGAGACAGGATCTCTCTATGTAGTCCCAACTGGCCTGGAACTTGCTTTGTAGATCACACTGGCCTTGAATTTACAAAGATCTGCTTGCCTCTTTTTCTGAGTACTGGGATTAATTTTAGTTTATAAAAAAATGGAGTGATGATGAACTTATAGTTTTGCTTGGTGAGATTATTGTAAGTATTTGAGGCCAGCAATGGTAAGACCTTGTCTCAAAATTAAAAAAAAAAAAAAAGGCCAGTCATAACACACATCTTTAATCCAGCACCTGGGAGCAGAGGCAGGTACATCTCTGAGTTTGAGACCAGCTGGTTTATAGAGAGATCCAGGACAGCCAGAGATATACAAGGAAACCCTGCCTTGAAAAACAAAACAAAGAAAAAGATGATCTGTATTATTTTAATAACTATATAATCTGTTATACCAGAATGTATAATTTATTTAACTAAACCTTTCTTATTGAATATTAAGTTGTTTCTAATATTTCAGTGTTCTAAAACAATGCTAAGATGAATATCAATTTGTGCACTTAAAGTGTTAGAAGAAACTCGGGGTAGTGGGTACATGCTTTTAATCCCAGCAGTTAGGAGGCAGGGCCAGGAGGGTCAAGAGTTCAGAGTCATCCTCAGGTATAGTGAGTTTGAGCACAGCCTGGGCAACATAAGACTTTATCTCTTCAAAACAAAGACTTTAAAATAGGGGGTATAATTTCATGTATTTTTATATGTATTTATAACGTTTCTTTCTAGAAAGGCTGAACTAATGTATTCTTCTAGAAGCAGTTTTAAGTTTCTCCTTTAAATATAAATCCTCACCTGAAAGACTTGGTGAATGGGGATCTACTTCCCTTGTCTTCTTATAAAATTGGGTTCTCTAGCTATTACCTCTGCTACTGCTGTCCTCCTTGGATGTCTCCTGAGAGGCTGCTGGTGACCATGCTTGTCTCTAGATGGAGAGGTAACTTCAACATCAGCCACATGGGGCCTCTGCACAGGCATCTCCACTTCATGCTCATGTGTGGGACTGGGCTTAACCTTTGCCATGTTGCAGATGCAGGTTATCTCTGGGGGTTGTGCATGCAGCGTGGCTCTGGGTGACGAATGGGAGTATACGAAAAGGTGCTGTGGCTCCTCTCTCTGAGTGACAGTGGACAGGATGTTCAGTCTCCCTTTCCCTGCAGGTGGCTGATTTACTGTCTGGAAAGTTCCAGGATCTGATCGAGAAGTTTTATATCATCGATTGCCGCTATCCGTATGAGTACCTGGGAGGACACATCCTGGTGAGGTGACACTGGGGACATTAGCAAGGGAGAGGCTGGGGATTTGGGTTTATTGAGAAGAGTGTATGGGCAAAGGGTCCTGTGAAATCTAGCACCAGGACGGAGATTATCCGTTTGGATCGCATCGGAGGGAATCATTTCTGTGTTAAGCAATCCCTTTCCCTTCTGGATAATCTCCCCCTTTCCTGTGGGAGCCCCAAAGTAAAAACAGTCGGAGAACCAGGAATACTTTGCAAACATTTAATGTTCACAAACAGTTCTCAGAGTTTAATCTGTACTCCGGTGGTTCAGTTCTGTGAACAGGCGTGGAGCAGCCACAAACCAAACTCTTTGCCAAACCCTAGGGTAGATACAGAGATAGGCTTAGTCTCTTGCCCTGGAATTCCTTCTTGCCTAGGCTTTCTGGCCTAAATATCCCAGCATAGTATCCCAGGCATTCCTAAGTATTGACTGGACACAAGCCCTTGAGGGAATGCTTGCTAACATCCTTTTCTACAGGGAGCCTTGAACCTGTACAGTCAGAAAGAACTGCATGAGTTCTTTCTGAAGAAGCCTATTGTCCCTCTGGATGGCCAGAAAAGAATCATCATTGTGTTCCTTTGTGAATTCTCCTCAGAGCGAGGCCCCCGAATGTGAGTGTCTAAGGTTGGCGATGGAAATGGATCTTGAACGAGACTTGTCAGACCCGTTTAGACAGACTAACCCGAATGAGTGTCTTCCACTGCAGTTAGATGGTGTAGAACTTTGAGACATGGGTCTTGGCTAGTACACACAGGCCATGGGGACGGGCCTTGGGGGTTGTAGTCCAGCCCTACTTCCAGTCACATACCTGCTTCCCGATCCACCAAGATGTGAACAAGCTGGGCAATGACCTCCCAAGTGGTTCCCAGACTCAAGTCTGAGCACTAAAGGGAAGAACTGGGCACTGCGATGGAACTCAGCTGCAGTGTGCTTGCCTAGAACGCATGTCCTTGGGTTTGATCCCCAACATTGCATAAGACTGGTCATGATTGTACACACCTATAATCCCAGCCCGGAAAGGTGGAGTCACACAACCAGGAAGAACAGAAGTTTAAGGTCTTCCTGGGTTCTAGATCAGTCTGGGATAGAGAGCCTGTCTCAAAAGAAGAGCCAGACATGGTGGTGCATGCCTAAAATCCCAGTACTTTGGAGGCAGAGGCTGGCAGATCTCTTTGAGTTTGAGTTTGAGACCCTGTCTCAAAAACAAAACAAAACACAGACAAACAAAAATCCATGTAAACACACATACACACACACACACACACACACACACACACACATACAAAGAGTTTTAGGGATGAAGCTTCAATGGAGGAAATGGAAGAGAATGTTATTTGGACCTTGGTTAGCAAACGGTGAGAGGTTATGTGTATCGGAGGTGGTGGCTGGGGATTAACCCTCTCTTCTAGACAGTACTTTACCCCTGAACTACATTCCTAGCCATAAAAGTTCTTTAGGGAAGTTAGTCATGGTCTGCCCCCACCCCCCCACTGAAGGAAACCTGACTTTTTGCTTCCTTCACCCAATTCATCTCTGGATTTTCTCTAAAGGTGCCGTTCTCTGAGAGAAAAAGACAGAGCTCTGAACCAGTACCCGGCATTATACTACCCCGAGCTGTATATCCTCAAAGGGGGCTACAGAGACTTTTTTCCAGAATATATGGTAAAGGGACATGGAAGAGCCCAGACATGGCAGGGTGTGGGGGTGAGGTGAGGTGAGGTGGGTGGTGGTGGTGTGGCTCAGACTCAGAAGAGCCAGCATTAGCCTGCAACCTCCAAGACTGTAAACATCCTGAGAGGAAACTGCTGTAGCTCAGCCACTGGGAGCAGCACCTCTTGTCCTTCGTGGGCAGAGCTCAGGAGCCTAAGGTGTCCTTGGCCTTGTCTCCTGCCTTTCAGGAGCTGTGTGAACCGCAGAGCTACTGTCCTATGCACCACCAGGACCACCAGGCTGAGCTGCTCAGATGGCGAAGCCAGAGCAAAGCACAGGAAGGGGAGCGGCAGCTTTGGGAGCAGATTGCCGTCCTGGCGAAGGATGTGAGGCCATGATAGTGGGTATGACAGTGGCCGTGAAGTCACTGGAAGACAATGGAAATGCCGAATAGAAAGAGTCATCTATGCCGCTAGCCCTATGGTTGTTAAAACTGCAAACACTGGGGATCGTCAGGCACGGTGCAGCACCTTTAGTCCCAGCACTCAGGAGGTAGAGGCAGGAGGATCTCTGTGAGTTTGAGGCCAACCAGGGCTACACATGACCCTATCTCAAAAACAAACAAACAAATAAAAAGCAAACAAAGCAAAAGCCATCTACAAGCTGTTATACTGACGGACTGCTAGGCCTGAGAACCGGCCGTGTCAGTGAGCCGCTGCCTGGGGGCTGGATGGTGAGCAGAGGTGTTCGCCCTGCTTCAGGGAGTTCATAGAGCTCTCTGCTTAGTTTCCCATGTCTTAGAAGAAGCCAGACAGCTGGTTCTCTGACCAGGCCTGGCTGTCTGACATCCTACCTCTTCTCTTTCTTTGTATTTTTCTGCCATTGGTCCCCATCGTCTTTACTGAATGGGAAAAGAAACAGGAGATGTGTGGTTGTGAACCCAGGCTCTTCCTAGAAGACCTACATAGAGCGAGGAGTTGTGAGTGAGGCTCCTTTAAGGGACTGTCGTGCCTGATGGGGGGCTTGCCCAGCAGCCGCAAGAACCCTGAGTTTGGGCTCTAGCACTATAACAATTTAAAAATACAGTCTTGGACTGGGGAGATGGCTCATTGGGTAAACATTTGCTGTGTAAGCATGAGGACCTGAGTTCCAAACCCAAGAAGTCCCACACAACTGAGCACTGTAACTACATCTGGAGTCCTGGTGCCCTTCCATGAGACGGAGGTGGGAACAGAGGCCCAGGACCCTCTCAGGCCAACTAAACCGGCAATACGCGAGTGAACAACAGAGAGGAGACCCTGACTTAAATAAGGTGGAAGATGGAGGCCCTGGCGCTCTCTCTCTCTCTCTCTCTCTCTCTCTCTCTCTCTCTCTCTCTCTCTCTCTCACACACACACACACACACACACACACACACACAGCTTTGAGACCTAAAGGTATAACCTGATAATGCCAAATTCTTCTCTTTAGTGCTTAAGTTTTAGAGCATGGGCCCTCAGCATCATGAATTTGAACTAAAAAAAAAAATCATGGTGTTTGCTTCAGCAGCACATATACTCAAAATGGAACAAAGGCGCAAGGATAATGCACAGATTAGTGAACCATTCAGTATATACCTGTATACACACACATGTATGCATGCATATACAGATAAAATACTTATTCCTCATTTCAGAGTTTTAAAAAAATTTATATATTACTATTATTATTATTTTTTTTTTGAGACAGGGTTTCCTAGTAGCTATGGAGCCTGTCCTGGAACTCACTCTGTAGACCAGGCTGACCCCAAACTCACAGAGATCCACCTGCCTCTGCCTCCTGAGTGCTGGGATTGTTGCCAGTGGTAGTGGTGGTGGTGCACACATTTAATCCCAGCACTCGGGAGGCAGAGGCAGGTGGATTTCTGTGAGTTTGGAGTCAGCATGGTCTACAGAGTGAATTCCAGGATAGCCAGGGCTACACAGAGAAAACATGTTTCAGGAAAAAAACAACTTTCAAGTGTGGAGCAAATGCCTGTAATCTGAGTACCTGATGAGGTGGACCTAGGAGGACCTGAAGTTCAAGGCCAACCTCGGCTACTTGAGATCTTATTTCACAAAATCATCAGGGCAAACGTTCCTCCTCAGGTCATCTGATGCACCTTGAGGCACTGTAGCCGTTGCTCTGGAGCTAAGGAAGGTTTGTATCCCTAAGAGGCCAGGGCAGGAAGTTGGTGAATGTTAGGTCTCAAACCTGGGATTCACTAACAATGAGCTCGTGGACAAGATGCAGGTCTGTGGTGAACTTTTTCATTGTCTTTTCTTTGAAATTTTCTAAAATTAATTTATGTGTATGAATGGTGTGTGTGTGTATGTGTGTGTGTGTGTGTGTGCCTGACAGAAGATGCCGAGACCATCCTAGGACACTAGAACACACCTGGAGCTGGAGTTGGGGATGATGGTGAGCCACCATGTGGATGCAAGTGCTCTTAACTGCTGAGCCGTCTCACCAGCCCGTTTCTCATTTTTATTTTTGAAATGACTTCACTCTAGCTCGGGCCCGTCTGGAGTGACTAGTTTGGTGAGCACTTGTCTAGTATACGTGAATTCCCGGGTTCAGTCTCCAGAACCACACGAATGGGCATGCTGGCTACATGCCTGTAATCCCAGCTACTGGAGATAAGGGAAGGGAAATTAGAAAGTCCGTGTCACTCTTGGGTGCTTATCAGCACAGGCTACACAAGACCATGGCTTTAAGATGGCAAGAGGCTGGAGAGGTGGCTTGGCAGTTAAGAGCAGTTGCTGTCCCTCCAGAGGACCCATGTTCAGCTCCCAGCACTGTCATCAGTAGCCACTGTAACTCCAGCTCCAGGGGAGTCGATGCCTTCCTGTGGCCTCCATGGGCACCCACATATGGTGGACACTTTGCAATTTTTTTCCTTTGATTTGTCTTTTTGGTTTTTTTTTTTTTTAAAGAACTGAAAAGACGGCTCAGTGGTTAAGAACACTTGTTGCTCTTGTGGAAGACATTCACATGGTGGCTCACAAACTGTCTCTAATCCCAGTTCCAGGGTATCTGACTCCTTCTTCTTGGAAGCATCTGGCACACATGTGATGCACATACAGACATGGAGGCAAAACACTCATAAATCTAAAAATATTCATACACACACGTGCCGTGGTAATCATGCAGAGATCAGAGGATAAATTGCAGGAGTTGATTTCTGCCTACCACCTGACTTGGAACTGAATTTGGGACATCAGGCTTGGAGGCGATGCCTTTACACACTGGGCCATCTCACCAGCTGTGCTGGCTAGTTTTCAGTGCTGTTTGACAGAAGCTAGGGTCATGTGGAGAGAGGGACTCTTAATGAGAAAGCGCTCCACAAGCTCGGCCATAGGCAAGTCTGCACAGCCTTTCTTGATTGGTGATTGATGTGGGAGGCCCAGCTTACTCTAGGTGGTTCTCCTGTGCTGGTGGTCCTGGGTTAAAGAAGAAAGCGGGCTGAGCAAGTCAGTAAGCAGTGTTCCTCCGTGGCCTCTGTGTCAGCTCCTGCTCCGGATATCCAGGACAGCCAGTGCTACACGGAGAAAGCCTGTCTTCAACAACAACAATAACCAAAAAGAGAAAAGAAAAGTCATTTAGTTGCTTTCTTGACAGAGTTGCCTAAAAGTGTCCTTGGTGGGTTGGAGCTGGGGAGATGGCTCAGTGGTTGAGAGCACCTCCTGTTCTTCAGAGGTTCTGAGTTTGATTCCCAGAAACCATATGGTGGCTCACAACCATCTGTATTAAGATCTGGTGGCCTCTTCGGGCCTGCAGGCAGCACAGTGTATGCATAATAAATAAATAAATCTTTAAAATAAATAAAAGTGTCCTAGGCAGAGGTGGCAGCTCTGAGTTGGTCTTATAATTTCCTTGTCTGTAGCTGGGATTTTGTTTTTCTATTTTTCAAATTCCATTCCATTTTAAATCTCAAGGATAAAGTGTAGAACCTAGGTTAGTTGAAAATAGAGACTTGTGATATATGAAGATGCAGATAGCAGTACAGGAGCTTGGGCGTGGTGATACACCCTTAATGCCAGCACTGGGAGGCAGAGGGACGTGGATCTGAGTTCGAGGCCAGCCTGGTCCACAGAGTGAGTCCTAGAACAGCCAGGGCTACACAGAGAAACCCCGTCTTTAAAAACATAAGAACAACAACAATAATAAATAAGAAGAAAGAAAAGGTAGAAGTGCAAGGGAAGATCAGCTGGACTTCAGGAAGACCTTTCAAACCTTCCACAGTGCTCCGGACATTGCCAGAGCTCTTTAGGTGGGCAGCTTTCATCGTGGGGTGAGACACATAGCTCTGTGTCTAGTGACTGAGAATCCAAGTTTAGGAAAGGAGGAAGCACTCTAAAACTAGACTAGAGACAAAAAAAAAAAAAAAAGAAATCTTCCCATATTCTGGAACAGGACAACATTCTTGATGTAAACCACTAATAAAGAGGGCTGTGACCAGACTGTTTCTTGTTGAATGCAGGCTTCCCAGCAGAGGGCACTGCTGCATTCTCAAAGACAGCCTGAGCCTCGACTCCAGCTTCTGTGGAAATGAATGCTACCTCCATTGCCACTAAGCCCTTGAACTTGGCCTCTGAGAGTGAGGGCCCCGAGGGGAAGGTACCGTTCCCGGTTCCGCGCTTACAAGTGCCAGGGCCGAGCCAGGATCCAGTAGCCTGAGGAAGAAAGTACTCAAAACACCCAACTGGGTGGGTGGGGGGGCACTCTGGACACCTTGCTGTCCCGGAGAGGTAGATCCAAGCCCCAATAAGATACTGGTGTCTATGTATTCACGTTTCAGTAATCTTATTTATTTATTTTTGATTTTTGAGATAGGGTTTCTCTTGTATAGCTTTAGTTGTCCTGGAACTCACTCTGTAGACCAGGCTGGCCTTGAACTCATAGATTATCCACCTGCCTCTGCTTCCCCAAATTCTGGGATTAAAGGTGTGGGTCCCCACCTCCCAGATGCCCCAAGATTTTTCATCTCCCTCTATATTGGGACTGGATTGTCAAATTCATATTACTTTCAAAAATACTAATAGCACTTTGCAGCTGCATGCAAGACTGTCTAATCTCATTGCATACATACAAACTAATTTTCACAGTAATCCTATGGAGAGAAATTGAGGAACAGAGAGGATAGCCAAACCACATAGCTGCCCCCACATGGCTCACACCTGTAATCCCAGCGCTCCAGACAAGCAGGAAGGAGGATTGCCTAGAGTTTGAGACCAGTCTGGATTGCATAGCCCTAAACTAGTCTGAACTAATGTGAGATTTGTCTCAAACAAAAACAGAAAGGCAGGTATGATAGCACAGCACACTTATAATCCCAGTATTGGCCAGCCTGGGCTACATGGAATCCTGTCTCATAAGGGAAAGGGTCTGGGAGTGTAGTTCAGCAGCATGTCTCATACCCACAAAGTCCTGGGTGTGGCCACAGCTATAATTCCAGCACTACGGAGCTAGAGGCAGAGGATTGGAATCTCAAGATCATCCTTGGCTACTTAGTGAGTTCATGGGCAGCCGGGGATACTCAAGAGTACATGTAACAACATGTGTGTGCGTGCACATACACACAAGTGAACAAAAACGGTAAAGTAGTAAATAGTTGTTCTTCATGTTTTTTGTTTGTTTGTTTCTGTGTTTTTGTTTTTTGTTCTTTTGTTGTTCTGGTTTTTGAGACAGGGTTTCTCTGTGTAGCTTCGGAGTCTGTCCTGGAACTTGCTCTGTAGTGGCTGCCCTCAAACTCACAGAGATCCACCTGCCTCTGCCTCCCCAAGTGCTGGGATTAAAGGTGTGCGCCACCACTGCTCGGCCCCGTTTTCAGGATTTTATGCAGCATTGATAAGGACCTAAAAGATTAAATTCGTTCTTTGACTTCATCACAACACACATAATACATTCTGATTTTCCCCTACCTGCCCTTGTATCCCTCCCATACTTCATAAATTTTGATGTTACCAAATCCTCATCCTATAACAGTGTGCCTTTTGGGAGTGGGTGGTGTAGTGGGCTTTAAATCTGTATTGTATATGTAGGTTCTTGAGCACTCGTGTGGTTTAGGCTTAGAAAAATAGACCAAGGGCAGACACTAAATCACAAGGCTTTGTAGGGGCATAGCTCTCACTGGTGGCCTTGAACTACCTGATATTTGTCAGGTAGTAAAGAATGAGTAGTTATCAGTGTCAGCTCAGTGCCTGGCTAACCTTATTAGGAACTTATTGTTAGGCATGATGTAGATGGAGCAGCAGAGGGCTGCTTCCTGCCACCCGGCTAGCTTTACCCAAAATAATTACACGGAAACTGAATTCTTTTAAACACTGCCTGGCCCATTAGTTTCAGACTCTTATTGGTTAATTCTCACATCTTGCTTTAACCCATATTTAGTAATCTGTGTAGCACCACGAGGTGGTAGCTTACCGGGAAAGATCTTAACCTGTGTCTGTCTTGGAGAGGAGAGTCAGTGAGGTGACTGCCTCACTGCCTTCTTCCTCCCAGCATTCTGTTCTGTCTACTCCACCTACCTAATTTTCTGTCCTATCAAAGGGCCAAGGCAGTTTATTAACCAATGAAAGTAACACATAGACAGATGACCCTCCTCCATCAGCATAAGCTATTATTTCTCAGTTCAGGCAAATATTACCCAAAGTACCACGAGGTGGATGAAGTGGTACTTTGCCTATAAATCTCAGCACTCAGGAGGTAGAGGCAGGAGAATTTTTTGCAAGTTTAAGGCCAGCCTGGTCTACATAGTCAGCTGCAGGTCAGCCAGGTCTACATTGAAAGTCCCTGTCTAGGAAAAAAGAAAGGACAATTCTTTCTAACATGTATATATAGAATTGTCAATTCTTGGTGCCAACAGTGTTTAAACGTGATAGAATTGCTGCCCTTAAGAAACTGACAAGGCGGGGGCTGGAGAGATGGCTCAGCGGTTAAGAGCATTGCTTGCTATTCCAGAGGTCCTGAGTTCAATTCCCAGCAACCACATGGTGGCTCACAACCATCTGTAATGAGGTCTGCTGCTCTCTTCTGGCCTGCAGGCATATATTGTAAACATAATAAATAAATAAATAAATAACTATTAAAAAAAACTGACAAGGCATGTAGAGATGAAGGCAGCTGGAGCTACTTGAGACCCTGTCTCAAAACCAAACCAAAAACTACCATATCCAGCCAAAGAAAGAAATACTGCCCCTTCTTGTTCCAAATCGGCAGACCGGGTGGTGGGAGCTGGCCAGAATAGTTAGCTCCTGTACTCCACCTGAGACGATGCAGTTCCCTCAGCTCTCACTCTGCTGAGGTCATTTGCTGAACCTACATCCAGTATGCACTCAGCTCATAACCTTATATAGTATAATGCCCTTAACTTTACAGATGAAGAAACAGAGCGCAGAAAATTGACTTGTTATTGTCACTCTGCAAGGCGCTGGAGAGAACCCTGAACCTAGGCAATCTATAATGTGTGCTATTAACTACTCACTATGTAGTAAATAAATAAATACAGCCAGGCAATGGTGGTGCACGCCTTTAATCCCAGCACTGGGGAGGCAGAGGCAGGTGGATCTCTGTGAGTTCGAGGCCAGTCTGGTCTACAAGAGCTAGCTCCAGGACAGGTTCCAAAGCTACAGAGAGACCCTGTCTCAAAAAGAAATGAGATGTCAGTACCTCCCTTTTTTTTTTTTTTTTTTTTTTTTTTTTTTTTTTTTTTTTTTTTTTTTTTTTTTTTTTGGTTTTTCGAGACAGGGTTTCTCTGTGGCTTTGGAGCCTGTCCTGGAACTAGCTCTTGTAGACCAGGCTGGTCTCGAACTCACAGAGATCCACCTGCCTCTGCCTCCCGAGTGCTGGGATTAAAGGCGTGCGCCACCATCGCCCGGCAGTACCTCCCTTTCTTAAAAAGTTAGCTCATGCAGAGACACTATCATGTCTTATGACCAAAGAACAATACCAAAAACAAAAGCCAGGATTCAACATATAAACAAATTCTGTAAATAAATAAAATATAAACATTGTATTATGTCAGAATTTGAATACTAACTGCAGCAGATTTGGCCTGAGCATTGTTCTTGGGTACTTTGACTATTAAGAGTTAATAATACAAAGCCAGGCGGTGGTGGTGCACGCCTTTAATCCCAGCACTCGGAAGGCAGAGGCAGGCGGATCTCTGAGTTCGAGGCCAGCCTGGTCTACAAGAGCTAGTTCCAGGACAGGCTCTAGAAACTACAGGGAAACCCTGTCTCAAAAAACCAAAAAAAAAAAAAAAAGAGTTAATAATACATTGTTTGGGACATAGCAATCTGCCAGGGTTGACTTAGAGATTTTGTATTGGTAGAGGATCCTTGTAGCCACAAAAGATAACTCAGTGATGATTAAACTTGAGGGAAAATGATTGTAAAACTGTTCTGTCACAGTTTATCAATGATAAGTAAAAAATGCACAAGAGGAAGTGAAACACATGTTCAAAACCAAAAATTATACAACCTATGCTTTGGAACAACATAAATCTATCCCTACTTACTGAATTCTGTATAAATAAAGAAACATTCTGGCTGCTAGTCAGTGAGGCTGCAAGATTCTCCCAACCACCATGCCTGGCTCATCTTCCTCACCTCCTCCTCTCCTCTTAGAACCTGTCAACGGTTGGGGCTGGCCCCCAGCAGTTCAACCAGGAGGGGATATGGCAGAACACACAATCCATTAGCCTACTCAGAGGGGAGAAAATCAACATTGCAAATGCTAGTGCATTAAGATAAGGGACTTTGGACCTTTGGGCACCAGTCAGTAGATTGTAAGGCCTCCCAAGGCTGTGATTGTGTCTTAATCACTTTATACTAGCCAAAGCTGTGCATGTAGTCGATCTCAAGAAGACCTTGACTGATGGCTAATATCATCTCTGTAGACATTGACTGGCTCGTTTGTCACCATCTACAAGTTTCCTAAGGGCTATGCCACATGCTTCACAGGTGTTGGCAGTCTGAGACATGGCTGATGGGAAGAGCATGCTGGGGGCAGTCAAAATTAGTCTTGGAGTTATATTTATTTGCAGAGGTTTCCTCAACCCTCCCTAACCTTTTAATGCAGGGATGGTAAACTCAGGCAGAAATAATGCCTTGGGCACCTCTTTTGCCATCATAAAAGGCTGGTCTCTTTCAGGTGAAAGTGGGCATCTCGAATTAATTTGCCTGACCTTGTTCCTGCATTTATTTTAAAAGCTAGATTTCCCACTATGTAGACCAGGCTGGCATTAAACTCGCAGAGATTCACCTGTCTGCCTGTTGAATGCTGGGATTAAAAGTGTGTGCCACCATGCCAGACAGTCCCCAAATTCTTGGTTATTCTATGGGAACAGTATTGGAAAGATACTTTTGGTACGCTTCGTCAATGAATTGGACATAGTTTGGGTGCTGGGAAAGTGTATTGGGGTACCCTTTGGCCAACCCACATCTTTGTGAGATCTTGGAACTTGGTCCATTCCTAGCATCCTGACCACCTGAAATTGTTTCCTTTTGCTTTGTAAATTACTTTTGAAACTCCTTCAATAATAAAGTGGAAAGCCGAGCTGTGGTAGCGTATGCCTTTAATCACAGCACTCGGGAGGCAGAGGCAGGCGGATCTCTGTGAGTTCAAGACCAGCCTGGTCTACAAGAGCTAGTTCCAGGACAGGCTTCAAAGCTACAGAGAAACCTTGTCTCGAAAAGCAAAAAGAATGAAGTGGAAAGTTGAGGCCACCAGCTAGCTCCCCAGCTGCAGGTTTCCTGACCTCATTGGAGGGGAGGCTTGGTACTTAGGGATGGGGGTGGGGTTGGGAGCCAACAGGCCCTGTACAATGGCTGGGTAGCCCGATGTTTGCTTTCACAGTTCTCCTGTAAAACTAGCAGGGCAGATATAGATAAAAACGTAGCACAACTCCATTTAAAGTGCATTACAGATCAGGAGCCAGCTCCCCCCTGGGCAGGAGAAGGGAGGGAAGGGCGCAGAGGCCACATCAGTCCTCTTCTTATCTAGGGCCACGTGTCTCTCTTCTAGCTTTGTGAAGCGTGATTTACACCCCTGACTGGAATGACTCTCTTTCTGGGCTGATTACATCTGCAAATGCCCCCCAGAGGCCACAGCAGGATGGCCATTTTCAGTCGGAGCGGCCAATAAATCTCAGAGGTTTATATTGTACTTCACAGTGCCTTCCCTCTTGGCCCTCTGCCAGTTGGTTGTGGAAGGTGGGGAGGGGTGCTCAAGTTGGAGGCCTAGGAGACAAAACCCTCCTCTGCTGTCACCCTTTACTCTTGTCCTAGACCTGGCTTAGTTCTGATCTTCCCAAGTCAGTCTTTCCTCTGGAAACGGGTGGGACCCAAGCCCAGGCAGGACCGTGGTCCTTGCTCTCACAGGTGATGTGCTGTGTTCTGGACACTGCAGCTCCTAGCTAGTTTAACCCTGGTACAGCAGCTTGCTCACAAAACCCCGTCACCTGGAAGTGGGATCGTGAGTGGTGTCTCTAGTCTCTCTCTCTTCAGTGACTAGGCAGGAGTTGGGGCGTGGGTGGTAGGGGGCAGGGTCTCCAATCCAGACTGGTACTCCTGCCCTCCAGTGCTGAACCCAGAGCCTCGCTCTATCCACAGTTCCGCATCTTAGTTCTGCTCAGTGTTTGATCTGTTTAGCAGGGACTGGGGCACTAGGGGTTAGGGTGCTCTCATAGGTCCGAGGGGCTTGATTTTGGAGCAGATGTCTGGTTTACCAAAGCTCCCGAGTCTGGCCCTGGATATGCTCCCCTCTGTCATTTCACTAGTCTGGGAACCATTTTTTAGAATCTTGATTTTAATAATCACAAAACCTTACCTCTGGAAATACTTAAGGACAAATGAGATAATAGATGTACAAATTTATACACACACACACACACACACACACACACACACACACTCAAGATACCCTTGTTCAAGGATTCTTGGTTTGGTTTAGCTTTGGTTTTGTTTGTTTTTCTGTTTTGTTTCGTTTTGTGTTTCTGAGACAGGGTTTCTCTGCCTAGACCAGGCTGGCCTAGAACTCAACAGAGACACCTCCCCCTCCCCCCTCCCCGCCTCTGCCTCCCAAATTTTGGGATCAAGGGAGTGTGAGATATGGTGTCTCTCTGTAGCTCAGACAGGTCTGGAACTCACTATGTAGGTTAGGCTCGAGTCAACTCACAGCAATCCTCCTGTTTCCACCTCTGAGATTTCAAGAGCGAGCCCACACCTAATTGATTCCAGTGTTGTTACAAGATTTCATTTGTTCCTGGATGGGGAGAAGGGTTCTGAAAGAGAAAAACTGCTTTGTCTTTTGACAATTACTTAACAGCAGCAATCTTGCCAGGGAAATTGGCAGCGGACAGACAGTAGGTTGGCAGATCCAAGTGGCCCTAAGGTCTTGTCCCGCTCTGGGTCCGGAAGAAACAACTACCCGAAGCTCCCTCGCGCTTCAGAGTTGGAGGGCGGTGCCCACGACCCTAGTGGGAGAGTGGTGGCGCCGGGAGGAGGGGCGGGAGGCGGCGGTGGGAGGTGCCGGCCGAGGGAGCCCTGCTAGCAGAGTCCCGCGCACGGAGGCAGGCGAACGCAGCTCCCTGCGCAGGCAGAGCGCCTGGAGAGCGGACACCCAGTGTCTACACCCGGCCATGGGACGCTCCCGGAGCCCACGACCGCCGCCACTGGTGCTCTTGCTATTGGTGCTCTCGCTGTGGCTGGCACTAGGAGCAGGTAAGTGTCGCCCGTGCATTCACTTAGTCAGAATCCTCTAGGGCTGTAGGACAGGTGGAGCTAAGAGTATTGGTGGGGTGCTCGCTCTTCTGTCTCTCGAGTCTGGGGAACTGGAGTAGAAAGTCCAGAGTGTCAGAAAGGGGCTGGTTTCCAAGCCTAGACAAGAGTATGGACTCGTGTAGAAGGAGCCCTAGCAAATCCTGGCCACCTAAGCATCTCCTCGCCCCTGGTTCTACTTCTTCCCTCTTTTGAGGTGCGTCTAAATCAATCATGGGACAACTTGAAGCCAGGGCAGTACCAAGTCATTATCTCCATGAGGTGAGAATCTGATCAGAGGTTGCCGTTAGCTCTCAGTGGCTTTCGACCCTTCCATACCACAGAAAGGAAGTAGAAACTAAAGAATTTGTGTATACTTGTCATAGAATAGGCTTGTGAATGTGCTGACCTCATTACCTGGTTGTACTGTTGAGATTGTTACCACAACCTGCTCTCTTCCTACACTGGGATGTGCTTTTTAGTTACTAAGTTATTTAATTTTATTTATTTATTTTGTTTTTGATATAGGGTTTCTCTGTGTAGCCCTGGCTCTCCTGGAATCAGCTGTAGACCAGGCTGCTCTCAAACTCACAGAGATCTGCCTGCCTCTGCCTCCCAAGAGCTGGGGTTAAAGGTGTGTGCCACCACTGCAGGCTGCTTTTTAATTTAAAAAAAAATCAATCAATTAATTAATTTTTGAGACAGAGTCTTGTTTAGTGGCCCCGTCTTGGCCTGGCTATGTATAAGAAGATGACGTTGAACTTCTAATCTGCTTCTACCTCACATGTGCTGGTGTTCCAGATGTGTGTCACCCCCTCCTGTTTTATGATGTTCTGGGGACAGAGCCAAAGGCTTTGAGTATGCTGGTAGAGCGCACAACTGAGCTACAACCCCAGTCACACTGGATATAGGGTTGGTGGTGGTGGGTGGTTGCTTGCTTGTGAATTTTTTTTGCTTGTTTATGTTTTTCCTTAGATAGGGTCTCACTATATGTTGCCCTAGCTGACCTGGAACTCTATATATATCAGGCTGACCTTAAACTCACAGAAATCCACCTGCCTCTGCCTCCCAAATCCTGAGATTAAGGTTTTTTTTATTGAAAATAGATTCTTCTCTCATATTATACATCCCAATGGCAGTTTCCTCTCCCTCCGAGACTCCTCCTAGCCCCCACCTACCTTTTCTCTCCACCAGATCTACTCCACTCTGTTTCCCTTCAGAAAAGAGCGGGCATCCAAGAGACAACAACCAAACAACAAAATAGGATACGATAAGACAAGTGAAAAGCCCTCATATCAAAGCTGGACAAGGCCACCCAATAAGAGGAAAAGAGGCCCAAGAGCAGGCAGCAGCCAGAGACATACCCACTCCCTCTTAGGAATCCCACAAAGCTGGTGTTGAGAACTCTCTATCTGGCCATACAGCTTTCCCCAGCTGCCCAGTACAGTGCCTTCTCCAGAGGGTAACTGACCGTAGTAAAGTCTGTGGGATGATGTAATTCAGGGCTGAATTAGAGCCATGTCCTTCTATCCAAGGAAGAGAATCCTAAGAGCCACAATCCCTGGAAAGAATGATAATGACCTCGGGAACGCAGAAAGGCACTCGGGAGTCACACTCTGGGTCCCCTGCCAGAGCCTAAGTGAGAAAGCAAAATAAAGTTACAACAACAACAACAATAACAACAACAAAACAACCTAGCCTGCCAGGCAATGGTGGCGCATGCCTTTAATCCCAGCACTTGGGAGGTAGAGGCAGGCGGATCTCTGTGAGTTCGAGACCAGGCTGGTCTACAGAGCTAGTTCCAGGACAGGCCCCAAAACCACAGAGAAACCCTGTCTCAAAAAAACAAAAAAACAAAAAAACAAAACAACCTAGCCTGAGTTGAAAGACTCCTGAGTGAGAGACCACACACAACAGAGGTGGTGGTCATGGTGCTATGAGAAGAGAGACCTTGACTTTGAAACCAGCCTGGGCTAGATACACGCAATACCCTGTCTCCAAAAAGGTGCCGAGCATGGGGAAGGGGAGCAGTGTGTGTCTGGGGAGATGGCTCAACAGGCAAACTGCCTGCCGTGCATTCTGGGGACCTGATTTCCAGTTCTAGTACTTACATAAAAGTCGGAAGCTCTCATCTGTAACACCAACAGTAGGGGTGGGGTTAGAGGGGTGGAGCCTGGGGTTTGTTGGCCGGATAGTCTAGCCAAAATGATGAGCTCCAGGTTTGGTGAGAAAACCTGTCTCAAAAAAAATGAAAGTAGCCAGGCAGTGGTGGCGCACGCCTTTAATCCCAGCACTGGGGAGGCAGAGGCAGGTGGATCTCTGTGAGCTCAAGGCCAGCCTGGTCTACAAGAGCTAGTTCCAGGACAGGCTCCAAAGCTACAGAGAAACCCTGTCTCGTAAAACAAAACAAAAAAAGAAAAGACAGTAGAGAACAATAAAGAAAGACATCTAACTTGACACACAAACTCATCTATGTGCACTCAGACACATATACATACATGCAAATATAACACACACACACACAAGAAACAGAAGAGAAAGGAAAAAAGGGAGGCACTAGTCTGTCCAGCCTGTCTCCGTTGGTAAATCTGGGCAATAAGAACTCGTCAGCCTGACTTGGCTGCCCACCAGGAAATTCCACTAGTCCCAACATCTCTGCCGGTCAGGATCAGAGGTAAACGTTAAATACCTTCCTCATTAATTGGTGAAGTGGGATGACAGACAGGTCCATTCCGCAGTAACACTTGTAATAATTTCTGCTTACGTGGCCTTACCAGGGCCTAGGTGTGTGGGTATACTTGCCTTGCGTCATTCCTAAGGCCCTATGGTTTAATCCCTAAGCACTATAGCACACACACACACACACAGAGCACACACACACACACACACACACACACACACACACACACCATTGTTGTCCAGTAGCTGCCAAGTGCTCCCAAGTGCCGCTTATGAGTTTTTAACAATTGAGTAGAGAATACTACTACTCACCCCAAGCCAAACATAAAGGGGTCTTCCCCTCTCAGGGATGTGGCATCATGGACTAAAAATCATTCTTAAACTAGACAGAAAACATGCGTTCTAGGTTCTAACTTTGAGCTAGGCTGGACCGGCTACGTCCTCTGGTGCTCATTATTTTTTTTTAGCTCGTTCGTCCATAAATGGGTGTCCATGCAAGGAACCACACTGGAGAGAAACGGATGAGGCTCATGTCCCCTGAAAGCAGAGGCTGAGAATTAGTCTTTCTCTAATGAACCCCACTAGAACCAGCTAGAAAAGGCACCCGTGTGCTTGAATGGGACTGCCATTACTCAACTCTGGATGTAAGAGTATAGGTCTTGGAGCCTGAGTGTGTCCACTCTCCCGAGAGAAAGCATCTGGCTTCTTTTCTTGAGACTGGGTCTCACTAGATAGCCATAGCTGTCCTTGAACTCAGAGAGATCCCCTGTCTCTACTGCCTGAGTGCTGGGAAAAGCACGGACTACTATGCCCGTGGAGCACCATGCTTTTGTTTTTTTGAGGCAGGGTCTCTCTACACAGCCCTGACTGTTCTAGAACTCACTATGTAGACTATGATGGCCTTAAACTCACAGAGATCCACCTGCCTCTGCCTGCTGAGTTCTGGGATTAAAGGTGTGCACCACCATGCCCGGCTTGTCTGGCTTTTTTTTTTTTTTTTTTTTTTTTTTTTTTGGTTTTTCGAGACAGGGTTTCCCTGTAGCTTTGAAGCCTGTCCTGGAACTAGCTCTTGTAGACCAGGCTGGTCTCGAACTCACAAAGATCCGCCTGCCTCTGCCTCCCAAGTGCTGGGATTAAAGGCGTGCGCCACCACCGCCCGGCTTGTCTGGCTTTTAAATAGCCACTAATTATATCTCTAAAAGGCTTTCTTTTTTAGGTCAAAGTAGGTAATAATCTTAGCACTCATCAGTCTGACTGATCTGTCCAATGGGAAACTCCACCACTCCTACGTGTGGCTGCATGTTAGGGTCAGAGAAAAACATTAAACATCTTCCTCGTTAGCTAGTGAACTGGATTGAATGGCAGGTCTATTGGACAAGGTCAGCCTGATTCACTCGGCGAGTTCTAGAGCAGCTGGATACATAGCCTGTGGCAACCAGTCCTGGCTGCCCGGAAGACCCTGTCTCTAAAAGAAATAACAGTCCTGGCTGCCTGGAAGACCCTGTCTCTAAAAGAAATAAGTAACATTTCAAAAGAAGGAAAAGCATATGTGGTAGCACTTGCCTGGCATTGAGTCTCCAAGCATCAGCACAGAACCGTAGATTTAAAGAAGAGAAGGAAAAGGACTCGGGACCTCTTGCCAACAAGAGCTAGATCCAGTTTCCCAACTCCAGCCAAGAAGAAAAGAAAACATATGTGTCAATTAAAGCACACATCTGTGCCTTATGTCAGTTTATGATCTTGCCCTGAATTAAGCCCCAGTTTCACAATCCATAAGGCAGCTTCTACTTTTTTTCCTCTTGAAATTTAAATTTAAGTCCCTCCAAGTTCTTTGTGGCCTGAGCGGTTTGCGAATCCACCAGGCTCAGGCTCGGTCAACTACCAGAAAGAAGAACTTTCCCTTTGGAAGAGTTAGGACTCAGCATTTGGTCCAGTTAAGTGTTCATTTGGTTCAGTAACCTCAATGAGACTGAAGCCTGTGACCTTTCCTCCAGTCAACCACTAACTCACGTTTATTTGTAATGAGTGTCTCTTTAAACTTTCTACAATTCCTCAACTTGTTTAAAACCACCCCTCCTTGGGTCTTTTCTTTTCTTTCTTTCTTTCTTTTTTCTTTGAGAAGAGTCTCTCTCTCTCTTGTAGCCCTGACTGTCCTGGATCTCACTATATAGATCAGGTTGACCTCAAACTCACAGAGATGCTCCTGCCTCTGCCTTCTGCGTGCTGGTATTAAAGGTGTGTTTCACCATGTCCAGCAATCTTTTCCAATTTTTGTTCACCATCCTTAGTCATTAATAAAACAACCACACCATATATATATATATATATATATATATATATATACACACACACACATACACACACACATACACACACAAGCAAATATATAAATCTCATGCCTTCCTTAAATATTTTTGAAAATTCAAGAGCTTTGTGGCTTCTTACACATATGATGTTATCAAGTAAAACTTCTATTTTATATGCATGTGTGTTTTGCCTGAATATATTTGTGTACCACATATGTGCACAGTCCTTGAGGCGAGAAGAGGGTGCAGGATTTCCTGGGATTGGTGTTACAGACAGGAGTGTGCCATCATGTGGATCCTGGGAATTGTGCACGTGTCTTCTGCAGGAGCAGCCAGTACTCTTAATCTCTAAGTCAACTCTCTAGCCACCTTCTTTTTCTTTTCTTTCTTTATTTTAAAAAAAGATTTATTTCATTATTTTTGTGTATGTGTGTATTTGTGTATCTCTTTCTGTGTGAGTGCAAGTGCCAGTGGAGGCCAGAAAAGGGTGCTGAATACCTTGGAACTGAACTTGCAGGCGGTTATAAGCTGCCCCATGTGGGTGCTGGGAATTGAATTTAAGTCCTCTGGAAAAACATTATTCTCTCTTAAGAGCTGAACCATCTCCAGAATGCCTTCTATATGTTGTGAATACCATTAGTTAATAAAGAAACTGTCTTAGGCCTGTACAGGGCAGAATATGGGTAGCAGGGAAAACTAAACTGAATGCTGGAAGAAAGAAGGCAGAATCTGGAGAAGCCATGTAGCCCCTCAGGACACAGACGCCAGAACTTTACCTGGTAAGCCACAGACATGTGGTGATACACAGATTAATAGTGATCGATTGAAAGTATAACCCCAGTCCCTGGCATTCATCCTTGGGGCGCCAATGGAGCGCCAGTGAACGAAAAAACTCCATCTCAGGCCCCCTCCCCCTGGGAGTTGCCTTGCTCTGGACTCCACCTCTGGAAAAGTATGCCAAGTGCTGACCCCTCCCCAGGGAGGATCAGGACCATTCCCACAGGCTATTTAGACAGCTGCCAAGAAAAAGAACACGTGGTCTCAGGTTTTATGTGCCCCCCATCTTCTCTCTCTCTCTCTCTCTCTCTCTCTCTCTCTCTCTCTCTCTCTCTCTCTCTCTCTCTCTCTCTCTCTCTCTCTCTCTCTCTCTCTCTCTGTGCCTTGCTTCCCAGACCACCCAGGAGTGCTGCAGTAAATATGGGCACTGATTCGGTCTAATTTGGTCTGATTGGAATTATTTGTGTTGGCAGAGAAGCTCGTCTTAAGGATATTCCTAACAAATAGAAATAGGTTAAATAAAGCTGTAAGAGATTAGCCAGTAAGAAGCTAGAGCTAATGGGCCAAGCAGTGATTTAATTAATACAGTTTCTGTGTGGTTATTTCAGGACTGAGCAGCAGGGAACCAACAAATGGATTCCTATAACATATGTAAAAAAACAAATATGTATGTTTTTGAGATAGGGTTTCTTCTGTATAGCTCTGGCTGTCCTGGAACTTGCTCTGTAGATCAGGCTGGCCTCGAACTCACAGAGATCCACCTGCCTCTGCCTACCGAGTCTTGGGATTAAAGGTGTGCACCACCATTGTCTGGATCAAGTGAATATATTTTAAAGAAGCACAACTCAGAAACAGCTCTCTGATAGGTGCCACTGGCATGACTCATGTGCATGCGTGTGCACACACACACATACATACACGCACACAAGACAATTTTAATTTGTTTATGTCAGTGTTTTTCTTGTATGTATGTCTGTGCACCCCATACATACAGAGGTCAGAAGGGGATGACAGATCCCCTCGAACTGGAGTTATGGACAGTTGTAAGCCATCATATGGGTGTTGGAACTTGAACCAGGGTCTTTTGTAAGAGCAGCCAGTGTTCTTAACTGCTAAGTCATCTTTCCAGCACCCTCTGCTCCTCCTCCCCCTCCTCCTCCTCTTCTTTTTCTCCTCCTCCTCCTCCTCCTCCTCCTTCTCCTTCTCCTCTCCTTCTTATTCTTCTATTTTTTTCTGTGCATGGGTGTTTTGCCTACATGTATGTCTGTGTGAGGGTGCCGCATCCCCTGGAACTGGAATTACAGACAGTTGTGAGCCGCCATATGGGTGCTGGGAATTGAACCTGGGTCCCCTGGAATAGCAGCCAATGCTCTTAACTTCTGAGCAATCTCTCCAGCACCCTCCACACTTATTCTTAAAGGGCTTTGTGATGCCCTAAGATTTTTCTCATGATATCATCGGAATCTGCCCTTCCTCACCTCATGATTTGGTGGCCTCACTTGATTGCTGTCTTTGCAGGAGACTCCCCTCCCACAGAGAGCAGGTTTGTGAACAGCTGTATCCTGGCCAGAAAGAAGTGCCAGGCTGATCCTGCTTGCAAGGCTGCCTTCCATCAGCTGGAGTCCTGCACCTCTAGTGCAGGTACCGCACTGGCCCTAGTGGAGTCTTCCACGTCTGCGGACTGCCTCCAGGCGATGCAACAGCTTAGGAACAGCTCTCTGATAGGCTGCACGTGCCGATGGCGCATGAAGCACCAAGCTACCTGTTTGAAAATATACTGGACGGTTCACCCTGCCCGAAGCCTTGGTAAGACACTCTCCTAGAGTGGACTAAGCTGTAGGTGGATTTGGGGAAGTCATTTCTCAGTGGTGTGAGACAGGCTGTGTGACTGACTGATTTGGTGGGGACAAATGAAGCTCTGCGAGTGGCATCCGGAAGAGATGCAGGGAAAATCTGGCATTATCTTCTTGGGTCCTTAAAACTTTGCCCTCCCCTCTACCTATTCCTACATTTCTTTTTTCTTTTTCTTTTTTTTTAATTTAACCTTCTCATTTTAATTGTTTGGATTGGAATGTGCTATACATTTTTTCCCACTCCCCTTTCCTCCTCCCCTCTCCCCTTCCACTCTCCCCACCCCCTTCCTCATGCTCCCAATTTACTCAGGAGATCCGTCTTTTTTTCCTCCTTCTTAGGTGGATCCATGGTGTGCTCTCTTAAGGGTCCTCTTTGTTACTTATGGTTCTCTGGGGTTGTGGCCTCCCCCTTTCTCTTAAAAATATTTTTCAGCATGTTTTATTAGCACCACATAGTACATTAAAAAGTGGACGAGTAGCCTGGGACTGGTGGCTCACGCCTTTGGTCACAGAAGTTGGGGAAGCAGAGGCAGGTGGGTGAGTCTTGAGTTTAAAGTCTGCCGGGTCCACAGAGTTTGCTCCAGAACAGTCAGGGCTATACAAGGAAACCCTGCTTCAACAAACAAACAAACAAACAAAAATTATTCATGTGTGCAGATCTATGTTCGTACGTGTGTCAGGGTGCACGTGAGTTCTGGGGTAGCTTCTCTTCTGGGAATCAAACTCGGGTTGTCAGACTTGGTGGCAAGCCCTTTAACTGCTGAGCCATCTTGCTGGCCCCTTACGTCCACTTTTCTTCCCTGTATCCCCCTCTTCACAAAGCTCTAAGCTGGAAGATCCCAGCCTGAGGAGTTCCTGAAACAGGATGTTGAGAGAAAATAAGGAAAAGAAAGGGATCTTAACTCAGAACAGGTTCAGAACACCACAGGGCCTGCTGATTCAGAAAGAGTAGCTTGTGACAGAAAGGCTTTCCTTAATCAGGAGGCAGCAAGAGAGAAGGCACAGAGAGAGCCAAGCAGGTTTACACCTGTCTCTTGCCATAGGCTCATCTTTACTAGTCGTCATTGTTAGGAATATTTTCCTAACGCAAGCTCTCCATTGATGCAAAATCCCAATCAAGCCAAATCAAAACAAACCATATTAAGAAATATCCAGGTAGCCGGGCAGTGGTGGCGCACGCCTTTAATCCCAACACTCGGGAGGCAGAGGCAGGCCTGATCTCTGTGTTCGAGGCCAGCCTGGTCTACAAGAGCTAGTTCCAGGACAGGCTCTAGAAACTACAGGGAAACCCTGTCTCGAAAAACCAAAAAAAAAAAAAAAAAAGAAAAGAAAAGAAAGAAATATCCAGGTTTAATGGGAGTTTCTGCACTCTTGGGTGGCCCCGAAGGGCTGTGAACGCGACCACAAGGAAGAAGGAAAAGAGACCACGTGTTCCTCTTTTTGGGAGTTCACTTAAATATTCTGTGGGAGTGGTCTTGAGGACCCCCGGCCGGGAGGGGTCAGGATTTGGCCTGCTGGGATGCTGGGATTTGGAGTCCAGAGTGCTAACTCTCAGAGTCAGGGGGCTAGGATAGATGCAAAGGGCTGGAGCTTAAACTCCCAATTTAACAGTCATCTTTGTAATTAACTAACTAACTAATTTGGGGTTTTTTGAGACAGATTTCTCTGTGTAGCCCTGACTGTCCCGGAACTTGCTCTGTAGACCAGGCTGGCCTCAAACTCAGATATCTACCTGCCTCTGCCTCCCAAGTGCTGGGACTATGTTGTGGTAACAAAGAAGAGGAAGAAGAGGTCCATAGGTGAGCATGGAGGCTTGTAATCCCAGCACTCAAGGGACTGAGGTATGAGGATCCCCAAAATTCAAGAATAGCCTAGGCTAGTGAGACCCTGTCTCAAACAACAAAACAAAACAAAACCCCAAAACAAACAAATAAATAAAAGATCAAAGGGGGCTGGGGAGGTAACTCAGTCAGCCTTGCAAACATAAAAGACCTAAATATGAGCTCAGAACACACATTAAAAGAAAGCAAATGGGCATGTGACATTTGTAATCCCAGGGCTGGGGAAGCAGACAGGCAGATCCCTGGGGTGTAGGCCAGACAGCTGAGCCTGCTCAGTGAGTCCCAGACCAGTCAGAGGCCTCATCCCTAAAACAATCAAACAAACAGACAAAGTAGGGGGCAGTGTGAGGAGGGGGCTGCCGAATTGTTCCCGAGGTTAAGAGCACTGGCTGCTCTTCCAGAGGACCCAGGGTTCAATTCCTAGCACCCAGGAGGCGGCTCATGACTGTCTGTGGCCCCAGTCCAGGGGATCTGACACCCTCTTCTGGCACTTGGACACTTTTAGGTTTTTGCCCATTGGTCTTACTCTGAAGCACAGAATGGCCTCAGACGTGGTGTGCCCTCAACGTTTGAGAGTAGAGAACACAGGCCTATGTCCTGGCTCATGGAATTTTCTCTGCTGGGTCTGGATCTGGCTCCTCTTGATCTAGAAACCCATAAATCGCAGACAAGTCATCTGCCTTCCGTAGTCTCAGTGCACGGTAAGGAACGGAATCCAGACACAGCGCTCAGAAAGGGGAGGCTGGGAGGCATAGGGCACACTGGCTCACAGAGGATGTCCAAAGACCGTCTTCCCTAGGAGGAGGGGTGTTCCCTTTGCTTTAGGGGTGCAGTGAACTGTCCCTTGTTCTTTAGGACTCTTGGCCCAGCCCTCCGCCAGCTTCTTGCTTTTCTATTACTCTCTTTGGCTGTGTTTGAAATGGGCGTAGGAGACTGAGCCTCCTTGGGGATGAAACAGTATTCTCAGCCTGCTTCCTGCCTGACGGAGGTCGGGGATTTTAAGTCTCATAATCTTTTAATATGGGCTGGTAGCTCTTGGCTGTACAACGCATAATTGCTTTTTATATCTTTGATTTCTGTCATCTCATGAGCCCAGTAGCCTTTCCCACAAAGACATGTACTTCCTTGTAGCCCTAATTAAAAGTCCCTTGCCCTTGTTTTTCCTCCGGAGTGTATTTGTCCAACTGGCAGGATTTATTCCTTACCCCCTCATCAATCGAGAGATCCCAGCGACTGCCAGGGTACCCATGTGTTTGCTTTGCTTTCCTTCCCGTTGAGTTCTGATCAACTTCGTAACTCAGAACCTTTCCAGCCTTATCTTCTATGTCCAAATAGGAGAGAAAGTTGCTTCTCTTAATCCTGTAATCCTAAAATTCCTGATCTCTTTTTTCTTTTTTTTTATTTATTCTTATTTTATATACATTGGTGTTTTGTCATGGATCTTGGATCCCCTGGAACTGGAGTTACAAACAGTTTAGCTACCATGTGGTTTCTAGGAACTGAACCCAAGTCTTCTGGAAGAGCAGTCAATACTCTTAACCACTAGGCCATCTCTCCAGCCCTGTTTTTTGCTTTTTTGAGATAGTTTCCTTGTGTAGCTTTGGTCATTTTGTAGACCAGGCTAACCTCGAACTCAGAGATCCACCTGCCTCTCTGCTGTCTTGAAAATGAAAACTTTTTTTTTTTGGTTTTTTCGAGACAGGGTTTCTCTGTAGCTTTGGAGCCTGTCCTGGAACTAGCTCTTGTAGACCAGGCTGGTCTCGAACTCACAGAGATCCGCCTGCCTCTGCCTCCCGAGTGCTGGGATTAAAGGCGCGCGCCACCACCGCCCGGTGAAAATGAAAACTTTTGCTAGGTTAAACTGCAGTTATAACAAGCCCTCTCCCAGACCACTGCTTTATTTATTTATTTATCTATTCATTTATTTATTTATTTACTTACTTACTTACTTACTTACTTACTTATTTATTTATTTATTTATTTATTTATTTATTTATTTATTTATTGGGGGTGTCTCAAGACAAGATTTCTCTGTGTAACAGCCCTAACTCTTCTGGAACTAGCTCTTGTAGACCAGGCTGGCCTCAAACTCATAGAGATCCTCCTGCCTCTGTCTCCCAAGTGCTGAGATTGAAGGTGTGTGTGCCACCACCACCTGGCTCAGACCTCTGCTTTAAAAAAGAAATGTCTTTCTTGTTCATGTTTTACACTTGACGCCAGCTTCCATCAGTTGACTTTGCTCTGCCTTTCGTCCTCATGGAACAACCCAGGCTGGTAGAGAAAGGAGGAGCAGCAGAACCATGCAATGGGTCTAAAGCTTCTGCTCAGATACAACTGACATCAGTACAGCCTAAACTCCACAGGCTGAAGTGAGCCACATGGCCAAGCCTGACACCAGTGGGCTGACTGTGTGTGTTCCTCTCACAGGGGACATGGAAGCCCCACTTCCTGCTTTCTGCTCCTCATCCTAACCGTTTCTCTTCCCCAGAGACATCTTCCGGGACTCTCCCACTTCCTGCTTCTCTTCAGGAGGTCCCAGGTCTTCCTTTCTTAAAGCCTGTCTTCTCGGCTTTTCTCACAGCCATGCTCCTGCAGTCTTCAAGATGCTTTTACAAAGGCCTGTTGGGTGACACCAGCCAGCTCACCTCGTTCTTCCAAAAGGAAGGTCTAGAGACAGGGTCTTGTGAACCCAGGCTGGCTTCTAACCAGCCAAGGATGACCATGAACTCTTGATCTGCCCACTCCCCCTTCCTGAATGATGGTATTACATAGGAGCCTCTATGCCCAATCTCTTGTAGGCACTGGGGTTGAACCCAGGGTTTTGTACATGCCAGGCGAGCACTCTAACACTGAGTTGCATCCCAGCCCCCAACACTTATGAACTGGCATTTATTGAGCACCCACCATGCTCATAACCTAGCAAGTGCCCTTCAGAGTCCGTAGCCCCACAGGAGGATGGGGAGAGAGATGTGCTGGTTGTGAAGCCACTGTGTCTTTTCTTCCTCTGGTTTTCTCAGTTTGGTCCATCTCAGGACCAGGCCTCACTTCCATTTCTATGCTGTAACATGTGTCTCTATAGTCAGCAGTCAAGCCTAGAACACAACCTGTTTCCGTCCCTTCCCTAATAGCAAGGGAAAGCAAGAAAACATCTCCTTGCTTAATTGTGTAGCCACAGGGGAGGTCTATTCATAGGAGCAGAAACTCTAGAACCAATGTTCTAGATTCTAGATTTTATATCCCACCTCACCCCGCCCCTTTATTTGAGACAAGGTCTCACTATGTAGCTCTGGCTGGCATGAAACTTGCTATGTATATAAATGTATGAATGTATACACACCAGGCTGGCCTCTAATTCATAGAGAGCTGCTTGCCTTGTCCCAGAGCACTGCGTACATTGCCACGCCTCGCCCAGGTCCCCTTCTTATTAAGCTCGTGTGAATCTAAACAAGTCACTTACCCTCTCATCCTCAATTTCTTCTTACTCAGACTTCCAGAAGGATGAAATGAGCTGTGTGTGTGTGTGTCTGTGTGTGTGTGTGTCTGTGTGTGTGTGTGTCTGTGTGTGTCTGTGTGTGTGCGTGTGCACGGGCACGTGCCTGGGATCCAATGTGTTTAACAAGTGACAGCTCTTAATTATTTTCATATATTTATTCATTGGGCCTAACCTGTGCCTTCATGGCTCTGAATTATTCTCGTCTCTGTGCAGCCATAGCTCCCTAGGTACAAGACCTTGTCTTGTCTTTTGCTGTACAGAGCCTTGCCACCTGGCCCGGCAACTTCAGCCCTCCCACTCCCCTTTACAAGTCCTTGTCTTTGGCATTTACATACTCTCCATTCTCTCTAGGTGACTACGAGTTGGATGTCTCCCCCTATGAAGACACAGTGACTAGCAAGCCCTGGAAAATGAATCCCAGCAAGCTGAGCATGCTCAAACCAGGTGTGGAGGATAAGCCCTAGGATGTGGAAAGGGAGGCTGGGCTTGGGCTCTGAGGGAAGGTGGCTGAGGGGAGCATAAACTGGGGTGCTTTGGGGAAGAGTTTCTGCCTGCTGCGACAGGATGGAAGTCGGAGCTGTGTTCCCAGGAGTCGTTAAAAAGCCACTGTTACTAGGGAAACCTCCAGAGCCCATTAGGGCCACTGGCCCTCAGGAAGGGTGTGTGGGAGCAGCGCGGCAGAAAGCACGCTGAAATGGAGTATTTACCCACATTTAAGGTGGCCAGGAAAATAGTTTTTTCAGAAGTCCCTAAGGACTAGGAAATTGCCTGTTATCAACTGTTCTAATGGCGTGGGTGAGAAGTTGGTCAGGAGAAAGTAGCAAGCATCTCATTCCCCACAGGGGTCACTCAGGGTGGGAGCTATCAGTCCTGTGAGGGCTGGAGTGCACGTTTTCCCTCCAGTCCTGTGAGACTGGAACTGATTGAAAAAGAAGATAGAAATGCACAGGCGGGTGGGTAGTACAGCCTTAATTCAAGCTCTTGAGAAGTAGAGGACGGACAGATGGTCAGGAGTTCAAGGTCATTCTCAGCTACAGAGTGACTTCGGGGCCAGCCTGGGCTACCTAGCTAAAAAACAAAACAAAACAAACAAACAAACAAACAAACAAAACAACAAAAAAGAATACATTCAGGAAGTAGGTTTTAAGATACAAATAAAAGTTAGGATTTTTCTTGTTTGGGGGATAGGGTCTTACTACGTAGCCCAGACAGGCCTTGAAGTCTTGTTATTTATTCTTCTGCTTCCAAGTACTAGAATTATATGAGTACGCTGCCATGCCTGGAAGAATATATATATATATATATATATATATATATATATATATATATATATGTTTGCTTTGTTTTTGTTTTGAGGCAAGATCTCACTATGTAGTCCTGGCTGGCCTGGAACTCACTATACAAATCAGACTGGCCTCAAGCTCCCAGAAATTCACCTGCCTCTACCTCCTGAGTGCTAGAATTATAGACATGTGCTATCAGATCCAGCTTAAGAATTAGAATTTTTATTGAGTTTTATATTATAGTCAATTATATATATCTTAGAACTGGAGTTTTGAGGAGAAAACACAGATTTCTACATAATGGACCCATTAGGAGGAATCAGTAAACAACCTGTGAAAAATCACAGCCTGCTGGAATACTCTGGGCTGTTTGTTGGAATATTCTGTTACTAGAAATATCATAGGGGTGTGGGACTGTAGCTCACTGGTGTGTAGACAGCATGTAATGAAGTTTAACTCCACAACTCCATACATTACAATATCATTCTAACCGGGCGGTGGTGGCGCTCACCTTTAATCCCAGCTCAGGAGGCAGAGGCAGGTGGACCAACACTAGCCTGGTTTCCAGAGTGAGTTCCAGAATAGCCAAGGCTGCACAGAGAAACCCTGGTTCATGAAGCAACAATACCACACACACACAGTGTTGTTATGATATATATATGTGTGTGTGTGTGTGTGTGTGTGTGTGTGTGTGTGTGTATATATATATATATATATATATAATTCTAGTTTTCAAAGTTTCAGGATATGGGAGGATTTTTATATGTGAATCGGTGAATGAAGGATGGGCAGGTAACATAGCACTGAATAGAATAAACGAAAGATGGACGTGGTAGCTCATAGCTGTAACCTCAGCCCTTGGGAGGTAGAGTAAGAGGAGGATCAGAAGTTCAAGGGCATCCTTGCTAGACAGTGAGCTCAATGTCAGTCTGGGCTACTGTGAGTCCCTGTCTTAAAAACAGGACCGCTGAGATGGCTCAATGAGTGAGGGCTCTTGCTGCCAAGCCTGGCCACCTGGGACCCATGTGGTGTCGGAAGAGAACCAGCTCCCTCAAGCTGTCCTCCAGCTTCCAAGCATGCTCCCTAGCAACACACACACACACACACACAATTTTTAAAAAGAAAAGAAAAAAATATCCCCTCCAAGAAAACTGACACAACCCTGAACAGAGTAGAAAAGCCTCCATTCAAACCTAAGCAGAATTTGGTCGCATCGTCTCAACAGCTGGGAAGTTCTCTGGGGTGTTGCAGAGCTTCTGATTGGTGATCCCCACCACCAGGCCTCACTGCAGGGGTCAAGGAGCCCCATTTGTTTACTGAGCTGTCTCCTGCTCATATGCTGGATAAGTGCGTGGGTGTTAGATGTGTGTGGATGTCGGTGTTGATGACCATAGTGGTGATGACGATGATGACGGCTAGGGTGATTTTACCAGACCAGATGAGGGCAGGGAATGAGAGATGTGAGAGAAGTGTTAGGAGTGGATTAGTTCAGGACAATCCTTCCTTTCTGCCACCTCAACAACCTGTCACCTCAGGCGTTTGCTGAACTTCCTAGTGAGACTTTGCCTTGGTGACTTGGTGCTACTCTCCCCACAGACTGGGACCTCTGCCTCAAATTTGCTATGATCTGTACTCTTAACGACAAATGTGACCGTCTGCGCAAGGCCTACGCGGAGGCGTGCTCAGGGTTCCGCTGCCAGCGCCACCTCTGCCTTGCACAGCTGCGGGCCTTCTTTGAGAAGGCGGCAGAGCCCCATGCCCAGGGCCTGCTGCTGTGTCCATGCAGGCCTGAAGATGTGAGCTGTGGCGAGCGCCGGCGGAACACCATCGCCCCCAGCTGCGCCCTCCCCTCTGTGGTCCCCAATTGCCTGGATCTTAGGAGCTTCTGCCGTGCGGACCCTCTGTGCAGGTGCCCTGTGAGGGTGGGCAGGATGGGCAGGGATGTGGCACACCTCTCTCTCTGGGTCTGGCTATCCTGCGGAAGCCGTGTCTGATTCCCCAGACACCGGGAGCCCACTTACTGTTTTACCTTGGAGATTTTGTGAAACTCTCCCTCCCACTCTTCCTTCTTCCTTCCTGTAGCTCAGGATTGTCACTACATTATGTAGCCTAAGCTTTCCCCTGGATTTTCTGAATGCAGGGAGTTATAAAGTCACCTCACCACTTCTGCCCATGGCTATTTTGTTTTTTGAGACAAGATTTCATATAGCCCTGAATTCTTTTGATCTTCCTTCCTCTGTTCCCTAAATGGCTGGTCAACTTACTGAGTTCCAGACCAACCAGGGTCGCAAAGTGAGACCCTGCCTAAAAAAACAAAAACAAACAAAATAAAAAACAAAACAAACAAACAACCCCCCACATTTATTTACTTATTTGTTTATTTGTTGTTGCTGTTATTGTGAGACAGGATCTCTCTACAGGTCCTGGAACTCACTAGGTAGACCAGGCTGTCCTTTGAGCTCAGAGATCTGCCTGCCTCCACCTTTGGAGTGCTGGGAGGCCCTGGGATGTCTGGTTAGCACCTGCAGTCCAGGTATTCCTACAGCCCAGAGGAAGAGGTAGGAGGGGCCTCCAAGCCTCTGGACCAGGAAGGAGGCAGCTGCAAAACTAAGAGAGACTGTCCCAACGTGTTAGTGGAAGGTGTGGAGTGCTCCCCATACACATACTGTGGCTCCCTGACCATTCCTCATGTAAATAAGGAAAGTATTTCTAATTAAAAATTAAAGAAATAAAATCCCAAGCCAGGCTAGTGGCTCACATTTGAATTCTCAGCACTTGAAGGCCAAGGGAGAAAGAGCAGAGATGGAAGAGCATTCTCAGATTCATCCTGAACTTGAGGCCAGCATGGGCTATGGAAGACCTTGTCTTAGAAAAACAAAAATAAAAAGTAAATCAAAATCAAGTTCTTAACGAGCACTAGCATTCACCGAGCACTTGCTCCTCCCCACAAGGCTGGGCACTACGAGCAGGTTAACTTTGATCAGAATCCCATGAGATCTGTAGTGCTATCCTAGCTTTTACAGGAAACTCGATAGAGCCTTAGAAGCCTGAGGCAGGAGGATGCTTGAATCCAGGATTTTAAGACCATCGTGAAAAATACAGTAAGACGGTTTCAAAAGACGAAAATTAAAAGTGTAATGAGAATGTCTTTACAAAACCCATTATTACACATAATTAATATATGCTAATACAAAATTTTTAAAAAGTTAAAACATCGCTCAATATTCTGTCACTATTCTAGAGAGCATTTCCTGCCTGCCAGACATTTTTCTATCCAGGCAATAAAACAGGCACATCTGTGTCTTGAAGTCTTTCCTACACTATACACTGCTCACCACGAGTGATCTCCTGTGGAGGCAGGGTGGGCATGGGTAAGAAGGTTCAAACATGTAAACTCAGGTCCATGCTTAGCTGCTAGATCAGTCTCAGCTGTAAAGAGAAGCTTCACTTGCAGCTGTTGCAGGGGACCTGAATCCAGTTCCCACACGATGGCTCACAATAGCCTGTAACTCCAGTTCCAGGGGCATCCAACTCCACATTCTAGCCTCCATGGGCACCAGGCACACACATGCTGCACATACATACATGAGGCAAACTTCATATATATAAATGATTTTTTTAAAGCTTATACTTAGAGCTCTCAATAATAACACTGACATTTCCAGCTGCTTCTTATGGACTTGATGCTGCTTTAAATACTTAGTATCTTCTTGTTTAAGTGGCAGGAAGCCTATAAACTGGTTGCTGTGACTCTTTTGTATCATCCTCAGTATACAAAAAATGAGCAAGCCGTAGTGGAAAGAAGCAGAATAGTATGCTCAAGGCCTATAGGGAGAGAGTCTGGCTTCTTTTCTTATTCTTTTCTTCTTGTTGAGATAGGATCTTTCTATGTAGGCTTGGTTGGTCGGGGACTTCCTAGGTGGACCAAGCTAGTCTCAAACTCTCAGAGATTTACCTGCCTCTGCCTCCTGGGAAAGGTGTACACTAACATGATAGCCAAAAGTCAGATTTCTAACTTGGCTTTGGAGGGCAGGAATAGGACTTAGTCTCTAACCATTCTGTGTTCCTGACGATTATCATTCTAGTAAACATTACTGTCATCTCACACATTTTATTTATTTTTTTAAGGTTTATTTATTATGTACACAGTGTTCTGCCTGTATGTATGCCTGCAGGCCAGAAGAGGACACCAACTTTCATTACAGATGGTTATGAGCCACCATGTGGTTGCTGGGAATTGAACTCAGGACCTCTGGAAGAGCAGCCAGTGCTCCTAACTGCTGAGCTATCTCTCCAGCCCCCTCACACATTTTAAAATGAGTAATATACTGGCCTTTAAGAAGTTCCTAGTTGTGTAGAAGTAGTAGAGAAGTAAACAATTAACCTAGCATGAAGCAAAATGTAACACAAACTGAAGAAAGATACAGGACAAACTCAATTTTAGCACCTAAAAATGACTGATATGCCAGGTGGTTTTGTTCTTTAAGGTTTTCTTATTTTGATTTTATATGTGTTTTGTCTATCTGCATGCATGTATGTGTTCCATGTACATATCAGGTACCCTGCGAGCCAGAAAAGGGCATCTGATACTCTTAGACAGGAGTTACAGATAGTTGTGAGCCACCATGTGGGTGTTAAGAATCGAACCCCTAACTGGGCGGTGGTGGCTCACGCTTTTAATCCCAGCAGTCGGGAGGCAGAGGCAGGTGGATCTTTGTGAGTTCGAGGCCAGCCTGGTCTACAAGAGCTAGTTCCTGGACAAGCCTCAAAAAACAAAACAAACAAAACACCCCAAAACAAAAAGAATCGAACCCCTGTCCTCGAGAAAAGCAGCCAATGCTCTTGACTGCTGAGCCATATCTCCAGCCCTGGGGATTGCATTTAATCACAGTAATTGATGTGATCGGACCCACCATTGTGAGTGACGCTGTTCTCAGCGCTTGGGGTCCTGAGCTGTATAAAAAAGGAGAAAGTGAGCTAAATACCAGCGTGCATGCATTTTCTCCCTCCTCTGCACTGTGGACATGAGTGGCCACTTCAAGTCCCCATTGCCGTGGCTTCCCTGCTCAGTTGAACTGTGACCTGGAACTGTAAACTAAAATAAAACCCCAAATTTTACCTCAGCAACACAGAGAGAAACTAAGACGGCCATCTTCCCTAATGTAGGGTGAATGCTAATAATCAGAGTGTCTGGCGTTGGTTAAGCACGGGATGTGCGCCGGGCACTATGCTGAATGCATCCTCCTGTTCGTCTCCTGAAAGTCAGGCTGCTTCAGCTGTTGTCCTCTCTGACTGACAGTCAAGAAAACATCAAAGATCCTGTAACCAGGGACTGTGGAGCTCACGTTCACAGTGATGGGCTGTGGGGCCTCGGCGTGGTGACTGGATTGTGGTGCATGTATGGCTGAAGGAGAAGAGGAGCTGGCATGAAGACAGGCGTGGCCAGCTGAGGACAGCGAGGGTGAAGTCCGGGTCCTCAGAGGGGGTCCTGGGTTCCTTTCTTTCAGATCGCGCCTGCTGGATTTCCAGACCCATTGCCATCCTATGGACGTCCTCGGGACTTGTGCCACGGAGCAATCCCGATGTCTGCGGGCTTACATGGGGTTGATTGGTGAGGCTGAGGCATACGTAGGGAATCAATAGAGTAGCCAGCTCCGAGGTGTGAATACACTGGAGACAGCGCCCAGAATGGCGCTGAGGTCCTGGGACAGGCGGAAGAAGATGGAGGCTGGAGTTGGAGTTTATCCCTTCCTCTCTTCGCCCAACAGGGACTGCCATGACCCCAAACTTCATCAGCAAGGTCAATGCTAGTGTTGCCCTAAGCTGCACCTGCCGAGGAAGTGGCAACCTGCAGGAAGAGTGTGAGCAGCTGGAAAGGTCCTTCTCCCAGAACCCCTGCCTCAGTGCGTATGCCCCTCCTACCGCCAGCCAGTGACTGTTGGGAGAGAGAGAGAGAGAGAGAGAGAGAGAGAGAGAGAGAGAGAGAGAGAGAGAGAGAGAGAGAGAGAGGGAGGAGGGAGGGAGGGAGGGAGGGAGGGAGGGAGGGAGGGAGAGAGGGAGAGAGGGGGGTCAGTTATGTGGTCCACGTGGGTCCTGTCCATCTCTCTAGTCAGAGCATCCTCTTCTGGGCTCTGCCCTTCATCTCTCCAACCTGAAGCTTTCTTCCTTCTCCCACTCCTCCCACTCCCAGAGTGAGCTCCATGCGGCCTGTTCAACTTGTCTAGGCCCCAAGATGAACAAGTCAGAATTCTACTTCCTACCCACCTGCCCACTGTACCCCAGGGGCCCCCGGCATTCCCTTTCTTGCCTTGAGAGTCTGAGGAACTTCCTGGCACCTTGCTCCAATCTACTTTTTCTCCTGTACTTAGTGGAGGCCATTGCAGCTAAGATGAGCTTCCACAGACGACTCTTTGCCCAGGACCGGGTGGACGACCCTACCGTTTCTGTGATACAATGGCGGGTAGGACTCCCTCTGTCATATACCTCACGATTTTACCACACTAGTTGGAGAAAATGCAAACCAGTCAGACAAAGGGACAAGGTGGGAGAGACGCCATGATATAGACCTCTAATAATATAGCCCTCTAACGCACACGTCATGTGACAGGCTTAGGTGTTGAAGGGAGGTGTCCTCTGGGCTGGCTCTATTCCATTTCTTCCACAGGACAATAACCCTGCTCCAAGACCACAGCCCCGGCTGCCCGTTCTTTCTGTCTTCATGCTTACCTTGAGTCTACTTCAGACCCTCTGGTAGCTGGTCGTCCCCAGGGTCCTTCGTGCTTCCACCGCACCCAGACTGAATTGCAGCCTGTTATGGGTGAGAAAATGACAGCCTCCGGAAGAGGATGCAGTGTGCAACACCGTAACCCTGGACCAAGTAGGCGTCTTGCCTAGCACGTCCTGTCTGCTCCAGATGAGGGCCTGGGAGAAGCTAGGGGCTATGACCTTCAGATCCTGACTGGCTAGTTCTCAAACCTCCCTGACCCCTTCTTCTATCTCAGGCTCTCCTGCCTTAGGGCTTTGTCACCACGGTTTTGGCCATATATTCTGGTGGTGATTTGCTTCCCCACCCCCATCCCTTTTTCCCAGGATTTCCCAGAGTCTAATGAGTCAGCCATTCCCTGTTCCATTCTATAGGAAGGCAGGGCTGCGGGTTCTGAAGCAGCTGAAAAAGACACTCCCGTTGTGAGGAAGGCTGGTGTTCCTGGCCCCTCATCCCCTCCGAATGGAAGTGAGAGACTGCTGTCTTCACTGCTCTGCCCTGCAATCCTGAACATTTGGGCATCAAGAGCTGAGGCCTTTGGGTCTTGCTTAACTCCTACAACTGTCCCCAAGTCCCCCAGCCTCTTGGATCATGATTAAACATTTTGACCTAAACCTTTGATCTTCTCCCATTTTCTTAAACTGTGAGTTTACACAAGATTAGTGGCACGCCTCAGTCACAAGGGCACTGAGAGGATGATGAGGAGACACAGCCTCCCGGCTGCTGACTGCTGTGAGCCTTCCGGCAGCGCTCTCAGCCTCCCTTGCCACAGAGTTGGAAGAAAAATAGTAAATAAAAATAAAAGATGAATAAAAGATTGTCTCCGTCCCAGCTCTAGGTGATTCTGGGACCTGCCTAGAATCTACCACTGAGGCCTCCAGTCAGCCGCAGCATTGATTGAACCCTTGTCTGATGAGCCTGCTCCAGATCATGACAGGCCCAGAAGAACACAGAGGCTGATCCTTGCTCTCGGGGAATCTAGTCCTACTGGAGTAAGGAAGCATCCTTTCCGAGCAGAGTAGCTGAAAGAATGTATTTATAGAGCTGTGCGTATTTGCTTATTCATTCTTTCTTTCTTTCCAAGGCCGGCTAGTCAATTCTGTCTCCGTGAGATACTGGGGTAGACGGAAGAGGGGCTGAGGTAGCGCGGCTCAGACACTATTCCAAGTCTTTTCTCATACCAGAGTAGAGATACCGAGAAGACAATCAAGAAAAACACAGTGTGATAAATGCAGCAAAAAATGATAACAACCCTCATTTCTTGAGCTTACGCTGTGTGCCAGCTCCTGTTTAATACACATTGTTTTCAGGAACACACATTAATTCATTTAGGCGTCTGTTGTAGCTTAAAATCATTTTTTTAGATTTACTTTTTTATTTTATGTTTGTGAGTGTTATGTACCACATGCATGCTCAGTGCCCACAGAAAAGGGCAGCCTGGGACAGGAGTTACAGATGGTTATAAACACCGTATGGGTGCTGGGAACCAAACCCAGGTCCTCTGCAAGGCCAACAAGTGATCTTAACTGCTGAGCCATCTTTCCAACTCCTCCACCTGTGTTGTGGTTTAAATGTGAGGTGTCCTCCCCATAAATGTACAGCTATCTTAGCTTATACATTAATTTCTGAAACGCCACCCATAAACTCATATAGTTTTTTATTTTGTTTTATTTTGTTTTATTTCACTGGTTTGTTTAGACAGTTTCCCTGTGTAGTCCTGGCTGTTCTGGAATTTGATCAGTAAACCAGGCTGGCCTTCAACTCTGAGAGACACTCCCCAGCCTCTGTCTCCCAAGTGTTGAGATCAAAGACACACACCACCAGGCCTGATTTGTTTGTTTTTGAGACCAGGTCTGTGGTGATTTGAATAAGAATGCCCCCCCCCCCAGGCTCATGCTTGGTCCCCAGTTGGTGGAACTGTTTGGGAAGGATTAGGAGGTGTGTCACTGGGGGTGGATTTTGAGCTTTGATAGCTCACTCCAATTCCAGCTAGCTATCTCTGCCTTCTGCTTGTGGATCAAATGTAAGCTCTCGGCTACTGCTTCATTGCTGTGCCCATGCTATGGTGTTCATGGACTCATCCTCTGAAACTGTAAGCAAAACTCAATAAACTCTTTCTTCTATAAATTGCCTTAGTCATGGTGTCTTTTCTTATTGATATTTATTGAGCTCTACATTTTTCTCTGCTCTTCTCCCTGCCTCTCCCCTCCCCCCTTCAATCCCTCCCCAAGGTCCTCAGTCACAACGTCTTATCTCAGCAATAGAGAAACATCTAAGACAGCATCTCACAGAGTTCAGGAGTCCTCAAACTCGCTATCTAGCTGAGAATGACCTTGAAATCCTGATCCTCCTGCCTCTACCCCCCCCCCAAGTGCTGGGATTATTGGCATTCACCACTATGACCAGCAGTTTTTGTTTTATTTTGTTTGAGACAAAAATCTCACACTGTAGCTCAGGCTGCTCTGAAACTCAATGTGTAACCCCGATTGGCAGTGAAGTCCTAACAATCCTGATTCAACCTCCTGAGTGCTAAGATTACAGATGTTGGTCACCATGCATGGCTTCTCTTCTTCCTTCCTTCCTTCCTTCCTTATTTCCTTCCTTCCTTCCTTATTTCCTTCCTTCCTTCCTCTCCCTGCCCCTTCCTTTTCTTTCTTTTTATGGTGCAGCTTGAAATCCAGTTTAGGACCTGTATACACAAGTCAAGAACTCTGCCACTCAGGTATTTCTTAGTACTCTGCCCCCGCTTCTTTTTTTGGAAACATGAAGTCCCGACTGGCCCTTGCTATGTAGCCCAGGTTGACCTTAAGCTTGTGGCGATCTTTCTCCTGTCTTGTGAAATTGTGAAGAACTTTTGAGAGGTGGGGCTTAACTGGAAGTTTTTGTTGTTGTTGTTTGTTTTGTTTTGTTTTGTTTTTCAAGACAGGGTTTCTCCATGTAGTCCTGGCTGTCCTGGAACTCACTCTGTAGACCAGGCTGGGCTCGACTCACAGAGATCCACCTGCTTCTGCCTCCCCAATGCTGGGATTAAAGGCGTGCACCACTGTGGCCAGGCTGGGGGGTATGTTTTGATATGTGTGTGGAGGTGCACATCCAAGTGTAAGTCACAGACATTGCAGCAACTGTGAATGGAGCCTGAGCTGAGCCTGCTCCTCTTCGCTGCACACCGTGGACTTGTATGGTGTATGTTCATATGCACAGCTATTTAACCAGTTCTCAACTCATGGATATTTGATTGTGTTTTTACTTTTATTTTTGTATGTGAGCAAATAAACATGCTATGGTGTATGTGTGGGGGGTCAGAGGACAATTTGACGCAGGCACTTCTCACTTTTTAAAAACTGCAACTTTTTTTAAAATGTGTTTTTGACATAAAGGTATCAGATTCTCTGGAACTGGAGTTACAGACAGTTGTGAGCTGCCATGTGGGTGCTGGGAATTGAACCCAGGTTCTCTGAAGAACAGTCAGTGCTCTTAACCGCTGAGCCATCTCTCCAACCCCCACTTCTCACTTTTTATGTGGGTCCTAGAGTTCAAATTCAAGTGCTCAGGCTTGGTGCAAGCACCACCACCCAATGAGCTATGTGTTTGTTTGGTTTTCGAAAAAGGGTCTCCTGTAGCCAAGATTTATCTTCAACTTGATGTGTATTTGGAGATGTGAGAATGATCTTCAACTTCTGATCCTTCTTCCCTTACTTAGTTAATCTTTTATTGATAACACAGTATCACAGATCTGGTAAATAATAAGGGAGAAGAGGTTTCTCTGGGCACAGTGGCACAATCTGTAATCCCAGCTACCAGGAAGCTGAGTCAAAAAGGTCATGGGTTTAACAGCAAGATTCCCTGTTTGCTAAAAGGCGATTTATTTGGTTTGTTTCTGGATTAAGATCAAGGGGCTCTCTCTGGCTATGGCTTTGCTGGAAGAATCTCTCTCTCGCTCTCTCTCTCTTTCTGACACCAATATCCAATCATGGAGGTACATCCTTGATGATCTTTATCTGATCACTTCTCAAAGGTCTCACCTCTAAATACCAAAGTTGGATGTGTGAGACAGAGTCTCACTATGCAGCGCTGGCTGGTTTGGAACTCATTACATAGACCAGGCTGGCCTCCAACTCACAGAGCTCCTCTGCCTTCCAATTTCTGGGATGGGTGTGCACCACCATGTACAGCCTCCAGTGCGGACTGAACCCCAGCAAAGCTTTCTGTGGAGACAAATCAGTTCACACCAGAGCGCTTTCCATTTTTCTCTGATCTAAGGTTTTGTGCGTGTGTGTGTGTGTGTGCGTGTGTGTGTGTGTGTGTGCGTGTGTGTGTGTGTGTGTGTGTGTGTGTTATGATGAAGACTGAACCGAGCTCCTCACACATGCTAGGTAAGTGCTCTGACACTCGGGTATGTCCCCAGACGCTGCTTTTGTTGTTTGTTTGTTTATGAGTATTTTGCCTGTGTGTGTATGTGTATCACATGCACACCTGGTGCGCGCGCGCACACACACACACACACACACACACACACACACTGCTGCCAGAGTGGTGGGTGGAATAGGCAAGCCTCTCCCTGCATATTCTTGTATCCTCATAGCCTGCCTAACCCAGGAAATGCTCAGCCAAGCTGCCTCCCAGCAAACTCCAGCGGGGGCACAGGGTCTACCCACCTTCCTTCTTTCTCTCCTCCCGGGGAGATTTCTGAGCATCCAAGGCCTCTCCATTTGCTTTGGCTCCATTAGCCTGGGCCTGGGGGTGTGAATGGTACAGTCATTCCTTGCTAAGTGCTTGAATTAGACTAATAGGTCATCTGTGCTTTTCTCTGAAGAAGGTCCAAATTCCTGGTAAACAACTAGATACTCTCCCAGCCCACAGTCCAGAGCCAAGATCAGGTGGAGGCACAGTGGCTGGGCTGGAGCTCTTAATGGTGTCATGGCTGGGGTGGTTAATGTCATTAGACTAGTTTCCATGAAGCCCAGTGCGTAGGGCTCTGGGAGCAGAGCATTGAAGGACAACCTTGGGACAGCAGAACTTTGTGCTTGTTTGTTTGTTTGTTTGTTTTGTTTTGAGATAGGGTCTCACTGTGTAGCTCTGGCTGGCCTCAAACTTACAGAGATCTACCTGCATCTGCCTCTCAAGTGCCAGAATAAAGGTATGTGCCACCATGCCTGGCTTCCATCTTATTTTTTGAGATAGGTTCTCTTGCTGAACCTAGAGCTCACTGATCCACCAAGACTACCTAGGCAGCAGGTTTCAGGGATCCTCCTGTCTCCAACTCCCCCATGCATGGCTAGAAGCTGCCATACCTAGCTTTTTTTTTTTTTTTTTTTTTTGATGTGGACACTGGGGATCCAAATCCAGGTCCTTATGCGTGTGCAGTGAGTACTTCCCCAATTGATTGCTCGTCCCAGCATCCCAACTTGGTTGTTTTAAAGGTTGGAATATATTATTATAATACTTGACATAGTGCCCCCTATGGGATGAGCACTGGATAAATGACAGCCATTGTTATTGTTTCTGGGAGAGACCTCTGTGGGCTCCATGGATTCGGTTCTAGGACCTGGAACAGCACTATGATGGTGCTGCTGACTCTTCCACTAATTGTGCCCAGGTTCCATGTGGAGCGGCCTTAGGACATCTTTTCAAAAGCTGAGCTCCAGGCTGAAAACCAGAAGGCTGGGTCTGCCCCTCAGATCCCAAGGGACCTTGCACAATTCATGAAAGCTGAGGTAGCATCTTTGTCAGTAGGCTTTGGACTCCAAGTAACAGAATTACTTGAATTACTTAGTACCAGGGTAACTAACCACTATGCAATGCAGTTCCAGAAAGTCCAAAGAGGCTTTCGGGAAGCCGGCCCAGCGTGTCAGGAACCAGGGGCATCTTCAATTATTTTACACTTTTTGTATACTAATTTTCTCTACATGAGGAAATCTGGGTTCATGGTCAAGACTGGTGCTTTTGGGTAGGGGTAGTACTAGGCACAGCAAACACAGAAGTTGCTGTCGGCTTGCTAGATTTCTGGTCTTGGCTATGGAAGAGTAAGTAGGGCAGAGTGAATGTGTTACCCACAAATTAATTTTATTTTCGCACTGAACGGAAGGTAATGAGAACCAACAGAAATGGTAAGAGTTCTCTATCTTTGTGTGTTTGTTTTGTTTTGGGGGCAGGGTTTCTTTTTTGTAGCCCTGGGTGTCCTGGAACTTGCTCTGTAGACCATTTTGGCCTCGAACTCACAGAGATCCGTCTCCCCCTTGCCTCCTGAGTGCTGGGACTAAAGGCATGTGCCACCACCTCTGTCTTTTATCTCCTGAAGGCAAGGCATAAATTTGTAATCCAGGAAGGGGCCTTCCCTGTGTCAGAGTGAGAAAGCTGCCTTTCTATTCCCCTTGAGGTTTTGGAAACAAGGTCTCATGTAGACCAGGCTGTCCTCAGATTTGCTATGTAGTGGAGAATGATCTGGAACTCCATCTCTTCTGTCTCCACCTCCCAAGTGCTGGTATTATAGGTGTGTATTACCAGGCTCAGGCTCAGTTTCCTTCCTTCCTTCCTTCCTCCCTCCCTTCCTTCTTTCCTCTCTCCCTCCTTCCCTTTCCCTCCCTCTCTCTCCCTCCCTCTCTCTTTCTTTCTGATAGTGTTTTCCCATGTTACCCAGGCTGGTCTCAGCAATCATGTCTCAGATTCCCAGACAGCTTGGTTTCTGATGTGTGTCCCTATACCTAGAGAAAAGCTACTCCTTTTGTTTGTTTGTTTCAAGACAGGTTTCTCTGTGTAACCCTGGCTGTCCTGAAAGTTGCTCTGTAGACTGGGTCGGCCTCAAACTCAGAGATCCTCCTGCCTCTACTTCCCCAGTGCTGGGATTAAAGGGGTATGCCACCACTGCCCAGCAAAAAGAAAGCTACTCTTAAATTTTTTACAGATTTATTTATTTTTATTTTATGTGTGTGAATGTTATGCCTGTATATATGTCTGTGCACCACATGTAAGCCTAGTGTCCGAGGAGGTCAGAAAAGGGCATCAGATCCCTTGGAACTGGAGTTAAGGATGGTTGTGAACCACAGTGTGGGTGCTGGAACTGAACCTTGCTTTCTGCAAGAACAGCTAGTGCTCTTGACCACTAAGCCATCGCTCCAGCCCCAGAAAAGCTTTTCTTGTTATCCAAAGGAGGACTTAACACCAAGATGAATTTGCATAAATCGACTTTACTGAAGAGCAGGCAGCTCCCTTAGCTTCCTATACATGCTTGCTAGTCACTTCTCTGCCACCCATCGTTCAAATCTGCGTCCTTTCGCTAGAGGGGACATAGATTCTCCGAAGTCTAGCTGTCTCTTTCTCACTTCTTTTCTCTGAACTCCTGTACAATGGTGACAAAAAATCCTGCACCCTCTGCCCCACTAATCTGTGTGTCCCTGTGACCAGCTGCCTTCCACACACAGCACCACGCCCTCCTTTCCACAACAGACTACTTTCAAACTATGATCCAGAATAAATCCTTTCCTCTCTTTGAAAGGAAGTCAGAAGCCAGGTGTGGTGCTGCACTCCTTTAATCCGGAGGCAGAAGCAGAAGGGTCTCCGTTGAGTTTGAGGTCAGCATGGTCTACCTAACAATTTCAGGCCAGCCCAAGCTATAGTAAGACCCTCTCTCAGTCGAGAATAAAAACAAACAAACAAACAATCCCCCCACACACACGTATTTGTAAGACACTTTCCTTGGCTGATGAGCCCTCAGTTTTCTTCTTCCACGCTTGCAAGAACGTCCTTCGGTTCTGTCCTGCATCCTTTCTTGGGAATCTCTGGTTCTTAGTGTGTTCTCAACATAGCTGTTTCTCTCCAGAGGAGGGTTTTCACATCTGGATCTAAAAGATTAATTCCAATACAATTCTGCCTTCCAAAAAAAAAAAAAAAAACCAAATAAACAAAACAAAACCCTTCTGCCTTTAGAGACTGAAGCAGCCAAGGCCTTATCTGAACGCTGCGGGTGGAATGGGAGTAGAAGAACAGAAACAAAGATAATGGCTAACATTTATTGGGAGTTTAATGTGTATAAGGCACCATGCTAATGGCCTAATGAGCATTATCTCATTTAATTTTCATAATTATCCTATTTTATTTTCTCAATTTTACAAGGAGGTTCAGTGCAGCCAAACAACGCACCCAAGGCTCCTGAGCTGACAAGTGACTGATCTGGCAATCAAAGCTCAGTCAGCCTGACTCCCCACACATCTGATGTCCATGATGTCCAGCACTGGGCCGAGACCCCATAGCCTCAATTACAAGAAGCGATAGGGTCTGGACTTGGCCTCAAACACAGAGAGCTCTTTCCAGGCAGCAGGAATGGCTTCCTGGAATGGCCAGGCTTGAACAATGAACAAGATTTGTTTTGCAGAGATGAGGAAAGGGCGGCCCGGAGACCAGAGGGGCACATGCAGAGGCTAGAAAGATTATAGTGTTAAGCAGGCGACAAACAGTTGGCTGTGACCGGGGTTCTGAGAGCAAGCCCTCCTGTCACTTCCCTCCACAAGGAAGGACACACTGCATGGCAGGGCTGCTAGGACACAAGCTAGGCCTTGTGGAAGGGGCAGGGGTCTTGGAGAGCCAGTATGCAGAAGTCTGGGCTGGCATGCTTGGTATTCCTGGCCATGCAGAGATCCGTGACCCTTCACCCTTTCAGTGACATCCCAAAGCAAAGGTCATTGGCACGAGGGTGTGTGTGTGTGAAAAGATGAAATGAGCCTGTGTCTGGCTAGAGCAGTGCCAAGAATGAGGAGCCCACCCCCCACAGAAGGATGTCTATAAACAGACCAGACCGTCTGGAGTCTCTGTTGAACTGAACAGAAGAAGGGAGAGGCGTTTTTTCCCAAGACCCTGGGCTGCTCATACTTGTGTTGGCTTTGAATCTTCTTCTGCTAAATACCTGCGGTGGACTGGGTAAGGCAGGCAGTAGGGTGACCCAGAGATAAAGCAGACAGACAGACAGACAGTAGTGAGAAGCATTATTCTTTGTGAGCGCAGTGTCCAACACCGCACTAGCTTTACCTGTGTGGCCTTTTAAAGCCGAGTGCCTCATGGTTTGTTTCTTTTTAGTATCTATCTCATATCTATCAATTCTGAAAGAAAATTTCAATATGAACTGCATACTCTTTGAAAAATAGTGGCAGCAAGACTTAAATTCTGTGGCTGGAGAGATGGCTCAGGGGTTAAGAGCACTTGCTGTTCTTTTTTTTTTTTTTTTTTTTTTTTTGGTTTTTCGAGACAGGGTTTCTCTGTGGCTTTGGAGCCTGTCCTGGAACTAGCTCTTGTAGACCAGGCTGGTCTCGAACTCACAGAGATCCGCCTGCCACTTGCTGTTCTTGCATAGGGCCTGGGTTCGGTTCCTAGAAACCACATGTTGGCTCACAACCACCTGTAACCCCAGTGCCCTCTTCTGGCCTCCATGAGCACCAGGTATAAACATAGTGTATAGATGATATAGATATAGATATACATGCAGGCAAAACACACATACTCATAAAATAAAGTAAATAGTTATTTAGAGCAGGTACTATTATCTCATTTTATTTTATTTTTCAAAGCAGGGTTTGTAGACCAGGGAGCCTTCAAACTCAGAGATCCCCCTGCCTCTGTCTCCCAAGTGCTGGTATTAAAGGTGTGTGCCACCATGCCCAGCTTATTATTTCATTTTAAATCCATCACCATTTCATCTATTTTCTTACTTGAGGAGGCAAGAAGGGACCTCAGTTCTGCCCTGCCACTGTCCACCTTATTCCTTTGAGGCAAGATCTCTTGCTGTCTGGAGCTGGACAGGCAGGAAGCAAATCCCCTCAATACTACTTTCTCTGCCTCCACAGTGCTAGGCTATAGATGCAGACAACTGTGCTGGGCCTTAACAAATGATTATATCACATTTATTTATGTGCATGTCTACGAATGTTTGTGCACATGTAGAGGAGGCCAGGGGACAGCCTGCAGGAGTTGGTGCCTTCGTTACAACTTGTGGGTCCTGGGGACAGAGCTCAAGTCATCAGCCTTGGCGTTAAGCGCTGGGCCATTTCAATTGCCTTCCACTGGTTTTATTCATGTTTTGTTAGCAACAGTACAGAGATCCAAACCCAGGTCCTCAGGCTCGTGCTCTCCCCTGCAGAGCCATTTCTCCAGCCTCCCATTATCCTGTTTTACAGGAAGGAGAAACAGGTGTCTGGAGTTTAACTCATGCCAGGGCCACAACACTAACCACTGGTTAAGTGGACTGCAAGCGTGTTCTTTGCTTACTGGGAAAGTGCTGCGCTCTGAAGCCTCTCAGAGGCATGAGGGTTAGGAATTCAGCAAGCTCCCATCACTGAAGCTTTGTGAAGGAGGAAACCTGAAAGGCATCACGGGCTGAAGCGAAGGCCCAGGGTTCCTTCAGAAAGGAGGCCTTAGAGACACGCATATCAGACAGGCTGTGAAGGGAGTAACTTTGCCCCTCTCCCACAAGGAGGGTGAGCCTGGCACTTAGGAGGTTTGTCTGTTTCCCAACTTTGCCCCAGGCTGACTCTGTCTGTGCCCTCTTAACACAAAAGAACCCTTGTAGTCCCTGAAAGAGACCATCTGACTCAAGCTGGCTCCCCACAGTGGGGAAGGTGGGAGGGAGGAGATCCCAAATCAAGTACTTGGTTCTTCAGAAATGGCATGCTGACTGTCGGAGACCTTCAGTGGCTTAAAGACCACAGAGTACAGTGAAAAGGGCACAAGGGAAGCAGATCCGGCTTGATCTGGATTTGAGACTCAGCAACATTAGTCAGCTGAGGGGATTCTGGCAAATGGCCTAATCCTATTGCTCTTCAGTCTCCATCTGAAGACCGGTGGGCCCTTCGATTATTACAATAAATACAGACTTTAAAGTAGCACATTAAAGTTACTGTTGCCAAATATTTTTAGACATAACTCTGCAAAGATGTGTTGCATTTGTTTATGTTGTAGAATCTTCGTTTAACTATGTAAAGATGTATTGCATTTGTTTATGTTGTAGAATCTTCGTTTAACTATGTAAAGATGTATTGCATTTGTTTATGTTGTAGAATCTTCTTTAACTATGTAAAGATGTGTTGCATTTGTTTATGTTGTAGAATCTTCGTTTAACTATGTAAAGATGTGTTGCATTTGTTTATGTTGTTGAATCTTCGTTTAACTTTGTAAAGATGTGTTGCATTTGTTTAATTATGTAAAAATATGTTACTGTTTTACCTTGCCTGCCTAAGGCACCTGATTGGCCTAATAAAAAGCTGGACAGCCAATAACAATGTACGAGGTATAGGTTGGCCTTCCAGGGAGAGTAAGTAGGAGGGGGAATTTAGGCTTGGGGGAACAAAAGAAAAAAAGATACCAGGGTCCAGATAGAGAGTAAGCAAGAAAGCAGGATGAAATGAAATGAAAGAAAGTTAAAAAGCCCTGGAGCAAAATGTAGATGAATAGAAACAAGTTAAATTAAGTTATAAGAGCTAGTGGGACAAGCCTAAGACAAGGTCCAACATTCATAATTTTTTAAAAAAAGGCGGGCTCTCCCAGGCAGTTTAAATCCCAGCACTTGGGAGGCAGAGACAGTCAGATCTCAGTGAATTTGAGGCCAGCCTGTGTCTAGAAATCTAGTTCTAGGACAACTAGGGCTACCCAGAGAAATCCTGTCTCAAAAACAAACAAACAAACAAACAAAAGATGGGTCCCCTTTGTGTGGTAGATGAAGCAAAGAGAAAAGAGGAAGAGGAGGGCCTGGAGCGATGGCTCAGTGGTTAAGAGCACTGGATGCTCTTCCAGAGGTCCTGAGTTCAATCCCCAGCAGTCATATGATGACTCACAACCATCTATAATGAGGTCTGGTGCCCTTTTCTGGCCTGCAGACACTGAACACTGTATACACAATAAATGAATCTTTAAAAGAAAAAAAAATGAAGAGGATCTATGGTTCTAATATTTACTTCAGGGTTGGATGTTAAAGACTTGTCAAATCCAGGTTTTCCTGATTCCTAGACAGTGGAGGGAAAAGAAGGCGGCAGATGAACACAGAGGGCTTCTTGCTGCCTCTTTGCTGTGCTAGAGCAACCCCACAAACCTCTCTAAACCCGTTTCTTCTAGAGCAACCCCACAAACCTCTCTAAACCCGTTTCTTCTAGAGCAACCCCACAAACCTCTCTAAACCTGTTTCTTCACCTTCACATGCCTCTTCAATTTATTTATTTATTTATTTATTTATTTATTTATTTATTTATTTATTTATTTTATGCCTCTTCAATTTAAGGGATATTATGGAAGGCCATTCCTTATTTATTTATTTGTTTGTTTGTTTGTTTGTTTTTGAGACAGTGTTTCTCTGTGTAACAGCCCTAGCTGTCCTGGAACTAGCTATTGTAAACCAGGCTGGTCTGAAACTCACAGAGATTCTCCTGTTTCTGCCTCCCAAGTGCTGGAATTAAAAAGTATGCACCACCTCACCACCTCCACCCGGCTCTCTTTAATTTTTTAAAAACAGATTCTTTTTTTTTTTTGTTTTGTTTTTCAAGACAGGGTTTCTCTGTAGTTTTGGAGCCTGTCCTGGAACTAGCTCTTGTAGACCAGGTTGGCCTCGTACTCACAGAGTACTGGGATTAAAAGCATGTGCCACCACTGCCCGGCTAAAACATTCTTGTAGGTTTATTTCAAATTGTGTGAATGAGTGTTCTTACTGTGTGTGTGTGTGTGTACCGCATGCATGCCTGGGGCCTGAGGCGATCTGGAACTGGAGCTACAGATGATTGTGAATCACTACTGGGTGCTGGGAACCCAACACAGGTCCTCAAGAGCAGTCAGTGCTCTGAACTGTTGAGCCATCTCTCCAGCACCAAAAAAAAAAATACTTTTAAAAGTTTACACTTTAGGGCTGAAATTACAGTGGGAGATTGAGGAAGGGGAATCAGAAATTCAAGACCAGCCCAGGCTACTTGAGACTCTCTCAAAAAGTAACAGCACACACACACACTCACTCTGAGGGGTTGTGGGGGTAGACAGAGAGACAGGGAGACAGAGACAGAGAAATAGCAATCATAAAGTAAACAAAATTTGGGACCCCCTATATTTGTGTTTGGCAAGAGAAGATAATTTCTCTGCCACCCAAGGAATTCCAGAACATGACCAGTTTCTGGATGTGTTAGCACAGGTCTGCAAGCTCAGCACTCCAGAGGCTGAGGCAGGAGGATCGAAAGTTGGAGGGCAGCTACACAGGGAAACCTCGACTCAAAAATCGAAACCAGGGCCAACCTGAGGGCACACTGGGTAAACGCACCTGCTGCCAAGCCTGATGACCTCATTTTGGAAAACCCACCGTGGTGGAAGGAGAGACCCAACTCCAGCAAATTGTCCTCTGACTTGTATACACTTGCTGTGGCACACCCACAACCCCTCTCTCAGCACACAATAAATAAATTGTAATTAAATAACTAAAGACAAAGAAAACAAAAACTTGACCACTTCAGAGAAATGAACATCCAGGAAAGATAAAGCAGAGAAAAAAAATAAATCAGAGTTGGAGTTTCAGGATTCACGTTACTGAGGCTCAAATTATCTGTGGCTGTTCTGCCGAGCAGCACGTCTATAAAAACCCCTAGCATAGTGTCGGGAGTTACCTAGGGGTACAACACAAACCTGGGAGTCCAGCCGGTTGGTGAAGGGGGCTGGGAGCGCTGCCTCACAGTGCTTGCACGTCTATGGTTCCTGCACGTCTGTGGTTCTTGCGTTTTCCCTCCTCCTACCAGCCCCAATTTCCACTATGTGTCTCTAGAGTCATTATAATGAATCATAAGCTAAAGTATGTTAAGTGCTCTGCCCAGTGTTGGAACACAGTAAACAACAACACGAATAACCACGCTTGAGCAAAGGTGGCCACATCTTGGAACAATATCCCTCCTCCATCCATCCCGGCTGGGACCCGGGTCCTGTGAGCGCAGCAGCTGCTCTCGGTCCCTCAGCCACTGCGGGTGCGGCGCGGGAGGTTGGTGCCCGGGCGGGGGAAAGTGAGCTGCGGGCTGCGAGCAGGAGGCCGCTAATGCAGTCGTCAGTTAATTAGAGGAGAAGGTTATGTCATTAACGGCGGGATCGATGTAAAGGGAATTAGGAGGCTCTGGCAGCGCCACCGCTGTACGCTCTGTGCGGGTCAATTCAACGAAAATTCGATACGCATTAGCGCGCAGGATCAGCAGCGGCCCAGGGCGGGGAACGCGGGCCTGGGACCTGAGCCTCGGACCTGACCCTGTGTTCTGGGTCTTTCCGAGCGCTTGTGAGGCGTGGTCCCTGCCTGCCGCACCTTCGCTGGTCAGCATTAAACCTTCCAGCAGATCTTCCCCAGGTCACAGAGAAGATGCTCTGACCTCCCTAGACTAGCCCAGAACCCCCCCTCAACCTCCCTTACCGCACTCCGTTCTTTGTGGCATTTATCAATGCCACTATATGGTCACCTGTGTAACTTCGGTGGCTTTCTGTCCAGCCAGCCCAGGACTGAGGATTGTGTCTGTCTTGTTTATCTGCACAGCACCTGGAATGCAGCAGGTGCTTAGTAAATATTTACAGAAAGAGTGGATTTTCTTAGCAATCTAAAGAACTGAAAGGAGAATTAAGGCTGAAAGAAAGGAATTGACTTTCTCAAGATTACCCTGCTCTCTCTAATGCCCAGCCTCTTTGCTGGAGCACATCTATTAATGTATCTGAATCTTGGTTTTCCCAGCTAGGTGCCAGGGATTGTGCTAACGTTTTCTGTATGTTTGCCCCTGAATTAAAGTCACTTAATGAGGCAGGAACTTGACACTAGTTTACCCTCACATCTGCTCCTCTTCGGTTACCATGGTACAGAGGCCTGCCCTCTCCTCAAAACCTGTCCACTCCTGATCAGGCTCCGTTTCCAGTTGGCTCTAACTGAGGTTGGCCAACGTAAGGGTACCAGATGGAAAGGTTCTGGGTTGGATCTGAACTGTCCCTCACAGGTCCACATTTTCCTTCCTTACTTCCCTACTCTCTCCCTCCCTCCCTCCCTCCCTCCCTTCCTCCTTCCCTCCCTCCCTCCTTCCCTCCCTTCCTCCCTCCTTCTCTCCCTCCCTCTCTCCCCCTCTCTTCCTCCTTCCCTCCCTTTCTTCCTCTCCCTCCTCCCTGCCTTCCTTCCTCTTTTCTTTCTTATTTGTTGATTTATTTTAATTAAATAGTCTGCATGTATGCATGTGTACTGTGTGCATGACTGTTGAATGTCCTGGAACTGAAGTTGTAGATGATTAGGAGCCACCAAGTAGGTGCTGGGAATGGAAGCAGGTCCCCTTATAGAGCAGCAAGTGCTCTTAACTGAGACATCTCTCCAGCTCTCAGGCTCGTGTTTTGAATGTTAGTTCCCCAGCTGGTGGCCTATAGCAGGAGGCCCAGAGGTCACAGTAGGCCACTAGGAGTGGGCCCTCTGGTCCTGTCTGACTTTATTTTCTGATCCTCCTCTCTTTACTTCCTGGGACTCAACGATGTGAACAGCTTTGCCCCATGCTCCTATTGCTGCTATTTGAGATGCTCGGCATGTCTCCCCCTCCATGACGGACAGAGACCTTCTGCATGTCTCCCCCTCCGTGACGGATGAGACCCTCTGCATGCCTCCCCCTCCATGACGGACTGAGGACCCTCTACATGTCTCCCCTCCATGACAGATGAGACCCTCTGCATGCTCCCTCCATGACAGAGACCCTCTGTGTGCCTCCCCCTCCATGACAAATGAGACCCTCTGTGTGCCTCTCCCTCCATGACAGATACCCTCTGCCATGTCTCCCCCTCCATGACAGAGACCCTCTGCATGTCTCCCCCTCCATGACAGACACCCTCTGCGTGCCCCCCTCCATGACGGACACCCTCTGCCATGCCTTCCTCCCTTTAAGTTGTTTCTGTCTGCTACTGTAGTCATAGTGACATGAAATTAAATGACATAGAGGACAAAGGGGACAGAAGGCAAAATACCCCTACCCTTGGTATTTTCTGACCCTGCTAATAACGTCTGGTTTGCTTTCCTTTCCCCATCACATCAGTGATGGCTTCTCTGTCACCTAAGCTGCCACAGTGTCAATTTCTTTGCATTAGATACTCTGCTTGGAATATTTAGGGTGAAGTCATTTTCATGATTACTATGAGAGCCATAATTTGAATCTAGATCTTTCTAATCTTTTCTAACCTCACTTACTTAAAATTTCTCATAAAAGATGCCAACGGGACGGAATGAAAGAATGACAACCGCCTGCCCATCCTACCGTGAGAGTTCGTCCCCATAATCTCCAAGAGACCAGCTGGTGCTGAGACAAGGTCCTGCTGTATAGCCCCGGCTGGCCTGGAGCTCACTGTGTAGACCAGGCTACCAGAGATCCATCTGCCTCTGCCTCCTGAATACCTTAATTCCACATGTGAGACCCATGCCCAGCATAAGAGAGAAACTAGTTTTGAAGATAATGACACCTCCGTGGTACCTCTTCATGAATGTTTACTGTGTTTTAAAAACTCTACTTTCGACAGGCAGTGGTGGCCTGTCGAAATCCCAGCACTTGGGAGGCAGAAGCAGCCAGAGCTCTGAGTATGAGGTCAGCCTGATCTACAGAGCAAGTTCTAGGATAGCTGGGGCTACCGATAGAAACCCTGTCTTGAAAAGCCAAAAAGAAAACAGAAACCCTGACTCTACAAACCAAAACCAACCAACAACAAAAAAAGCCCAAAACAGAAATCCAATACTTTTGATAGCTAAACATTGTTTCCATCTGTGAACAAACACAGGTGTGCTGGGTTGTATTTGTTGTTTGTTTTGTCAACTGACAGGGCCCAGGGTCATCTGGGAAGAAGACCTCTCAACGGGGCAAATGCCCTTCATCAAATTAGCCAGTAGGTAAGGCTGTGGGGGTATTTTCTTGATTAATGATTGTTGTAGGAGGGCCCAGCCCACTGGAGGCAGTAGCACCTCAGGAGGCAGTCCTGGTTTACAAAAGGAAGGTGTCTGAGCCTGGCGGTGGTGGTGCTGGCCTTTAATCCCAACAATCGAGAGGCAGAGACAGGCAGAGACAGGCAGATCTCTGTGAGTTCAAGACCAGCCTGGTCTACAGAGTAAGTTCCAGGACAGGCCCCAAAGCTATGAGAGAGAGAGAGAGAGAGAGAGAGAGAGAGGGAGGGAGGGAGGGAGGGAGGGAGGGAGGGAGGGAGGGAGGGAGGGAGGGAGGGAGGGAGGAAGGAGAAAGAAAGGTGTCTGAGCTTGAAAACCTGAAAGCTGCTTCCCTTGTGGGTCCTGCCTGTCTCTGCCCCGATGTCCTTCAATGATGGACTATGATGGGGAGGTGTAAGCCAAACAAACGCTTTCATTCCCTCAAGCTGGTTTGGTTCAGTGTTCTACCCCAGCAACAGAGGGCAAGCTAGAGCACAGGCAAAGCTGTACGATGAGATGGACTAGTGTATGCCAAGGACACTGGCACACTGGCCACCTGTCCAGTGGCCGTACTTTTTTTTTTAATAATTCGTTTTTATCTTATGTGCACTGTGTTTGGCCTGCATATGTTGGACTCTAGAGTTCAAACACCGAGGAGGAGTCACCCCCAGAGACCACCTCTCATACCACAGCCTATGCAAAAGTATGAGGATTTTATTAGTTCTGTCATGACAGGGTCCCTCAGCATTCGGGAAGCCGAGAGACCCCGACTAGCTGGTACAGGCTACTTTTAAAGGAGAAAGGCCATGGAAGCAAGGGGGGTTGTGAATGGCTTATTGGAAAGGGCTATTACCAATAATTGGCTGGAGAGCTGTTGCCAGATCAGATGAAGTAAGAGGTCATTTTGACCCCGTTTCCCAGGGGACTGAATCAAAACATGCGTATATGGGTAATTGTTCAGGAACTGAGTATATGCATGTGTAGCCGTTAGGTCCTTGGTTCCCAGGGGAGGAGGGGAAGCACTATGGCACAGAGGCTGAGAGGGTTCAGAATTGTCAGAAATGGCTTCAGAATTGTCTTAAAGTCTTACACATACATGTCTGTGTGAGGATGCCAGATCCCCTGGAGCTGGAGTTACAGACAATTGTGAATCACCATGTGGGTGCTGGGAATTGAACTCAGCACCTCTGGAAGAGCAGCGTTAACCGCTGAGTCATCTTTCTAGCCCCCAATAGTTGTCCTCTTACCAACTTCTTTAAATCCTGAGGAGTTTTTTGTGCATCTGGTCTTCTCAGCTAGGTCTGCCTGCCCTGCCCTGGGAAGGCAGCGGAGGTGTCTTTCATTCTCGCGTGTTCTACTTAGAACATGGTAGACTCAGGGACTTGGAACTCACAATCAGATGGCTGGCCTGGCAGCTACAATACACAGAAGATGTGTGCAATGAACATTAGGTCTGACTGAGTGCTCCCAAATCAATTGGCCCACCCCTGAGACTTGGCTGGCAATGAACGGGAGTGTGAGGTTCTTTTGACACATGTACTCAGGGCCTGATTTGAGCTAAGATGTCTGTTCAACGGTCCCCAGGGCAATTTTCTCCTGATTGAATTGCAACTTTCGATTTTAATGGAAAAGAAGCCAATTGTAAAAGGCAGTTTTCCCCAGAAGCAGAAACCCTTGTTCGGCTTTTCTTTCTGAACTTGAGGGGTGCCAATGCCTGCCATCTGCAAAGGGGCTCCAGGGAGGGTAGTTCTCTGGGGAGAGGTACACAGGTTGAAGTGGAAATTGGGGACAGAAGTTTTTTCTTTCTTCTCTTTTTTTTTGTTATTTATTTATTTAGAGACTGAGCCTTACTATGTAGCCTTAGTTGGCCTGGAACTTTCTATGCAGACCATGCTGGCTTTGAAACTTATAGATATCCACCTGCCTCTGACTCTCAAGTGCTGGAATTGTAGGTGTGTGCCATCCTGCCGAACTCCTTTAAAAAAAAATTTATTTGTATTAAATACAGGGTTTCACTATGTAGTCCTGGCTTGCCTGGAACTCACAAAGATCTACCTGCCTCTGTGTCCTCAGCATTAAAGTTAAAGATTTGTGCCACATGCCCAATCCAGCCAGGGCTACACAGAGAAACCCTGTGTAGAAAAATTTTTTAAATTTTAAAAATTGCCAAAGCGATTTGTCCCTGTATAGGTGTCCTATGTCTGTTTCCGCTGAACTGGATATGAATATAGTGGTCTTGAACCAGGGCAGCAGGGATCATCCACAGAAGACCCGCACTAGATCAAGCCCCATTAACATTCCCTTGGAGGCCTGGAGCCAGCACTTGGGAGGCGGCGATAGAAGATCAGAAATTCAAGACTGTCCCTAGGGGCTGGAGAGATGGCTCAGAGGTTAAGAGCACTGACTGTTCTTCCAGAGGTCCTGAGTTCAATTCCCAGCAACTACATGGTGGCTCACAGCCATCTTTAATGAGATCTGGTGCCCTCTTCTGGCATGCAAGCATACATGGAAGGAATGTTGTATACATAATAAATAAATAAAATATTTTTTTAAAAAAGACTGTCCCTATATAGCAAGTTCAAGGCCAGCTTGGGCTACCTGAGACCCCATCTGGAAAACAAACAAATGTTCCCTTGTGGATAGATGGGAAGAAGGCCCTTCGGGAGACGCTCTCAAGCTGCACCCCTTCCCAGGTATGAGAGGTAAACAACTGGCCAGGTTGATTCTCTTTGGTGGCGTGGCTGTCCATCCATTTCCAGGGGAACCTCCGTGATGCAGCTTTTTGTGGGCCATCTGTGGGGAAGGTGATATTCTTCAGTGGTTTGGCTGCCCAGCAGACCTTTCTGCCTTCCTTGCTGTTTATCCTTCTGTGAGTCATTCCTGCTCTTATAAGTAATTCCACTATGCTGGGATTTAATAGGCGCCTCTCCCTCCCCCCCTCCCCCCCCCCCTTCCCTCTCTCTCTCTCTCTCTCTCTCTCTCTCTCTCTCTCTCTCTCTCTCTTCTTTTTTTTGAGATCAGGTTTCTCTGTAGTTTTGGAACCTTTCCTGGAACTCACTCTGTAGACCAGGCTGGCCCCAAACTCACCAACATCCACCTGCTTCTGCCTCCTGAGTGCTGGTATTAAAGGTGGGCAGTGGTGGCACACTAGGCTTGTTTCTTTAGTCTATGGGTACTCTCCCAACTCAGAGAGAATAGATGTGTCCTTATGTCTCCTGGGAAAAGTCATTCAACAATGAGGTAAGACTGGTCTTTTAGGGGCTGGAGAGGTAGCTTAGTGGTTAAGAACACTGGCTTCTCTTGCAGAGGATCCAGGTTCAATTCCCAGCATCCACAAAGCAGCTCATAACTGCCTGTAGCTTCAGTTTCAGGGGATCTAACAATTTAGGAAAAAAGAAAAGGAAAGGTCCTTTAATAACTCACCACCAGAGCCAGTGGCACACGCCTTTAATCCCAGACGCAGAAGCAAGTAGATGTCTGTGAGTTTGAGGCAAACCCGGGCTATACAATGAGTTCTAAGCTGGCCTGGGCTTCAGCGTGAGAGCCTGCCTCAACAGTGAACAGTGGTGACACATGCCCGTTAGGGTAGAACGCTCAAGAGTCCACCTTTTCTCACTCTTTGACCAGTTGTAGGTCTCTGCATTAACTGCTGCCCACTGAGGAAAGGCGTTTATCTCGCCAGCGTTAAGTGCGGCACTAGTCAATGGGTATACACACTAATATTGAACAGGGAGTCTGACAAGCTGACCATCTAGCAAAACGGCAGTAGTAGAACACATCTTCCCCCCACAACCTATGACATCCCAAGTCATGGCCTTTTGAAAGGTTTACAATCAGGAATACATTTCCTTCCTGTGGGGCAGATCTCAGATCCAGTCAGAGAGTGGTTAGTTACCCCATAACCTTCATGCCACTATTATAGCAGTGGGCATATCTTATCTGGCAGTTCAGTAGTCAGAGTTCACCACTAAATAACTAATGCCATTGATGACCTTTCGCCCAGTGACCTGCTTAGCATCTTCCAATACTATGAAAGCAAGCCAGCCTGGAGGAAGTTGTCAGGTCAGTTCCAGCTTGATGTCACTCTGCCCTGCAACCGAAATACATTGTATCCTCAGCAAGCAGTTCTGGGTAACCAGGAAAAATGGCAATAGCCTGAGAACTTAATGTTTACTTTTTATAGATGAAACTGATATTCAGAGAATTAGTTTATCTGTCAGGGCACAGTGGACGGTAATGGAGCTGGCCTCAGGCTTCTCTGAAGGAGCCGAAAGTCTGTATTCTTTGTTAACATGCTCTTTGCCTCCTGTTAGGGTGCAAGCCTCACACAGAGTTCGTGAAATACTAGCTCCCTCCTCTTGTCTGACTTGGTCTCTTGTGATAGACGTAAAAGCTTTTTGTTCATTCTGCCTGCATTTTCCAGCTCAAGATGAAAGAAGAGTGACTGGCTCAGTAAGTGTTAGCTGTTATTAATATTGTATTGTCCAGGTTCTTTCTGGCAGCCAGGGAGGTGATTCCCCAGGCCATTGCTAGCAGTGAGTACTTAGAAGTGCTCTTGAATGAAGGACACCAATGGGTTGGGAGTTTGGAGAGTAAAGTTGATCTAGGAAAAAACTGAAAAGGGAGAGTGTAGGGAGACTGGGGAGGGAGCAGTGGGGCAGAGGAAGCAGTTGGCAGGATGCCAGACTGCACTTTGCCTTTGGTGTGGCGTCCCTGAGGGTTGGGAGGTGTGGGGGGGTGTTAGCCCCTCTACTCCTGATTGGTCAGATCTCCTCGCTTTAGGCCTCATTTCTTCCCTTTCAGGGCAGTGGGGAGATTGAAGCTTGTGGTTACATAGAGCCCCCTGGAATTCTTCCAGGAAGAGGGTGAAGCGTGCCTTGAAAACCAAGACTCAAGTCCTATGTGCACTGCCAGGCACACTACACTCATACTGCTGGAGAGCTTCCAAATCAGCCAGATGTCGGTGCACATCTCAGCATCCCTGCTCTTGCAACTGTGTGACTTTGCGCAGGTAATGCATGCATCCTGTCCTGAATTCCTGAATTCAAGAAGGTTGATAAGTAGTGCCCACTGTCCAGGTGCTTTTGTGAAGGCTTCGTGGGTGAATGCATTTAAAGGTTTAGCATGATGCCTAATCAATAGCCTTATTACTGTTCTTGTTATTATTAAGTGTTGTTAGAATTTGATGTCCCATTGGCATGAGCTCATGAATTCTCCAACCTCTTCCTCTCTCCTGTCTCTCCAGTCCAGGAGAATATGAGTCACATGCACTCAAAGGCTCTACATACCTTGATTTCCAGTGAGTCAGCCCTTCTGGTACCTCTGGGTAGCCCCAGGACGGTGGCAACTGTCCCTCCAGGATTCTAGGATGACCTGTTTGTCCCATGTCATGGGGAAAGACTGATAAAAGCTTTATCTGAGTCACATTCCATTATGGAATTAAATCAGACTTGTTCTAGTTGCTGCCGTAGGCTGGATTCCCAGCAGCAGTTATTGCCTTTGGCCCAATCTGAGGTCATCACACTTCTTTGTACCCAAGGGACCCACCCCGCCTCAGGCAGAGGAGGAAGAGAGGTCCTGGCAGCCACAGGGATTTCAGTTAGCAAGCACAACCTAAGTGTGGCTACCTACAGACAGGCACATATGGGGCACACTAGGAGAAAGGAAGGCTCTAGACATCTGCCTAGCCAGCCCTCGCCTGGCAAATGACAGTTGTATAAGAGCAATGAATAAGGGGCATCAGCAGAGAGGTAAAGAGGCAGAGGAATAAATGTGGCTGACTGCAGAATAGCGGTTCAATTTCTCCGAGCTTCAACTTCTTAGGACATTAGCGATGACTAATAAGAGTTAATCCAAATGGAAACATACTGATTTAAAGGATGTTTGTTTGTTCTGTTTTCTCGAGACAGGATCCTAGGTAGTCCAGACTGACTTCAAGCTTGCTACAGTGACCTTAAATTTTGGATTCTCCCACCTCCCAAGCTGGACTTCCATGCGTGCTTACGCAGTGCTGGGTATTGGATCATCCAGGCATTCTGTCGGCAGAGCTGTATGACTTCTTCCAAGGTGGGACAAAGATGAAGGAAAGCACACCTTGGCTGGGATGTGTAGTTAAGAACAGCTCTCACCCCCTGCCCTGCTTTTTTATGTAAACCTCAAGCTCCTGCCAACATACTGAAGACAAGTTTGGGGTCATGGAGTCCAGTTGATCTGTCCCTTTATCTGTTCTTCTCCACGTGGAGATGCTGGTTAAATTCCACTTTCCTGCTTTTGACCTTGTAGCCCCTGGTCCAGATGAAGATGCCCTTGGCCATTCGGGGAACGGTTGAAGGAGGAATCCAACCGAAGATGGTCAGACTTGAGTGACTTTCCTCTCTGACTCCAGATAAAGAGCATCGTTTGGGTCCGAGTTGCCTGCCTAGACTCACGGACCTTGGGAAACGTGAGCGCTGCTATCTTCTCAGGGAGGCCCCACAAGCCCACTAAGGGCATTATGGTTTTCAGTGACTGCTGGGAGTATCCTCTGCTGTCTTCCTCAGAGGGAAGGAATCACTCAGTGGGAAACTGAAGTTCCCAGAAAACAAAATGGCTTTTCCTGTGCTAAATGCCCTGCAGGGCGATTGAATGATTGCAAGTTGTGCAGTTGTGTAGATGTTACAGGGTCAGAGCCAAATTACCTGAGGCTATCTTTAGCTTCCTAATGGCTATTATTGCCCACTTGTGTGTGAGCTTGCATCCTTGTTACTAAGAGGTAAATCCTTCTAGAATGTACTAACAGACTACTAACTCGAGGGCCAAGAATGCCATCAGACAACCCCTGAGGCTTATAACAAATCTTTCTGCTTTGCTGTGACTAGAACATTCCCTGCTTTCCCCAGTATATTTTTAAAGTACCTTGATTTATGATTCTCTTCATTCTGCTATTATAAAAATGCAAAAAACCAGCTGGACTGGGGTGGTGCATACCTTTAACTCCAGTACTTAGGAGGCAGAGGCAGGCAGATTTCTGTGAGTTTGAGGCCAGCCTGGACTATAAAGTGAGTTCTAGGACAGCCAGGACTACATAGAGAAACCCTGTCTTGAAAAAAAGAAGTCACACACCAGGCTGGATGTAGTATTGAAGCACATGCCTTTAATTCCAGCATTCCAGAAGACAGTTTGTGGTCATCTTGGTCCAGATAGCGGATTCCAAGCTAGCCAAGGCTACATGGTGAGACCTTGTCTCAAAAAACAACACGAAACAAACCCCCAAAGCAGCAACAAAACCTTCATGAGACTGTCCCCACACTGGCACATGGTATCTGGGGTAACCTAAATCTGTTGCCTAGCCATGGTCCAGAACATTGAGGATAGCTTTCCTAACTTGTATATAGGTTGCTAATTTTCTTACAGCAACGTCAGTACCAATCCCTGTTTGACAAGACTTCTGTTTCCCCACTCCTGCCCAGTCAGGAGTTCAACCCCCATCTGAATCCGGAATCCCCTCCCACATCCTTTACTCCTTAAAATCCTGCCCCTGAGCTCAATGATCTCTCATCCAACCACAGTGTTAGAGTGGGCGGAGAGTCCAAGTTCGAGTTTGAATAAAGACCATTTGCTTTTGCATACGAACTCGGTCTCCTATTGGTCTCTGGGGAGCTCATGACGCCAACATAACCAACATAACTGTATTCCCAGTCCCTCTAATTTTGTATCCTTGGAATATTGTCAGTCTTTTGACAAGCCACAGTTTTTGTTGTTTTTCTTTCTCTTCCTTCCTTCCTTCCTTCCTTCCTTCCTTCCTTCCTTTCTTTCTTTCTTCCTCTCCCTCTCTCTTTCTTCTCTGCCCCCTCCCTGCCAGAGGGTTTTTCTCTGTGTAACCCTAGCTGTCCTGGAACTCTTTCTGTAGACCAGGCTGGCCTCCAACTCAAAGATCCGCCTGCCTCTGCCTCCTCAGTGCTGGGATTAAAGGCATGTGCCATCACCACCTGGACAAATTATAGTTTCTTATGACTCATTTTATGGAGACAGGGTCTCACTGTAGCCCTGGCAGTCCTAGAACTTGCTACATAGATTAGGCTGGCTCCTAACTCACAGAGATCTGTCTACCTCTGCCCCGTAGAGGGCTGGGATCAAAGGTGTGTGCCACTACACCAGACTGCTTGTTTTACTATTGCAAGTAAATGTTCCCCTTTTGACTTAAAATAATACAAATGCCCCTTTCTGTGCTGGGGGCTAGCAGTAGCAGGATAAAGATGAATGCAAGGCAGCTTAACAAGGAGAGGTCTGGTCCAATCTCCCTTTGCTTTGCTTTTTTAAAAGGAATTTCAAAAATATTGTGTGTGTGCGTGTGTGTGTGTGTATGTGTGTGTATATGAATCTATATATGTTTACTGCATTTATGCCTGGTTTCTGAGGAGGTCAGAAGGAGTTTGGGATTCTCTGAAACAGGAGTTACAGATGTCTGTGGGCTGTCATATGGTTGCTGGAACCTGAAAGCCATTCCTCTGCATAGTAGCCATAGCCCTTAACTATGAGCCGAGCCATCTCTCCAACCCCCTTTCCTCCCCATACCTGAGTGTAGGCTCTTCTGGCTGTCTGGCCTGCCTGACAGGAAGCTTACTGTGATCAAGCTCAGCTTGTGGCCCCAGCAAGGGAGTTCCCCCTGGATCATCTTCCTTAGACAGAGGAAAGAGCTGAGCCACAAGTGATGTCAGCTCAATCAATGCCCCCTCTTATAGTTCTTAGCAGTGACCTGGGTGGTGAGGCAGCCTTAAGGGGAACCTGATTAATAGGGATGAGAGACACTGGGAAGTGGGGAAGGTGCACAGGCTGGGAGCCCCATGAGCAGAATCGACAAGGAGGCATCCGATTACATGCTGGGGTTATTACCTTGGGGAGAGGGAACTGGACAAGCCTGCGTTTCCATTATGCAAAGAAAGGGCTTTTCAAGTAAATTTCCATTTAAGTAGGAGTTTAGACCGTGAAGATGGGGCCATAATAGCTCTGATGGGCACCATAGCTATTAAAAATACATTTTCCCCTGCGCTCAGGCTGCCTTGTCATCTTCTTACCATTTATCCCCAGACGACTGTGACTTGACCGTGCCCAGCCATCTGGGAAGCAGGTTACCATTGATCTCTATTTTCAACTTTCAAATTCTTCGGCATACACAGTGGATAAAATTCACATGGTTGACACAGCCCTCTGATGTTCCAGAATGTGACATAACCTAAAGGTTGGGTTGGGGAAGGAGGGGCATGGTGGGCAGAAGGAAAGCTCTCTGTTCGTTAGTCATTGTCGGGCTCCTATCTCTCCTTATACCACCTTGTGCCGCACAGTCTCCATTTGGGTCCTCGGACATACATGATGTGCTTTTAGTTCAAGGCACTCAATCTATTGGTTCTGCTGCCTGGATTCTTCCCCTGCGCTACCAGGCTCACTCTTACCTATGCTTCAGGTTTCTGTTGGAACCCGATTACTTCACTGAAGCCTTCTTGGTAGACTTCCCCGGCCAGGTGAGGGCCTCATGTCTGTTCTATATTGTTACATAATAATCTGCTCCTGCCGAGCTCTCAGAATTCTCTACTTTCAGATGGACTCAGCCTTGCCTGGAGCCGGTTTTGCGTTTCAGTCGGTTGTCCTGCTGCTGGCGCGCTGGCGGGCTTTGCAGAGCCTCAGCCAGAATGGCAGGGGAAGCAGGGGCAGAGTGATGTCTGGCCGAGCTAAGAAGTGAACCTGGTGCCTGCTTATGTAGTGTCTGCAGGGCAGCAAAAGGGCAAAGGGCAAACCTGCATGGTCTCTTATGGCTAAGGCTCACAAATGACATCACTCCCTGTTAGCGTAATCTCTTGGTTGGAGCAAGTCACAGAATTAATGGAGACTCAAAGGAACTGATGCAAATTCACCTCCGGAGACAAAGTCACACTATAAAGGGGCACATAAGCAAGATCGGGAGGACTTGTGGTCTCTTTGCTCCCAACCTAGCACTGGCCTCCCTTGTAGCTTTTCCCTCCATGCGTCTCTTATAACTGTTTTCAGTTTTTGTTGTTGTTTTGGAAGACCTTAAACTCCTGCCTCCACACCCTACGTGCCGGGATTACAATCACATCACCACATCTGGCTTGTTTTTGTTATTTTTGAGACAGAGTCTTACTCTGTATCCCAGACTCCTCTGGAACTCACTGTAGAATGCAGGCTAGCCCCCAGTTCACAGCCTACTTCAGCTTCCCAAATGTTGGGAGTGTAGACAAGAGCCATCATATGCAGCCTCTAACTATTATTACTGCAGAGTTCCTTGTGGGGTTGTTTATTGTCTTTCTCCCTCATGATACAGAAATGTTTGCAAATGTGGATTCATCTTGCGCTTCGATCTATCCCAAGAGCTTGCGTAGGTAAGCGGTTATTGAATAAATAGACCACATGCAGACACACACACACACACACACAGCCCAAAAGTCACTGACTGTGAACTGAGAACTGACTTAGGGACCCGGGAACTGACTTGCTGGTAACTGACTGTTCTTTCTTTCCTTATGGAGTTTAGACTTAGTGAGTTCTTTCCGGCAGCAGCCAGCTCCCACTGTATATTGGTCTCAGGACTTTTGAGCTAAAGTGTTTCTAATTCAGCAGGCAGACTGGAGGGATAAAGGGAAGAGCTCCACCTGCCGGCGGGAACCAGGATTACAAAAGGAGACAGCACTGGAATTTTGCTCAGGATCTCAGGTACCATCAACCTTGTGCACATGACAACGGAAGCAGTTTCCAGGCCTGGTTTCTTTACTTCAGAATGTGTGGACAGTCCCCATATTATGTCATCCTGCTTTCTCTTTCTTTTTTTGTCATCCTGTTCTTTTGAAGAATACCAGGATCTCCTAAGTGTATACCTCTCTCATTGTCATGACGAATCTACAAGATGGGCTTTTTAGCATCTGAAAAAGAACACAAGGTCTATTTCATAGCAGCCAATAACATTTGAAAACAATTTGTAAATGGCAACTATAAATAAGAAGGAATAGTATCGACCAGCAGGTTGGCTCAGTGAGTAAAGGTGCTTTTCAAAGAACCCGATGATCGAGTTAGCGCCCTGCAACCCACTTGGTGGAAGGAGAGAACTGACCCCCAAAGGTTATCCTGTGACCTCCACAAGTGTGCCACAGCAGGTGCACACCCACACATGTAACCACAAGCACAAACAATTAATTACAAATGTAAGGAAAATTTAAAAATAGCAATATCACGAACTTAATGTTATAAAAATAGAGTGGAAGAATACAGACATTCGGGTGCAGGCCTTGAGGTCACCTCACCTAAATTATCACCTGAGGTTGTTCTCTACTGTGTGATATGGAGATAAGGACACTTGTTTGGAGGAGGCCAAAAGGATCACCTATGTCAAGGTCTTCTGCGATGATCCCTGAGCCTTAGGTGCAGGAGTTGTGTTCTAGATGTTATCGGCTGGGGCTGGGTACCACAAGAGCTCTTGTTCTCTGCCTTTTGATTGGCTGTGGTTTTCTTTAATAATCTTTATCTGTTGAAAAGAGAAGTTTCTTTAAAATTATTTCAAAGGTAGGCACGGAGCTGGTGGAGATGGTTCAGTGAGTTAAAGTACTTGCTGCCAAGCCTGACCACCTGAGTTCAACCCCAGGACCTACACATGGTGGAAGACGGGAAGTCACTCCCTACAAGTTGTCCTCTGACCTACACAGACACACACACACACACACACACACACACACACACACACACACACACACACGAGACACTAAATAAATAAATGTAATAAAGAAAGGTTAAAGCCAGGTGTGATGGCATATATCTATTAATTGCAGTACTTAGGAGGTAGCGGCAGGAAGATTAGGAGTTCAGAGTTATTCTTGGCTACATTGGGAGGAGTTCAAAACCAGACTGTACAACATGAGATTTTTGTCTCAAAATGAAAAGCTGGAAATCAATTTTCGGTAAAATGTTATTGTAAATTTAAATTTTATCATTAAAAATTGAATTATCTTTTCACCCCCTTATCAAATAAATGTCTGTGAGTTTGAGGCCAGCCTGGTCTACACAGAGAATTCCAGGACAACCAGTGCTACAAAGAGGACTTTTATCTCAAAAAGACCCCAAACTAAACCCAAACAAAGAAAAAAATCCAAAGAATAATAAACTAGCTCAAAAATTTCCCAAGGTGTTTTAGTTAATTTTCTATTGCTGTGAAGAGACATGGTAATCAAGGCAATTTATAAAAGAAAGCACTTATTTGAAGCTTACAGTTTCAGAGAGTTAGAATCCACAGCCATTACTCATGGCAGCAGCGGACAGGCATGATGTTGGTGCAGTGGTTGAGAGCTGACTCCTTGGTGCACAAGCAGGAGGCACAGACAGAGAGCTAACTGGGACTGGTGTGGGTTTTTGAAACCTCAGAGCCCTCCCCAGTGACACACCTCCTCCAGCAAGACCGCAGCTCCTAATCCTTTGCAAACAGCTCCACCAACTGGGGACCAGGTATTCCAACACATGAGCCTATGGGGGTCATTCTCATTCAGACCACTACAGAAGGGAATTGGTGAGCTTCTACTGATATTACTAGGTGAATTAAAAAAAATCCCTTTATGTTCCTCCAGGCTAGTCTAGAACTTCTGGGCTCATGCAATCCTCCTTTCTCAACTCCCAGAAGAATAGGACTACAGGCATGTGCCACCACATCTGGCTATATGAAAGACTCTTAGCTTAAAGAAAATGTCAGTGATGCTTAGCAGTACACATCTGTAATTTCAGCACATAGTAGGTGGAGGCAGGAAGATTAGGAGTTCAAGGCCAGCCTGAGCTCCATGAGAACCTATCCCCACAAATCAATCAAACAACAAAGAAATGTTAAGTATCTTCCTGTAATTTGGGGTGGGGGGTGCTAAGGATTGAACCAGGGCAAGATTTATCCCTACAGCACTCTGCATGTGATAGTTAAGAGTATCTAGTTTATAATTGAAAAATTTTCCCGAGCCTGATATTGTTTTCTTATCTATAAAACTGTGGCGACAGAAGGATAGAAATACCATAGCTCTGCTTTTAGAATTTAATCAGATTATATTTGTAGAAGTACACAACACTTCATCAGGTAACCTCTCAATCAATATTGACTGCTTTTTCCCTGTTGGGTCAAAACGGAGGGTGATAAATAGGAATGATTTTCCACGCGGGGTAGTGCATCTTAATATACTTCAAGGAAAAGCCCCAGGGGAATCTGAGAATTCGTTCCAAAATACATCCATCATTGCCATCCCCAGGCAAAGAATCTTCCCATAAGCCACACCCCTTTCATCTTTCGTTAAAGATAAAACCGCTAAGGTGCATAGCTCTCGCTCTTCTCCATCTTTTCTTGCTACGAGACCTCAGGCCCCCACCCATCAAGTCCTTTATTTATCTCCCCTTTCGAGTTCTAATTTACCTCCCTCAATATCTCTTGCCAATCAGGGTGTAATTGTCTCTTTCTCCCCACCCCGCCCCACAGTGCCTTTTCGGCCCATTACGAAGAAGGTTTGTGACTGGTTGTTTCGGAGCAAGGCTAAGCCAATGAGAGGCAGACCTTTGCGGCTTTGCCGAGCAATTATTGTCGACGCTGATTGGCTGGAGCGGCCGGGGGAGGAAAATGGCTGCGAGTACCTCGGTAGTCTCTGTTGCCGCGGCGGGAGCCGCGGTACCGGGCGTGTCCCCTAGTGCGGATTTCTCAGACTTGCGAGAAATTAAGAAGCAGCTGCTGCTCATCGCGGGGCTCACTCGGGAGCGGGGCCTGCTTCACAGCAGCAAATGGTGAGAGGTCGCTGTCGGATGGGGCGGTGCTGGATCTCGGCCTCGGGGGGGCAGCTCGCGTGGCTGATTTAGTTTGCGTGGTGTTCCAGGTCCGCGGAGTTGGCCTTCTCTCTGCCCGCCTTGCCTTTGTCCGAGCTGCAGCCGCCGCCGCCTCTTACAGAGGTAAGGACGTCGTTACAGTGGCGTTCCCTAGCCACAGAGGGATGCGGCCCAAGAGGTCCTCAGCGCCCTGTCACTGGAGGAGAGCCCGTTCGTTGCTCGGTGGAAAGATGTAGCTGAAACACTAGCGTTTGAACTGGGCCATACGAGCGAGTTCATGTGTGGGGGTTGCTTGTGCCTTGGAAGATGTAGTCTGTGCTGTTACTTAAGCTGGGGAGAATTGGTAAACAATTATTTGAGATTTCAGCCTTGATGGGGTTGAAGGGATGGCTCAATGGTTAAGAACCTCTGTTCGATTTCCAGCACCCTCATCAGGCGTCTCAAAATCTCTTGCAACTCCAGCTCTTCAGGGGATCCCACACCGTGTTCTCCACGGGTACACACATCTATGCGGTATATGGATACACATGCATACACATAAAGAAAAAGAAATCTTTCTTAAAAAAATTCATCCTTGGCCTGGAGAGATGGCTCATCAATTAACAGCACTTGCTTCTCTCCAAGAAGAGCTGGATTTGATTCCTAGTATCCACAGAGGCAGCTAACAAGTTACCTGTAACAAAGTTCCGGGGAGATCTTTGGCGTGGGACGGCACCAGGCATGCATGAGGTGCGCAGACACATGCAGGCAAACCACTCACACACAGAAAACAAAACAAAACCAACCCCTGGAGCCTTTAGGGTGTGAGGTCAACCCGGACAATGCTAATAAGAAACATGAAATAAAGTTTTTGCAATAGAATAAAATCATTCTTCCACACTGTAGCTCTTCGCTGGAAATTGATTAAGAGTCTATCACATGCTTTTAACCCCACTCAGGAGGCAGAGGTAGGCAGGTCTCTGCGTTTGAGGACAGCCTGGTCTACAGAGCAAGTTCCAGGACAGCCAAGGCTACACAGAGAAACCCTGTCTCAGCCCCCTCCTCCGAAAGTGTTCTAGGCACATAGGGTTCAGTAAAATTAACCATTCTCATTAGCAGCAGGAGGTAGAGTGCAGGCGACTTGCAAGAAGGTTTTCTTCTGTATTTCAGGCATGTTCTCCACTAAAACCATCAATGTTGGCAGGTGGCAAGCTTTCTGCAGCTGGGTGTGGTGGCTTATGCCTGTTATCGCAACACTTGGGGTATTGAGGCACGCACATGCACAGCACATTAGTGCCTGGTGCCTATGGAAGTCAGCAGATGGCGTCAGATCCCCATTAAGCTGCCTCGTGGGTGCCGAGATCCAGACTCAGGCCCTCTGCAGGAGTAGCCGCCAGTCCTCATACCCACTGAGCCATCCCTCCAGCCCCACTCTTTGTTTTGAAATGGGATCTCACTGAGGGGCATTTTTTGAGACTAGGTCTCATTATGTAGCCTTGTGTGCTGGACAGTTTAATGTCAACTCGATGTGGGAGGGTCCAGTCCATTGTGAGTGTGCCATCCCTGGGCTGGTAGTCGTGGGTTCTGTAAGGAAGCACGATGGGCAAGCCAGTAAGCAGCACCTGCCTCTATGTTCTGCCCTGCTTGAGTTCTTGAGTTCCTTCCCTCACTGCTTTGATGATAGGGAACTGTCAGTGAGATAAACCCTTCGGTGTTCCATCACAGCAGCAGTAACCTGGAGACACCCAGGCTGGCCTCGGAGCTCACAGAGATCTGCCTGCCTTTGCCTCTCGATTGTTGGGATTCAAGGTGTGTACTACCATGTCATGTATTGATCAGAAGATGACTTTTGGGAGTTGGTTCTCTCCTTCTACTATGTGGGTTCTTGGCATCAAATTCATGTTTTCAGACTTGGTGCCAGGCTCCTTTACCCATTGAGTCATCTTGCTGCTTCCAAATTTAAAGACCATATAGTCCAAGTAGTAAAATTTTCTGAGTTACATAGGTGCATGGAATATTATTTTATGTGTGTATGTTTATACAGTTTTGCATAACCATTTTGGTAGTATTTGCTGGTCTCAGACTTAATATATACACCAGCTTGGACTTGGGCTTTTAGTGATCCTCTTTCCTCTGCCTACTGAGTGCTGAGATTATGAGCACCATATCTGCCCTGGATGAATTTCATTATGATTTACATACATATATATATATATATATATAGTGTGTGTGTATATGTACACACACACGTGAGTGCATGCCATGGCACATATATGGAGGTCAGAAGATAGCCTGCAGGAGTAGATGCAGTTTTCCTGTCCTGCAGCCACTCTCAAATAATCACTCATAGGCTTAATATAAATGATAAATGCTTGGCCAATAGCTCAGACTTGTTACTAACTAGCACTCACAACTTAACCCATTTCTATTAGTCTAATGCTACCCCAAGGCTCTTGGCTTTTACCTCTTATCATATTTTGAATGTCTTGACTCATTGTCCAACTGGCTGGCGACTTCTCTTAACTCCACCCTTCCTCATCTCATCATTCTCATTTTGACTTTCCCACCTAATTTTATCCTGTTTAGCTATTGGCCAGTCAGCTTGTTTATTAAACCAATTATAGTAACATATTCACACAGTGTACAGAAGGATTATTCCATAGCCTGCAGGGGTTGGTTCTCCTACTGTGTGGGTCCTGGGAATTGACTCAGGTTTTCAGGCTTGGTGGCAAGTGTTCTTAACCATCTGAGTCATCTTGCTGGCCCCAACAAACCCAGACTTGTGTGTGACAAGCAGGCATATTCACCATTATAATAATGAGAATGACCTTTTTTACTCCCCTCAAGATACCGTTTTCTCTTCTCCCTGCCTATCCCCTTTTCTTTTTGTTCCTTTTGACTTCCTCCCCTCTTCTCTTGTGACATGGGGCCTCTTGTTGCCCAGGTTGTCTTGAGACTTGCTGTAAAGCTGAGGATAACCTTGAATTCATCTTCCTGCTTCTAACTCCTAAGTATTGGGATTATAGGCATACCCTGGGGTTACAGGTGTAGGCTGCTATGTCTGGTGTTTGTGTGAGCTCTGGGAATGCAAATTCAGGTCATAATGTGTGTGTGGCAGATACTTTACTCATTGAGCCAATCCCCCAGACCCCATCCTATCTACCTTCCTTCCTTCCTTTCTTCCTCCCTCCCTCTCTCCCTCCCTCCCTCCCTCTCCTTCCTTCCTTCCTTCCTTCCTTCCTTCCTTCCTTCCTTCCTTCCTTCCTTCCTTTCTTTCTTTCTGAGACAGAATGTCATTATATAGCATTGGCTGTCCTGAATCTCAGTCTATAGTCCGTGCTTGGTTTGAAGTCACAGAGATCTGCCTGCCTCTGCCTCCCGAGTGCTGGGATTTTATTTAAAAAAAAATACTTTGGAAAAAAAGTTCTTTGCCTTTACAGGTGATACACGTATTAAAAACTACTGTATAAATGCATGTATTTGCATATTTTGGGGGAGGAGAAATAGTTAATCTTTTCCTATATCTTGAAATTAATGAATATGCTTTTTAAGGTGAACTTTGGCTGTCTTAGTCTTACCCACTCACACAACCTTGTTTCTTCTAGGAGGATGCCCAGGATGTGGATGCCTACACCCTGGCCAAGGCCTACTTTGATGTTAAAGAGTATGATCGGGCAGCACATTTCCTGCATGGCTGCAATAGCAAGAAAGCCTATTTCCTGTATATGTATTCCAGATACCTGGTGAGGTTCACTTTAAGGTGTTATTCTGCCTTTAGTGAAACATCTGTATTTAGAACCAAGAGGAAAAATTTTAATTAAAAATAAATTATATATACATATGTGTATATGTATGTATGTGTGTGTGTATATATATATATGTATGTGTGTCATGGGTGGGCTTGATACAAGCAGAGGCCTGAAGAGGAATTAAGATGGTTAAGAGCTGCTATGTGTATGCTGGGATTTGGATCTAGGCCATCTGGAAGAGCAGCCAGTGCTCTTGACCACTGAGTCATTTTTCCAACCTTGAAAAAATTTAATTTTTAAATACCTAGGTAGTAGGTCACCAAGTGAATATGCTAAATGACAATATTGCAGTAATGATAATAATGATGATGATGATGATGATAATGATAATAATAATAATAATAATAATAATAATAATAATAATAATGAAAGCCAGGCCTGGTGGTGCATACCTTTAATTCTAGCACTTGGGAGCCAGAGGCAGGTGGATCTTTGTGAATTTCTAGCAGACTAGGGCTACACAAAGTCTTAAAAAAAAAAAAAAGAGTAACAAAGTTTAAAAAAATAACAACATAAAAAATGTAGGTAGGATATTACTAACAGGATGACTGTTTTCTTTGTGTTATTGTATTGATACTACTGCTTAAGAATTGGTAGGGTGTGGTGGTGTCTATAATCTCCATATTCTAGATGCAGAGAGCTAAGGATCCCAGCAAGTTCAAGGCTATCTTGGTCTGCACAGTGACGTAGTGAGTTCCAGGCCAGGTAGTGGTAGAGATCCTAACTCAAAACAAAAGGCCTGAAAGCAGGACATGATGGTACACATGTAGAATCCTAGTACTTGGAATGCCAACGCAGAAGGAATAAGAGTTTGAGAACAGTTTGCGCTACATAGTATGATTCTGTCTCAGTAAACAAACAAAAAACAAAAAAATAAAGGAACCCCCACCCTAAAAATTTTACAATTGAGTTAAAAAAAAAGTCTCAGTTGATTTAAAGTTTTATAAACTCACTTAACACTTATTTGTAGTGTATTTGTTACTTTGTTAAAGTTTTGATAAAAAGGACAGTGCAGCCTGTGTGGCAGCACACGCTGTGATCCCAGCACTCAGGAGGCAGTGCAGCCTTGTGTGGCAGCACACACTTGTAATCCCAGCACTCAGGAGGCAGAGGCAGGGGGTCTCCTACTTCAAAACCTCCTGCTCTGTATTGGAAAGTTCAGGTCAGCTATGGCTATAATAGTGAGAACCTGCCTCAGAAAACCTAAATAAATAAGAAATGACAATGTAAGTAAAATTAATATTGTATTTGGAATTGTCTTGGATACTGTCCTACTGTGTAACACAGCCCAGGCTGCCCTGGAACCGTTGTCCTGCCTGTACCTCTTCCGGGTGCCAGGTTTACAGGCTTGTACTACCACATACAGCCTTTCTTTGGTTCTCTCTCTCTCTCTCTCTCTCTCTCTCTCTCTTTCTTTCTTTTTTGTTTCTTTCCTTCCAAGACTGTGTTTCTGTGTGTTGCCTTAAACATTTTGGAACTCATTCCATAGACCAGGCTGGCCTTGAACTCACAGAGATCCACCTGCCTCTGCCTCCTGAGTGCTGGGATTAAAGGCGTGTGCCACCACCGCTCTGATGGATTCTCATATTTTTAACTGTCTATAATTCATCATTTAAGTCTTTGGTGCTCAGTGTACTCCACATTTAGCCAGTGGGAACACCTGAATGAATGGTTGTTTATAAGGCAAGTGTTATTTTGTGAAGACTTTAGTTAGCCTTGTAGATAGAGTCAGGCTGCTGCTTTTAGGAAGCATTTAGAATAAGGTGAGAAACCTGTTTATTGATTCTCCCCCTCTCTTACAGTCTGGAGAGAAAAAGAAGGATGACGAGACAGTTGATAGCCTAGGTATGTGTTTTTCTTTTCCTGTCTGCATACTTAGATGCCATATGGGCTATTGCAGGGACCATAAGTAGACTCCATGGCTCATATTTACCTCAGCTTCGGGCTGTCCACCCAGCTCCACCTCTTGCTTGCTGCTTCCCTTAACCCATACTTGTTTTCTGCAACCTAAGGTGAACAATTCAGCTTTAATCAAAACTTGTGATTTGTAAACATTGATAACCTATGGCTGCACACCAGCCATCATCTCGAGTAAATGGGTTGTGTGAGGGGTTGCAGGGATAATTTTGGTTGATGGTAACAGAAATATATGTGTGTGTTTGAGGATGAAAAGTTCTTTCTCTCCTAGGACCCCTAGAAAAAGGACAGGTGAAAAACGAGGCTCTCCGAGAGCTGAGAGTGGAGCTCAGCAGGAAGCACCAGGCCCGGGGACTCGATGGGTTCGGCCTTTACCTGTGAGTGTTACCAGGGTTGGCGCTTTCAGCAGTGTGTTTGCCCCTTGAGGAGAGGAGAAGGGAGGAGACATTCTCAGGCTTTAACCTCCCTGGTGGCTCTGACTTTCTCTCCCAGGTATGGGGTGGTGCTTCGGAAACTGGACTTGGTGAAAGAGGCCATTGATGTGTTTGTGGAGGCTACCCATGTTTTGCCTTTGCACTGGGGAGCCTGGTTGGAGCTGTGTAACCTGATTACAGACAAAGAGATGGTGAGTGGACATGAGCTTCATAGGGAAACGGTAGCCTGGTAGTATTGGGGAGAACGTGCTCTCACTGTGAACGTGGTTCAGAGCTGGCTCTTTGCAGTTCCCCAGCCCCTCCACTGTTCTGTTTGTGGGAACTTGCTAGGTAGCTTGGGTTTATTTAACCTGGTGGTTCTTCTGCCTTCACGTACCTACCTCCCTGGCAGCACAGGTGTGTACTCTCATGCCTGGCTTTTTGTTTGTTTGAGACAGAGGCTCTCTATGTAACCCTGGCTATCCTGAAACTCGGTGTAGACCAGGCTGCCTCTGTCTCCCGTGTGCTGGGATTAAAGGTATGTGCCTTTATGCCCTGCCCTGAAATCTTTTTTATTAGTTTCTGTCTGTGAATTTTGTTTAGTATTCATTTTGTCCTTTAGTAGTTGATAGAAGAACACACTTCCTTTTGTTGCTCCTAAATTGCTAAAGGTAGACCAGGCATGGTGGTGAGCGCCTTTAATCCCAGCACCTGGGTCTGTAAGGATAGTTCAAGGCATCCTTATCTGTGTATTGAATTCCAGGCCAGCCAGGATTAAGACCTTGTTTTAAAAACTACAAAAACTAAAGGTGGGTACATTCTTCTGTTCCCCCAACAATGGTTTGTACTGCTAAGTCAGTGTCTGAAAATGTATCTTTATTTGTATTCTCCCTACATGAGGCTTCCCTTGAAATAAAATTATGCAAAAGCAATTTTTTCATCTTGCATATCAGAATCTCTTTTTTTTCTTTTTATTTATTATGTATACAGTGTTCTATCTGCATGTATGCCTACTCGCCAGAAGAGGGCACCAGATCTCATTACAGATGGTTGTGAGCCACCATGCGGTTGCTGGGAATTGAACTCAGGACCTCAGGAAGAGCAATCAGTGCTCTTAACCTCTGAGCCATTTCTCTAGCCCTCTCTCTTCTTTTTCCTATCAGATTTTTTCTTCCTTCCAGCTTGATCATTATTACTGTCACTACTCAAGATACCCTAAGTTTGTGTAGGGGTGGTTCCTATTGGTTCTGGACATAGTAGGCATTAATTCTAGATCCTTCCCTGAGCTGAGAATGAGAAAGCTCTCCACCACTGACTTGCATCGTAAGTCCAAGACATCTAGTCTGTCACCTCCTTTTCTCCTGTCCCTCTTTGCTGGGATAAAGCGGTGCTGTGTTTGCTTTTCTATGGAAATCTTTCTCTTGGTTGCTTGTCACCTCTCTTAGCATCTCAGATCCGGATTACTTAATTAATAATAGATACTTTCTCTCTAGCTTCTGGCTTACAACACTCTTCCATTTCTAAGTTATCCAGTTTCTAAAATTCCTTTATAAAGAGTGTTTAAAAAAGATTTATTTAGTTTTATATGTACAGGTATTTGCCTGGGTGCATGTATGTGCACAGTATGTGTGCATGGTGCCCAAGGAAGTCAGAAGAAAGCATCTGAATCTCTGGAATTATAGGAACCTGTGAGCCACCCTGTGGGTGTTGGGACAGAACCCAGGTCTGCTGCAAGAGCACCCTCACCCCTCAGAGTGATCCCTTTATGTAGCCTGGCTGACCTGAGCTCTCTATGTAGACCAGGATATCACAGAGATCCTCTTACTTTACCTCCCAAGGAAGAGACAGGGTTTCTCAGAGTAGGTCTGCTGTACTGGAATTTGCTGTGTAGTTCAGGCTGGCCTTGAACTCGCCACGATCCTCCTGAGTGGTGCTAGGATTAAAAATGTGCACCACCACACATAGCCCCCCCCCCCTTTTTTTGGTTTTTCGAGACAGGATTTCTCAGTAGCTCTGGAGCCTGTCTTAGGACTTACTCTGTAGATCAGGCTGGCTTCAAACTTACAGAGAATCGCCTGTGTCTGCCTCCCAAGTGCTGGGATTAAAGGCATGCACCACCACCGCTTAAAAAGATGATCTCTCTGTTAAGACTAGGCTGACATCAGATTCATGGCTGTCTTTCTGTCTCAGCTTCCTGGGTACTGGAATTACAAGAAGGAGACATCTTAAAACACTTTGAGCAGAAATTTTCAGTAGTTTCTTAACTTATCTTGTTTTCTAGTGTGTGATGGGGTCTACTTTTTTTGACACAAAGCTTCCTTAGACAAAGCTAGTTTCTTTGTTTTAATCACTGTACTCTTATTGTAGCCCTTGCCTGGAATGCTGTTTCCTCTCTTATCTCTATTCTATTTAGATTCTGCTTATTCTCAAGTTTTGTGGGTTTTGTTTCTTTAAGTCTATCCTACTGGGCCATTCTCTCCTAATTATGCTTCTAAGTCAAATTCAGTGGGATTACCCTGTATTTATTTGTAGATGTTCTATTAAGATTTTTAGTGATGAATCCTTTTGGAACGTAATGATCTTTAGTGTTGTTTTGGGAGAAAGACCAGATTATACTAAGTGTGTCCCTCTCTCCGGGTGCTAGCTGAAGTTCCTGTCTTTGCCTGACACCTGGATGAAAGAATTCTTCCTGGCTCATATATACACAGAGTTGCAGCTGATAGAGGAGGCCCTGCAGAAGTATCAGCATCTCATTGATGTGGGCTTCTCCAAGAGCTCATACATTGTTTCCCAGATTGCAGTTGCCTATCACAATATCAGAGGTGAGTGAACAAGGGTGCTGGAGTGCCCACAGACTCAGGCTGCAGTTAGTTGGGCTTTGAACTCTGCCTTCTTTTTTTTTTTTTTTTTTTTTTCAGATATCGACAAAGCCCTTTCTATTTTTAATGAGCTGAGGAAACAAGATCCTTACAGGATTGAAAACATGGACACATTCTCCAATCTTCTTTATGTCAGGGTAATTTGTTCCTCTTGATTGAGCTTGATGAAGCTCCTGGATTAGATATCATGTTTGCATTAGCTAAAGAATTAACACCTTCTGGGTGTTTCATCAGGCTCACATGATCTTCCTCTTTCTTCCCAGAGTATGAAGTCTGAATTGAGTTATCTGGCACATAACCTCTGTGAAATTGATAAATACCGAGTAGAAACGTGCTGTGTAATTGGTGAGAGTTGGCTACTTTTTTCTTTTAAGATCTCCCCCCCCATCTCTTTGTTGAGACAAAGTCTCTATATGTAGCGCTGGAAATTGCTGTGTAGACCAGGTTGGCCTTGGACTCACAGAGATCTGCCTGCCTCTGCCTCCGAGCTGCTGGGATTAAAGGCGTGCGCCACCACCATTGTTCTGAAAATTATAGTTCTTTTAGTTCTATAACTTTCAGGACAGTGAACCCCACTGGAGGAAGTGGGTCACGGGGGAGGAGGGCGTAGTGCTGGGATTAAAGGCGAGCACCACCACCATGCAGCTATTTTTTTTCTGTTTTTAATTTTAAATTTTATGTGTGTAGATGTTTTGCTTGCATGTATATATATGTACCATGTGTATACCTGGTTTCTGTAGAGACCAGAAGAGGGCTTGGTCCTTGGACCTGGAATTATAGGCAGTTGTGAGCAGCCATGTGGGTGCTGGACATTGAATTTAGGTCCTTTGGTACAGCAGTGCTCTGAACTGATGAGCCCCATCCTAGAGGTGTTTTGAAAGAGGATCTCTCACCCTAGCCCAGAATGACCTAGGACCTTTTAGCCCTTACTGGCTTGTAACTCATGGTGGTTTTTCTGCTTCTGTTTGTGCTCACGCCTTGGCCTGTGAGGGCAGGTGCCCACAGAGTCTATATGTGTCAGATCATTCTGGGCCTCACGACACAGGCGCCCTCTAATGAGTGTGCACCCTTAGCCTAGCTGCTGAGGCGCCGCTCCAAGAACTCCCTTTGGAGTTAGCTTCATCCTGCTTCAGCTTGGAAAACCAGTGGAGGATGACCCTGAACTGCTGATTCTACCACCTCCCAGAGGCCAAGCTCACAGGCATGTGCTACCCCGCCCAGCTAGTATTTGGTTGTTTTCCAGACAGGATCCATATCTACAATTCACTGTGTGACTGTGGGTGACCTTAGCCTCCTGACTGCTCTCGAGCATTGAGATTGCAGGTGTAGGTGTACTCGCTTTGTTTTTTTTTTTTTGTTTTGTTTTTTTTTAAAGACATAGTCCATCTACAGAGCCCTGACTTTCCTGGAACTGACTATGTAGACCAGGCTGACCTAGACCTCAGAAACATCCTCCTGCCTCTGCCTCCTAAGTACTGTGTTTAAAGGCATGAACCATTTTCCCTGGTGGCAAAGATATTCTTATAGAGGGCATGAAATCCTTTTGCTTTAAAGCTTCTAGGTGAACATGAAATTGAGTTTGAACGTAAATAATCAGACATAGAGTAGAAACAGTGAATATAATTAATTTCTAATAAAACTATTTTAAAAACATACCAGGAATTTTTGTTGTTATCTTACTAAAATGGAATCTTTTATACAATAACTTCAAATTTTCATTATTTTATTTAACAATATCTCATGTTCTCTGCAAGTTAATATATATTGAAATCTATGTTTGATTGGCTTATTGTGTACATATAATTTATACATAAGGGGAATTTTATTTTGATTTTTGAGGTAAGGTCTCAACCTATAGTCTAGCCTGGACTGGAATTGACTGTGTGGCCCAAGGTGACCTGCAGCTCTAGGTCACCCTCCTAAGTGGGGTCACTGCATCCAACCAAAGGGGGCGGTTGTGGAATTTTGTTTTGGTTGTTGCGCTTTTCCTCTTTATTATACTTGTTTGAGTGTGTTTTCATCCCATATATAACAGTGGTTCTCAGCCTTCCTAGTGCTGTGACCCTTTAATACAGTTTCTCATGTTGTGATCCCCTAGCCCTAAATTTTGTTTTGTTTTGTTTTGTTTTTCGAGACAGGGTTTCACTGTAGTTTTAGAGCCTATCCAGGCTGGACTTGAACTCACAGAGATATGCCTGCCTCTGCCTCCTGAGTGCTGGGATTAAAGGCGTGCGCCACCACTGCCCAGCTTAAAATTCTTATATTACAAAATGTATGTAAGTGCTATATCTGTATAAGATAAAATAAAGAAATGAGGGGAACAGTTTTTAATTTTTTATGTTTATGTTAATTTATTTTTAAGGGTTTTTTTATGTTTATCAGTGCTTGCCCATATGTATTTATATACGTATGTCATGCCTAGTACAAAAGGAGGCTAGAAGATAGTATCATGTCCCCTGGCACTGGAGTTACAGATGGTTGTGAGCTGCCACATGGGTTTTGGGAATTGAACTCAGGTCCTCTGAAAGAGCAGCCAGCGTTCTTAAGCCACTGAACCATCTCTCCTGCCCCTTTATTTTTATTTATGTGTACTTGTGTGTGTGTGTGTGTGTGTGTGTGTGTTTACTGTGAATCATTTTGTTTTTTCTTTATCAGGCAATTATTATAGCTTACGCTCCCAGCATGAGAAAGCAGCCTTATATTTCCAGAGAGCTCTAAAGCTGAACCCTAGGTATCTCGGGGCCTGGACGTTGATGGGGCATGAGTACATGGAAATGAAAAACACCTCTGCTGCTATTCAGGCTTACCGGTGAGTGTCCAGTTGGGTTGGAGGTGTGAGTGGAACAAAAGGAGCCTCCGCTAAGCCTATGTGTTGCTAACCTTAATTCTTTTGCCATGTTTCTGTCTGTTTTGTCTATTTCTTAGACATGCCATTGAGGTCAACAAGAGAGACTACAGAGCTTGGTATGGCCTTGGACAGACCTATGAAATCCTTAAGATGCCATTTTATTGCCTTTATTATTATAGACGGGCCCACCAGCTGCGGTAAGTTTCTTGACAGTGTGGAAAGGGTTGATATGATACCAACTCTCTCTCTCTCTCTCTCTCTCTCTCTCTCTCTCTCTCTCTCTCTCTCTCTCTCTCTCTCAGAACTAAAGGGTGTGGGTCTGGTCATTTTTACTTAGTTTCTCTACTAGTGGGTTTATGGAATAAATTATAAACACAAAGTAATGTAATTAAATGAAGCATTGACTGAAGAACAGTCCTTGCATAGACTGGGAATAGTGTGAAATAGTAGAGACTAAGCTTTCAAGTGATGACTTGAGGTTTTGGTAGTCTTTGCTCTGACTGTTTGTTACCCTTTTTCATAGTCCCAATGATTCTCGTATGCTGGTTGCCTTAGGAGAATGTTATGAGAAGCTCAATCAACTAGTGGAAGCCAAAAAGGTACCTCAAATTTCAGCCTGGAGAATTTGAGCAGAAATCTGTTGTTCAGAAGGACATTGAGCTATACAGTGCTGTAGTACCCCCCCCCCCCACACGTATTCTGATCTGTGTTTAGCAAAGTCTGAATATTTTGTAGGTGCATAGGGTAAAAGAAATGTAGGCTGAGATTATCAGTGTGGATGTCTACATGTATAGCCTGGACCTATGTAACAGGAAAAACACTCTGTATTGTGTAAGCCTGTGTTTATGTGACTAGTTGTTCCACATGGGCAGTAGTCAGAAGTGACCAGTCTATTCCTCGACAGTGCTACTGGAGAGCATATGCTGTGGGAGATGTGGAGAAGATGGCTCTCGTGAAGCTGGCAAAGTGAGTGGAAGGTTTCTGATACTTGTGTTGGTTTTCCTGAGGTTGTATCATATGAGTGTGGGCGCGGAGCGGGGTGTGGGACACTGGTTCTGCAGTTGCTCACGGCTCTTTTCTCTATGTTGTAGATGAACCCAGGACCTTATACATGCTAGGCATGAAGTTATATTCTGGCTTTAGCCTCTTGACTCTACAGAGTTCCACTTCACCTTGAATTGGAATAGATTTCCTATTAGGCAAGAGATGAAAAATGAACTGAAAAAGATCAGAGTGGACTAGAAGTGTAGTTGAGTGGTCGAGGACTCGCCTAGCATGCATCAGGGCCTGTGTGCATGGGAGAATTGCTTAGAAGTAGTCAGCTGTTGGCTATCGCTTTCATTCTTACTAGTGTTAGCAGGAAATTTTTGCAAGGGTATATTATCCAATTATCAGTTTAAGTCAACTACTCTTTAAAAAGTTTTTTAAATTTTGTGTATATGTATGTGGTATGTGCATGTGGATGTTGGGGGACACCTTGTGGAAGTCAGTTTACGCCTACCATTGTTTGGGCCCCGGGAACTGAGCTTGGGTATCAGGCTTTGCTTCAAGTGCCTTCAGCTGCTAAGCCAGCTCACCTGGCCCTTAAGTAACTTTTTTTTTTTTTTCAGGCAAGGTCTTACTATGTAGCACTTTTTGTGTAGCCCTGGCTATCCTGGAACTGCACTGTAGACCAGGCTGGGCTTTAACTAACAGAGATCCCCCATCTCTGCCTTCCTAGTGCTGGTAGATTGAAGCCATGCACCATAGTAACTACTCATTAGGCAGATTGTATTCTGGGTCTCAACATGTTATGTTAAAATTTACTTGTTTGTATGTCATTTCAGGTTTTATTTATGCCTTTTTAATATCTGACTTGCTTTGTGGTCTTTTATTTAAAGCCCAATTTCTTTTGTAGGCTTCATGAACAGTTGACTGAGTCAGAGCAGGCTGCCCAGTGTTACATCAAATACATCCAAGATATCTATTCGTGTGGGGTATGTGTCAGAGCATGAAAGCTGTGTCACTGACGGGTTCTTGTCACCTCAGTCATGCTTGCTTTCCTTATCTAGGAAGTAGTGGAGCACTTGGAGGAGAGCACAGCCTTCCGCTACCTGGCCCAGTACTATTTTAAATGCAAGTTGTGGGATGAAGCTTCAACTTGTGCCCAGAAGTGCTGTGCATTCAATGATGTAAGTATTGGATTCTAAAAGGTTTGGGTTTCAGGCCAAAACATGTTGTCTTTACGTGGTGTGCCGGGAAGCTTACTTTGACTTGTGGGAGTCAGGGAGTCATCCATTGAGCACTTCCTTTTTTTTTTTTTTTTTTTTTTTGAGGGAACAAGACTCCTTTTATTTGTAAAGGAATGTTCTAAACAGTAGTTTTAAAACCAGCTTTTGAGAATAGCATTGAACACATTTTGAAACAGCTGTGACTTTGTTTCAGACGCGGGAAGAAGGTAAGGCCTTGCTCCGCCAGATCCTACAGCTGCGGAACCAAGGGGAGACGCCAAGCACTGACACGCCTGGTACCTTTTTCCTCCCTGCCTCACTGTCTGCAAACAACACACCTACACGCAGAGTTTCTCCACTCAACCTGTCTTCGGTCACGCCGTAGCTGACAGCTCTTGAGGCAGCGCACTGCTAGACCAGTATTCAAGCCTTACCTCCGGTAAAGAGCAGCCACGTCTCTTCTCCCAAGGACCTATGCTCTTCTCATTTCTACAGATAGAAACAGCCTTGGGGACAGCCTATGGAATCACCTTCAGAGGTAGTCAGAAACATGATGGAGGACAGGTACTGTCTGCCTTCTGTCAGCCAGCACTTCTCCCTTCTATTCAGAATAGCAGGTCTTGGCCCGCCCCACCTCCAAAAATCCCTTTTACAGCACTTTACCATAAGTGATGCTACAGAAACAAGGTTTAATGCTGCTGGAGTGGGATAGGCAGGGGGGGAGTAAAGACTATCCTGCTTGTCTTCTAATGTAGTGAGGTCAGGTGTTGACAGGGTTTCTCTGCGTAGCCTACGATGGGATTATAGGTGTGTGCTGTGAGGCCTGGCTAGAATGACCTTCACCTTGCAGTATGGTCTCTGATGTCAGAGATTAGGGTTAGAGTGTAGCTATTCATATGATCTTTGGGAGACAGCTTTCGAAGGGAGTCTTCTAAAACCTTTCAAGTGGAAGTCTGTGAGCATGAACTGTAGCTCATATGGAGGGCCAGGATGGCCACAGCATTAGCTATACCCTGATAAAAGTCAACACGAGACCAGATTACAGATAACTTTGTGGACAAAAGTACCTTTTTTATTTCAGATATTAAAATTCATGCTGGTATCTTTTAGTTAATGCTTGATGTAATTTTTTTCTTTTCTCTCCAAAGAATACTTTGTTTTCAACCTTGTCTGCAAGCTTGAGGGAATCATCCTATGTTCTTGTAGTTTCAAACACACTGATGTTTGTGCTATATGATGCTAGCGATCATTCTGTGTTTAAGATGTACCCTCCTTCTCTTGTGCTCAGAATATTCTTATTCCCCTCTTACTTTTGAAATTTTAGCTGTGCATGGTGGTGCACATCTTTAATCCTAGCATTTGAAGACAAAGGCAGGTGGATGTTTTGAGACTAGCTGTCTACACAGCAAGTTCCAGGCCAGTCTGAGCTATATAGTAAGACCTGTCTTGAAAAAAAAAACCCAAACAAACAAACAACAAAACAAAACCTTTTAATACGTATTGCCATTTGACTCATTTCGTAGTGCTCCTTAGGCTGGTTCCCATTGCTGTTCCTGTCCAAGGGTCCAACAGACCAGATGGTATTTATATCAGTTTCTGTCCTCCTTTTTATATTTTTCTAAGTTTGGAATCCAAATAAAAGCATAAACAGTGTCTTTATTCAGTATAATATTTGTGCATGAAAAATGAGATTATATATGTGATTATAATACAATAATTCGTGATACAGTTCAGGAGATACACACACACACACACACACACACACACACACACACACACGGGGCTTAAAAGTTTATATATAAAAGAGACTTAAAAGTTGAGCAGCCCACCAACCTTAGGGGGACAACATCCCCACAACCTTAGTACTTTTTGCCAAAAGGAGACCTGAGCAAAGGAGAGTGCCGAGAGCGCAAGATCCGCGCGTAAGGGCCACTGTCCGTTGAGCTCTGACAGGTGGGTGTTCGGGGAAGTAAGTTTCGAAGGAATGGTTTCTTTCCTGGGGGTTGATGATTTGGTTGCTGGTTTTCCTGGTTTGTTCCCAACCGCTTTTTAGCAGAAGCCTGGCCTTGGAGCTTTAGCACGGTGTGATACTGCTCAGCAATGCAGGCTGTCTTTTTCTGAAGGTCCAGTTTCACTAGCATCATGTTATTCTGTAGCTCAGCCAGGGTCTGGTTCTAAGTAACATAAGAGTTAGAGATTGAACATTTCTACTTTGTAGACCAGCCAGAGCTACAGTGAGACCCCATCATCTTCTAAAAACATTTCATCTCTGGCATCAGTACACACCAACGAGAAATGTCATAGCTTAGTGGTAGAGTGCCTGTGCATGCAGGAAGCCCTGGGTCCCACCCCCACTATGACACTTTTCCACCAGTACACCTTTCTCTTCTGTTCTCAGTTCCCTTCTCACAGAGACAATGGATGGGGCTGGGAGGGTGGGGGGAAGAGTATCTAGGCTCCCCTCACCTGTTTGATTAAGATGTCATCGCAGTTGGTCAAGGCTTGGCGAAGTTTTCCTGCCCCGGTGCTGTGACAGCAGGCCCTTTCTGCTGACTGGAGAGACTGTCCTATTTTCTGAAGCTCTATCCTTAGCATCCTTATATTCTGAAAGAGTAGGAATCAGAGTGTGGCCAAAATCAACCACAGCAGCCATTTGATGACAGACTCAAGGAGGCTGGGGGCCGGTGAGATGGCTTAGCTGGTGAGGGCACTTGTCCCCCAAGCTTGACATTCTGAGTTAAATGTTAAATCCCAGGAACCCACATGGAACCCATGTGGCTTCCACATTACCACACACAAATAAATAAATGTAAAGCAAAAACAAAAGCTGGCTTTCTGAATGAAATAGCCATTCCTCAGGGGACACATATACAAACCCAAATACAAAACAAAAAAACTCATTCTCACTTAAATTACCTTTGGTAACAGAAAGGTTACATACCTTCTGGCCCTCCTCTAACTTCTTATCCACATCAATGGTGAAGGGCTTGGCTACGGCTGGTGGTTCCAACATTTGCTGGAACTTCGGCTCTGAGAGGGAAACACAGAATATAAACACATTTATGGCTTTTCAGCTTTGGGCTTACCTCTTTAACAGCAGCAAGCAGTCGGAGTGAGATGTGGGTAGATGTAGCTTGGAGCTGGAGTCAGAGGGACTGAGTTTGAGTACCAGCTCTTCCCTCACCCACTCCCACTGTCGAGCTTCCCGCCTTCTGTCCTCACCTTCAGTGGCAGAGTTGAGCTCTGCTTTGCATTTTTCTAGTTTAGCTCTCGCTTCCTGGAGCTGCTGAGTGGAGGCAGAGGCCGCCAGCCTTTGTGACCGCCGTAGGGACAGTTCAGACCCTGACACTCGAGCCACTGGTTGCTGTTTGGCTTCCTGCAACAGAGTTTCTAGCTCTTCAATTTTTTCATCCCGCTCCTAAGAGGGAAGCAGAGAGCACAATTATGTCCAGGGTCAGAGAAATAACCAAAGGACCTGATTAAATGAACATTCTTTTGTTTGTTTGTTTTTTGAGTTTCTCTGTGTAACAGTTCTGTCCTGGAATTTACTTGGTAGATCAGACTGGCCTCAAACTCACTGAGATCTGCCTAGCTATACTGGGATTAAAGGCCTATGGCGCCACTGCCCGAATAAATGAACATAAATCTTGACGCTAGACCCTGAATTTAAATTCAGTTAACTACAAGGCACTAAGAGAATTGAAGAAAAAATGAGTTCTATTTCTGTTCTTACTAGAGTTTATAAAATTTTAGGTACACACACTTTTAATCCCAGCACTCAGGAAGCAGAGGCAGATGGGTTTGAGGTCAGCCTAGTCTACAGAGAGTTCCAGGAAAGCCAGGACTGTTACACAGAGAAACCCAGTCCCACAAAATTAATCAACCAATAAATAATTAAATATAAGTAAAATTTGTTCACCTCAGACAACCAAATGACAGAAGTCTGCATGGCAGTTGGGACTGGATGGGGCAAACTCACCTGAATCTCTTCTTGGTAGAAACTTGTCAGTGATTCCTTGAGGATCTTCAGCTTCTCTTCATACATTTCCTCCAGTAGTTCCTTCTGGTTGTCCAAATGCTCACTGACAGAAGAGGGTAGTGAGGATTCTGAGTGAAACTGTCCCCTCTCACAGGTGACTCACTAGAAGGGGCCACTCAGCAGTACCTGCACCACTGCTCCCGCTGCTGCATCTGTTCCACCATCTCGTTGCAAATTTCCTCACGGAGCTGCATCTCTAACTGTAGCTTTTCTTGTCGTTCTTTTAAAAGCAGTGTTTTCATGGCTTCCACCACCTGCAGCAGCTCCTAGGAAGAACACACCTGTCAGAGATCTTACGATCCTTCTGCAGTAAAAGGCCCGAACCCATCTGGAGCACCCCGTGGAAAACGTGTAGCCATCAGGCTGCTATCCTAGAGCCTTCTTGTATTCTCACCTCCTTGCCATACATAGAGATGTCAGCTTCATTTTCAGGATGGTCCTCAAGGTCTGAGTCAGTCTTGCCCCCTTTCTGTAAGCCAGGAGATACCTGAAGACTATGCTCCTTGATGAATGAGTGCAGGGATGGGATTCCCAGATGCACAGGTGGGGCATGCACAAGCTAGAGAAGGAAAAGAAAAACTTAATTGACTCGTTTACCAATTTCTAAGAATTATCTTAAGGTTGCCAGTCCAGATTAAGTACAATCATCATGCCTATAGCTTCATACCTGGCTGGCAAGGGCTGAGAACTTGGCCACGTGAAGAGTCTCATCATAGTTAGATGCACAGGGATTCACATTGACAATCATACATGAACGGCCTCGACCTGTGAAGAAGCCTTGGAACACACGAGTCAACTTGCTGTCGCGGAAAGGAATCAGGTTCTGCTTTGACCTTGCACAGAATCAGAAAAACAGCACTGTGAACATAATAGGGCTTCCAAACACCATCCTTACTGGTGATGTAGAACTGACCAAATCACCAAGCCCCAGGCCATCCTAGCCCACAGCTTACCGGTTCTGCTGATTTTGCCGCAGAGCAGCAATACAGCGGCCCAGCGTGTGCAGAGAAGTGTTAATGTTTCCTGCCTCCTTTAACCGCTCGCCACTCTTTTGATCTTTGCAGCGCTCTGAGCCAGCCAAATCACAGAGTGACAGTCTGGATGGAATAATGTGTAGGACCTGATGTAAGGAACTCATAGCTTATATAATTCTGGGAACAGCTAGTTCCTTTGAGAATTATTACCCTTTGCTCCTACAACCAGGTGACCAAGATGATTAAATTTCTAAGTGGAAAAACTTACTCACTGATCTTGGGCACTATATCCCCTTCTCCCTGAAGATGCAAGATTCTGATGGAGAAGATGCTGTGACTGAAAAGGAGAAGAGAAAAATCACTATCATGTCGCCCACGATCAGGCGGAGGGCTAAGGCTTCCTAGACACAGCAAAGAGTTAATTCTCACAGCTCACCTGCGACTAGAGTTGTGGTTCAGGTGGGTGCTGGCAAAGCTCTGGTTCTTGCGACCCACTTTCAGGAGTTTCCAGGCTTCCTCAACATCGCGAACATGGATCCAGTTGAGGTCTGAGGCCAAGAAAGAGGTGGGAACACTTAGCCCCCGTTTTTCCCTACATGCCTCCAGGCTTTCTACCAACCTCCTCACCTCTGTATACCTTTCACATAAGGATTGCCATTCTGATCCTCACACAGCCGCAGTGTCTGTCTCTTATGCTGATGGTTAGGTGGTTCTAACAGGTCATAGAGCAATTCATTGTAGATCTCAAAGAAGGAGATCCAGACAGAGAAGCGGGTGTCTGCTGGGACACGTACTGGGGCAGTGTCTGGCTGTGCCCACGAATGACTTGTCACTGTGAGAAAGATCAATGTGTAGGTCATTAATCACGAGCAGTTCATCTTGCCTTGGTCTATAGGAACTTCAAAAATTGGATTTCAGGTTGTAATCTCAGCCCTTAGAGCTGTTGGGGTAGGGAGTGGGTCCCCACCATTGCCCAGCACAGCCCACGTGTACATACCGTCCAGCTGGCTACTGCTGCTGAGCTGACTGGTGGAAGAGAGCCCAGCAATGCCACTGTCGGAGCTGGTGCTGGTGCCTATCCGACTGTCAGTGTGGACACGTTTCTTCAAGGAGGTGCACAGCTCCTCCTGAAGAAGCAAAGAGAAGATCAGCACAAAGCTTTCCTGAACTCTACCCTGTGTCCCAGCTTTACTGCTACTTTACCTCGTGGAGGCCTCCAGTTAGTAAGGATTGCTTCTTGATTTCCTCCTGGCGAATCTGTTTGCTGTCTAGCCAGATAACCTCACTGGAAAGCAAAGGCTTCAGATCAGGTGTCGGATGAAGTTGGCCTTGGAGACTATTAAAGATGAGAGCCAGGGACCGGGGCAAGATCCCCCCATCCTTAGTAGTACCTGGAAGAATATCAGAGATAATATCTTTAACTCAGGGCATCAAAAGGTAAAGACAACCATTAGATGCTGGTTAACAACCCTGCTCAAGCTTACTACTTACCTTGAACTGTGTACGTCTTCCCTGAGTTGGTGACTCCATATGTGTATATGAGCCAGTTCTGCCCTTTGAGTACATCCTTTACCATCTCCTTCACAGTCAGGTTGAAGAAGGGCGCCTGGCCCACTTCTGGCCCAAATATCTAGAAACAGACCTGTTATCAGAGGCCATACTTCACCTGCCACCTGTTGCCTGTTCAGGACTAGTAGGTGTATTCCTTCCCTGGGTACCGCTCAACTAGGTTTTCCTGCCGAACTCCAGCTGTTCGTCAGCAAAATTACCTTCACTGTACTATGAGACACAGTATGCTTATCAGGGAAGAGGTGATGATAGCATCGGCAGGAATGAATGTACAAAAAAAGTACCTGACACACTGATTAGCACAATAGCACACATATAGAGAACTCACACTCGGGTAGAAATCTTTAAAAAAAAAAAAACAAAAAAAAAAAAAAAAAAACAAAACTTCCCAAGTGTTGGGTCTAGTTCATACACCAGTATTGCATACCTGGGAAAAGGTGAATTTGTGGGTGGCCTGACCAATTCCCCTCTCATTGCTCTTCAAGGCAAAGGAGTCTTTGGGTGCTTGTAGCATAAGAGTTTCTGTATTCTCAATACGGACACAGCCCTGAGAAGGTAGAAAGCAGAGGTCAGCACAGTAAAGAAGCATTCCTAGAGAGCCTCTTTGGACTATACCATTTCACCTTATCCTCACCTCATCTTCCTGTCGGTCCAACTCAGAAGTTAAAAAGGGTCTGATTCGAAGGTAAACTTTCACCCTCTCTGCAGTGTCCTCAAATGGAGCCTGTAACAGATTCCAGCCAGGACACAGAGTTAACCTCTAAGCAAATGGGCAAACAGCCCAGTTCCTAGGAAGCATGCTACCAATTCCTCATTCCACCTTAAGTAGCCCTGTGCAACTGTCTTTGGTTCCACAATAATTCTAGTGCACATGAACTTTGTTACCCTTCCCTGTCTCAGTACTGTCCTGCAAATCTGGCTTGCCATACCAGTGATCTGTGTTAGAATCGGTTGATATTTGAAAACCAGCACGCACCAGGCATCATGCTTGTAATCCCAACATCCAGTAGGAAGAAATGGGGGAATCAGAAATTTAAAACCAGTCTTGATTACAAAGACTATTTCAGAATAAACAGTTTTTGTTTATTTAACTTAGGTTCTCTGGCAAGAAGGGCTCTTAACCCAGTCTTAATGAAAATTGGGTTAGTAAGATGGCTCAGCTTGCTAAACAAGCCTGCCAACTTGAGTTCAACCACAGAAATCCATCTAAGAATGGAAGAGAACTGACTCTCCGAAGTTGTCCTCTGACTTCTACATCCCCATCACCATATACATACATACAAAACATACATCCAAGAGTAACAACTAAGAGTAGACATGCCTGAATCCAAGACCCAATTTCATCATAGTAATTAGGAGATCATGAACAAAGTTCTGAAGGACGAAATTAAATAGCAATCACTCCATTTACTCAGCAGATATTTAGGGAAGTCTCTCCATTCCCAAGAACACTGAGTTCTAGTTAGTGAAGAGATACTGCATCTAGTGGCTAGAGGCCAGAAATGCCACTAAACATCTTGCCAAGCACAGGGCAGCCCCTCTCCAACAAAGTTTGGCTCCAAACATAAATAGAGCTATTACTGAGAAATTTTTGGCCTACAAAAGAAAGGCTAAAGCTTTGGCAGCTATGATAATTACTAAAACATGAATTCCATTCTACCTAGTTAAGGCCACCATGGTTCTGTGCAAACAATTGTATGCAGTCCTGAGATTTGAACCTAGGACATAGCAAACATTCATTCTCACACCCTTGTACCTATGATTTAACAATGGGGTATTTCATGACTATAATGTCAATAATACTCTTATGGATATAAACTTTATTTTCCACTTGTTTGCCCTCTGTTTTGGTTTTGGTTTTTGGAGACAGGGTTTCTCCGTGTAGTCCTGGCACTACCTTACTATGTAGACCAGGCTGCCCTCAGAGATCCACAAAGCCCAGCTTTGCCCTTAATTTTTAATTGATTTTTCACTTCTTCAGGATTACCGGTCTTTGATCTCATACTACCTTGTATAAAGAACTATTAAGCCGAGGATATCATTTTCTGCCCCTAAGCCACTCAACTCCTTTACCTGTTTGTCCTCCTGAGAGGTGGAGATGACAGAGCAGTCTGACAACAGGTCCTTTCGAACCACAGACATCAGATCTGCAGCTGTGGATTCAAACATGGGGGAGACCACAACATCCTCATCGGACAGTAAGCCCGCTGGCGGAGAAAGGATCCCGTGAGACATAGCAAGAGAGTCAGCCAACGTCTAAAAGAAAAAAACCACAAACAAACAAACAAGAGTAAATGGGTCGAAGAGCATTAATGCACAGAAACTCCTAACCTGTAGGTTAGAAACAATTCCCTGGTGAGTGGAATAACCTTGCCCAGGACATTCCGTCGCGACTATATAGCATTATCAGTCAAGGGGAAGAGAGTGAGAAAAATAATCCAGCCCGAGGCTGCATTTCTGACGGCGACTTGGCACCGAGAGATATCTAGCGTTCCCCATAGGCCTAGCAGTGCAGGTGTGCTTCAGGATCCCTAAGGTACTTTTCCAACCTCACTCCAAAGATCACGGTGAGAACTCGGAAATTAGAGAAGACACGGGGGCATTCTGTGGACTATGCCACGCAGGCGAGAGCTGATAAACCGTGCTCCAGCCTAAGCGCACTTACCCGAAGACGGTCTACCTCGCTGCTTCTCCGATCCCAGTTTCCACCCAGCAGCAGAACCAAGGCTCTGCCTAGCGGAGAGCCCAACTCCGCCCACGAGGCGCAGCTTTGTTCCTCGTACAATGTTTTAAATTGCGCGCTGATCTCGTCCGGCCAATCAGAAAACGAAGGGGGCGGAGACAACCGGGAGACTGCTTCTGGTTGACCTCTAGTAATGTGGGTCCGGGTTAGCAACTGTCAGGAGTTAGTAGCTGTTCGTTACCGGATTCCTCTCGCTTCACTCTTTACTTATCGCTAGATTTAGACGTTTCTTTTTTGAGGTTTCAGCTGCTGTACCTTTTCATTTGTTAAAAAAAAAAAATCTTTCCTAGGCTGATTTTATTAGGGCAAACTGACCCACCCACATTACCCAGGAGGCATCGCGAACAGACGCTGGTACCGTATTTCCCAGAGTTCCCTGCATCTTTCCCAAGCGTTGAAGACGTCGAAGCCAAAATGGCGACCGGAACAGGCAGTGAGTATGGGAGCCGCTTTTGCGTTCAAGGCCTTTGTGGAGTCGAGGCTAGGCATCCCATTTCCGTCGTGCACGAAGGGAGCGGGAGGAGTGGGTTGTCAGGGAGTGCAAGGTCTTCAGAGATTTGCCTTCCGTGGCGCGCTTAGGGCCGCCGCCTGGCGTAGGAATGAGCCCGAGGCTGCAGGGAAGCAGCCGGGAAGCCTTTGTGTGCTTGGCGCGCTCGAGGGTAAACATGAAGGCAGGGCCGAGTGCCCTGCGGCTCAGTTGTTTCTCTAGTCAGGTGTGGGAAGCAGTCGCGACGAGATCTGTTAACTGTGGGCGTGTTCTGCCTTGGGGAAAATGCGTTTCGTGTTTTTCAGCCATTTTTTTTTTTTTTTTTTTGCTTTCATCGGCAGTTGGGGGGGGAGGGGCTGAGAGGTAAACAACTTTATGCAAAGTAGGAGGTGGGCAGTATGAGCCTGGCCGCTAGGAATCTTGGGAAATAAGGTTGATTTCAAACTGGGGAACTTTTTTTTTTTTAACGTAATACTGGTTTTTGGCTTTTTTTGCTTTTTTTTTGAGAGCAGACCTTAAAGCCATGGCATTTGAACAAATGGCATTTGAACAACTTAATGCGTCTTTATTGTACAGGTATCCTGGCTAGTAGTGATGATATTTCATTGGAATGGTGAAAATCAAAATTTGGTGATAATAAATGGTTGATGGTAGTATTTCACATTTTTTCGAACAAGATTGAGATTTATTTGTTTTGAGACTGACCCTGGCTGACTTGAAACTCACTATGCAGGCCAGGCAAGCCCTACTCACAGAATTCTGCTTGCTTCTGCTTCCTGAGAATCAGGATTAATACTCCACACTCATCCGGGGGTATTATTTTATATCGGCTTTTAGCTGTTCTGGGACTTAGCACCAGCTCAGTGATCGTTTCTAAGCCTCCTTTATTCCCAGAGCACAAGCTGCTGAGTACTGGCCCAACAGAGCCATGGTCCATCCGAGAGAAGTTGTGTTTAGCGTCTTCTGTTATGAGGAGTGGAGATCAGAACTGGTAAGGAATAAGATACTTGATTTCTTGGACTGTACGACCGAGTGTTTTTTCTTTCATGTTTTGTCTTCTGTGTATCCCTGGCTATCTCAGATCTCGCTCTATAGACCAGGCTGGCCTGCCTCTGCCTCCCCGGTGCTGGAATTTGCTGTGTGTCATCAGCTGAATGAGTATTTCCACCTCAGGGTATTTATTCCTTAAGTTAGTCACTTTAAAGCTTTCTGTAGTAGTCAGCTTCAGCAAACTACAGATCACATACACATTAAATAAACCCACTGAAAGTGGAAACTTTTTGGGTTTTTCCTGTTTTCACAAAGTTGTGCGGCCATCCCTGTAAATCTCTTTACATTTCTCTCTGCTCCCCTTTCCAGAGCAGTCTGCTTTCTTTCCCCATAGATTTGCCTATTCTGAGCATTTCCTGTGCGTATACTATGTAGTCTTCTGGGATTAGCTTTTTGTCAGTTAACCTAGCACTTTCAAGGTTTATGCACATGTAACATACATTAATACTTCTAGTGGTGGTCAGATGATAGTATGAATCATCCCTTCCGTATCTGTGGAGAATTGGTTCCAGGATCCTTGAGGTCATAAAAATGATGGTGACTAAATTCTTTTACATAAGATGCCTTGTATTTGCACGTCGCCAAAACATACTCTCTTGAATACTCCATGTTATCTCTAATACAGTGACATTGCATGCTAATGATTTAGGGCAGTTTCTTAATCTTGAGGTCATGACCCCTTGGCACACCTATTTCCAAGAATATTTACATTATGATTCATAACAGTAGCAAAATTACATTTATGAAGTAGCAGTGAAAATAATTTTAGGGTTGAGGAGTCATCACAACCTGAGGAACTGTATTAAAGGGTCACAGCATTAGGAAGGTTGAGAGCCACTGGTTATGGGAATAAAGTCTGTACATGTTCAATACATGCTTGACAGGCCTTCTCTGTGTAGCCCTGGCTCTTCTGGAACTCGCTGTACTCGCTCTGTGAACCAGGTTGGCCTTGAATTCACAGAGATCCACCTTCCTTGCCTCTCAAGTGCTGGGATTAAAGGCGTGCACCACCACTGTCCAGCTTGTTTGTTTTTAGAAGTGACTATAATGTCTAATCTAGGCTGAGTAAATCCAGAAGTGCACATGCCCTGCCTTTGTTCATTAGCTGACTGCATGTTCATGTCAACTGCATGTTCATGTCAACTGCATGTTCATGTCAACTGCATGTTCATGTCAACTGCATGTTCATTTGGGCTTTCACCTTGGGGCAAATGTGAGTAAGTCTTGGTGGACAGTGTCTTCAGTTCTCCTGAGATCACCCAGGCGAAAGAGTCTCTGGGCCACCTGGTAACTCCTGTTCTAACAGTTTATGAGGAACTGCCAAAATATGGGCACATGAGTGTCGGATCCCCTGGGAGCCAAATGAGGACCTCAGAGTCCCTGGAGTTAGAGCAGTGTGTGTTCTCCTCTGAGCCATCTCTTCATCCCCCTCAAATTTTGGAGAGTAAAGGTACTGGGGATGGGACACGGGACTTTTGTGCATGCTAGGTAAAGAGTCTGCCATCTTACTATATCTTCAGCCATCAAACTTATTTTGGTTTGGTTTGGTTTTTGGTTTTTCAAGACAGGATTTCTCTGTGTTGCTTTGGAGCCTGTCCTGGAACTCACATTGTAGACCAGGCTGGCTTCAAACTACACAGAGATCCACCTGCCTTTGCCTCCTGAGTGCTGGGATTAAAGGCGTGCAGCGCCACCACCTAGCCTGATTTTGATTTTTAAAGACAGAGTCTCACTCTGATCCATAGATAGCTGGCCTCAGACTCAGAGATTCTCCTGTCTATCTTCTGAGTGTTAGGATTAAAGGTGTGTGCTGCCATGTCCAGAAAAAAGTATGGCCCAGGCTGTCTGTTATTCTCCAGCATATTCTACTGGCTTAACATTATTTTATTTTTTAAGCTAAGCTAGCTTAAAACTCCTCCCTATGTAGCCTGGGATGACTTTGAACTCCTGATCCTGCCTCGGCCCCCCTGAATATTATGATTACAGGCATGTACTATGAGGCCCAGTTTTTTTTTTTTAATTGATTTATTTTTATTTTATGTTCATTGGTGTTTTGTCATCAGTGTTGGGTCCCTTGGAACTGGAGCTACAGACAATTGTGAACTGCCATGTGGGTGCTGGGAATTGAACCAGGGTCTTCTGGAACAGCAGTCAGTCAGTTCTCTTTACCACTGAGCCATGTCTCCAGCCTCCGAGGCCCAGTTTTTGAAGTATAGATCAAACCAAGTTTTCATAAGTATACACTAACACACTCAAATAATATATATATATATATATATAGTATATATATATATATATACACACATATATATACTTATTTATTTTAAAGGGTTTATTTATTATGTTCTGCCTTCAGGCCAGAAGAGGACACCGGATCTCTTTATGGATGGTTGTGAGCCACCATATGTTTGCTGGGAATTGAACTCAGGACCTCTGGAAGAGCAACCATCTCTCCAGCCCCCTATTTTTTGTTTGTTTTTTGTTTTTTGAGGCAAATTTTTCTGCATAATAGAAAGAGATAGAGTAAGTGCCGCCCTTTCTGTCGCGGAAGTTTAAACCAGGTTGGCTCAAATTCACAGAGATCCAACCGCCTGCCTCTGCTTCCCGACTGCTGGGATTAAAGGTGTGCACCACCACCTCCTGGCTCAACTAGATAATGTTTTAATTACAGGAAGTTGTACATACATAGATTGGCTCCTGTCCTTTAATTCAGTGGCAATGATCTTGCCTTTGTTCGTGATATTAGTGTTTAGTTTTTCCTTAGTCAGGAAGATAGCTTTAATGTATTTACAGGGCCTAATTGATAGAAAATGCTCTTTGGGGATTTCTTTGGATTGGTTTATATTGACATGGGGTTTCACTTTGTAGCCCTGACTACCTGGTCAGCCATGTAGACCAATACCCAGCTGCTTTGGGGGGAAGGGTGGGGTGGGGCAGCAAAGGGTCTTGTTATTTAGTTCTGTCTGGTCTGATACTCACTATGGGGCTCAGGCCAGCCTCAAACTTATGCTAGCCCCCCTGTTTGTTAGAATTATAATTATAGGGCTGGAGAGATGGCTCAGAGGTTAAGAGCATTGCCTGCTCTTCCAAAGGTCCTGAGTTCAATTCCCAGCAACCACATGGTGGCTTACAACCATCTGTAATGGGGTCTGGTGCCCTCTTCTGGCCTGCAGGCATACACACAGACAGAATATTGTATACACAATAAATAAATATTTTTTAAAAATAGAATTATAAGTATATATTGTACACAGTGAAAAATACTTCATAAAATTTAAACAACTGGTGCATGCTTTTAGTTCCAGCAGTCAGAATTCTGAGGCAAGTGGGTCTCTGAGTTCAAGGCCAGTCTGTTTATAAAATGAGTCCAGGACGGCCGGGCTGTTTCACTAAGAAATTCTATCTCCTAAAAAAACAAAAAACAAACAAAAAGTTGTAGGCTTTTAAGAAACAGTTAAGTATTAATAAAGGTTTTAAATACAGTTTCATAATAAAGGGTTAAGAGAGAGAGAGTGCCTCAGAAGGAAAGGAAGGTGAGAGCAGAGGTGTAGGCTTCCCAAGCAGTCATAAAAGTAAGACATACCAAACATGGGTACTGGTTTCTCAAGGAAGAATGACCAAAGAAATTTTTTTTCTTTTCTTTTTCTTTTCTTTTTTTTTTTTGGTTTTTCGAGACAGGGTTTCCCTGTAGTTTCTAGAGCCTGTCCTGTAACTAGCTCTTGTAGACCAGGCTGGCCTCGAACTCAGAAATCCGCCTGCCTCTGCCTCCCGAGTGCTGGGATTAAAGGCTTTTTTTTAAGAGTCTAGTTGAACTGGATAATTAGTTGGCTCAGAAGTTAAAAGCACTGGCTGCTCTTCCAGAGGTCCTGAGTTTAATTCTCAGCACCCACATGCTGGCTCACAACCATCTCTAAAGTGGGATTTGATGCCCTCTTCTGGCCTAAAGTTGATAGAGCACTCATACATAAAATAAATCTTAAAAAAAAAAAATCCAGGCTGGGGTTATAATTTGGGTATTTGTCTACATATATGAGAGACTGGATACATTGAAGAGTTTTTTTCTAGCATGTAAAGATTTGTAAAGATTCATAGGTGTATGAATGCCACTGTGTGTGGTGCAGAGGTCAGAGAACAAATTGTAGGCATTGATATTTCTTCTTGAACCCCATAGATTTTGGTGACTGAGTTCATATCATCAGGCTCAGCAGAAAGTGCCTTTACCCACTAGGCCTTGAATTGCTTTTTATATAGTTGTGTCATTTTCTGTTGTATTCCAGAACTAGAGCTCTAACTGGTGGAGCACTTACCTAATGTGTGAGTGAACCTCTGTTTTTATTCTCAGCACTGCCAAGTAAATAGATAATGATAAACTCTAGGCTTTGAACTCAGCCTGTCTCTGCACTCGTATTTTTCCTGTTTGATGTATAATAAGGCTTTTCTCATTTGCTAGGGTATCAGTTAGCCGAGCAATCAAGCCTTTTGCAGAACCTGGGCGGCCTCCAGACTGGTTTTCTCAAAAAGTAAGTTCCCAATCAGATGCTCTTCTACCCTCATTGGAATATGAAATTGGTTCTTTACCAGGCTCTGCCTTGTTGTTTACAAGGTTTTCTGTATCATGAAGTAGGGAATGAGTTACAGTGCTAGAGGTTGGGTGTAGTGGCACATACCTGTAATTCTAGAGATTAGGAGATAGGCAAGAGGATATCAACATGTGTAAGACTAGCCTAGTTTACATGGTGAATTTCAAGTCAGCCAAGGCTGCGTAGCAAAGCCCTGCCTCAAGAAAACCAAAAGAAATTATGACTGGGGAAGTGGCTCAGCAGTTAAAGTATTGGCTGTACAAACCCAGAGATTGGAGTTGGGATCCTTAAACCTGCTTACATGCCAAGCATGCCGAGAAGGTGTGGCAGCCCACCAGTTATTACAGTGTTTGGAATGGAAAGGCAGTAAGTAATCCTTGGTGCAAGCTGGCTCTCTAGACTAGTTGAAACAAGGTCTGGTTGGTCCCTACTTCAAAGAATGAGGTAAAGACTGGTTGAGGGAGACCCCCAGAGTTACCTGCACATACATATGAGCTTGTGAACACAGACATTTCCACACATTAAAAAAAAAAAAAAAAAGTAAAAGGGATGAGAAAAAAGGTTCAGTGGTTAAGAGCACCTAACGTTGTTTTAGAGGACTTGGGTTTGGTTCACAAGCATCTGGTGGCTTGTCAATACCTGTAACTCGCGGCTCTGGGCATCCAGTACCTTCTGAGGGCTCTGAGGGCTCATATGAACATACATACAGAGATACAAAAATGAAATAAATTTTAAGTAAAAGTATTTTTAAGATGAGATATTTTAAATTTAATAAAAATAAATAACTTAGCTAGGTCTTGGTGGCACATGCCTTTAACCCCAGCACTTGATAGGTGGGGAGGATCTCTGTGAGTTTGAGGCCAACCTGGTCTACAGAGCGAGTTCCAGAACAGACAAGGATACACAGAGAAACCTTGTCTCAAAAAACAAAACATATTTAAAATATTTTAAAGATTAAAAACAAAAGAAAATACCATTTTTTTCCCCCACTATTTGCTAATCTGGTTATGTATGTATGCAAAAAAGTATTGCAAACTTTTTTTCTTTTTTTTTTTTTTTTTTTTTTGGTTTTTCGAGACAGGGTTTCTCTGCAGCTTTTTTTTTGTTTTGTTTTGGTTTTTTTTGTTGTTTTGGTTTTTGTTTGTTTGTTTGTTTGTTTGTTTTTCGAGACAGGGTTTCTCTGTAGCTTTTGGAGCCTGTCCTGGAACTAGCTCTTGTAGACCAGGCTGGTCTCGAACTCACAGAGATCCGCCTGCTTCTGCCTCCCGAGTGCTGGGATTAAAGGCGTGCGCCACCACTGCCCGGCTCTCTGCAGCTTTTTTAGAGCCTGTCCTGGACCTAGCTCTTGTAGACCAGGCTGGCCTCGAACTCACAGAGATCCGCCTGCCTCTGCCTCCCGAGTGCTGGGATTAAAGGCGTGCGCCACCACCGCCCGGCTTTTTCTAATTTTTATTTAGTAATAATAGTAGTAGTATGTGTCTTACTATATATCCCTGGCAGTCCTAGAACTCACTGTATAGACCAGGCTAACCTTGAACTCAGATCCCCTGCCTCTGCCTCCCACCATGACGAGCTAAGCCACACAGTCTTGAAAAGGTGTATTCACTTAGTCTTATTTTAATTGTTGAAACTTGGAAATCTTGTTTCTTTCGAAGCTTGCTTATCACATCCTCATTTTTTTTTCTTAGCATTGTGCTTCTCAGTACTCAGAGCTCTTAGAGACTACTGAAACTCCAAAGTGAGTATAAACCCAGGTACACATCTGTTTAGTTGGGAAGTGTTCACTATGGAAATCGGTCTTAATTGGGTGAGAAAGGTATACCGGGTGTTGCTTAGGATTAAACGGTAGAAAAGACTGAAAGACTACAAGTAGAAAGAGACACATGTCCTCTTAACTTCAATTTGGATTTATTACTGTTTGATTTTCCACAGACGGAAACGTGGTGAGAAAGGAGAAGTGGTAGAAACTGTTGAAGATGTTATTGTTCGGAAACTGACTGCTGAGAGAGTTGAGGAACTGAAGAAAGTGATCAAGGAAACACAGGAGAGATACAGGTAGTTATCAGATGACTTGTGCTGACTTGGAAAGAAATTAAGAACTGATGTTTGGTATGGTGGCGCATACATTGAATTCCAGCATTCCGGAGGCAGAGGCAGGTGGATCTCTATGATGTTGAGACCAGCCTCCTCTACAAAGTGAGTCCAGGACAGCCAGAGCTTTTTCACAAAGAAACCCTGTTTGGAAAAACAAACAAATATAAAGAATAGTTGTTTTTTGCTTGTTTGTTTGTTTGTTTGTTTGTTTGTTTGTTTTAACTATGTAGTTCTGGCAAGCCTGGAACTCACTATGCAGACCAGGCTCTGATTTCCATAAACTTGGATTAAAGCTATACACAGTACCAGCCATGTGGAGTTTTTTGATTTTTCTTTTTTAAGATTTTTTTTTTTAAATGTGTGTTGGGATTTTGCCTGCATGTATGTCTGTGTGAAGACACTAGATTTCCTTGAACTGAATTACAGACAGTTGTGAACTGTCATGTGACTGCTGGGAATTGGACCTAGGTCCTTTGGAAGAGCAGCTAGTGCTCTTAACTGCTAAGCTACCTCTCCAGCCCCCATACAAGTTTTTAAAATAGCAGATTAAGACATTCCGTTAAAGCCGAGCAGTGGTGGCGCATGCCTTTAATCCCAGCGCTCGGGAGGCAGAGGCAGGTGGATCTCTGAGTTTGAGGCCAGCCTGGTCTACATAGTGAGTTTCAGGACACAGAAAAACCATGTCTTGAAGAAAAAAAACTTAATTGAGTCTGGGAATGTGGTGTATGTCTACTCAACCCAGGAGGCTGAAATAGAAAGGTCACTTGAGACCACAAATTCAGGCCAGCCTGGACTACGTAGCAAGGTCTTTGCTTAGAAAGCAAGACAAGAGTCATGAAGATTGCTTAGCAGATAAAAGCGTGTGATGTACAAGCCTGACAGCTGGAGTGTGATATCTGCACTCACGTAAAAAACTCTAGATGTGGTAGTTTATAGTGGCAGGAAGGAGAGAACCAGTCCCCAAAGTTTGTCTTTTGACCTCGTGTGGAATGTGTCCACCTATACTTGCATGCGCGCACACTCACACTCAAACACACTCTAATCAGTTTCTGAAAAACAGTATTGATAGCTTATGTTTGTTATCCCAACACTTACTTGGGAGACCATGAGAAAGCCTGGTTTACAGAGGGAGACCCTGTTCAAAAAAAGAAAAAGAAGAAAGAAACTTACAAAAAAAAATCATAAAGAGAACCACAGTCTGTTTCTTTTTGTTCTTATAGGCGGCTAAAAAGAGATGCTGAACTAATTCAAGCTGGACACATGGACAGCAGACTTGATGAGCTTTGCAATGACATTGTAATGTAGGTTCCATCTGTGCTCTGTGCCCATTGGCAAAAACCTTTTTTATGAGGGCAGTGTGAACTATGGGGAAGAATTGGAGTTGTCTTACATTCAGTTCTTTCTTCAGGAAGAAGAAATTGGAGGAGGAAGAGGCTGAAGTAAAAAGGAAGGCTACAGATGCTGCATACCAGGGTAAGCTGAGTCTAGTGCCTCTGCCAGCCCTTGATCATAAAGTACTGCATGCTAATGACAGTTGACTGTTCCGTTAGTGTGGTGACCACTACACTATGGAAACTTAGCTATTGATAACATAATGTCTACTATCTTAAATTTACTTGCAAAACTTATCGTGTCTCTCCCCTTCTCCTTTTTTTCCCCTGATAGGTAGGGATTGAACTGAGGGCCTTGTACATGTCCCATAAAGTTAGACTGCCCGGTGGCATTAAATAAATAGACTTTTATCAAGAGGAATTCTACTGTAATTCAAAATGGTCAGAAATCTACACCTTTGTGTTTACCATAACTAGTTTTTGTCTTGTCCCATGACTTCCCAGTTGTAGACTTGGGATCAAGCAAAATGTTTTAGGCTCCTGACTGATCTATCAAAATTGTAGGGCAGTTAAAACTTGCCCTCCTTTCTCTAAAGTTTTTAGTATTTTTGAATCTCTGGAGCAAACTGGCAGTAAACAGGAGAGATATACAAATTTATTGTTTGCATGTGCAGAGAAGCCTCATCAAATAAGGCATGTGGGTAAAGGATGTAACCCAGTAGCCTTGCATGTATGAGGCGTAGTCTTTAGCACCAACAAACAACTAAAAAGAAAAGAGATTTTTGTTATCTTTTTTTCTACCAGAACAAGTCATCCATTAATGTCCAAGAAGACATTAGAAAATGAGGTCTCTTTATATTCTCAGGATCTCTAGTTTACTTGTAGGACTCTCAAGCTTAATAATGATATGCTGAATATAATTTAAGGTTTTATGTTTTTACTTTTTAAATTTTTTATTTTATTTTTATTGGCTTGGTGGTGAGGTACACAGGTGAGTGCCATAGTGTGTATGTATAAATCGAAGGACAAGTTTTGGAAATCCAGTTTCTTCTCCCATCAGGTGGGCCCAGAGATTGAACCTTTACCCACTGAACCCTCTCACTAGCCTTAATTAAAGTTTTAGAACTCGAAGGCCAATAAACAAAAGCCAAACATGGAACTGGATGTGGTGTTGTACATCTTTAATCTAGCATTTGGGAGGCTGGGGGAGGCACATCTCTGAGCCAGTCTGCTTTACAGAGTGGGTTCCAGGCCAGCTAGTGCTACATTGTGAGAACTTGTCTACAAAAGAAAAATAGGAAATCCAGGTATAGTGGTGTATGCCTGTAATTTCAAAATTTGGGAACTGGATCCAAGAAAAAGGTGGGATCAAAAATTCATCTCAGTGAGCCTTGGTGGTGAGGTGGAGAGAAAAATTTAGTGTTCGCAACTATATGGTAGACTACATGGTGTGAACCAGTGAGGTCCTTTCCTCTTTTTAAAAGCAACGCCTTTGGGTCTTTTGGGTGGGGGGTGTGTTCAAGACAGGGTTTCTCTGTAGCTTTGGAGCCTGTCCTGGAACTAGCTCTTGTAGACCAGGCTGGCCTTGAACTCACAGAGATCCGCCTGCCTCTGCCTCTGCCTCCCAGGTACTGGGATTAAAAGCATGCGCCATTACCGCCCACCCGGCTAAAAGCAGACTCTTAAGTCACAGGAGAAGACATTGAGAAGTATATAAAACATTTATATAAACTACTACCCTTGAAGTAGTTAAGTAGTTAATTTGTTTAGTGAGATAATTGCCCTTAGTTTGAAAAATGAAGCTAAAAAAGTAATTAAACTTCTAATCTAGACTTATCATGCTTCTTTAGGGTGTAATAGTGGCTGGTTTCACTTATTTAGCCCTGAAGATTTGGTCTCTATTCACTTATGTTCTAGCTCGGCAAGCAGTAAAAACACCTCCTCGAAGGCTACCAACTGTGATGGTCCGCTCACCTATAGATTCTGCCTCCCCAGGAGGTGATTATCCACTTGGAGACTTGACTCCAAACACTATGGAAGAGGCTACCTCTGGGGTAAGTTTATTTACATTTATTGAAATTGCTTTGCAGAGGGAAATTAAGCCAGCAGTGAGCTGAATAATGGAAAACCACTTTTTGCCTAAAAGCAACTTCTCTTGGTCTGAATGCTAAAGACTATAAGGATGGACCTAAAAGCATTGAGGATTTTGACTTTTTGGTAGATAGGTAAAAAGACTATGTGAATTATTTGTAAATGTATTTAGTCTTAGAAATTTCTGTTAAGAAAGAGATCATTTATTTACAAATAAAATAGTAATAGTTTTTAAAGGAATTTGAAAATAACAGGTTGGATGTAATGATTGGGTTGTGGGTTAGAATGAGTGGAAGAGAAAATACTATGGGAAAGAAGTGTAGGTAGTTTCTGGGTATTTCCATTCAGAACTAATAAAATAATAGACACATTAACACATCCAGATTAGTAGGGAACCTTCCATAGTTTGAGAAGTCAGATAAAGGTTCTCTGTTGTCTCTTAGGTAACCCCTGGGACTTTGCCGAGTACCCCAGTCACCTCGTTTCCTGGGATTCCTGACACCCTTCCTCCAGGCTCTGCACCCTTAGAAGCCCCCATGACCCCAGTAACAGATGATTCACCCCAGAAAAAGATGCTTGGACAGAAAGCAACTCCACCCCCCTCCCCTCTGCTGTCAGAGCTCTTGAAGAAGGGCAGCCTCCTGCCTACTAGCCCCAGACTGGTATGGAGACTTCTGTGGGTGTTTGAGAGCTGTGGTGATTTAGTACTTGGAAGGGAATGCCTGGGCCCTTAAATATGACCTGGGGTAAAACAAAAACAAAACAAAAAACAGGAGTGTCCTAGTTAAAGGTTAACTTTAAAAAAAAAAAAGTGCGTTAAGTTGGTCCTTGGCTCCTAAGGTATCTGAATGATAATTATTTGTGATTTTTCTTCCCCCAGAGAACTCTTGTCACTTAAGTTCTAAACATTATAGTTTAGAGTTTCCCTTCTATCTTAAAGTATTTTTGTGGATACTAAGTTTTAGTTTCAAGAGGTTTGTTTGAGCACTGGAGCGTTTGGGGAAGTGGTAGTGAAAGAACTTGAGTGTAGCCTTCACCTCTGTTCTTCCCTGGTAGGTCAACGAGAGTGAGATGTCTGTGGCTTCCGGCCATCTGAACAGCACAGGTGTTCTCCTGGAGGTAGGCGGGGTTCTTCCCATGATACATGGTGGGGAGATACAGCCAACAACCAGTGCCGTTGCAGCCTCCCCTGCTGCCTCAGGTAAGTTATTGTTCATGCTTCTCATGTTTATTATAAAGAAAATAGTCATGTATTTAAGGCCAAATTACAGTTTTTAGATTGCTTTGGAGCTAGCTTTTCTATTAACATAGTGCTTGAGATTATTGACCCATTTCATATGTGAAATATTGATAGCTTTAATTACCACAGTATAGGTGATAAAAAGAACAATAAAGTTGATAGTGAAGTTATTTCTCTGTGCCTTGTAAAATGTGAAAAGATGCTTGAGATCCCTGAAATTATAAAATAGGGGAAAGAGGTTTAGAACCAGAGATCTGGACTTCAATCTCATGTCTTTCGTACAATTGATTTTGTGGCCCTGGATAGATAACTCTTGAGGCTTAGTTCCCTGTTTTATTAATGTTGGTAATATATTAAATTAGTTCTTGCAAAACTGTGGAAAGATACTAGAGACCCTGGAGATTATAAAATAAGGGAAAAGAGATTTGGAACTAGAGACCTGGTTTGAATCTCAAATCTACCATACTGTTGGTTTTGTGACATTTGACAGGCAACCTAACTACTGGAGAGTTAGTTTCCTGTTTTATTTGTGGTTGCATATATTTTTTACAGGGCTGTGTTAAGAATTAAATGAGAGAATGTGAAGCAAAAATAGTAATACCATGTGAACATTACATTAGAGATTGGGTAGGGTCTGTTGGTGCACTCCTTTAATCCCAGCTCTCGGAATGCAGAGGCAGATGGATCTCTTATGAGTTTGAGGCCAGCCTGGTCTACAGAGTAAGTTCCAGGACAGCCAGGACTACATAGAAACCCTGTCTCAAAAACCCAAAATAACTCCCTCCCACCCCCCGCAAAACAAAACACACTGGTATTGATTGAAGTGGAGCATGGGTGGTGTACAGTGTGCTGAACTTCAGCAGGAGTTGCAGGGCTTTTCCTCACTTTTCTTTTTCTTCCTTTTTTTGTCTTGTTTTTGAGACAGGGTCTTGCTATAGAGTTCAGACTGTCCAGGATTTTGCTTTGTAGCCATGGAGCTCTTTCTTCCTCAGGCTCTTGCCTGTCATACTAGTCATTTTATTTTATTTTATTTTATTTTATATTTAGTGTGTATGTGTGTATTTTTCCTTAGAGAAAATGGCTACCTGTTTTTGCTATAGATAGTGTATAATCTGGCACTTGGGTTCAATCCTAGCTTGGAGGAAGATCCTAGGTGAGGTTAAAGAAAGTAAGGATGTGGTTATGAGTTTATTCAACACAGGAGTTACTTTCATTCTTTGAAACTGTAAAAAAATATTGATTGAGTCCTCGAGTGGCTATTGCTTCTTGTTCATGTGCTTTCTTCCCTCATTTTGTGTACCTCTTTGTCTGTTAGGTGCTCCCACTCTTTCCCGGCTTTTAGAAGCTGGTCCTACACAGTTCACCACTCCTCTTCCTTCCTTCACTACTGTTGCCAGTGAGCCTCCAGTTAAACTTGTGCCACCCTCTGTAGAGTCTGTGTCCCAGGCTACCATTGTCATGATGCCTACGCTGCCAACACCATCCTCTGCTCCAGCTGGCTCCACTCCTGAAAGTGTAGCTCCAGGTTCGTCCCTGACCCACGCCCTGAGCAGCCACAGGACCAAACTTTAGTTAGAGAAAGGTGACCAAGAGCATTATCTCCCTAGATACTTCTCTTCTGTTCTCGTAGACTTGGATCATCTGCATCCTTAGAAAAACAAGGATAGAAGTGGGTGGGTATTAAGTGAGTTGGGTGGGGAGGGTTAAGTGTGGAAACATAAGCAGGCTTGAGGATGTATTCTCACCTCACTCTGTAAAGAAAATCAGGGCGAAGAAAACATGGGCAAAAGTGAGTTTTTAACCTTAAGTGTGTCTGACCTTTAGTGTCTACAGCTCTGGTGTGATCTCCGGGTGGTCATTTAGTAATGGATAAGCTTCTGAATTGCTGTTTTCTTCCTGTTAATCAGTGAGTCAGCCTGACCCCTGTGTTCCTCTGGAAGCCGTGGGGGATCCGCATACTGTGACTGTTTCCATGGATAGCAGTGAAATCTCCATGATCATTAATTCTATCAAAGAAGAGTGTTTCCGATCAGGGGTAGCAGAGGCTCCTGGTGGATCAAAGGCTCCAAGCATAGATGGAAAGGAAGATTTAGATCTGGCTGAGAAGATGGATATTGCTGTGTCTTACACAGGTGAAGAGTTGGATTTTGAAACAGTTGGAGACATTATTGCCATCATTGAAGACAAGGTAACTATTTAGCAAAATCCTAAAATGTCTTCAGGGTACTCTGCCTTTCTTTGATTTTCTTAGTAAGGATTATTTAATTGCACTTGTCCATTTTTATCTTTATAATCTGATGTACTACTTATCTTCCCTGCTGTCCTGCTTACTTGTTTGCTCAGCACAAGTGTCTGTCCACTGGTTGCTTCCTCTAAATGGTAAAAGTAGAAAAGTAGCTTTAGATTCAGCATCTGATTCTATAGTTAGACTGGGGAGACTTGGGCTTTTTCTGTGCTCTCAACAGTTTGTATATTGTGGGACAGGTCGATGATCACCCTGAAGTGCTGGATGTGGCAGCTGTAGAAGCAGCACTATCATTCTGTGAAGAAAATGATGATCCGCAGTCCCTGCCTGGCCCTTGGGAGCACCCTATCCAGCAGGAACGGGAAAAGCCAGCACCTCTTCCAGCACCAGAAATGACAGTCAAACAAGAGAGGCTAGACTTTGAGGAAACAGAAAACAAAGGAATTCATGAACTGGTAGACATCAGGGAATCAGGTGTTGAGATTAAGATGGAGCCTGCAGAGCCAGAGCCAGGCATGTCAGGGGCTGAGATAGTAGCTGGAGTTGGTCCAGTCTCAAGTATGGCGCCACCAGAACTCAGGAGTCAAGACTTAGATGAAGAACCTAGAAGTTCTGCAGCTGGAGAGATTGGTGAAACAGATGGTTCCAGTGGGAAAGACGATGAGATGCCACTTTCAACTGTGAAGACAGAGGTATTTATATGAATGGGCTGGGAAGAGAGGAGGAGGGTTGTGATTTAGGCAACTTAGGCTCTTGGATTCCTGAGTCTTGACATGTTGCACATAGCCAAAGCCATAGGCTGCAAGTAGTACATACCAAGGCGATCATCAAAACATTAGATAAGGAGGACTGAGGATTTTTTTCTGTGATCTCATTGTCGTTAGAGAATGAACTGTGAGACTTCTAACAGTTTATTAGTAATTAAGATACTTAATCTCTTTTGCTTTTCAGGCATCTCCTGAAAGCTTGTTGTCTCCATCACATGGCTCAAATCCAATTGAAGATCCTTTAGAGGATCCGCACAAGTTTGAAATATCAGGTGAGTAAAGAAACTTTATGTCTAGCTTGAAATCTCTTCCTTTTGGCTTCTCAGGGTTTGTGGGTTGTGGGCAAGTAAAGGAGTAAGACAGGACAGCATGGAAAGAAAGGAGAGCTGCAGGGAAGGATCGTGGTCCACAGGAAGGGGAAGGCTAAGGTACAGAATCTTCAGGTAGTCTTTCTCTCCTCTGCAGACTCATTGAAAGAAGAATCAGGGACTATTTTTGGAAGCCAGATAAAGGTATTTCAGACTTTTCTTTATTATTCTTGCCTTATGATTAGATTTTTCCACACTGTTATTAAATGAATTTTGGTAAATTCTTATCTTTACCTTCTGGTAAACCTGGTAGGGAGTTGGATGAGGAGAAACTGTAGCAGACAGTCTGGCCTAATGGGAGTACTATGGCAGCATGTGCTTCCCGTGAGAGTTTCTCTATATAGCGCACACATCCAGAATGACTCAGAGTGAATAGAGGTGCCAGGAGGAACATTTGGGGAGTCAGGTTACAATTTAGACTACAGAAAGAGAATTACCTGGTTTTACCTTAGAATTACTAAAGTAGTGGTAACAAATTTAAAGTAATGTGAGGTGAGCTTGCTCCATCAGCAAAGATATGAAATAAAATGATTATAAAATGATTTTTGATAACTTTGTACCCAGGGTCAGAGTTCCTCTCAAGAGCAAGGGGAAAGAAGGAACGCCTCTTAGCTTAGTCTTAAGTAAGTAGCTTTTTTTTTTTTTCTTCCTTTAAAAAAGGTCCTGGGCTGTATTCTTTGTCCAGGTTATAAATTACTTTGCCTTACTTAGTCAGTTAAGTAGAGGGTAGTATAAGTGATAGAGGGCTCAGCCAAAAAAGTGTGAGGCCATTTCTAGAGCTGATCTAACCCAAAAACAGATCTCACCTAATAATGGTTTGGTAGGTAGCTTTGCTTGCATTTGTTGACTGATGCACACTATATCTAAGGATGCTCCAGGTGATGAGGAGGAAGAAGATGGAGTCAGTGAAGCAGCTAGCCTAGAGGAACCTAAGGAAGAGGATCAAGGAGAAGGCTATTTGTCTGAGATGGATAATGAACCCCCTGTGAGCGAAAGTGATGATGGCTTTAGTATACATAATGCCACACTGCAGTCACACACACTGGCAGACTCTATCCCAAGTAGCCCTGCCTCTTCACAGTTGTGAGTATATGTGATTCCTCTTTTTATTTTTAGATGGGGTCTCCTGTACCCTGGGCTGGTGTGCAGTTTTTATTAACATAGCTGAGTGTGTTCTAGAGTGCCTACTCCTCTAGCTCCTGTCGCCCAAATGCTGAAATTACAGTTATAGGTGTGAACAACTATGCTTGCCCTGTGTGCGTGTGCGTGCATGTGTGTCTGTGTGGTGTTTGGGGGCATTGAACTTTTGAATGCTAGACAGGCATTCTATCTTTAGCCTTAATTTTGCTTGTTATTTTCCCTTTCTCAGCTTGAAACAAATTGTTGAAGAGAAGTAGGACGTTGTTTTTCTCCTTATGCTTAGTAGTACCCCTGTGTCTATTTCAGCTCTGTGTGCAGTGAAGACCAAGAAGCAATTCAGGCTCAGAAAATATGGAAGAAAGCCATTATGCTTGTGTGGAGGGCTGCAGCAAATCATAGGTGAGCAGGCATTACCATCTCCTCATTGTAGGCTTAGGAAGTTAAAGTTATTTCAGTAAGCTATGAGACTGCTGATGTTTTTCCTTTTGGGGAATAAATCAGAAATAAACATATTCTTTTTGGACAGGTATGCCAATGTGTTCCTGCAACCTGTTACAGATGACATAGCACCTGGCTACCATAGCATTGTGCAGAGGTAAGCCATAGTCCAGCTAACGTGCCTGACTTAAAATTTGTGTAGACTTAAGTGAATTTTGCTTTAGGTAGTAAATTTAAAGCAAGGGTGTTTCGTTTTGAGACAGGGTCTTACTATATATCACCCTGGTTGGCCTGGGACTCCATAGACCATGCTAGCCTCAAAGTCACAGAAAGTGAGTAGTTCCTGCCTCTGCCTCCCACGTGCTGTGATTGGTAAAGGCTAGTAGTATTAGTGTTGAGCTGACCATTGCAGTGGCTGATTGCCATCGATAGTCTAAAAGAATTAATTATCTTTTATTACTTTTCTTGATGCCTAGTATGCAGATTGGCTTTTGAGGGAATTGAATACATGCTTTTAGATCTTGGTAGCTGAAACTGAAGGTTTATGTGAACAGGACTACATAGTGATACTGTATTCAGAAATCAAAGTGAAATCCTCCCTCCACAGCCAATTAGCCCTGTTTGTTTATTTATTTTTTTTAGACCTATGGATTTGTCAACCATTAAGAAAAACATTGAAAATGGACTGATCCGCAGCACAGCCGAGTTTCAGCGTGACATCATGCTGATGTTTCAGAATGCTGTTATGTATAATAGCTCAGACCATGATGTATATCACATGGCAGTAGAGATGCAGAGAGATGTCCTGGAACAGATCCAGGTACATTGAGGCTCATTTTTGTTTCAGTAGGGATGAAGTGAAGGGAAGAATCATAATGGTGACTTTGCTTGTAGTAGGCATCAGGAGCACAGGTAAGTCATTTTTCTCTTACTGGAGTTGTATAGGTTTTATCGGTTTGATGGAAAAATTATAATAGAAATTCTATCTTTCTTGGGCAAATGAATTCAGTTTTTGTTGTTGCTGCTGCTATTTTGCTCTTGTTGCTAGAGATTCAAACTAATGCTTCACACGGCCTCCACAAATGCTGTACCACTGAGCTATATCACGTCCACACCACACCCAGTTTATTCATACTAGGAGTCAAGCCCAGGCAGGGCTTCATGTGTGCTGAACAAGCACTGCTTTATCTAAGCTATTTCCCTGGCCCCCTCTGAAGTTTTCAAATCAGTTTTTAAGGTAAGGCTAAGGATATTTTTAGTTACATAAAATACTCTGGCACAGAGTTCATAATCCCTATTTGTCACAAGAAGTCTACTTCAGTCTTAACAATTGTCTCACCACACATCCTCATGATGCTGACCTTGGAGGACTGGTGTGTCTTTGTTAAGTCTGCCAAGTGACTTTAATTGCTAAAAAGTCTTTGTTTTATTTTATTTTATTTAAAAGCTACTTTCGGCTTCTAAATTCTGTAGGAACAGTTAGAATTAAGCCTTTTAGTAAGCCAAGAAGTATTGACTAGAAGAGTGTATAAGTGTAGTCACAAAACCTTGAGTATGTTGGTTCTTTCCTGCTGGATCTTTGTGGTCAAACTTTTTTTCTTCTCTCTACAGCAATTCTTGGCCACACAGTTGATTATGCAAACATCTGAATCTGGAATCAGTGCTAAGAGTCTTCGGGGGAGAGATTCTACCCGAAAACAAGATGCTTCAGAGAAGGTATGAGTATGGAGACAGAAATGAAGTCGAAAACATCCAGAGAACCTTAAGTTCCTTCTATATTGCTAACATTCTGCAAGCCAGTGGTGTGCAGACGGGTGTGAGGGTGGGGAGGCTTGCTTCTGTCTGCTGAGGACATGTGCTGTGACGCAAGGGAAACTTTGATTTGAGTGCATGAGTTATTAACCCTCTAGGAGAGTGCTGTCAGGGTGGGAGTGAAGTAGTTCATAGCAGTTGGTGACCTAGCTCCTGTTCTGGGGTCCTATGGCTGTGGGATCTCTTTCCTCTTGCTCTTGAGTTTTACATTTTTGTCTTTGTGCTGTGTGTGTGGTGCTTTTGCCTCTGTCCTGAGGTTTGGGGTGCTTGTGGCTGAGAGTTTCTGTGGAACCTGATCAGTATTTGTTTGTCCTCTAACAGGACAGTGTCCCCATGGGCTCTCCTGCCTTCCTTCTCTCTCTCTTTGTAAGTATTGAATGGCTGCAAGGGGTGATGTTGCCAGAAAGATTCTCAGCTTCTGCTGGGCCTGGGTGGCAGAGGGAAATCCAACATGCAGACTGTGGCAATGTCTTGAAATTCTTTTTATCCATTGAATAAGAAACTCTTCTTCTGCATTCTAGTCTCTTTGCACGTGTTGTGTGTATGTGTGTGTTTGTTGGAGGCGGGGGCTGGCGAGCTGGGTGGCTGAGAAGGAACTGACTAAAAGATCACTGCACTGAAGTATGAAGTGTTCTTAGAGTAAAGGACCTGGGATGCACCTGCTCCTCATTTCTTGCTTCCACCTTTTACCAGTTCTTTACTTACAAGTGGAAGATAGCTCAGAGCAGCAGCTGCTACCTGGCGTTTTTGGCATTTTCCTCGTGTTGGCAGATATTTAACACATACCTTTCCATTTCCTCCTAACTAAACTGAGAGACTTAACACACAAACCCTCAGTAAAATTAAGCTAAAGATCTCAGTGGTCAAGGCACTTGCCGTGGGAGTCTGGTGACCTGAATTTGATCTACAGACCCCAGAGAAAATGGAAGAAGAGTACTAACTCCATGGAATTGTCCTCTGAACTCCACATGTACACATGGTGTACGTGTTCCTACATATACATGACACACAGTGATGGCAGTTCTTTAAAAACTTCTTTAAAGATCTCAGTAGCAGTGACCACTTGGGTGTAATAATTGCTGATGAGATTATAGATAAACATAAAAGTTCTAGCCTAAAGGTTTTTTGGTTTTTCGAGACAGGGTTTCTCTGTAGCTTTGGAGCCTATCCTGGAATAGCCTAAAGGTTTTTATTCTTTTGCTCTATAAATTAAATGGCTGACTCTTCATGGTAGAGCAGTGAAGTAAGGGAAAGACCATGGTGAAAACTGTACAGTCTTAAGATCATTGGATAATATTTGAGGCCTTGTTTTTCTCATCTGTGTGATGAAAGTAATAATGAGTTGAGGGCCAAGAGGATTGCCCGCAGGATCAAGGAATGCCTAGGCTATAGAGTAAGACCCTGTCTCCAAAGAGAGCAAGAGGGAGGGAGTACTAAAGAGATGCTCAGAAGTTAAGAACACTGGCTGCTCTTGGAGAGGATCTGGGTTGGGTTTCCAGCGCCCACATAGTGCTCACAACTGCCTGTAATTCCAGTTTCAAGGAACCCAAAGCCCTTTTCTGGCCTCCACAGGCACTGCATGCTTGTGGTGCACGTATACACATGCAGGCAAAACATTCATACACATTAAATGAAAATAAGGCTTTAAAAAAAAGAAGAAGAAAGAAAGAATAAGATTGAGATAACCTGTCCAGCCTACCTCACAGGGATGTTGTGAGGATAAAATAAGTTATGAAACTAACTTGGGGGAAAAAAATAAAGTGTTACACAAATGCAAGGTGTTATTTCTAACTGTTGGCTATTGACAACTTAATGTTCTAAAAAAATTTTAATCCTTGCATATTAGAAATACAGAAATGGTCCAGCCCAGCCAAAGTGTTCACTAGTTCATCTTGCCTATAGACCTGTACCACAAACAGAACACTGTGATGTCTATTCTTTCTTATTGGCCTGCAACAGTGACTCTGGATTCTCATTCGAGTGGCTGGCTATTGCAAGGCCAGTTAATAGGATCTTTTATCTATTGAAGACAGCAAAGTTTTGCACAAGAGGAAGGAGCTGGGCTGCAGGGAGAGAGCAGCAAATGGAAAGAAGCCTGATTGTCCTGATCTCATGGAAAGCAACGGTCAGGAGGTGCTAGGGAACTAGTGCCAGGGTCAGTCTGCAGGAAAGGCCTTTCTTATAGGGACCAGCAACTGGACAGGTATGTTAGCCAAGAACCTCACTCTCCACTGCCCTTTCTGCCTCTCCTACTTTGCATTTTCTCTTCCTGTTCTTACACACAATGTGGGCCTGGGTGGGATGACTGGTAGTCATTCTGTGGGACCCCAGGTGAATACGAAGGCCTTTGTGTTGGCATGAGGAAGATACTGTCTTACAGTTCACTCACAGAATACCAGTGTTCTTTTAGCTGCTCTGGAGAACAGAAAATCCCTTCCACTTCATCCCTTTGGTACTCTCTGCAGATCCATTCCCCCAAGAAATCAAATTCCCAGCATTCCTGTTGTATGTTGTCTCTTACCGTGTAACTAACTCACTCATGTTTCCTTCCTTTCTTTGATATTGTCTAGGATGGGGGAACCAGGGGACGCCGCTGTGCCATTGAAGCAGATATGAAGATGAAGAAGTGAAACCTCAGAGTTCCCTCTTTGAGCTGAACCTGAAACAAGACATAGCTTGGGGCTTGTGGGCTCAGATCCACATTTGATCTTAGTCAAAAGGCTGAGAAACAGTTATGGGTCCAGAAGAGAAGGTGCCTGAGCCAAATGACATGAGTTGAGAAAATCTCTTTTCAGAGAGTTGGAGTAGCACAGTTGCCCGTTTTAGGGCAAAAATCATGGGCTGTGTTAATGCCCTACTGTGTAGCTAGCAGATTGTAGCTAATTTGTACTGTCTTGTGAAGTGTACAGACTTTTTTAAAGAATAAACCTGTGAAGTGTGTGTATATAACAAACAGAAGGAAAACTCTGGCCTTTGGTGTGTCCTTTGTGTTTGAAATGTGTTTTCTTCACCACGGTAACTAATTATGAGGGATGGATTGTTAGAGCTGAGGAGTGGGTTTATAAGCTGTTTGCGGCAACTGAGAAGAGGTGAGTAGCTGAGACTAAACTCGCGATTAGCGTTTTTAAAAGAATAACTGCTATTGTATTGGACTTTTCTTGAATGTTTGGAAAATGTGAAGATTATCGGGATCTAGTTCATACAATTCCTTAGGGATTAGAGCATGGACAAAGGCAGCAGAATAGGGCAGGAATGTTTCAAGCCAGGGCTATCTTTGCTCATGCTATTGTTGTTGTTGTTTCCTTTTGTTTTTGTTTTTCAAGACAAGGTTTCTCTGTAGTTTTTTTGGAGCCTGTCCTGGAACTAGCTCTTGTAGACCAGGCTGGCCTTGAACTCACAGAGATCCTCTGCCTCCCAAGTGCTTGGATTAAAGATGTGTACCACCACCACCCACACTATTGGTATTTCTGTAGGTAGAACTCATGCACAATATTCTTCTGTTTTTTGATGTGGAGTCTGTATTTTGACAAGGCTAGCCTAGAGCTAAAAAATCCTCCAATTTTAATTTCCCCAGTAGTTTGGATTACAGATGTGTGTACCACACTGGGCTAAAACTGCTCAAGCAACAACAACAGAAACTTACTGATTTATGTAAAGGTTAGTTTCTGAGAGGAAGTTTAGGGCCAGGCGTGTATTTTGGTAGTATAGTGGTACAGCTCAACTAGTTCTTGGCAATCTCCAGTGCTGGGGGAAAGAAATCACTTGAAAACAGCATGGCTCATACCAGTAACCCTAGCACTTGGGAACTGGGGCAGGAGGATAGCTGATAGTTTGAGGCCAGACTGAACTTCAGAAGGCGCTCTTGTCTCAAAACTACATTGGTGGGGCCTGCATGGTGTCTCAGTGGGTTCAGGTATCTGCTATCCCTGCAACCCACATGGTGGGAGGAAAGACCTGACTTCTGCAAATTGTGCTGTCACCTCCACACACAGTGGGGTGTGTGTTCTCATATGTATACGTGTCTGTGCACACACAAGTGTAATTAAAATTTTTTAAAAATGTATTAAAAACCTTGTAACCTTAGTTTTATCTATCCTAACTTCTGTTTCTAAATAAAAATATTCATCAGTAAAATGAACTAGTATGAACCTTTTTAAAAATAAAATTACTAATAGGTCATGCTTTAATTCTTTATTCTTCTTTGAGGAAAAAGGTTTAAGAAGAATATGCCTAAAGCTAGGTGTGGTGGTACACGCCTTTAATCCCAGCATTTGTGAGGCAGGGGCAGGTGGATCTCTTGTGAGTTCGAGGCCAGCCTGGTCTACATAGTGAGTTCCAGGCTAGCCAGGGCTACCTAGGTGAGACCCTGTCAAAAAAAAAAAAAAAAAAAAAAAAAGATGTGCCTAGAAGTCACGAGTCTTACTGCCTAAAATAGAACTGTTTGTAAATTTGAGGGTTTGGGATGTGGTTTAGAGTTTATGAATGATGCCTTGACTTTGATTCCTAGTCCTTCATGTACCATTGTGACCCAAGCCTATTCCTGGCACTTAGAAGGTAGATAAGGAGCATCAGTTCAAACTAATAATTGGCTACATAGCAAAGTTCAGGTCACCCTGTGATATAAAAGACCCTGTTCAAAAATGTAAAGTTTGCTAAGCTAAGGGAGAAGTTAGTCTGAGATGAAATAGAGTTGAGTCAGTCCAGGAGTCAGAATATGACATGAGTCTCAAAGCAGTCCACAGACAAACATGCCTTACAAACACCAAGGCATTAGAAGCTGGAAAACTGCTGGGCATGGTGGTGCATGTCTTTAATTTTAGCACTCCAGAGGCAGAGGCAGGCGGATCTCGGAGTCACAAGCGAGCTAGTCTATAGAGTGAGTGCCAGGCCAGCCAGGGCTGCATGGTGAGACCCAGCCTCAATAAAAATTTTAAAAGTTTTTAAGTAGGAAAAGTTTGTGAATAAAGTAGAAAAGCTGATGCATGAGTTTACCAAGATAGTAACTATTGGGGGCAAAACTAAGGAGCCATAGTTAGGACTCACGCTATTCAGGAGTAAAGTGCAGATGAGACAGAAGGCTCCTCCCCCAGTGGTGATGCAGCCTTGTAATTCCAGCCAATACTCAGGAAACAAGTAGAATTTTGAGTTTGAGGATATATATATAGCAAAACACACAAAAGGCAGGGAATGGTGCTCTTGCAGAGAAAGTGAGTTTAGGTTCTAGCACATCAGGCAGCTTACAACTGTTAACTCCAGCAACTGAGGTGCTAGTACTTCACACTGGCATATATACATAAATGGTAATTTTAAATACTTTTTAAAAATCAAGGGAGCAACTTGAACAGAGAAAAAAGTTGAAACTTGAATTTAATGACAAAGCAGAAGACCAAAAACTCAAAAATCTATTGAAAGCTGTGGCTAGATGTTGGGGCTGTAGCTAGCTTTCCTAGTATGCTTGAAACCCTGGATTCCGTTTTACCAGCACATAAAACAGGTTCTTCTCAGCTGCCTACTGAGTGTGAAGCCAGTCTACTTGCCGACCTGTCCTTAGAAGAAAGAAAAACTACCAAAGACAGTGCTGCCCTTCCAGAGGACCTGAATTGGAATCACAGCACCTACATTAGGTGGTTTGCCACCACTTCTAATCCAAGGGATCCAATCCCTCCCTCTGCTGGCCCAATGGACACCTACACACGGCATTTACATACACACCACGTAAAAATAATAAAATTTCCAAATGAATGAATGAGTAAGTGCTTCTGTTTTTATTCTGACAGTCAGATGTCACCAGAAGGATGCCAAAGGTAACCACAAGTGTTTTGAAACTAATGATTAATAAATAATAGATTAAAAGTTGTATATACTGAGGAAAATCTAATCCTCAAGTTTATTACTTTGTTGAGTCCATGGATATTTGGTGATAAAGCAAGTCTGTAAGCCAGGTATGCTTCAGTTCTTCACCCCATTTTTGTCCAGTACGAAATCCAAGTTTAAAAATGGGGTAATAAAAACATGAAGCTATTTTTTATCCAAAAGATAAATTTTCATCTAATGTCTTTCTTTAGCTGGCTCTTGTGCCTCCTAATGAAAGAAATTTCAAGACCCTTTCTATGAACTTGGAACATAGCAGTATACTGGGAGTGTAGATTTGAATTTGTCTTGTTTTTATTTGAGTTAATGCATCTTTTCTGTGTGTTTACAGATGGAGTGTAAGTGGGTCTGGTTGAACTCTGGTCGCAATGGCCCCGAGGACTCTGAGCTGAGCAACGAGTACAGGTCTGTCTTCAGCTCCTGGGACTCCAGTCTGGATCTTGATGTGAGCAGTTGGAGGGAAACTGAGGATTTGGATGCAGAGGCTGAAGAACTAGAGGAAAGCAGCCCAGAGAGAGAATCTAGTGAGTTCCTTGTGGAAGATGTCGAGAGTGAAGAATCTCGGGAGGAGGGAGAGCAAGGCAACAGCCAGAACCTCCTCCACTTCCTCTCTGAGGTAATGGTGAGGCTATTATTTCCACAGCTGGAAAGATCACACTTTACCCTCTTTCTTTTTCCTTTCCCATTACACTGTCTTTTCTTTTCCCCTTCCCTTCCTTTCACCTTCTCTTTTCTCTCATTTTGAGATCAGATCTGGCTACTTAGCCCAGAAACCCTACTTCAGCTTCCCAAGGGCTGACATTTGCAGGCGCCCACCGCCCTGGCCCACCCAACTTTTTGCCAGAACGCTTATTACCCTTGCATGCTTCTACTACTGTTAGTCTTGTTTACTGAAACGAAGGCTCGGGACTAAAGAGATGACTCAGTGGGCTCTTGCAGAGGACTGAAGTTTGGGTCCCAGCACCCACATCAGGCAGCTCACAAATGCCTGTAATTCCAGTTGCAGGGGATCCAATACCCTCTTCTGGCCTCTGAGGACACACACATGCATGTGTCATATATTCAGAAACAAACACACACACACAAAATTTTTTTGTATGTATGTATGTTTCTTTAAGACAGGGTCTCACTATGTAACTTTGGCTGTCCTGGAACTCACTATGTAGACCAGGTTAGCCTGAAACAGATCTGCCTGCCTCTATCTCCTGAGTGCTGGAACTAAAAGCATGCACCACCATGCCCAGCAAATAAAAATAAATCTTTAAAAAATAAAAACAAAATACAAGTACCACTGTGGCAGTGGCTGGTTATTATGCCCCCAGCACCTGGTGCTGATATAGAATATGGGCCAAATATATAGTTTGCAATTGAATGTCCTAAATCCACAGTCTTTAGGCCCCTGGGTCTTAGGAAGTAGACTTTTTTAAAAGATTTTTAATTATGTATACGGTGTTCTATCTTCATGTATGCCTACTTGCCAGAAGAGGACACCAGATCTCATTACAGATGGTTGTGAGCCACCATGTGGTTGCTGGGAATTGAACTCAGGACCTCAGGAAGAGCAATCAGTGCTCTTAACCTCTGAGCCATCTCTCCAGCTAGGAAGTAGAATTTTTAACAATTTATTTAATTTTATTTTATGTACATTGGTGTGAAGGTATCAGATCCAATGGAACTGGAGTTACAGACAGTCATGAGCTGCCATGTGGGTGCTGGGAATTGAATTCGAGTTCTCTGGAAGAGCAGCCAGTGCTCTTAACCACTGAGCCATCTCTCCAGCCCAGGAAGTAGAATTTTTATATGCAGTGTTGCCTTATCATGAGTATCCTTGTTGTCTGTTCAAGTGTCATTACCTTGGTTAAGGGCTGAGGACCAACATATTGGAACAGTGAATTTATATTTATTCTGCAGCTGCAAAGGAACATGTTCAAGAGTATGTACATCAAGTTCAACAAGTATCTAGTTCAAATGTTGCCACTTCTATAAAAGAAAGTTTGTTTTCTAGACAGCTACTCCCAATTAATCACAATTGACACTTGAGATCAAAATTTATACCATAATCTGAAAGAGCTAAGAATTATGTCTACATGTTCACTATGACCCACTGCCTTTGATAAAATTTAACAATTGAATGATTAAATGGGTTTAATCTATTTGCCATCCTAGACTTTGTCCTACTGACAATGTGAGCATGTGGCATCACTGATGTATGGATGCTCGTTTCCATTGCTGTTCCTATGCATCTAATAATAAACTTTGATTGCAGGTAGCTTATTTAATGGAGCCATTGTGCATTAGCAGCAGAGACTCAAGGGAAACTGTTGTCCTTCATCTGGTTGGTACCAGGCAACAGGAGAGAAGGGAGATGGACACTACCAAAGTGAAAGAGGAGCCCTGCAGACAGACTGAAGAGCTTGTAGCCAAGCTAGAGTTAGTGGCTGAAAAGAAGCTACTGAGAGAATATGGAAAGCCAAAGGCAGCTCCAGCCCCCACAGATATTATACCCTAGAGGGGCTGCCCACAGAGAGTGAAGAGGTAAACAACTTAAATCACCTGGTCTTCACAGGGAGGCGGAGCAGAGTGGCTACAACACAGAGCTGGACTCCACAGAGTTAGTTAAACTTCTTGGGTTCAAAGTCTGACTTCAGCACCAGTTTTAGCCATGTGATCTTCAGTATGTTACTGGATATTTAGAACCCCTGTTTTCTCTGCTCCAAACAGATTAGTGTTCTGCTTTAAAGATTTTTTTTGGGGGGGGTGGTGAGATTTAATTGCAAGAATGCAGTCAGACATTGTAGCACATCCCTGTAATTCCAGCACTTGGAAGGCAAAGGCAGGAGGACCAGAAGTTCAAGGCCACCCTTGGCTAAACAACGAATTTCAAACCAGCATGGGCTATAAGACATCCTGTTTTAAAACCCAAAACAGGGCTAAGGGCGAGCTAAATTGGTAAAATGCTTCCTTAGCATGCATAAAGCGTTAGGTTTGATCCCTAATTCCAAATAATCAGGGTGTAAATGATACACACTCATAATCCCAGCTGTCAAGAAGTGGCTGCGGGAGGATAAGAGTTTTGAGGTTATCCTCAGCTGCATCTAAGTCCAGCTTGAGGTAAATAAGATTGGGTTGCAAACAAAGGAGACAATTCAATGGAGTTTAGTGATACACACCTGTAGTTCCAGTTACTGGGGAGTCTGAGGTGAAAGGATCATGTGACCTTGGGGGTTGAGATCTGCCTGGGCAAGATAGTAAGACCTAGTTCTGTTGTGCCCAGAGCACGACCCCCAGAGAGACCACCAGAGAGGCCCAGACTGTAATAAGCAAGGTTTATTTAGTGTAATACAAACTAGTTTGGAACTCATCTCCAACCCTAGTTGTAGTGAAGTAGAGAGGAGTTCTAGCTCCTCTGTGGGGTAGGCTTTTAAAGGTGTAACTACAAAGAGGCCTTTTGAAGCTGCTTTGGCACAGGTGCAAGGACTTTTGCTCTGTCCCATCCTGCTATATCTGCTAGTTTTTTGTTCTTAGAGCAAGGCCACCCTGTTCCCGAGTCAGGCCACCTTTATCAGCCTGTACCAGGTGGCTGGCTGGGCTGAGCTGAGTGTCCTTGTGTTTGGAGTGGGAGCGGGGAAGGAAAATGCTGTCTTTCTGGGAATGTGAAGCCAGTCTGTGTTTTTAATTTTAAAACATTCTGCTAGGAAATTCCTTCTTGTCTCTTTGAGAATAAGGGGTGAGGGTCCCACAGCTAAAAACCAATAAATAGGTCAATAGGAAAAAGATGGTGTAGCAGCTAAAGGTGTTCACTACCAAGATTGAAGACCCCAATTCAGTCCCTAGAACACACATGCTGGAAGGAGAAAACTGATTGCTGAAAGTTGTCCTTTGATCTCCACGTATGTTCATGTGTGTGTGCACATGTGTGTACAAATAAACAAAAACAAACAGTGAAATAAAAAGTCAGCTCATGTCAAGCACAATGCGTGGCTCATAACAAGTAGTTATTGCCAGGTGGTGGTGGTGCACACTTTAATCTCAGCACTCAGAAAGAAGAGGCAGATGGATCTCTGAGTTTGAGGCCAGCCTGGTTTACACACCAAATTTCAGGACAGTCAGGGATACACAGAGAAACCCTGTCTTCGAAAAACCAAAACAAACAAAAATTGTTGCAGATTAGGTATGGGAGTTTCCTCCTCCTGTTTGATCCCAGCCACAGCTGTCTCTGTTCTTATGTCCTCAGAGAGCATGAACCCCAAACACAGGCAGAACAGAGTCAGAGAGCATGTCCCCCAAACACAGGCAGAACAGAGTCAGAGGTTTGTTTTCAGCAGAAAGGAGAGCAGCAGCAGGAAATTCACCTTTCAGGATGAAAGTCTGAGCTCAGGGGCAACAACCAGTTGCCACTAGTTTCTGGCCTTAGAAGTCTTCATCTCCCATTTTAACCTCATAGCCCATGCTGGGGCGGTAGGAGTGGTCTCTTTCCTGGAATAGGCGGGGGGGGGGGGGGGGGGGGGGGTTCTCCAGGAGATGTCTTTCCCCATAATTTAGTAACAACTAGATACATTAAACGTGGAACTACCTATGGTTAGTCAGGGAAGTACCCTGCTTGTACTCCTCAGGGAGGTGTCCATCCACAGGAATTGACTATAGCTGGCTGAGGCCTATTTTGATTTCTTTCTTTCCTGGATAGAAGCCAGAGTTTGAAGCATGCTAGTCAAACTCTCTACTGCGCTAACAGCCCCAGTGAGCTGTTTCACACCCCACTCCAAACTCTCTTATTTAGCTTTCCCAGTGTTCCTGAACTTGCCATTGTTTATCCTAATGTTTGTTTTAGCTTTAACAGAATCAGTCAATTTGGAATCTCATTGTTAATATTATCTGGCCGGCTATAATAGCTAGCTTTAAGACCACAAAAGGTTAGGTTTTTTTGGGGGGGGGGGGGGTTGTTTTTGTTGTTGTTTGGCTTGTTTGTATGTTTCCCTACAGAGGTCAACATCAGATTTAGAATTAAATTTACATTTTAATTTGGGGGCATTTAAAAATTGTTCAGATTATCACTGAAAACTTCAGTGATCTGTCTAACAAAGTTATTCTTTTCTGATTTTTCTGGTAACTGTATAGAATTGACCTCTTCTCACCTACGATCTGCCTTCACTTATTCTGTAGAAGTAAAGTTATGATGCAGATAGTAAATCTCTAAAGTTTCCTGTGCTTCTTGGGTTTCCCAGGGGGAGGCTCAGCAGGACCCAAAAGAGGAGGATCAGGGTGAAGGGGATACTTCAGACGTGGACGAGCAGCCTCCTTCAGGTGACTATGATGACGGCATGAGCGCTCAGGAAACTCCTCTGGTGGACATCCTTTACAACTGCCCGAACTCCTCGCAACTGTAAGTACAGCGCTGGGGTGTGGCTGCATACTAGAGTGCTTGTGGCACACACAAGGTACGAAGGTGATCCCCAGCACTGCTGGGACTCTGAGCATAGACCTTCATCCAAGGTTGTTAGGATTCACGCTTTTATTTACTTCTCTTTATAGTTACTTGAATTTGTTACTATGAAATGAATTATTTTTATAAGTTTTGAAAGGTGTTACAGGTGGAAAATATAGTGCTAATATATATGTGCAAGCAAAATACTAATGCACATAAAAATAAATCTTAAAAAAACCAACAGCCTGTTTTGTTGACATTAAGAGAGCCTTCATGGATGAGGATGTAGTTCATATGTAGATGAAAAGCCCTAGGTTCAATAATCAGCACTGTGAAAAAGAAGGAAAAAGAGTCTCAATCATAAATAAACCTCAATAATTGCTAGTTTAATTTACTTAAGAAATGGTGTTAAGTGATCTACTATTATACAAAATATACCTTTTTAAAAACTACTGGAATGGGGCCAGGAGTACATGCCTGTGCTCTCAGCACTAGGGAGGCCAAGGTAGGGCCAGGAGAATATGTCTGTGCTCTCAGAGCTAAGGAGGCTGAGGTAGGAAGTTTGCTGCAAGTTCAAGGTCAGCATGGTCTACTTAGCGAGTTCCAGGACAGCCAAAGCTACAGAGCAAAACCATGTCTCAAAATTAATTTTGTAGAAACCTGCTTTTAAAAATTATTATTTTTCCTCCAAGACAGGGTCTCATGTAGCCCAGGCTAGCTTCAAATTAGCTATGTAGTTGAGGATACCTTGCTCCTCCTATTTCTACCTTCCAAGTAGGCATTATAAATTTAAGTCATTATAGCAAACTCTTTAAGATTAAAGTTTATGCACTCCCTTTATCTTGCATGTATCTTGGGAAATTGTTAATATAATTGTTTTATTTTTTATAGATAATTGAGGGACTAAAGACCATATTTTACACATATATTTATTTTGAAATATGGTCTAACTAGGCAGCTCTTGTTGGCCCATGCCTTGTTATGCTCCTCTGACTCCTGAGTGCTGGGATTACAGGTATATTCACCATGTTCTCCTCAGGCTATTTTTTAGAAAGCAAAAAGTAGCGAGCTATGTTGGTACAGGCAGGCTGTAATCTTAGTACTCTAGGAGGCTGATGAACCTGTTTTTGTGTGACATTACTACTGGGGAAATTCAAACAAACATCTGCTTACATTAACAGGGAACTGATCACAGACCAAAGTAATGATATCACCAAAGTCCAACTGGTGAATTAATGAGTTTTTAGGAGAATTTACAGGAACATAGGTGAGAGGTTACTTATTGGAGAATGGGATGTCTGAAAGGGAGCACTGAAAGCCCACCCCATCATGGGTAACATCTCATGAAAACTGAAACCTTAGATCTCTCTGTATAACTTGTAGGCAGATCAGTAGATGGGAGAGTCTCCTTAGAAGTCCTTACTATTTATGTAACTTTGGTGGGGAGGAGCTTGTGAATTTTCTCAGTTTCAGGGACTTCCTAAGACTTGCCAGTTGTTTGCTTCCTGATCTTAATGAGCCCACTAATGAGTTGAAAAGGAAGTCCTTTTAGAACTTCCTGAGTCTTTTCTTTGTTGTGTCTTGTTTTGAGACAAGGAATCAAACCTGGCTGTCCTAGAACACAGTATGTAGACCAGACTGAAACTCACAGAGATCCACCTTTCTTTGCCTCCCACTTGCTAGGATTAGAGGCATATGCCAACATGTTTGACAACTTCCTGAATCTTCAAGGAACTTCATTTAAAAATGGAATGTTTAAATTAAGAGAAAATTGCATATATCTTCTGTATCTTAGGGGAAAAAAGAAAGGTGAAAGGGAGAGAGGAGAAGGAAAAGAAGAGAAAGCAATAGAATAGTGGTGATGATGTCTGCTTGATCAAATATATTTTTTTTTTGTTTATTTGGTTGTTGAACCAGAGTATCATGTAACCAGACTGACCTAGAACTTAGTATGTAGCTGAGAGTGATCTTAAACTTCTGATCCTACTGTCTCTGCCTACATGAGATTATAGGCTTGGCCAGTTATCTTAAGTGGGAATAGAAAGCTGAATTCTTATGTTAAAGCACAAGTTTAAAGCCCCTTTAAAAAAGCTGAGCTTGGTGCCTCACATCTATAATCCCAGAACTCATGAGTTCCCTGGTTGACCTAATAACTTCCAGTCTGGCTACAAAGTGAAGCTCTCTGTCAAACAACAATAACAACAGTCCCTAAGGTGCGGGGAAGGTAGAGTGCACTGATAGAACTCTTGGCCAGTATACGCAAGGCCTTGTGTTTTAGCATTGGAAAACAAAATGAGACAGAACAGGTGGTGACCAGGCTCTTCTGTATCTCAGTCTGTAGTCTGTATTGACAGGGACAAGAGAAACAGACCTTTGGGGTCTGGTCCCACTGCACTGTACACCCACTCCCTTGCTTTTGCTTCCATTTATGTTACTTGGTATTTGTCTCCATAGAGGTAAAATAAATGTAAGACACAGATTCTTAAAATATGCATAGTTGGTAATTATGAGTTTACAAAACCTACCACAGTACATATAGTGCATATATTAAATACTTACTGTGAGGATGCAGAAATGAAGTTCTACAACCTAGTGCAAAGGAGCTGTTGTTACTTTAGTCTGAGTGATCAGAAACTTAAGGCACAGATGCTATTACAAACCAATCTCCTGTAAACAAACCTAATGACACTCACTGGGACACACACAGAGACAGGGAAGGAGAGAGAGGCTAACTGGGGAAAGGAAAGGGACTAATGGGACAAGAGATGGTAAGGGGGTGGTGGTGAATGTGATCTAAATATATTAATGTGCATGTATAAAAATGTAATTAAATCCATTATTATGTATAATTAATATATGCTAATAAAAAACATTAAATAAAATAGGAATGGCTGGAGAGATGGCTCAGCAGTTAAGAACACTTGCTACTCTTGCAGAAGACCCAAGTTCGTTTCCCAGCACCCATATCCGGAGGCTCACAACCATCTGTAACTCAGCTCCAGGGAATCTGATACTCTCTTCTGGCCTCCTCTGGCACTGCACTCATGTACACAGAAACACACAGAATTACAAAACAAAAATAAATTCTTAAAAAATAAATAAAATAGGAAAAAAGAAAAGAAATTTGTTTTGTGCTTTAAATGTCTTGCTTGGATAGGGTTCTGTAAAATAATAGCATCTAAGGATAAGTTGAGTAAAGATCATAGTAAAATTATATGATTTGCTGGTATGTGATTTAGATCCAGGTGAGGCCAGATATGGCGGCATATGCCTTTAATCTCAGCACTTGGGATACAGAGACAGGTGGATCTCTCTGAGTTGAAGGCTAGCCTGGGCTACACAGCAAGTTATGGCCCAGCCAGGGATACATAGTGAGACCGTATCTCAAAATGAATAAGTAAAGAAATGAATTTAAGGTGCCTGGAGAGATAGGCCAGCAGTTAGGAATACTAGCTGCTCTTGTAGAGGACTAGGGTTTGGTTCCCAACACCCACGTGATGTAACTCCAGTTTCAGGGCATCCAATGACCTCGTCTGACCTCCTCTGTGGGTACCAGGTACATACATAGTACACATACATACATACAGTCAAAATATTTATACACATCAAGTAAAAATAAAATAATCTAAAAATTGACTCTAGACCTAGGTAAAATATTACATAATGAAAATAAATAGTTATGAGGAGGTATTAAAATCGAGCAGATAATAGGAGTGTAGTTTCACATGGACTTATACCCTTTGTACACGATACAAAATAAGAATATGAAAATCATTTTTTTTCCTGTGACAGGCTCTCATGTAGCCCAGGCTGGTCTTGATTTGCTATGTAGTCAAGGATGATGAACTTTTGATCTTCCAGTTTCTGTCTCCCAAGTGCTAGAACCTGCAGATGTGCCACCATGTCTGAGAGAATGCTGACATTAAAGTATTAAGACAGCCTCTTTCAAGGGAATAATACAGTGTGCGATGTAGAACATGTAACATACCATTTGACTTCCTTCCTTCCTTTTTTTTTTTTTTTATTTTTTGAGACGGGTTTCTCTGTGTAGCCCTAGCAGTCCCGGAACTAGCTCTGTAGACCAGGCTGACCTCAAACTCAGAGATCCGCCTGCCTCTGACTCCTGAGTGCTGCAATTAAAGGTTGTGCCGCCATTGCCTGGCTCAACAGAAAGCTTTACAACTGGGAAAATTATAAGTGAGATAAAATATTGAACTGTTGTATCTCAAAAGAAAAGCAAAGAAAGACAGTTTAGTCCAGGACAGGACAGGAAGTATCATGAGGAGAAAGGAATCTATGGTATGTATTTGTTTTAAGATTATGATAGCTAAGGATGTAGTCTAATAGTAGAGTGCTTGCTTGTCCAGCCAACAAGAAGCCCTAGTACCAATCAACCAACAAACAAACAAACAAACAAAAAATGAAAACTGAGGTCAGAGGGAGGGCTCAGTGTGTAAAGACACTACTGGCCAACTTGATGACTTGAGTTCCACATGGTGGAAGAAGAGAACCAGCTCTTTCAAGTTGTCCTCTGATCTCCATACGTATAAGTGTACCTTTGTAGTGATGAGGCGAGCAGTGGTACCCACCTGTGTGCGCACACAAGCACACACACACAAGCACACATGCAGGCTATAGAAAAAACTAGGGAAAAAGCTAAAACAACTGAGATTGCTGTGCAAAGGAGGCTGAGGGATACTGACGAACAGGCAGGAGGGCTTAGGGCTAGTCTCCAAAACAGGGAGACAAAAAGTTTGCATCCAGAGCCAGTCTAGGAAAGATGGCCCACTTCAGAATGTTAAAATGGAAAGCAGAGGGCAGCTATTATCAAGAGGCTGCTAAAGGGAATACCATATTTCTCCTGTGTAAAGTGTGCAGCCTGATCCAGGTAGGGATCCCCAGCTGCCAACAGGTTCCTAGGACATTGTTCAGAGAGGAGTACACATGTATGTATAGTGTGCTCAGGTAAGGGTCTTAGGCTGCCAGGCATATTCCTAGAAAAGGGGCGGTATGTGTATAGCCCAAAGAGTGGGATTCCAGGCTGCTAAACTTGGCCACCCCTAATGAGGCATACAGGGAGAGTGAAAAAGAAAAATACTTAAATATCAAACATTCAAATGAAACATAAGATAATTCTTTGATATGTGAGGAACAAATTAATAGTATCTACTATGTTTCCTGTGGTTATAGGTACTTAGGAAAGAACACTGAACAAAAACTTTTTTTTTTTGAAGTGGAGTCCTATGTAGCCCAGATTGGCCTCCAACTCATAATGTAGCCTTGAACTTCTACCTTCTTCTGCTTTCAAAGTACTGGGTTATATATAGGTGTGTACCATCAAGCCCACTTCAAACTGATTTCATAGCGCAGTTCTGTAGAATCCCAGGTCCCAAACAGCAGGAGTAGACAAGGCTCAAGTGAGCCAGGCACGCACCTGTAATCCCAGCATTTGGGAAGCTGAAGGTTAACAGTTTAAAGCCGTCTTGAGCTAAACATATATTTTCAGAATAGTCTCCAAACATCAGGGTGGGGGGAAAAGGGGGAAAAAGGCGGAAGCAGTTTCAGATTTGTAGTAGACTTTATAAGACAGTGCCCACTTACCCAGCATGGTGGCACTGGCCTATAATTCAAGTGTTCTGGGATGTGAAGAAGGAAGGAGAATCAGGAGTTCATCTTCGGTTACATAGCTATTTCAAAGCCAGCTGGTCTACACGAAACCCTATTGCAAGAGAAAAAAGGAGAATGTGAGACAAAGCTAACCACTTCATGGGGCAGTAGTGACACAGTTCATTGTGGTGGAGAGAGATGGTGCAGCAGTTAAGAGCCCTTACTGCTTTTGTAGATGACCTGAGTTCAGTTCCCAGTGCCCATATTAGGCAGCTCACAACCACCTGTAATTCCAGTACCAAGGGCACCCTTTGCCCTCTGGCCTCTACAGGCACCAGTTCATTCTTGATGTACACAAACTCACACAGGTACACACAGAGACACATGAAGAAAGAATGTTAAAAATATATAGTTTAACCCCTATTAAGTACATTTCCATGACTATGATATTATAGTCTTCAGATGTTTAATTAGGAGCTCTATACCTTGGGAAAGCTTCATTATCCACCTAGTGAGACACAGGACTACTTATGAAGCGACTGTCTCTTTTCTGTCATGTATCCTGTAGGAGTGACCTAAGCCAAGGTGACCCTATTCAGGATCATTTCCTATTTAAGAAGACTCTTTTGCAAGTCTGGAAGATGATTGCCAGTCACAGGTAGGTTTCCAATATGAGATTATCTCCAAAACCAAAGGACATGTTTGGATATGCACACAGAAGGGGATATGTTCATCCTGCAAGCCATGGTTGGAGTGGGGGTGCAGGTCTGTGACTTCAGCTGCTGATGTGCCTGCCCAGCACGCGTGATGTCCTAGGTCTCATCTGAACATAGCGAACACTGGCCAGGACCTAGCATGCCTGTCATCCCAGCCTTAAGGAGATGGAAGCAAGGTGATCACAAATTGAAGGGCATCCTAGTTTGCGACAGGCCTGAGCTACAAAACAAAACAGAGTCCCCCAAACTAAGAACGAAGCCGTGGATGAGACCTGTATCTGTTTTATTAGTCTCTAAGGAGTCATGCTGTGCTATTTGAATTGCCTTTAGGAATTCATTCCTAATTCATGTACTTCAAATATATGTGCCTCCTTCCCATATGGTGGATCTTCCTTTCCACAGTAATAGGTCCTCAGAGCTATGTATAAGGCTCCCTAGGTAGAATGTATACATGAAGTTCTAGATTTAATCCCCAGTGTTGCATATACCTGCCAAGTCTGGTGATACACAACCAGCAAGGCAGGAGAAGCAGAAATATACATTCATCCTTAGTGGTATAGCAAGTTTGAGGCTAGCCTGAGTTATGTGACACCCTGCCTCAAAACAAACAAAAGGTTGGAGAGATAGCTCAGCAAGTAAGAACACTTGCTGCCTTTGCAGAGGACAGGGATTCGGTTCCCAGCACCCACACAGTGGTTCACAACCATCTCTAACTCAAGTTCCAGGCTTCAGGTGCCCTATCCTGGATCTGTGGGCACTGCACACATGTGATGCACATATACATGGAGGCAAAACATTCATCCACATAAAATGAAAATAAATACTTTTAAAAGGGAAAGAAAAAAATCAGGGTCTTGGAAACCTTGAGCAAATTTTGAGCCTTTAACTAAAAGAGATTATGATAATAGTTAAAATATTTTACAGGTTGGGTCCCCCTCCCCACATTCTTGCTATTTAGGGAAGTCAACAAGAAGCTGGGCAGTGGTGGCGCACACCTTTAATCCCAGCACTTGGGGGACAGAGGCAGGCGGAGCTCTGTGAGTTCAAGGCCAGCTTGGTCTACAGAGTGAGTTCCAGGACAGGCTCCAAAGCTACACAAAGAAACCCGGTCTCAAAAAATATATATAATATGCTGTTTGTTTTTGCTTTGTAGCCTAGCTGGCCTAGTACTAGAACTCCATAAGTAGTTGAGACAGGCCTCCAGCTCTTGGTGACCCTCCTGTCCCAGCTTCCTTAGTGCTATGATCTTGTTTACTCTGTAGTTGTAAGTATTCTTGTCGTTAGCCCATCGTTCTCCTTTGAAGTGATTCCCCAGGGTTTCTTTATCCTCTTTGGGTTTATTTCTTAACAGGTTCAGCAGTCCATTTCTGAAGCCTGTATCAGAAAAGCAGGCCCCAGGATACAAGGATGTGGTGAAAAGGTCAGTAGGAAAGGGGCCAAGAGCATGGCTGGTTGCTTTGTTATTGTTTGAGACAGCATCTCATGTAGCCCAGGCTAACTTTAAACTGGCTAGATAGCTGAAGATGGCCTTGAACTTCTTATCCTCCAGATTCCAATTCCCAAATTGTGGGATCACAGGTATGTACTGCCATGCCCATTTTTTTTGTGGTGCTGAAGATTAAACCCAGGGCTTAGAGCATGCTGGGCAAGCCTCTACCAGCTGTGCAACATTCCTAGTCTGATTCATTGTTTTCTTTTTGTTCGTTTTGTTCTGTGGGTTGCAGTAGCTCAGGCTGGTCTCAAATGGTTGGAGCTCACCTTGCTCACCTTGAATTCCTAATCCTCCTGCTTCCACCTCTGAAGTGCTAGGATCACAGGCCTGAGACACTACACCAGGCCCTCGGTTGCTTTTATATCTCTTTTCATTCTTTATTTCCCATCCATTAGACTATCTTATTTCCAGTACTCACAAACTCAAGATATATCCCACAGCAATATAAACCAGCTTGGATTTAAAAAAGTTTTTTGTTTTTTGGATATGCTTTCTGTTCTCTGCCCCAACAATACCTAGATTGATTTTTAACTTGTGGGTTCATGTGATCTTCCAATTTCTGCTTCTCTCTTAGCTGAGACCACAGGTTTTTGAGACAATCTCATGTACCTCATGATGGTCTCAAACTTAGCTGAAGATGATCCTGAACTCTCAAGCCTTCTGCCTCTACCTGTTAAGTACTTCAGTTACAGCTGTTATTACTGTTATTTTGTTTTAAATTTTGTTTGCCTTTATCTCAGTTTAGCTGCTAACTGGAGATGTTTCTGCCTCATTCTTCACGGTGCTACAGTTAAAGACGTGTGCGCCCGCCCTGGTCCTTCCACATTTGACAGTATTTCTTGAAGAAAATTTAAGAGGGACCCTGTGTTTATTCAGGCAGTTAGTTTTAGACATGCTAAGATAAAGATATTAAAGGAAATTAAAAAGCATTGGTTGAGTGCAATATTTTGGATGTTGGCATAGTTAATCTAAAATGCTGTAATAATGGAGATGGCTCAGTGGTTAAGAGCACTCAGCTGCTCTTGCAGAGGATGCAGGTTCAGTTCCCGGTACCCACAGGGCGGCTCACAACTATCTGTAACTTTGGAGTTACAATTCCAGGGGGTTTGCCATCTTTTGGCATCCACAGGCATGAGACATGCACATGCTGTGTATATACCATGTAAGAGAAACACATATACACAAAATAAAAATAAATCCAAAACTTTTTTTAAATGCTGCCATAGCCGGGCAGTGACACATGCCTTTAATCCCAGCACTTGAGAAGCAGAGGCAGGCGGATCTCTGTGAGTTCAAGGCCAGCCTGGTCTATGAGAGCTAGTTCCAAGACAGGCTCCAAAAACTACAGAGAAACCCTGTCTTGAAAAGCCAAAAAAAAAAAAAAAATGCTGTGATAAACAATAGGGAATAAAAGGTGGTGAGAGAAGTGGTGAGGTGGGCCTGTCACAGGGACCGACCTTGCAGATGTGAGTGTGGGTCCCCAGCACCTAGGTAAGAGGTAATGCCTGCAATCCCAGTGCTGGGGAAGTGGAGACAGGAGCATCCCCAGGGTTTGCTGGCTAGCCAGGTTAGCTGAGAAGAGGAGCTGTAGGGCTCAGTGAGAGAGAATAAAAAATAATCTCAAAAAATAATGCAGAGAACAATTGAAGAGGACACCTGACATCAATCTGTAGCCTTCATGTAGACATGCAGGTACACACACACATACAACCCACACACATGCATGCACACCACACATGCATGCACACACACACCACACATGCACACATACATATACACACTCACCACACATGCATATACACACCACACATGCACACACATTTATACACATATATACACACATTTGTGCTGCTATAATAAAATGCCACAAGAATTTATGAATAATGGAAACTTATTTCTCATGGGCTTGCAACCTAGAAAGTCTAAGATCAAATTCCTACAGACTTGGTGTATGGAAGGACTAGTCTCTTCCTCATTTTTTTATGGTATATTTTAAATTCACATTAATTTTTTGAAGAGGAAGGTACCTGTTATGGTGTGTGTGTAGGTCAGAGGACAGTTTGTCGATTTGTGATGTTCTGTATGTGGATGTGTCACCTGCATTTATGTTTGTACACTACATGTGTGCCTGGTGCTTGCAGGAGGTCAGGAGGCCAGAAGAGGCTGTTGGATCCTCTGGAAAAGCAGAGTGGTTTTTTTTGTTTGTTTGTTTGTTTTTTTTTTCTTGTTTTTTGAGACAGGGTTTCTCTGTGTCACAGCTCTGGCTGTCCTGGAACTCTTTCTGTAGGGCAGGCTGGTCTCAAACTCACAGAGATTCTCCTGCCTCTACCTCCCAAGTGCTGGGATTGAAGGCGTGCACCACCACTGCCCAGTGCAGTCAGTGCCCTTAATGACTGTGCTAAATCCCCAGTCCCGGAGTGCACTCAGGGACTGAACTCAGGTCGTCAAGTTTTGCAGCAAGTATCTTTGCTTGCCAAGCCATCTCCCCAGCCCTAGTGTCTGCTTCTAAGATGGCTCTTGTTGCTGGGCCTCTCCACAGGAATGCGTGCTTCTACAAACATGTATGGGGAGAAGGCAAGAGACACCTGTCCGTCTGCAGCTCAAGCACACCGATCCCAATTCATGAATATGAAGCCTTTTCTCAAATCACCTCCTAAAGGCCACACGTCTTACTACTGTTTTGTTGGGGATCAAGTGTCAATGTTAATTTTATTATTTTTATTGCCAGAACTGAGAATATTTTGAAATGTTCAACTCCATTAGAATCCTTGATAGGCTTATAAGAGCATCCACCCACTGGACTTTTTTGGGGGGTATTTTTTCCTTTGATCTCAAGAGCTTAATTAAAAAGTGATGAACCCAGGGCCTGATTTAGATACTTTGGGAGCTGTTGAAGTGACTGGGGTCACTGTCTGAGGTCCCTCTTAGGTGGCCTCTAAAGTCTTGGCATATGATCAGATGTTTTGTCCTCAGAGAAACTGTCAGAGAAACTCCTTATGGTGCCACACATCCCTGGAAGTCTGGGGAGTTCTGCCAGAGTTGCCACGTGCTACCAAGGAAGTAAGGGTCCCTCTTGGGGTCCTAAGTCTCCTTAATAAAGGAATTTCAGAAAGGGCTTCTGAATTTTATTAGAATTTAAAAGAAAAACTCAGGCTGGAGAGATGGCTCAACAGGGAAGAGCACTGACTGCTCTTCCAGAGGATCTGGGTTCAATTCCCAGCACCCACAATGGCAGCTCACAACTGCCTGTAGCTTCAGCTCCCTGGAAGCTGACACCTTTACACCAATGCACATAAAATAAAGTTAAAATAAATTATAAAAGAAAAAGTCATAGGACAAGTAAGCTGGAAAAACACTTTTCCAGAGAAGAACGGAGACGAGAGAAGAGGGCTATGTCTTCTAAGTTTATGGAGGTCAGCTACACAGCAGACAAGCAGCCGTGGGTGGGAGTAGAGCTTTCGAGGAAGACAGAAGCCCCAAGTTTCAGGAAGGCAAGCTTACAAAAGAGGTCAAGGACTGGAGAGGTGGATCAGCAGGTAGAAGTGCAGAGGACCTGAGTTTGGCTCCCAGCACCCATGTTGGCTGCCTCACGACTGCTTGTACCTACCTGCAGCTCCTGGGGACCAGAGGCCTTCTGCTGGCCTTTCTGGGCATCTCACTCACATGTGCACAAACGCCCACCCCGTCCCACTTGTACACATTATTTAAAACTAAAAATAAATCTTTAAAAATATAGAGAGCCAGGCCTCGTGTGTGTGCTCTTCCTCCAGCACTTGGGAGGCAGAGGCAGATGGAGCTCTGTGAGTTTGAGGCCAGCCTGGTCTACAGAGCAAAACCTGTCTCAAAAATAAATACATAAAATTGAGGTAGCAAAAAATATTTTTTCTGAGTAATTCAGACACGTAGACAGGTTTACGAATCTGTATGGCAGAAGCTCCAAGCAGGAGGTTGCTGTTATCAAACTATGACAAACTAATTCCTCCATCTTAACTGAAGAAAATAAGGTTCTGAGTTAAGTCTGTGATGTTTGTGGGAGAAACAACTGGATCTCTCAGGTTTCCTCTGAGCCCCACAAGCTTGTTGTGGTATACACACCAGCATACATGCCTGTGTGCAAACAGTATATAAATAGTGGATAGGCTGTTCCGAATTGGAATCTAGACCATGCAACTAAAACAAGTACTTAAACTTTTTCTTTTTGTTTTGTTTTTTGTTTGTTTGGTTGGTTGGTTGGTTTTTTAAGACAGGGTTTCTTGGTGAAACCGTCTTGGGTATCCTAGAACTTACTCTGTAGACCAGGCTGGCCTTGAACTCACAGAGATCCGTCTGCCTCTGTCTCCTGAGTGCTGGGATTAAAGGCTGCGCCACTACCCACCCCCCAGACTTTTTCTTTGTCAGCAGTCATTGTTTATTAATTGATCAGATTGCAAAAGTACTATTGTAGATAACAATTCGTCTTTCTAATAAACCCATAGATCTTGTTTTTCCCTTCATGTACATCATGGAGAAGATCATTTGAAGGGCCACAGAAACTTACTTCCTTGAAGCATTTTCAAACAGGACATATTTCATGAATCTTATCCGTCCAAGCCTATGATGCCAAGCTTATCAATAGGTGGAGCCATTGTTTAGCTGTCAAGGCTATTTATTTCTTATTGATTTTGTTGTAGGTTAATTCACTTATTGACTTCAGGTTCAGGTACCCACCATGTAATATCTGGATCCACAATCTTCAGCATGCTAATTGAAGCCTTGATAAGCTTCATGAAGGTGTTCTTAAGGTCTGATGAAGACAAGCTGGAGAGACGGATCAGTGGTTACTAGTATTTGTTGCTTTTACAGAAGACCCGGTTCCCAGCACCCAAATCGTGGCTCACAACCATCCATAACTCCAGTTCTGAGGATTTCATATCCTCTTCTGAGGCACACACATGGTGTACAGACATACATGCAGGCAAAAAACTCATACACATAATATACAAATAAATAAATCCTTTAAAAAAAAGACCTACGGTGTTGGAGAAGCAGCTTAGTGGTTAAGAGAACTAGCTGTTCTCCTAGAGGACCTGAGTTCAATTTCCAGCATCCATATGACAGCTCACAGCTGTAACTCCAAGATCTGATACCTCACACAGACATACATGCATACCAATGTACATAAACTAAAAATAAATATTCTCTTTTTAAAAAAGATCTAGTTGGTTATAGTGGCACAGGCATTTAATCCCAACACTAGAGGCAGAGACAGGTGGATTTCTGTGAGTTTAACCCAGCTTGTTATACATAGTGAATTCCAGGACAGCTGGAGCTACATAGTAAGACCCTGTCTCAAAAAAAAAAAAAAAATCTGGTGATGGCAAAGAGGCTGCAATATCTTACAGATTATTGGGTTTATGGTCTGTCAAAAAAACGTTTGTCATAGTTACAGTACAGGTGGGCATGTACTCTGTCTGAGGCATGTGTGTTTCATCAGAGAACAGCTTCTGGGAGTTAGTTCTCTCCTTCTACAGTGTGGGTCTTGGACATTGAACTCAGGCCGTCAGCTCTGATGGCAAACCCTTCCACACACTAAGCCATTTTTCTGACCCTTTTAGTTACCTTTCCATTGCTGTGATAAAATACCCTGGATACTATCGAAAGCAACTTGAGAGATAAAGGGCTTGTTTCTGCTTTCAGTTTCAGATGTTTATAGCCCTTTGTGAAATGGAAGACAGGCAAAGAAGGCGTGAGCGTAGAAGAAAAAGCTGGATGCTCACATTGTATCTACACTTAAGAAGCAGAGAGGGAGCTGGGAGGTGGTGGCTCATGCCTTTAATTCCAGTACTCGGGAGGCAGAGGCAGGCAGATCTCTGTGAGTTCAAGGTCAGCCTGGTCTACAGAGTGAATTCCAGGACAGGCTCAAAAGCTATAGAGAAACCCTGTCTCGAAAAAACAAAACATAACAAAAGAAACAGAGAGGGGACAGGTAATAGCACAGGTTGTAAAGCCCCAAAGCCTACCCCAGTGACCCACTTCCTCCAGTGGGGTTCATTGTTCTAAAAGTTCCATAACTTTTAGAATAACGGTGGTGGTGCACGCCTTTAATCCCAGCACTTGGGCAGCAAAGGCAGGTGGATCTCTGTGAGTTCGAGGACAACCTGGTTTACAGAGTAAGTTCCAGGGCAGCCAGATCTACACAGAGAGACCTTGTCTCAAAAAAACGCCCCCCCCAAAAAGTTCCATAATTTTTCCAAGCAGTGCCACCATTCAGTTCCTGTTCCCATAAATTCATGGGGCTTAGTTGATCCTTCTAATAAATCTGTCAATCTGAATGCATTCAGTCCAACTTCAGAAATCCCCATAGTCCTTAACAGTGCCAATATTTCAAAAGTGCAAAAATCTCCATCCAAAATATCTAAAGCTCAGGACCATCTCTTTTCTAATTTGTTTGTTTGTTTGAGACAGTTTTTCTGTGTGGCTCTAACCAGCCTGGAACTTGCTGGTAGTCTAGGATGGTCTTGAACTCTAGAGATCTGATTGTCTCTGCTTCCTGAGTGCTAGGATTAAAGGTATGTGCAACACACCTAGTTTTTAATTTTTTAAAATTATTATTTATACAGTGTTTGGTCTGCATGCCAGAAGAGGGAACCAGATCAAATTACAGATGGTTGTGAGCCACCATATGGTTGCTGGGAATTGAACTCAGAACCTCTGGAAAAGCAGCCAGTGCTCTTAGCCTCTCAGCACCCCCCCTTTTTTTTTTTTAAAGATTTAAGTTTTTAATTTTTTTAAATGTTATTATTATTATCATTGCTATTATGTGTATGTGTGTGTAAGCATGCACGTGCGCATTCGTATGTGTGCCACAGGAGCTCAGTGCACAACTTCCAGCAGCCCATCCTCTCCTTCCACCATGGGCTCCAGGAAGTGAACTCAGGGTGTCGGGCCTGCACAGCAAGTTTGTTCATTTACCTGCTGAGCCATCTTGTCAGCCCTTCTCCTAATTGTGACCCCGGTAAATAAAAAATGAATCATATTCTTCCAGTATACAATGACACGGGGTGTATACATTCCTAATTTAAAAGGGACGAATGGGGCATAGCAAGGGAAATTTGGACCAAAGCCAGCCTGAAATCCAGTAGAGCAAACACCAAATCCTGCAGCTCTCTGTTTAGCACCTGGTGCTATAATGTTCATCTGGGCTTAAAAAGTTCTGCAGTTATATAGAACACACATAGATTCTCTCTTGGGCCAACTCCATCCCATGTCCACATCCATATTCAGTAGAGATGTCATGGTCCTAGGGTCATCTTCACAGTTTCACACAAGGGCAGCTCAGTCATTGCTGCAGCTCCGACACCTTGTTGTCTCAGTGCAGACAAGAGGTTTCTCTTTAATGGCACTCATCTCTTTATCAAGTAGATGTGTTTATGACCTGCACTCTCCGTGTTCACAGCTCTGATCTTGTCGCCCTTCCTTGCCAAACTTCACAGTTTTCTCTCTTCTACTCCTCTCGTTGCAGACAGGGATGAAAGCAGTGAGCAATAAAGAGCCTCATGTTTTCCTGCCTTGAAATTTCCTCTGCCAAACAAATTAGTCCATGACTTTTTAATTCAGCTTCTCTCACGTGCCTAGAATTGGCATACTATAGCCAAATTCTTTGCCAGAATAAAATCTGAATGGCCTTCATCGTGGTTCCCAATATCCCTGCTCATCTCTGAATCTTCATGAACCAAGCCTCTCCAGTCTGCATTTTTCTCTGCTTCTTTGTCTTACAGACTCCTACCAGAAGAGCCTATAAAGCTGCTCTTACCACATTTAAAGGCCTTTCTAGCCCAAATTTCAAAGTATTTTTTCACTTCCTTCTCCCAAACTAGTTTCAAAGACCTAAGAACCTTATAGTCAGGCTTATAGAAACTGCCCCACTCCTGGTGCCAGTTTCTGTCTTAGCTACTTTCTGTTGCTGTGATAAAAAATACTCTGGAAAAAAATCAATTTATCTGGGTGGTGGTGGCATACACCTTTAGTCCCAGCACTTGGGAGGCAGAGGTGGGTGGATCTCTGTGAGTTTGAGACCAGCCTGGTCTACAGAGAAGTTTCAGAACAGCCAGGACTGTTAAACAGAGAAATCCTGTCTCAAAAAACCAAAACAAACAAAAGATCAACTTAGAGCTTGGTGTGGTAGTAAACTCAGAGGAGCAGAAGCAAGTGGATCTCTGACTTCTGGCCAGCCTGGTCTACACAGATTTCCAGGACAGCCAGGGCCATTTTGAAAGATCTTGTCTCAAAAAAGCAACCAACCAACAGAAAGGAAAATTACCAGGTGAAGGGCTTATTTTGGCTTACAGTGTCAGTAAGATACAGTCAGGGAACACATGATGACAGCAACACAGGAAGCAGAGAGAGCGCGAATAGGGAGCGTGTGCTCCCTCGTGACACTTCTTCTCTGCAGGGCTCTACCTTCTAAAGGTTCCACACCTTCTCAAGCAGCTCCCTCAACAATGAGGGCCATTGTTCAAATGCGTGGACTAGGGGGATTTCCCATTCAAACCACAGCATGAGCGCCTCGGATTCTCTGGACCAAGGGTTCTGTACATCAAGGTATTCCTTGTGGTAGTGCCTGCTCTTTCACAGTAAGCGTCCTCTTTGTCTTCTGGGGCAGCTTTTGGGGACATTTCTTTTCAAAAGCTTTCCTTTCAACTCTTGAGATCTCTTCCCTTTCTCAGCTAAGGGTTTCTGCACAGTAGGAGCCTCCTTTCCCTTCACTTTGGCACCTCCATGGTTATAGCCAGAAAAAAAGCAGCGTGTCATCTCTTCAGACCTCAGTTTCTTCATCTTGTCTAATGGAAAGCATATGTCCCTATCTTTACTCTGGAAAGTGAGGCAGGGTTATCACCATTTGAAGGCCAGCATAAGCAATGGGAAGGCAGACAGACCTTCTGCCTCTGCCTCTCAAATGTTGGATGAAAGGTATATCATTGTGTCCAATAAAACCCTGCATTAAAAACAGTAGTAACAGTGGGCCTTGTGTCAGCAAGTCTGCAGTTCTTACTCCCTGAGACAGTGCAGGAGGACAGCGAGTTCTAGGCCTGCCTGGCAGTTTCATAAGATCTTGTCTCTAAAAGGCAAAAAAAGGGCTGGGATTAAGGCTTAATGGGCGGGCACTTACCTAATATGTGAGAGGCTCTGCCTAGGTCAGTGCTTCTCTACCTTCCTAATGCTGCAACACTTAAAAAAAAAAAAGATTGTATTATGTATACAACATTCTGCCTCCGTGTATGCCTGCAGGCCAGAAGAGGGCGCCAGACCTCATTACAGATGGTTGTGAGCCACCATGTGGTTGCTGGGAATTGAACTCAGGACCTCTGGAAGAACAGTCAATGCTCTTAACCACTGAACCATCTCTCCAGCCCCTGCAACTCTTTAATACAGTTCCTCATGCTGTGGTGACCCCCAACCATAAAATTATTTTGCTGCTACTTCTTAACTGTAATTTGGCTACTGTTATGAATCATAATGTAAATATCTGATATGCAGAATATCTGATATTCAACCCCTGTGAAAGGGTTGTTCGACTCTCAAAGGATCTTGACACACAGGTTGAACACCACTGCCATGAGTTCAATACCCAGTGCCTCCAAAGTGATGCTGCTGACAAGTGATACCTACACTGTGTGTTTACCGAGAGGATTAGTTTACTGCAGAATGTGCTCAACATAGTGCTTGGCCTTTATAAGGGATCAGCATCTGCAGCTGCTGTTTTTATTATTTCATGAAAATTGTTATGGTTGCCTCTCTTGTAGTTTGCTTTTCATTGCTGTGATCAACACCATAACCAAAAGCAACTTGGGGGGAAAATGGTTTATTCCATATTCCAGGTTTATCCCATCATCCAGGGAAATCGGGGTGGGAATTCAAGTCAGGAACTTGGAGTCAGGAACTGGAAGCAGAGGCCATGGAAGGGTGCTTCTTACTGGCTGGCTCCTCCTGGCTTGCTCAGCTTGCTTTCTTACAGAACTTGGGACCATCTTCCCAGAAGTGGCACTAAGCCACAGTGGACTGGGACCTCCTACATCCATCATTAATTTAAAAAAAAAAAAAAGATGCTCCAGTCATGCCCACAGAACAGTCTAATAGAGACATTTTCTCAGTTGAGGTTTCCTCTTCCCAGATGACCCTCGCTTGTGCCAAGTGGACAAAACAAAGAATAAAGACAAAATGAACCAGTGAAATTTTTATTTTTACTAAGAAAAAATTCTCAAAGAGCTTGTTACAGACACCACATTTTTTGTCTGTGTCTGTCTGTCTGTTTTGAGAGTCTTACTCTTGCTGTCTTGTAACTCACTGTGTAGCTCAGGCTGTCCTCAAAGTCATGATAATTTCCCTGTCTCAGCTTCTGGTTCATTAGCTCTTACACATTACGGTTGATTTCCTCTTGCCCCTGCAGACCCATGGACTTAACAACCCTGAAGAGGAATCTGTCCAAGGGACGCATTCACACCATGGCTGAGTTCCAGCGGGACCTGATGCTGATGTTCCAAAATGCTGTGATGTACAATGACTCTGACCATCACATCTACCATATGGCCGTGGAGATGCAGCGCGAGGTCTTGGAGCAGATGCAGGTACTGTGACAGAAAGTGCCGTAAGGACGGGGAATGGAGTTTCTGGAATCGTATGTCAGAAGCCTGTGAGACTAAAGATGATATGGAGTGAGTGACCTTGTGTTCAGAGATGACTGAAGGACCCTCAGTATTGGTAAACTCCAGGTCTTCCCTGTCTTAGAAGGTCCAGATTTATGCACGGTGGCAAGAGGTTATCTGGGAAGGCCCAGCAGCAAGACAGCAGGGACTGAGCAAGTAATGGGAACTTCTGCTTTCGGAGGCCCAAGTTGTAAAACTTAAAAGCTGGGTCCACTGTCCATGTCCTGGTTGCTACAGCTGCTGCAATGTAACTCATGTCCATTGGCAATAATGTACATGAATAGTTGCCGCCTTTGGGGGATGGGCATAGTCAGGTCAAGGAGACGTGAGGATTTCTCTTTGGGGAAGCATCGTACTTTAAAGATAAAATAGATGGGGGATTTTTGTCTCTAAAATAGATGAAATTGCACATTTTCCTATGTGGCTTTAAGGTTCTTGGTTTGTGTTTGGCCTTGCCCCTGTAGGTGCTGAGTACTTGGTTAGACAAACGGAAGGACTCGAGCAGTCTGGAGTGAGTACCAGCTAGTCCAGTGGGTGAAGGAAGCCTGCTCTGTTACCCTGGAACTACAAGTCTGAGTCTACAGCAAGTTTATTGCTCTCCTGAAACCTGGCCAGAGAAGATCCGAAGACTTCCTCCTTCTCCATCACCTTCCCTTATATGGATAATAAGCCTTACTTCCTTACTGAGAAGTCAGTGGTGCTTGCAGCTGTAATATTTTAAAAGGGGTGGGGGTGGGGTGCTGAGATCCAGGTTTATGATGTAAATATTTCCCATATTTTTGTTGCATAGATTTAGAAGTGATTTAATTGAACCTTTTGCTTCTCTATAAATAAATATTTTACAAGCCAAAGATTTTGTTTGGTTTTTGAGCCAGGGTCTCAAAACGTTAAAACCCAGGCTTTCCTGGAAATCTCTACAGCATCCAGCCTCTACCTCCAATGGAATGCTGGGATTAGAGGTATGTGCCCCCAGACCTTACAATGACTGTTTCAAATAATTAAAGAAAGCCGGGTGGTGGTGGCGCATGCCTTTAATCCCAGCACTCGGGAGGCAGAGGCAGGCAGATCTCTGAATTCGAGACCAGCCAGGTCTACAAGAGCTAGTTCCAGGACAGACTCTAGAAACTACAGGGAAACCCTGTCTCAAAAAACCAATAATAATAATAATAATAATAATAATAATAATAATAATAATAATAAAGAAGCTGGGATAGAGGGCACAGCATCAAGTGGTGAAACGAAGAAGGTATTTGCTGGAGATGGTCCAGTGTCAAGTGCTTGTCTAGCATGGGCCCCGGGGTTGATCCCAGAACTAACACCATCACCTCCTAAAGAGAGGGGTGGGGGAAGAAGAAGAAGGAGGAGGAGGAGAAGGAAGAGGAGGAGAAAAAGAGAGGGAGGAAGGAAGGAAGGAAGGAGAAAAAGAGAGGGTGGGAGGGAGGAAAGAAGGAAGGAAGGCCAAAAATGAAGAAAAAAGAAAGTAATGTCAAGAAATAAACTTGAGGGGGCTGGAGAGATGGCTCAGAGGTTAAGAGCATTGCCTGCTCTTCCAAAGGTCCTGAGTTCAATCCCAGCAGCCACATGGTGGCTCACAACCATCCATAATGGGGTCTGGTGCCCTCTTATGGCCTGCAGGCATACACACAGACAGAATATTGTATACATAATAAATAAATAAATATTTTAAAAAAAGAAATAAACTTGACATTAATCTTTCACATAGTGTCTGGGAGGGATGGAGCTGGCTGAGAGGAGTGTCTGATTTATCTCATTTAAAAAGTGAATAAATCAAGCATTCTTCAAGTAGGTACGAGGATGAAGATCAATTAGAGGAGGGCTGGCACTACGGTTCAGTGGGTAAAGAGGCTTGCATACAAGCCCGGCCACGAGGGCCATCCCTGGAAACCGTAAACACGGAAAGACTTGATTACACGAAGTCGTTTTCTTACCTCCACATCACACACAATAAAATTCTCACGGCCTGAAAAACGCTGCTGGGATTGGCCCTCTGCAGCCACCGTTGGAAAAGCAGCTTCAGGTTTCTTAGCAACGGGTTTTGACAACACCTGAAGGGCTGTGAGAGCGAGGAGGGTATAGCCTGGAGATTTCCTAAGGATTTGGGGACCATGCTTTGCAGTCACGCCTAAGCCTGTGCAAAGCAGTTCCCGAGGATGGGGGCCCCTCGCTAGGGCAGCGGGCTAGAGCCTTCCCCACCCACTGATGGCGCCATCCAGCCTCCAGCCTCAGTGAAGCGGCCAGGGTTCCACTTGGGCTTTGTCCAAGTCATTTTCTTCGAGACTGCTTGTAGGAAGACATGGCAGTTTCCATTTTCACAAATTAATCAACCCTAACACCAAATATTGCCTCGGGTTGAATTTGGGACGGGAGCGCGTGTCATTGCAGTGGATACCTGGTCAGAGATAGTGAATTATACCGGGAAACGCCAGAATGGAGGTGTCAATGCCCCTGCCTCAGATATATGTAGAAAAAACCCTAGCTCTTATCAAGCCAGATATTGTTGACAAAGAAGAGGAAATACGCGACATTATTCTTAGATCTGGATTCACCATCATTCAGGTAACTTCTGGCGTCTCTTTATTAGTCTGCCCTATACATATATAAATGTACCCACCCATTTAGATCGGTGGTAACATTAAGCTTACATTTCTAAACATAAAGGTTATATGTAAGCTGGTCAGGTAGGCACATGCCTGTAATCTCGGTCTGGGGAGGTGGAGGCAGCAGGATCAGGAGTCCGGCTATGCAGTGACTTCAGAATTGACAGGTCTGCCTCGGCTCTGTGAGACCTGTCTCAAAAACAAGCAAGTTACTTGTAATAGATAAATTTTCCACATTTCCAAAAGATACAGCATAAGACACAAAAGAAGCTGAATTGTTCTTTCCATCCCTTAACTTCGCCATGTCAGGTCTAGAGAGAGGAAATGGCTTACTGCGTTGTCCTTTCTGGATTGAAACATTTCCCCCACATGAGGAAGTGATCCTCTCTGACTTCCTCACAAGAGTCTCTTTGGTAAAGTTCTGGATGATTAAATTGTAGTCTGCTTATCCCATGTGCAATACTCCTGTGTGTCGTCGGGTTCTCTAGTGGTGGGAGGGTTTTTGTTTGTGTGTTTGTTTTTAAAACAGGGTTTCTCTTTGTAGCCCTGGTTGTCCTGGAACTCACTCTGTAGACCAGGCTGGCCTCAAACTCAGAGATCCGCTTGCTTCTGCCCCCTTAGTGTTGGAATTAAAGGTGTGTGCCACCACTGCCCAGCAAATATTTAATGTTTTAAGACCATTATTTGTTCTGCAGTTGGTAAACATTGTTAAGGAGGCCAGGCTCTCCAGAGGACATTGAGAGGTTAGCTTGTATTACACAGGGAGTCCTAGGCCAGCCTGGGGTACGGGGACCTGAGGTACAGGGGACCCGGGCACCGGAAGTGGTGGTGTAAGCCTGTGATCCCAGCACTAGAGAGGGTAAGACTGGAGGATCCTGAGTGCCCCACCATCTTGGCCTTCACAGGGTTCCTACCTGTCCTCTAGAATGACAAGGTTTCCAGCTAAGGACAAAATGTATAAATATACCAAATAGAACATAATATTTTTGTTGAATTTTATTTGAGTTACTAGTTTTTTTGTCCTTTTAAACGTATATAGCTCAGTGCAGTGCTCTTATTCCAAGCACTGCTGAGGCAGAAGCAGGTGCAGCTCTGTGAGTTTGAGGCCAGCCTGATCTCTACAGCAAGTTCCTGGCGAGCCCAGGCTTCACAGTGACCCTGTCTTAAATGTTCTTATATAGAACCAAGCATAATGACACACGCCTTTAATCCCAGCACTCGGGAGGCAGAGGCAGGCGGATCTCTGAGTTCGAGGCCAGCCTGGTCTACAAGAGCTAGCTCCAGGACAGGCTCTAGAAACTACAGGGAAACCCTGTCTCGAAAAAACCAAAAAAAAAAAAAAAAAAGAAATTATATGGTATTAGATTGTCATCATATTATCTATTTTGTCAGTGTTTTAAAGAAAACTGAGCTGGGGAGGGGGTTTTTGGCAGTGTTTGCTGAGCAAGCACAAGGACCTGAGTTTGAATCCCCAGCAACCTTGTAAAAGCTAGGTGAAGTGGTAGACACCCGTAGGTAATCCCAGTGCTGGAGGGGGGGGGGGTGGCAGGAGGACCCCTGGAGCTTTTGAACCCACCAGGCTTGACAAATTGGTGAGCTTTGGGTTCAATGGGAGATCCAAGGTGGTGAGCAAGTGAGGCTAGCACCCAGTGTGGAGCTCTTGTCTACACGTATGACACCTGCACCCCCACATGTGTGTATATACACATGAACACAGACACGCATACACACACACAGGTGATGCTTTGTTTTGGAAGAGATCCATTACATCAATACTATTTTTAGGGTCCAGCGCAGTGCTATTCACTACCTTCACGTGGTCTTGTGACCTTCACCGCTATTCATCTGTCGATTTTCAACATGAAGCTGTGTTGAAGGGGTGCAGTGTGTTTCCATCTCCCCCAGCCCCAAGGCTTGGACTCTGGCAGGGGTTTCACAGTGACGTTGCAGGGCATTTGTGGAACAGGCTCTGAGCGTTCCTCTTTCCAGCAGGTGGCAGCCTTTTCTGTGTCACAGACTGAGTTCTGTGCCACACTGGTAGGGTTTTCACCAGGTTCCCGGCTGTCCTGAAGCTGGCTCTGTCATTCAGGCTTGAACTCACAGATTTCATTTTTAAAGCAACCAATAAAATCATTAGTTTTGTGTCAACTTTAAAGATGGACTCTAAATTTTTAAAATTATGCTGTGAGGACCAACAAACCTGCAGAAGGGGTCCATGCGGGGCTTGCCTGTGTCTGGGGAGGAGGGCAGCAGAGTGCACTGCCAGAGCCGGGCACACCGTGAGTGAGGCCTGCCATCTCAAAACAGACAAACAGCTTCACTGGGCATGGTGGGGGGGGGGGAGTCGCATGGGACCTAGGCTTCTTGGGAGCTGGCCGTAGAGTTTATGAGAATATTCCTCTCTACTCCTTATAATACCGTGCCTGGAGCTAAACTCGTATCACAGTTATTATTATTATTTGTTGTTGTTGTTTTTAGAGACAGTGACTTACTATGCAGCCCTAGATGACCTCGCTATGCAGACCAAGCGTGCCTGATCTGATGGTTGGGTGAGCATGCACGTGTGCCTGCACAGGGGGGTGGTTGCCCGAAGAGAGAGTTTGGTGGGTACCCTGCTGGTAATGTAGGTGCTCAGATCCAAACTCTACTCCTCATGATGCTCAGCAAACACTCTCTAACAACATGTGTGTGTGTGTGTGTGTGTGTCCACGCGTGTGCATGCACAGTGTATGTGTTTCAGTCTGAAAACTTGGGGAATCGGGTCTCTCTGTAGTCCTGGGGTTGAACTAAGCGCCTCCGCGTTGGCAGCAAGCGTGTCTCCCCATGGAGTCATCTCATCAGCCTAGGGCTCTTATTTTTTTTTAAGTTGGATAAATATAAATACTTCCTCCAAGCATATTTAATTTAATTATCATTTCTGTATAATAATACAAAGATAATTACAGGCATGAGCTGCCATGTCTGGCAAATTATTAATGACTTAGTGAGCTCTTTTGAGCTGTTACTTTAATTGCTTTTGTTGACTTTGTTTTGTTTACAGAGACGAAAACTACATCTGAGCCCTGAGCACTGTAGTAACTTTTACGTGGAACAGTATGGGAAATTGTTTTTCCCAAACTTAACAGCTTATATGAGCTCTGGACCTCTTGTTGCTATGATATTAGCCAGACATAATGCCATCTCTTACTGGAAAGAACTTCTGGGGCCACCTAATAGTTTAGTAGCCAAGGAGACACACCCAGACAGGTAATTTCCCTGGAGTGGCTTGAGGGATTGAAGCCCCCTTAAAGTATGAAAGCAAAAGAAACAAACAAAAAAACAAACCCAGTATCTTTGTAATTCTGGATTACAGGCGTGAGCGACACACGTGCCTATGAAGGAGGATTCTTGAAATTGCCTTTTATTTATTTATTGTATGGGCACAGCGGACTGGCCCAGGTGGAGGCCAGAATGCAGCTGGTGGGAGTTAACCCTCTCCTGTCCACAATGTGGGTCCCAGACCAACTCGGGTCATCAGGCTTTAGAAAACCCATACACTGATCCAGAAGTAGGATTTTTAATGGGAAAATTTGAAAATTTTAGAATTATTTTATGGACATGGTGGTTCATACCTTTAATCTCAGTATAATCTCAGTACCAAATTTCTGAGAGTTAAAGGCTAACTTGGTCTACCTAGAAAGTTCCAGGCCTGCCACGGATACATAATGAGAAGCTGTCTCAAAAAAAAAAAAAAAAAAAAATCGCCCTTCTTCACCTAGAGAATGGCTGTTTTCACAGTGCATTCCACCAGCACACATAAATGTTTGACTGTCATCTAAGATGAAAAGCTTAAAGTTAGATTAGTGATGTCCTGTCTAAAAACACGCAGACAAAAATAGAAAGAGCTGGCGAGACGGCTTAGCTGGTAAAACTGCTTGTTGCCTAGTGGGATGATCTGGATTCGAACTCAGGACCCACGAGCTGGCAGGAGAAAACCACCCCTAAAATAGTCTTCTGACCTCCACGTGTGACGCCCCCCTCCTCCCAATAATGTAACGGAAGGACAGCATCCTTCCCTGGCTGTCAGAACGGAAGGACAGCATCCTTCCCTGGCTATCTTGCTTTAGTCTCAGGGCGATTTATGGTACGGATGAGCTACGGAACGCCCTTCATGGGAGCAACGACTTTGCTGCCTCGGAAAGAGAGATTCGGTTCATGTTCCCAGAGGGTGAGTTTTTCACGTGGACTTTCTTGACTACACCTCCAAATCAGTCACATCTTAAAGTTTGTTTTTGTTTTGAAGACATGGCTAGGAAGCAAGATAGAATTTTCCTCCAAATATGCTTTATTATATTTTCAAGTTGTGAGTCATCCAAACTTGAAGCTGGAGGGGCCTGGGATGTAGCTCAGATTGTGGGGTGCTTGCTGAGTTCCTGGGAAGTCCTGGGTTTGAACCCCAGCACCAGATTTAAAAGCAGGCACAGCGGGCGGTGGTGGCGCACGCCTTTAATCCCAGCACTCAGGGGCAGAGGCAGGCGGATCTCTGTGAGTTCGAGACCAGCCTGGTCTACAAGAGCTAGTTCCAGGACAGGCTCCAAAGCTACAGAGAAACCCTGTCTCGAAAAAAAAAAAAAAAAAAAAAAGTAAAACTTTAGCCGGGCGGTGGTGGCGCACGCCTTTAATCCCAGCACTCGGGAGGCAGAGGCAGGCGGATCTCTGTGAGTTCGAGACCAGCCTGGTCTACAAGAGCTAGTTCCAGGACAGGCTCCAAAGCCGCAGAGAAACCCTGTCTCGAAAAACCAAAAAAAAAAAAATAAAAGCAGGCACAGGTCACTAGCCTGTAATCCTAATTTTAGCTCTGGAGGACGAGGGTGGGAGGACCAGAAATTCAAAGTCTTAGCTCTGTTGAAGCCAATCTAGGCTACCCTAGACCTTATCTCAAAACAAAGCACAAAGTCAAAACAAAAACCAAACTCTCAGCACATGGGAGGCAAAGGCAGGTGGATCTCTGTGAGTTCCAGGCCAGCATAGGCTACACAGAGAGAGACCTGTCTCAAGAACGCAGAAGCTGAGACAAGACTCAGAGAGCTGACTCAGCTGCTCTTGCAAGGGACCAGGGTTCAGTTGCCAGCACCCACAGCAGTTCATAACTCCAGCTCCAGGGGATCCAACACCCTCTCTGACCTTTTTGGGCAAGCCGGCATGCACCGGTATGCACATACATACATGTAGACAAACACACATAAATACAGACATTGACAAAGCAGAGCAAATCTGAACCGCAGAGCTGAAAAGTGCACATCACCTATGGATCATGCTGTGCCCTGGGGCGCTCTGGAGAATTCCTTCTCTCTCCTGAACTGGGCGTGTTTAGGACTGCTCTTCCTTGTGCTGTCATTCTTCCTAATTACCCATGAGCCTTCAGGAGTGTTTCACACAGAGGAATAGTAAAATTAACAAGTTCTAGTGCAGTCAGGCAGGGCTCTGTTGCTGGCTTTGACCCCTGCTCCTTTGTTTAGAGTTGGTAAACAAAATTTCCAAAAAGCAAATTTTTTTTTCTCTAAAAGTTCCAAGTCACTGTGAAATTGGTCATTGGAGATTCTTTTTGATTTCCATGCAATTTGAAGTCATGAACCTGGTAATCCTTTAAGAAGTGGACATAAACCGGGCGGTGGTGGCGCACGCCTTTAATCCCAGCACTCGGGAGGCAGAGGCAGGCGGATCTCTGAGTTCGAGGCCAGCCTGGTCTACAAGAGCTAGTTCCAGGACAGACTCTAGAAACTACAGGGAAACCCTGTCTCGAAAAACCAAAAAAAAAAAAAAAAAAAAAAAGTGGACATAGTAGCCGGGTAGTGATGGTACACGTCTTTAATCCCAACACTCAGAAGGTAGAGGCAGATGGATCTCTGTGAGTTCGAGCCCAACCTGGTCTACATAGAGCAAGTTCCAGGACAGTCAGGGCTACACAGAGAAACCCTGTCTCAAAAAAAAAAAAAAAGAAAGAAAAAAGAAAGAAAGAAAGAAAGAAAGAAAGAAAGAAAGAAAGAAAGAAAGAAAGAAAAAATAAGGAAGTGTGGAAGAATCAGGATGCTGTCTCTAAGCACTGGGGTGAACCTAGGACTTTATAACAGGCAGATCTTTGCCAGTGAGCTGCTGAGTGCACAGCCCTTTTATTTTTAAGATTTATTTCATTTCTGCTTATGTCTGTGAGTATACGCCACATGTATGCAGATGCCCTTAGAGGCCAGAAGAAGGCATTGGATTCCCTGGAGTTAGAGTTACACTCAGCTGTGAACCCCCTTATGTGGGCTCTGAAATAGGAATTTGGAAGTCTCTGGAAGAAAAATTGGCCTTAACCGTTGAGCCATTCCTCCAGTCCCCTATTTATTTTGAGACAGGCCTCTTGTCTCAGGCTGGCCTTGAACTCCTGATCTTCCTCCCTCCACTTACTGAGTTCTGGGATTCCAGGCATCCACTGCAACCTGCAACCAGTCTTTTGTGTTTTGAGACAGGTCTCACTAAACTGTCCACAGGTAAGCCTTGCTTTGGTCGTCTGTGCAGCCTCCCGGGTGGCCACGGGTGGAGGGGGGTTGATTTGGTTTTGCTTTAGTTCTTTTGTGTTTGGTAGTTATTGTTATTTTGTTGTTTTTTTTATTTAAATTATATTTATTTCTTGGTGTGATCACAAGTTCAGCAAGCACTGTGTATAAATAACACCTCAGTAAAGAGGCAGAGTGTGGCAGCTTGCACCTGTTATTCTAGGATTCAGGAGCCTGAGCAGGAAGTTCACCGTAGGTTTGATGCCAGCCGAGGCTGCCCAGTGAGTCCCGGGCCAGCCTGGGCTCTGGTGAGACTCTGTCAGAAAGTCCGTATTGATAACAATTACAACACTTCAATAAATATGAAGAAACAAAAATCAAATTTAAAACTCACAGTGGGGCTAGAGAGATGACTCAGAGGTTAAGAGCACTGACTGCTCTTCTAGAGGACCTGAGTTCAATTCTCAGCAACCATATGGTGGCTCACAGCCATCTGTAATGAGATCTGGTGCCCTCTTCTGGATGCAAGCATACACACAGACAGAACACTATATACATAATAAATGAATCTTTTTTGAAAAAAACTCACAGTGATATGAATGTCTCACAACAATTCAGAACTCTTGAAGGCGTCCTTTTTAATGGTGTGTGCTCACTTATATTTGCTTTTTAGTGATAATTTCTTTGTATTTGCAGTGATTATTGAACCCATTCCAATTGGACAAGCTGCTAAGGACTATTTAAATTTGTACGTGACGCCAACCCTGCTTCAAGGACTCACGGAACTCTGTAAGCAGAAGCCAGAAGACCCTTATGTAAGATCCCTTTTTATTCACACTAGAGAATAGTGTTTATCGTTTTTATATTTAAACTGTATTTGTTTGTTTTTGAGACAGGGTCTCTCTGTGTAGCCCTGGCTACCCTAACCCAGGCTGGCCTCAAATTCATAAAGATCTACTTGCCTCTGCCTCCTGAACGCTGGGATTAAAGATGCCACCACCATATCCGGCTAATATGTTTTTTTTTTTTGTTTTTTTTTTTTTTTTTTTTTTCGAGACAGGGTTTCCCTGTAGTTTCTAGAGCCTGTCCTGGAGCTAGCTCTTGTAGACCAGGCTGGTCTCGAACTCACAGAGATCCGCCTGCCTCTGCCTCCCAAGTGCTGGGATTAAAGGTGTGTGCCACCACCGCCCGCCTAATATTTTTTCTTTTAGTCTAAAGATTCACAAGTTCTGAGTCTTTCTTGGTCTGTGTATTGATTCTGTGGCCACCAAGCAGGACAGTTTAGTGAGACCCTGTCTTCAAGGCTGGCCTGGCCTACACGGTGGACTGCAGGCCAGCCTAAGGCTGTGCAGTGAGATTCTGTCTCTAAAACACAACAACAAAGGTGTGTGTGTGTGGGGGGGGTCTGGGGGGTTGGTGGGAGGTTGGTGGGGGGTTGGTGGGAGGTTGGTGGAGGTTGGTGGGGGGTTGGTGGGGGTTGGTGGGGGTTGGTGGAAGGGTGGTGGGAGGTGGTGGGGGTTGGTGGGGGTTGGTGGGGGTGGTGGGAGGTTGGTGGGGGGTTGGTGGGAGGTTGGTGGAGGTTGGTGGGGGGTTGGTGGGGGGTTGGTGGGAGGTTGGTGGAGGTTGGTGAGGGGTTGGTGGGGGGTTGGTGGGGGGTTGGTGAGGGGTTGGTGGGAGGTTGGTGGAGGTTGGTGGGAGGTTGGTGGGGGGTTGGTGGGAGGTTGGTGGGGGTTGGTGGGGGTTGGTGGGAGGTTGGTGGGGGTTGGTGGGGGTTGGTGGGAGGTTGGTGAGGGGTTGGTGGGGGGTTGGTGGAGGTTGGTGAGGGGTTGGTGGGAGGTTGGTGGAGGTTGGTGGGAGGTTGGGAAAGCAGTTTCGTGCAAGCCCCATGAACTGAGCTCCATTTTCTTATTCTTTTTACTGTTTTTATTAGCATATGGTAATTATATATAATAAGTTTCATTATGACATTTTCATACATGTACATAACACTGGGTGATGTTTTTTTGCTTAGTGTTTTGTTGAAGGGTTTTTTTTTTTTTAATTGTTTGGGGGAGTCTCCTATGAAGCCCAGGCTGCCCTGAAACTTTCTCTGTAGACCAGGCTGGCCTTGAATACTGTTGTAGTTCTTTAGACAAGGTCTCTCTGTCTAGCCCTCGCTGGCCTATAACTTACTAGGAGATCATGTATTTGGTTGTGCATGTGTGCACCCCCTTACCTACCATTGTCCCTGTCCCGCCTCCTCTACCCTCCTTCCTCCTCCCATTTAGCCCCTCTCCTGCTTCCATGTCTTCTGTTTCTTTGGACTGAGTTTCTTTAGGGCTATTTACAGGAACGCTCATAAGGGTATGAGCAAGGTGACGGGCCTCGCTAGGGAGGGCTTAGCCCTCTGAACTTTTCCTCCTCCATTAAAATGTTGCAACAATTGAATTTATTTATTTATTAAGCCATTTCTATGACCCTCTATTTGTTATTAGAATTATCATTATTTTATTTTGTTTGTATTTTGAGAGAGGATTCCCTGCATCCTGAGCTGGTCCCAGACTAGCCACGTAGACAAGGATAACTATAGATCTTCTTGCTTTTACCTCCCGAGTGCTGGGATTACAGATGCGTGTCCCTTCTCCCAGTTTACCAGGTGCTGGGGATCAAACCCAAGGCTTTGTATTTAGTAGGTAAACTTTCTACCAGCTGAACCTATCCCCAGATCTTAAACTGTTTTGCTTTTCTAAGGCAGGGTTTCTCTGTGTAGCTCTTGTTGTCCTGGAACTAGCTCTGTAGACCAGGCTGACCTCGAACTCATAAAGATCCGTCTGCCTCTGCTGGGATTGAAGGCATGCACCACCACCTCCTGGTTCTTAAAAAAAATGCTTAGTTACATTTATTTTTGTGTGTATAAGCTTTTTTCTTTTTCTTCCTTCCTTCCTTTCTTTTCCTTTTTTGTTGTTTTTTGTTTGTTTTTCGAGACAGGATTTCTCTGTGTAGTCCTGGCTGTCCTGGAACTCACCCTGTAAACCAGGCTGGCCTCAAACTCACATCACTCGCAGCCTTTATTTTTATTCTTAAAGTGGTTTTAAAAGCTATTTAGCAGTCAGACAGTGTAGACCAGTAAACCAGACTAGCCTCAAACTCACAAAGATTCACCTTTTCTGCCTCTTAGTGTTGGAATTAAAGCCTGTGGCACAGCCCAGCTCACACTCATACTCTTAATAATTTTCCAATGAAGAGCTAACAGTATAGAATGATTTCACTATGTTGCAAAAATTTCACTTCATGTTTCTTATTAACATTGTCCAGGTTGGCCCCAAAATGTAAAAACTTGAGTTTCATTGTTATGATTGCTACAGTCTCTCTCAGTTCTAATGAGTTAGAGCCCCTCGCTGATCACTTTGCTTTGCTGTCTCCTCCGGCTTTAGTTCAACAACTACCCTGGGCTCTCAGTCTTTAACTCCCCTTAAGGTAGACCAGTAGTCTGGTCTGAACCTCAGCCTCCACTAGGCCCCAATGACACAATGCCACTGGAGGATATTGTCTCTCTACATGTGGTCCCTTGTCAACTTCCAGGATTATAAAGATCCCTCTAAATTTGGGCAGGTTGGTGGTAGTGCATACCTTTAATCCCAGCACTCTGGAGGCAGAGGTAAGCAGATCTCTGAGTTCAAGGCCAGCCTGGTCTACAGAGTGAGTTCCAAGACAGTCAGGGATACACAGAGAAATATTGTCAAAACAAAACAGAAACAAAACAAAAAAATGAGTTGTTTAGCCAAATGTGGTGGGTGGCGCACACCTTTAATCTCAGCGTTCAGGAAGCAGAGGCAGCAGGATCTCCAGGAGCTCAGAGTCAGCCTGGCCTACAGAGTAAATTTCAAACAGCCTAGGCTGTGAGATTCTGTCTTAAGAATCTTTTTGGGGGGCTGGAGAGATGGCTCAGTGGTTAAGAGCATTGCCTGCTTTTCCAAAGGTCCTGAGTTCAATTCCCAGCAACCACATGGTGGCTCACAACCATCTGTAATGAGGCCTGGTGCCCTCTTATGGCCTTCAGGCATACACGCAGACATGTATACATAATAAATAAAAAAAGAATCTTTTTTAAAAAGATACTTAATTTTCTACTTTATAGGTTCATTATACATAGAAAGGAAATAGCTAGATGTTTATTAACTTTAGTTTTTCTTTGTTCCATAGGGTTGGCTAGCTGACTGGCTGCTGGAAAATAATCCCAACAAACCTAAACTGTGTCATTTTCCAATAGCAGAAGAGCCTTAGTGTACAGGCAGGACAAGTGGCGAGTTATCGCCTTGTGAAAAACTGCACATCTACTTTTTAAAAGACACCGCCTCCTTCCTAATGGTTTAAGTAATTACATGTGTAATAAACTAGTTTTTCTTTACATTAAAAAACATGTATGTGTCTTTGCGTGGGTATGTGTCTACATGTGAGCGCAGGAACAAACCTGAGGAGGCCCAAGGCGTTGGATTCTGCGGAGATGGGGTCACAGGTAAATCATCTGACACGAGGGTTGGGAACTAGGGTCTTCTGCAAGAGCATGTGCACACTCTCCAACACTAAGCCGGCCGTCGTCCCTCCAGCCCTAAAATACTTTCCTCTTTATTTGTTGTTGGCATGAATATTTGTCTGCAGGCATAGTTGTATACCATGTTAGTGCAGTACCCATGAAGGCCAGAAGAGGCAGCAGATCCCCTAAAACTGGAGCCACATTTGTAAACCACCCTGTGGATGCAAGGAGCTGAACCTGGTTTCTCTGCAAGGACCCCAAGTGCTCTTCAACTGCTGCACCATCTCTCCAGCCCATGTGTCTGTATCTGTAGGGGAAAATGGTAACAGCACAGATGCAGGAGCCTGCCATAGGGTCGCACACCTAGGAAAACAGAATCTGGAGGCCCATCCGGGCTACACAGTGAGACTCTGTCTTAGAAACAAAACAGGCAGCAGACATGGCCCAGTGGCTGAAGATCCTGCTGTGTGACCCGGCAGCCTGAATTCTAGCCCCTGAACTCATGTAAAGTTAGAAGACTCCACAAAATTGTCCTCTGACCCCCACGCATGTACCATGGCACCCATGGGCGCCCCCACCCCTGCAAGCTCCTTGTGGTAGAGCAGACCTATAATCCCAGCTACCTGGAAGGCTGAGGCAGAAATATCAGAAGGTCAAGGTCAGGGCTGGAGATGCAGTTGAGTTGGTAGAGTTGCCTAGCATGCATGAAGAACTGGCTTCGTTCCCAGCACCATATAATACTGGGCATGGTCGTGCATGGCTATAATCCTAGGATCTGGGAGGAAGATATAAGGGGATTGGAGATTAAAGGTCATTCTCAGCTATATAGCAAGTTCAAAGCCACTTTGGGCCAATTGAGAACCTGTCTCAAAGAATAAAACAGGGACTGGAGAAGTGGCTCAGTGCTTAAGAGCACTTGTTGCTCTTGCAAAGGACCCAGATTCTATACCTAGCACCCACATGGTAGGTATAACCATCTGTAACTCCAGTTCCAGGGAATCTGACACCCTCTTCTGATTACCATGGGCACCAGGCACACACATGGTACATATGCATACATGCAGGCAAAACACTCACATAAAATAAGATGAATAATTAAAAATTTAAAGAATAAAAATAAAAAGAATTTTAAGTAAGTTAAGGCCAGCCTGAGCAATTTATTGAAATTCTGTCTCAGGGGCTGGAGAGATGGCTCAGTGGTTAAGAGCACTGACTGCTCTTCCAGAGGTCCTGAGTTCAATTCCCAGCAACCACATGGTGGCTCACAACCACCTATAATGGTGCCCTCTTCTGGCCTACAGGCAGGATACTGTATAAATAAATAAATTTAAAAATTCTGTCTCAAAAATAAATAAAGGATGACTTAGCTGTACTCACTCTGTAGATCAGGCTGGCCTCGAACTCACAGAGATCCGCCTGCCTCTGCCTCCCAAGTGCTGGAACTAAAGGTGTGTGCCGCAACTGCCAGGTAACAGAGATATTTTTAAAATTCCATTTCATTTAGTGTATTGTGCGTGTGTGTGTATCTGCAGACGTATGTGTGTGCCTTGATGTGTTGTGTGGAAGTCAGGGGACAACTTTTGATTCTCGGCTCTCTCCTTCCACGATGTGGATCCTAAGATCAAGCTTGGTGGCAAGAACCTTTACTGGATAAGATGTCTGGTCAGCCCCAGGATTTTTTATAATTTTGCTTTGTTCTTTGATGGGACTAGGGATTGACACCAGGGTCCCACGGGCCACAGTGAGCATCTACCATGAAGCTAAATATCCAATTTGCTTTTTGCTTCTTCTTAATGTTTTTAAATGTTTTATTTTGAGAATGTGTGTGGTGTGCATGTGGAGGTCGGGGCAACTCTGGAGTTGCTTCTGTTCTTCCTTATCGCCTTCAGATAGGTTCTGGGAATTGAACTTAGGTCACCAGACTTGTGTGACAGGCACCTTCATCCACTGGGCAATGCTTCCCTCTCACCCCATACTCTGAACTCCTTACCTAATTTTGAAGCAGAATCTCAATACATGGCCCAGCCTGGGGGAACGTATACTGACCTCCTGGGTTTACAGTGTGATACTATGGATCCTACTCTGTTGTAATAGGACCTTGGGCCCACAAGACAGTTGGGGGTAAGAGAGTTTGCCACCAACTCTGACAACCTAGCTTTGGTCCCTGAGACCCACACAGTTGAAGGAGATTCAACTCCTGCAGGTTGTCCTATTTATTACACATATGCCTCCTCCTCCAAAACACACAGTAAATAAGTAGTGGTGGCACACGCCTTTAATCCTAGCCCTTGGAAGGCAGAGGCTGGCAGATCTCTGTGAGTTCAAGGCCAGCCTGGTCCACAAAGCAAGTTCCCAGGACAGCCAGGGCTACACAGAGAAACCCTCTCTTGAATTCCCCACCCACCAAAAGAATCATAAAAATAAGTTGTAGGGTGGGGCAGAACGTTGTGGTTTGTTCCTACCCCAGGGTTTGGGAGGTGGAGAAAGGACGGTTGTGAATAGGAGGCCTGTCTGTGTATAGAGCCTCGAACAAAACTGGAAACAAAAGCAGCAAACAGCTTCAAGAAGCCCAGCTGCTGGTGGCTAATGCCTACTTCAGGTGGGGAAGGCATTTTTCTCCAGGGTATAAGTACAAATAAGTCGCCCACTATCCCTGCTGAGTGCTGGGCTGAAAGGTGTGTGCCGATCTGGCCTCTTCATTTTTCAATGTCTTCTTTGTATTATTATTACTGATTATTATTTTATTATTCTGCAGTTCTGGTTACGGGACCTAGGGCTTTGCACATGCTAGCCTAATGCTCTTCCTATGCACGAGCTAGAGCCTAGTTCTTTAGTTTTTTTAGACAGGGTCTCATAAGTTGTCCAGACCAGCCTTGAACTCCCACCACGGCCTAGATCACACCGTAGATCAGCTTGAACTGAAATTGTCAAATGTATTTTTAAGAAGTTTGTACCCAAAACTACTGACCCTGCTCTTATGCGGTCAGCTCTTTGTCAAAACTATTTAGATTGAACTTTGACTCAGACGTGACCCAGGTCTCCCTTCCATTTGTGACCTCAGTTGCTTCCCTTGGGTCTTTCTTCCCTTGGTTCCTTCACCATTAGGAACATCTCCTGGGCTTAATTTGTGCCTTTGATTTAGACTCTATAATGCCTTTGAAAAGTTAATGCCGTCAGGGACTTCCAGACCTATAGAAAAGCTGGCTTCTAAAGTGGTTCCAGAGGGCAACTTCAGATACAGACAGGAGTGACTTCATCAAAGATAGGCCTGAAGAAGACCTCTGCACAGTCAGGCTCTGGCCCTGTTAACTGGCTGGTTAATTGGCCTGCAAAGAGAGATTCCCAGAAGGAGGCTGGGTTCTTCCCCCTTCTCATCCAAATCAAAGGCTGAAGACGTCGCCTTGATTGATGCCTTTTGTTCCCAGACAAAACTGTTTTTTATAGCCCACCCCCTGCCACTGCCATCCGCTCCCGGGAAAGTCCGGTCCCCAGGCGTCCTGGGCTGCAGCTGCTGTAGGCTGGAGAGAACCCTGCAGAGGAGAGAACAGTTCGCCCGCAAATGCACAGCTAATCCTGCCGGCAGCGCGCTAGACTCTTAGAAGAGGCCATTTCCCTCACTTGTCTCGTCGGCACCTCAGGGCTGGGGTGGGGCCACGTCCTCTGGAGTGTGGCTTTTTTAAGGCGCTAAGTCCCCACCTCCCTATTTGCTTCTCAAATCAATTGTGCTCAGTCAGACTAAGCGTTGTCAACTCCCCGTGAGAGGACAGTTTGGGGATGGGGGATTAGGGACAGCTTCGTGACAACAAACAGGAAAGACGTGAACAGCGAGAACTGAAAAATATAAATGGTCAAATGCTTTTCCTGCTTTGAGGCAGCGTCACTTAGATCGCTTAGTGTTCTCCTAGCTCTGCTGGAGCTGGCTACCCTTCAGCATAATCGTGCGTGCAGGGGGCTAAACTGGTCTATATGAATAAGTTCCTCAGGGCAGCGAGATGAATGGGGTGAAGGCACTTGCAGCCAAACCCGATGACCTGAATTCCATGTTCCATACTTGGGGCCCACAGGTGGAAGGAGAGAACCAAGTCTCTCTAACTGTCCTCTGACCTACACACACACACACACACACACACACATGCATACACACACACGCATGCACACACACACATACACACACACACACACACCACATTTTAAAAAGAAAAAAAGTAAACATCTTCGTGTTGGGGAGGGGCACTCAATAAATCATGTCTTAATAAAGACTGTAAAGCCCTGCTCCTCCCAGGTGGCCTTTATGATGAGTCCGAATGACAGCCTTGCTGGACTTTAGTGTTTCTGACCCTTGCCAGTGTAAGACCATTTCAAGGGGTCTTTAACATATCTATGTGGTTAGTGACTCCTGGTACCATAAAATGGTTAGAAAAGGAGGAGCCTACAGCACTGTATACTGAGGTAGAAGCTTCAGAAACAAGCGTTTCCTCCTTGGTGGTGCTGGTCTTTGTAAGGTGGCAGTCACCCCCCTCCCACAACCAAAGGCTGGAAGCTGAGCCAGCCGCAACTGCAGACTCCCCAGAAACTTTACAACACTCAAGAGGACACAGCATATGTCCTAAATGAAGCCAAGATGTGGCCTTAGGTCATTATGGCCCACCAGTGAACTCGTATCATTGTGCAGCTTTCTGAGGGGTGCGAGAAACCCGCCTCCTCTTATAGACTGGCGGCAGATAGCTGACATCCCGGCACCTCTCGTTTGCTCTGACTTTTGCTGGGGTCCAAACCTTTGCATTTTCTCTGTTCAGTGAGACAACATCTCAGGTATCCTGGCTCTGGTCCTTCTGTCTTAGCTGCCTGGATACTGGGATTGTGGGCCTGAGCCACCATGTCCGGCTATAGTCGTTTCTTTCCTTTAAACATTTATTGTTTATTTGGCGTGGGTGGGGGTGTGTGTGACTGTCATGGTGCTGTAGAAGAAGCGGGCTTTGGGAATTAGTCCGACTATAGCTGGACATGGTGGCTCAGGCCCACAATCCCAGTATCCAGGCAGCTAAGACAGAAGGACCAGAGCCAGGATACCTGAGATGTTGTCTCAGAAACAGGTGAACAGAGCAAATGCAAAGGTTTGGACCCCAGCAAAAGTCAGAGCAAACGAGAGGTGCCGGGATGTCAGCTATCTGCCGCCAGTCTATAAGAGGAGGCGGGTTTCTCGCACCCCTCAGAAAGCAGCACAATGATACGAGTCAAGTGGATTCTCGGAATTCTCAAGTTATCAGGCTCGGTAGCAAACACCCTTACCCATTGAGCCATCTCGCCAGCCCCATTTTCATTTTCTTATTTATTTGTTTATTTCACTTTTTTCTTTAGTCTTTCCTCCTCTCCCTTCTCCTTTTTCTTTTTTTTTAATTTTTAAGTTTTGTTTTTTTTGAGACAGGGTTTCTCCATGTAGCCCTGGCTGTCCTGTACTTATACTGTAGACCAGGCTGGCCTCTAATTCAAGAGATCCGCCTGCCTCTGCCTCCAGAGTGCTGCGATTAAAGGCGTGCACCGCCATCACCCGGCCCTTTTTACGTTTCTTTTTTTTTTTTTTTTGGTTTTTCGAGACAGGGTTTCTCTGTAGCTTTGGAGCCTGTCCTGGAACTAGCTCTTGTAGACCAGGCTGGTCTCGAACTCACAGAGATCCGCCTGCCTCTGCCTCCCGAGTGCTGGGATTAAAGGCGTGCACCACCACCACCCGGCTCCTTTTTACGTTTTGAGTCAGGGTCTCACGTATTCCAGGCCCCAGACTCACTGTGTAGCAGAAGATAACAATGAGTTCATGATTCTCCTCGTCCAGGATGCTAGGATTATAGGCGCTCACCGCATCTAGTTTATGTGGTACTGGGTGTCAAGCCCAGGACTTTGTGCAGGTTAGGTCACCATAGCAACATCCCAGTTCCACATTTCCTATGGCGCTTTTCTCCCTTTCTATAGCTTTCTGTCTTTACCTTTTTTCCTCGTCCTTATCCCTTCATCTCTTTAGGTTGGCTGGGAATGCACTTGACCTCCTCATAGTTGCTGTAAGACTCTGGAATCCGAAGCATTTCACAGTGCAAAGGAACCACAGTGTGCAGGGGCTAGGGGTGTAGCTGGGTTGGTGGAGAGTTTTCCCAGCAAGCATGAAGTCTGGGTTTGGTGCAGTACCAGGTAGGCAGAGTTTTCCTGTGCCAGCAGACGCTTGTTACTAGCTAATGCTTACATTTAAATTAACCCATGTTTCTCATCTATGCCCCGCCACGTGGCTTGGTACCTTTTCTCAGTGTGGCATGCTCATCTCGCTCCTCCCTGGATCTGCTGATGATTCCTGACTCTGCCTTCTTCCTCCCAGCATTCTCAGTTTGGTTCTCCCGCCTAACTTTATTCTGCTCAGCTATTGGCCAGCCAGCTTTTGTATTAAACCAGTCATAGCATATGGCATAGACTACTCACACAGTGTAAAGGAATATCCCACAGTGCCATGGAAAGCTGGGCACCGTGTCATACTTGGGAGGGAAAGGCAAAAAGACAGCCGTTCAAGATTATCATGAACGTGTTACATGTTCTGCGCCAGGCCAATCTAGGAGTCATAAGATCCTGTTTGAAAATAATAAATTAAAAACAATGTCCTGATATGTTTCTTAGGGAACTCAAATTGAGTGGGGTCCTAGTTAGGATTACTGTTGCTGGGGAGAAACACCAAGACCAAAACCACTCTGGAGGGAAGAGTTTATCTCAGTTTACACTTCCAGAACAGAGACCATCAGTGAGGGAAGTCAAAGCAGGAACACAAAAAGAGCAGGAACCCGGAGTCAGGAGCTGATGTATAGGCTACGGAGGAGTACTGCTTACTGGCTTGCTCCTCATGGCTTGCTCAACCTGCTTTCTTTTTGTTTTTGTTTGTTGTTGTTGTTTTGAGACAAAGCCTTACTATGTACCCCTGGCTGTCCTGGAACTCACTCTGTAGATCAGGCTGGCCTTGAATTCACAGAGATCACCTGCCTCTGTATCCCAAGTTATGGAATTAATGATGTGCACTATGATACCAGGCTAGCCTGCTTTCTTATAGAACCCAGGACCACCAGCCCAGGGATGGCAGCACCCACAATGGACTGGGCCCTCCATGGCGATCACTAATTAAGAAAATGCCTTATAGCTGGATCTTATGAAAACAGTTTCTCAGTTGAGGTTCCCTCCTTTCAGATTCTCTATTTTGTGCCAAGTTGACATGAAACTAGCCAGCACAAGCGGTCACTACCTATGTCAAGAACCGGGATTAGGGGCTGAAGAGGTGGCTCAGCAGTTAAGAGCAAGCACTGGCTGCTCTTTTAGAGAACCCATGTTTGATTCCCAGCACCCAAATGGCAGCTCACGACTGTCTGTAACTCTAGTCCCAGCAGATCCAATGCCCTCATCTGGCCTCAGTGGGCACCAGACATCTATGTAGTATGCACATATATGAACACAAAACAACCATGCACATAAAATTTTGAAATTAAAAGAAAACAAACAAACAAAACCTAAATAGGCCTAGTGAGATGGCTCAGTGGGTCAAGAGCTTCTGCTCAAGCACTAGGGTTAGTCTGGACCCTCAGAACCAAGCCACATAAAAGCCATGGAGGCCTTTGTGTGATATTATGGAAGTGAAGACCCCATCCAGAGAAGAGTTAACGCCCCTGGCTTTCATCATAATTTTCTCTGACAGACAGATATAATTCACTAAATTCCTCTGTCCTTTCACATTCGTTCATGTTCGTGCTGAGACTTCTTCAGGCTTTATCTTTGCTACTTCTTAAACATGTGAGTCTGCCTGAGCGATTTAACTCCTTTGTCATGAGGATCCCGAAACAAAACAGACAATGGTCTCACTTATGTGTATAAAACTTTTGTCTCTGTTCGCCAGCTTTGGGGAATTAATGTCTCTCATGTCATTAGATACACACACACATATATGAAATTGACTAAAACGCAAGTGGCTGGGTACACCTGTGAGGGATTTTTCTTAATTCAATCATTTGAAGTGGGACGATCCACCCAAAATCTGGGCCTCACCGCTGCTGGCAGCCTATATAAAGAACAGGGAAGAAGGAAGCTCTTGCTTTTTCCTGCTTGCTCTTGCTCTCCATTCACCAGTATTAGAGTCGACTTCTTCAGAATGCTGTTGGATCTGAAGACCAGCTGAGACGTCCAGTCTTGCAGACTGAATAACTACTGGATTCTCAGAGTTGGAATAGCTGGATCACAGCCTGGAAGCCATGCTAATAAATTTCCTTTATATATATTCCATATATATATATAAATAATCGTTCATGCTATCATTCATTCTGTCAGTTCTGTTCCTCTAGAGAGCCCTGATGAACACTCCTCTCAGTGTGTGCTCTCATGGATTCTGAATTCTTGTCAGGTTTTCCCTTACCACACCACTGTCCCCAGCCTTGATGTAGGAAGAATCATATGCACAATGGGGAAGCACTGTTTTGGCCTCTATCTAGCCTTCAGACTGCACTATAGCGTCAAGCTGAGGACACAGGTGAGAGAGGATGCCCTGGGAGGGTTGAGGACATGGAGCTCCCTGTCATCCTGACCCTGGATTAACCCATCATTTCCCAACCCTTCCAGGTCTCTGCTTTTCCAGGAGCCTCTTGTGTTAATCTATGGAACTGACCAACTGAGTTTGACCATGACTGGTTTTGTTTTGCAAAACAAAACTGGTACAGCAGGCCTCATGCTGACTGACTGAATGGTGTCATCAACCCAGTTCAAGGGGTGCCACCAAAGGAAGGAAATGAAACTTCAATTTCCTCCTCTGCTAAATGATAGCTCATCTGCTGATTATGGCCCTTCTGCTCAGGGCAGAGAATTTTATTGCTGTGTGCCTGCATGTCTGCTTGCATGCAGAGAGAGAGAGAGAGAGAGAGAGAGAGAGAGAGAGAGAGAGAGAGAGAGAGAGAGCAGTAATAAATTATTTCTCCCACTTTCTCTCTAACGTCCTCCCCAACTCCACACCTGATTGACCAAGACTGTGAGCAAGGCCTTTCTCTATTGTCAGCAGAGAAACAAAACCCTTTTCTGCCCCCACAAACCTCATGGTTTTACCTTTCCACCAAGAAGCAAGACTTTGTTTAAAAAGGAAAGACCATGGGTAAACAGAAGGCAGCAAGTGCCTTTTTGTTTTTGGAGCTGCCTTGCAGTGAGCTGAGCTCTCCCCTTACTGCTTGGTTGGGTACTGCTTTTCCCAGGCAGATAGATGTCTGCTGCTTTGGTCCCCACAGGGTCTCTCATCCATCAGAAGGCCTATCTCATGGCATCGCTATGAGTGTAACTGTGCTTGCTTCCGAGCATTTGTTGAGAGTGTATAAATATGTAGCTGCATGTATTTATTATTATCATTATGTTGTTTGTGTGCATGACTGGGGATAGAAGCATGCCACATTTTATGTAGAGGTCAAAGGACAACATGGAGTGGTTTTCTTTCCACTTTTATCTGAGTTCTAGGGACCTATCTATCTCAAGCTCATCAATCAGGCTTGAGTGGCAAGTGCCTTTACCTGCTGAGCCATCTTGGGGCCCATGTAGGTTTGTGTGTGATGTACTTATGTGTTTATAAGTATTCACATGAATGAGCATGAGTGTAGAAGGCTGAAAGTTAACATCAGTTGCTCATGGCCCTATTTTTTGAGACCGGGTCTCTCACTGAACTTGGAGCTCGCCAGTTGGGCTAGACTGGTCAGGAAGCTCTGGGGATTTGCCTGGTTTCCTCTGCGCAGGGCTGGGATTACAGATGGTGTGCCACCCTGCCCAGGGCTGGGATTACAGATGTGTGCCAATGCCTAAGGATGGGATTACAGATGGTGTGCCACCTTGCCCAGATATCTGAGCTCAGATCCTTTGCCATGGAGCCATTACTGCAAGTTTGAGTCTAGTTGTAATCTATGGCCAGTTTCAGGCCAGCATATCTACATGGCAAAACTTTAAAAACAAACAAACAAACAAACAGAGATGAACTACAGATGTAGCTTGGTGATAGAGTACCTGTCTTGCATACACAAGGCCTTGGGTTGGATCCCTCAAACTACAAAATAGAACAAACAAGAATCCAAGACACTTTCCAGAGTGATGGGATGAGCCATGATGAGCCATGATAATTGCACTTTTAACAAAAGCCCCAAACCAGAAAAGATTACTGTGTTTCCAGAGGCCACTGAAGTCCAGTGGGATTTTGATTATGGCATCATGGTACTTCCTACCTCTGAGAGAGGTATGTCAGCTCTATTGTGGGTTTTTGTTTGTTTGTTTGTTTGTTTGTTTGTGGGTTTTGTTATTTTGTTTTTTGAGACAGGATTTTTCTGTGTAAATAGTACTGGCTGGCCTTGAAGTCACCGAGATCCACTAGTCTCTGCCTCCCAAGTGCTGAGATTAAAAGGCGCGCACTACCACCTCCCAGCTTGTTTGTATTTTTGAGACAGGGTCTAGGGCTGGAGACATGGCTCAGTGGTTAAGAGCACTGACTGCTCTTCCAGAGGACCTAGGTTCAATTCCTAGCACCACATGGCAACTAACAACTGTCTGTAAATTTAAGATATGATGCCCTCACACAAACACACATAAAATAAAGATAAATAAAATAGCTGAAAACATATATATAGTCTCAGTGAGTTCAAGGCCAGTCTGGTCTACACAGTGAGTTCCAGGACAGGTTCTGAAGCTACACAGAGAAACCCTGTCTCAAGAAAACAAACAACAACAACAACAAAAAAAAAAAAAGAAAGAAAGAAAGAAAGAAAGAAAGAAAGAAAGAAAGAAAGAAAGAAAGAGGGGGCTGGAGAGATGGCTCAGAGGTTAAGAGCAGTGACTGCTCTTCCGGAGGTCCTGAGTTCAATTCCCAGCAACCATATGGTGGCTCACAACCATCTGTACTGAGATCTGGCGCCCTCTTCTGGCCTGCAGGCATACATGGAGGCTGAACACTGTGTACATAATAAATAAATAAATCTTTAAAAAAAAAAAAAAAAAAAAACAAAGAAAGAAAGAAAAAAGACAGGGTCTCTTGTAGCCCGTGCCGGCCTAGAACTTGCTCTGTAGTTGAGAGTAACCTTGAACTCTGGATCCTCCAGCCTCTACCGGGATCACAGCCAAGCTCCACCACACCTGGCTCAACCTGTTGTAGAGACATGAACACATTGCATAGGCAATAAAATAATGTGTAGTTCTCTCTGACTAATGGAACACAAGGCCAAGGCATAGGTAGCCCTTCAAGGAGTCTTCGGAGTTGGACAGGTACATGGGACAAAGGCACTCAACTGGGATGCAGAAATAAAGTAGAAATTACACGTGCAAGGCCTTATCGTAACCTGGCCTGGCTAGAGCTGCAGGAGCAAGCAATAAAATAGGGGAAGTTAAGAATAAGTACGCTTGGAAAGGGTGATGGGCTGGCAAGGAAGTAGGCTAAAGCGATCATACACAAACATATGTACATGTGCACATGCATATAATTTATTATAATAAGTCGGTTATGGTACCCACATCTATAACCCCAGTCCTTGCAAGGCTGAGGCAGAAGAATTGCCATAAATTCAAGGCCAACGTGGTTTATAAAATGAGTTCCAGGCCTCACTGGGCCCTGGGCTACAGAGTGAGATCCTGACAAGCTGAGGAACAACAACAAACCCAACAGTTACTGGATTAGTGCAAAACGCAGATACAGGGTGTAACCCAGAGTGGAGGAACAAACCAAGGGAAGGCGACCAAATATGAGCAGCTGAGCTCATGGGTGACTCCGAAGAGCGAGCTCAGTCACCTTTCATTGTGTTAGTTACTTTTCTGTGGTGTGCTAAGAAAAACACAGCGACTTACAGAAGAATTTTTTAAATATTTATTTATTATGTATACAATATTCTGTCTGCTTGTATGCCTGGAGGCCAGAAGAAGGCATCAGACCTCATTACAGATGGTTGTGAGCCACCATGTGGTTGCTGGGAATTGAACTCAGGACCTTTGGAAGAGCAGGCAATGCTCTCCAGCCCTCTAGCAAGATTATTTATTGAATGTTTTAACATCAATATACTCTTTCCCTTTGACTATCTGCTTTTCACCATAATTCTGCCCTTAGGTACTTCTTAGACACCTGGTGCACCAACCACACCCCCCCGTAATTCTCGTCCACGTCCCCAGACCCCTGTCTGTCTGAGCCCTCTGCTTCCATTGGGATATTACAGATTCCTTTTCCGTTGCCTCATCCTGAGAAGCGTAGCCTCTCTGGTTTGGATGACCAGAGCACCACAGCCATGGAGATTGCTCAGGGGTGGGGGTCTATTCTCTCCTCTGCTATGCAGGGTTCTTTCTCCCTGCGGTAGAGACCGACGTGGGAGGAGGGACTTCGAGATCTATCTCAACCCTTCGAGGTGGTCCTTGCTTTCATTTTATTTTTCTTCACCTTGGATCTTCTGTCGCCAATAGAATTCCGGGCAGTTTGTGATGCACAGCTAGGGATTCCCCTTTTCCATTGGGAGCCTGTTTTCCTTTCCTCTGTCTTCTGAAATAAACACCCTCCCTTGACATCCTCTCTTGAAACTTTGACCTCTGATGAAGTCCCTGACGCTCAGTGGTTTTCTTTCCCCCCCTCGGAGTGCCCCTTGGAGAACTAGAATTCTGCCGCCCCAAGTCAGCAGGGGCCAGGCCGTCTGCTTTATCCTTCTAAGGAAGGCTTTTGCAAATCAAAAGTTAAGGCTTTCATTCAGGAGAAAGGCTGGGAACGCTACCGCTCTCACTTGGAGAAGAAAGAGGAAGAGAGCACCTCTCACTGCATATGAATGATCCTTACTCCACAACCGTCGGGGTGGCTACAGTGGTGCTGGAGATTTGGGACTCCCTACGGTGGAGTCCCTGACTGTAAAGGGAAGAATTTGAATTTATGAGGTGACAGGTTTGACTTCAAATCCACCTCCCTGTTGTTATTCTTGGGTTGGGGTGCTGGCCCTCTTTGAGCCATAAGAGGGAAATGAAAGTAACTCTTAAAACTTTGGTGTGTTTTGGGTTATGGGAATTGAACCCAGGGCCGTGAGCATGCTAAGCATGTACTCCACCCTTGAGTTATACCCTGAGCCCCAGTCATTTTAACAATGTGATTAGATGTTCTGAAGACTGCAGGAGAGGGTGTCTGCTAAACACTTGCCACTTGTCCCTTCCTATTGTGGTTCCCGAACCCTGGATGATCACCTAACTGCTAGCTGAGGCTACATCTGTGGGAGCCCGTGACAGGCTCTGGAAAATGGCTTCAGGGTCTTCTTTAGGAGTCTCTAATTCTATCTACATCAGAGTTCAGATGGGAAGAAGGCGGAGGAGAAGGCAATGGAGAGCGAGCCTTATGGGGGCCCATGGCTAGCATAAGTGTATTTTCTAGTCTGGACAGAAAACACAGGAGTCCATTTCCCAGGTAAGGTGATGAGAGTCTGGACTTGGTGAAATTCTGGCTCAGGAACAAGTTTCCTTCATCCAATCAATCCCCTTCTCAGCAGGTTCTCAAGACCCGTCGCCCTGAACGGAGTCCACCTGCCTGCCTCCAATCCTGAACCTGTTGACCATGTGAGTTTTATCTTCCGCCACCTTAGTGATAGCCGGTTTGTCGAGGGTGAGCCTGCAGGGAAGGGGTTGGGGTTGTAACTGATGGATCTGAATGAAGCTGGAATGGGCCACACTGACAGGAAGGTGATGGATGTGGAGAAATCTAAATTCCTTTAGTTTCTGGCGCTAGGGTTCACACTGGTCAGTGGTGATTGATGGTTTTGGAGGCCAGATGGATTGGGGCGGGAGGGGCTCGGAAGAAAAGACCAGTGGACTACTGGGGAGGGGGGCTGGGTGCCACAGAATTATTTTTTCTTTGTGGTTTTATTTGAGGGTGTGAAAACTCTTCTATAACCCCACAGAGACCACAAGGCAGTGGCGATAGTTTTGTTTCTGAACACCGCCCCCCACCAACTCAAGATTATTTGGGTGTATTAATACAGCATGAGGGTCAGGAGGTTGGGGAGGGGATGTCAAGGTAACAGGTGTCTTGGACCTTGGGATGGAAATTCTGTTAGGGATGCGGGGAGAAAAATCGAGTTTATTCATTTCCCTAACGAAATCATAACCTCAAATCAGGCAACAGGGTGGGTACTTTGAGATCTGTGCTATTGCAGGTCGACACTCAGTACCATGTAATTTTTGTGCCTTGGTTTTTACTTCCCAGGAAAATTACCTTCCTTTGACTGCCTACTCAAAGCCTCTAGTCTCTCCTCTCTCCCCGTCACCGTCGCCACAGCCCCACATCGCCCACACTGCCGTTCTCTGTGATTACCGCTGTGTCTTTTTTACCCCTTGTTTTGAAGCGGGTTGTGGAGAAAAGCATGTCTATGGACTTGCTGTTGTGTCTGACCTTTGACACATGTCGGGGTTTCAAACTAGAAGTAATGGAGGTCAGGCTGGACCAGACTCTAAAGGAAACACTGTGCTTTCTCTTGCGATGCTGATTTCCTTAGGGAAATCTCAATCTCATCAACACAATTTTAAAATGAACGAATTATTTGAGCTGGAGACGGTGCTCAGCAGTTAAGAATCTGCACTCTTCTTGCAGAGGACCTGAATTTCGTTCCCAGCACCCATAGCGGGTGGCTTACAACCTCCTGTAACCCCCCCCCCCCCCCAGTTCCAAAGGAATTGGAAGTATCCTGGCCTCTGCGGGCACCTGCGTGCATGTGCACAAAGCAAAATATTTATTGTAGGCAAGAAAGAAACAGAAGTATCCTGTTCTTAAAACAAATGCCTGGGAGCGCCGCCTGCTCCTGGGGATCGCTTACTCACTTGTTAAACCTCCCTAAACCTCCCCCGCAGGGATCCGGACCAGTGTCCCTCTGGCTGTGAAATTCAATTAGGAAGTAACCTAGCGGCTTGGGGGAAGAGGCGGCAGCTCTTTAGGGAATACTACCCCTCCTCCAGAGGCGACCTTTGGAAGAAGTAAAAGTGTAATCAAGGGAAGCAGAATCCACAGCTTTCCTAGACTACCGCCCTGGGGCCCAGGTCTTGGTGTACAGACACCCGAGGCAGTTGAGACAGTAAACACACTAGGATATGGTCCAAGTTCAGAGGACTTCCTCACTCCCCAAAGTTGCCTAAATCATACTTAAATAACACCCAAATCTGGTGCACTGTTTTCCTCTTTCTTCCCTTTTTGGTTTGTATTTGTTTTTATTTATTTTGGTTTTTGAGACAGCCTGGCCTCGTACTCCTTTTATAGGTGAACTTCTGGTCCTCTCGCCTCCTAAGTGTTGGGATTACTGTAGGCACGAACTGCCACACCCAGTTTTGACTTTACTTCCTGTCAAATATTGAAATCACTTGAGTGTTCCATTTTCTTCATAGCCTGGTGATCCCCGGTTTTCTAAAGGGCTCAAGAAAAGGTCCCCGCTGAGGCCCGAGGATGACGCAACCGGCTGAGAGCTGGCCTCGGAGTGCAGGACGCCCTACATTTGGCCCCAACACCACATAAACCAGGTGTGGTGCGGATAACTCCAGTACTCAGAAAGTGGAGGTAGGAGGCCGAGAGTTCAAGGTCATTCTTGACTAGGAGTGAGTTTTAGGAGAGGCCAGTCTGGATTAGAGAGACCATGTCTAAAAATTGAAACAGAGAAGGTTCTGGGGCTGGGGAGATGGCTCATTGGTTAGAGCACCAACCACACCAGGCACACACCTTTAACCCCAGCACTCAGGAGGCAGAGGCAGGTGGATCTCTGTGAGTTCGAGGCCAGCCTGGTCTACAGAGTGAGTTCCAGGACAGCCAGAGCTACACACAGAGAAACCCTGTCTTCAAACAAAGCAACAAACAAAAAACAGCACCAACTGCTCTTGCAGAGAACCTGAGTTCACTTCCCAGCACCCACATGGTGGTTCCCAACCACCTGTAATTCCAGTCCTGCTGATGACTTCCACGGGCACGTGGCACACAGACATACATGCAGGTAAAACAGTTATACATTAAAAGAAACAAGTCTTTTTTAAAAAAACAAAAGTCCTGTCTCAATAAATCCTAGAAACATTTATTACAAATGAGATTGAGTTTCCAATTTGGGAAAATAACAGAGGCGAGATGTTCTATAGTTCTGGTGAAATACTCTTCTAGGATGTTGTCTGGTGAGTCCTGGTCACCTGTCCACTCATTGTCCTTTTGGCTCCGGTCACGCTGGGTCCTGGTTTCCCTAAGGCTTAGCTGGGGGAACTGTTTCTCAGTGTATAAGCAGATGGAAACCCCCAGCACACTAAGCTGCTCACAGTAGGAGAAGCTGGTCCCCGCCCACGCCCCCTCAGCAAGTGCTTTCAATGGGTCAGAAGTGAGGAAGGGTGCTCCTTCCCAGGTCTGAACAAAACTCTGATCCTTTTAAATTAAAATTTTACTTTATTATTTTATATGCATAGATATTTTGCCTGCATGGATGTCTGTGCACATTTGTGCCTGCTGACCAACGAGACCAGGGAAGTACATTGGAGCCCTTGGAACTGGAAGTGGGTGCCTGGATGTGAATCGAGTCCTCTGGAAGGTCAACCATCTCCTCAACCCTGGAACTGTTTTCCTTTTGCTTCTCTTCCCTCCAACTCCCAGCAGTGCAGATGGACGGAACAAATTCTTTGAGCGTCCTTTGGATATGCACCCCAAAGCAAACTCCTCTTTTAAGAAGCTGCATAAGTCCAGAAGTAACAGCGTGTGCCGGAAAGGCCGGGGCCACAAGTCGGAGAAGCAGGTTCAGATTTGAGCTCTGTGAAAAGGCTGTGTGATCTATGGCAGTTCTCATAAGACCAACCCTGTGGTGATGTCTCAGTTGCTTTCCAGTCAGTGTCCGCTAGGCCAGAAGCTGTGTCCCCCACCTCCACTGTCGTCCAGCTGAATGGCAAGTGAATTTGTGGTGGTGTTATCTAGCACCGCCCTTTCCCTTACCCCGGGACCGGCCACTGCCGGCGGGCCGTGTGCAGTAGTACCTGTTCACTATGCGCCTGCACTGGCCACACTTGACCGTGCAGCACCATTTAAAGTTGCAGTTACAGCTGCTCACGGCCTCTGTTTTCCTCTCTTCCACCTGCAGCCCGCACTCGGTGCACAAGCGCCCACAGCTGCGCTGCTCCCACCTGGACGCACCGCGGGCGTTCTGCAGGCATTCGCGTCCCTCTGTGCCATAGATGCCCAGGCTGGCATTGCGGGAGCAGTAGTCAGGAGAGTCCTCCAGGAAGACCAGCTCAGCCTCTGCGCTGGGAAGAAAGGTCTCTGTGGGAGCCCAGCGGCCCTCGGCTCGGTTGCCAGCCCTTAGCTGGCGCTTATCCAGCTCAATTTTCAGCGCGCGGTCATACTTGGCTTTTAGATAGTCTCCCATCTCTCTGAAGTCGGCCAGCTGCAGCCAGCACGTCTGGATGCTACAGCTTCCTGAGATGCCGTGACATTTGCAAGTTCTCTTCATGGAGGCCCTCACTGCCTTCAGAGAGAGGGGGGAGAGAGGGTGGGAAAAAGGGAAGGAGAGGGAGGGAGGAAGGGAGAGAAAAAGCCGGGAAAGGGAGAGAGAAAGGGAGGGAGGGGGAAGGAAAGGAGAAAAGAGAGTGAAGGAAGGAGGGGGGAAGAGAGAGAACACAAAGAATAACTCTTGGTAGAGAAGGTCAGCAGTTAGCAACCAAATGGAATATTCTAGAGAGGTGGTGTCTAGCTCTGGAAACCTGTGGGGGTTATTGGGGAGACTCCTAAGCCCTTTCTCTGGAGAACATTCAGGAGTTAAGGACCTGAATGCTTCCTCTGCTGGAGACCTGGTCAAATGCTGAGAAGGTTACTGCAGCCAGGAACCTAGGCTCCTGGTCCTGCCCCATTACTTCTTCAGTGCGTTCTTGGCCACCTGAGACAAATATTGGATAAGATAGGGGCAGATGATCTAGCTTAAGGGTAGAGGGCTGGCTTAGTATGTGTGGGGGCCACAGTTCAGTCTGTAGAACCTCAAAAAAATAGAAATTAAGAAAATAATAACAAAGAAATACTTTGTAAGTTATGAAGAAATTACAGCTTCAAACAGTGTCTGTTTGGAAGCCTGGAGCTAGACTATTTGTGGTGGCCTGTGGCCCTTCCCCAGGCCTCCCCCACACCCTCTTAGAGAGAAGGGGTCTCCAGGCAGGGGTTGTAGCTGCCTCCAAAGTGCCTCTCCCTGCCCTGGGTGACCAGGACAAGCAGGTGAAAGCTCACAGGAAAATTTTAATGTTTTTTGTTCTAAGTCCAACTTGCTTCCAGATTTGAGTTTATAATATGCTCCACCAGAGAAACCTTGTTGAAGGAAAAATTCTCCAATCCCAACCTCTCAAATCCCAGATAGGCGTTAGGACAGTAATAGACCTCTGTTGATGCCGGCGGCTCATGCCTGTAATCCCAGCACTTGGGAGGCTGAGATAGGAAGGTTGCCATGAGGTCAAGGACTATACAGTGAAGTACCAGGCAAGCCAGGGCTACCTAAAACAAAACCCGTTTTTGGAAAACACACACAAGTACACCAAAAAAGGTATTTAAATGTATTGCAGCCAGGCAGTGGTAGGGCATAACTTTAATCCCAGCACTCGGGAGGCAGAGGCAGGTGGATCTCTGTGAGTTCAGGACCAGCCTGGTCTACAAGAGCTAGTACCAGAACAGGCTCCAAAACTACAGAGAAACCCTGTCTCAAAAAACCAATAATAATAATAATAATAATAATAAAAATAAAATGTATTGCATGGCCATGAGGCCTGACTCTTATCGACTGTAGTGTCTTAGACAAGCCGCTGTCTGGGACTTAACTGGCTCTGTCATCCAGAAAACAGAGACAACTGCCTCAGTTCTTCCTCAATGGCACTGGGGTGAGACAGCTCTTGGTGACCCTGAGGGGCTGTTGTCCAAAGCTGTACCCACCAGCCTGCCGGCCCTGTTGTTGTGAAGGTTCATCAGAGCTCTGGCATCCTTCCCTTTCTCCAGACTGTCCACGAAGAGTCTGGAGATTTTTTCCCCAAATTCCACATTGTCGCTGCAGCCTCCCCAGATCCAGCCATGGCCACCTACACACAAGGAAAGAAAGGGTTCTCAATACAAAGCTCAGCTAGATCCCAGGGAAAGAGCGGCGTTCGTCCTCAAGAGCCCTAGGAGGATATGCTAAAGCTGTGTATATCTGAAGGTGAGACAGGGAAATGGAGGTATTTGGGAAGGATGGGTGGGGTCCGATTCCCAAAGCCCACTCTGGGCAGTAGTAAGTCCTCTGTGCCCACAGGAAACATGGATACATGTGATCCCAGAATTTACTCAAACATTCTAGACCTCTGCACTTATACAACTGTGTCTCAGAGTCCCCTCCACCCTCATTAGTGACAGGTCTGAGTCTTATAGGGGTTTGTAAATAGTTGGGGAGCATTGGTTGAAGAGAAGCTATTCTTGTACCAGGGCTGGTCTTCAACTTGCCCAGCCTTCTCAATCCCAGTCTCCTTGGTTTTGTTGTTTGGTTTTTCGAGACAGGGTTTCTCTGTAGCTTTGGAGCCTGTCCTGGAACTAGCTCTTAAAGACCAGGCTGGCCTCAAGCTCACAGAGATCCACCTGCCTCTGCTTCCTGAGTGCTGGGATTAAAGGCGTGTGCCACCACCGCCCTGTTTAGAGAAACTTTCTAATTCCTGGTCTCAGGGATGCAGCCCTGGGCAGCCCATGACTTCCCCTGAGTGAAGGGACTGCCAGAACCTAGGGATTCACGGTAGCCTAGTCCCCTAGACTTAGGAAAGTCGGTCTGCACTCAGTTCTGTAACTCCCCGCCTCTTCCCGCCTCCCTCAAAGGCCAACTTACCTGTTCTTCCGTTTTTGGACCCATCACAACCACAGTTTTCAAAGTCGCCCATGCTGCAGTTCTTGGTGATGGTGTACACGACTCCAGCAGAGCGGATGGCGTGAAGGAAGGACGACTCTCTCGTGGCTTTGGAGAGAAACGCAGATGAGGCCTTGGGAAGCTGGTTGGCTTTGTTGTCCCTGCCCACATCCGGCCTGCAGGGATGGACACCCCACCCTGCAGATGGGAAGCTGAAACTCAGGGCACTCTGAAACTAAGGCTACTGGCCAGCTGTGGTTTCAGATCAGGACTCGGCTCTCTCAAGTCTAGCCTAGACCTCTGGCCACTAGAATATAGGCAGCGAGACCCAGCCCAAGGCTGGTGTAGGCCGTCGAGAAAGACCTTTTATTTCTGAACACAGGGCAGGGAGGTGGGGTGTGTGTGTGTGTGTGTGTGTGTGTATTTATATAGTATGTGTACACACATAGGTACATATGGACGCATTGCCTCTGCATGTGTGTATGTATGCATGTACACATGTACATAAGTGTCTGTGTGTGTCGAGAGAGACAAGGCAAACATCAGGCATCTTCCTCTGTTGGACTGTCTTGCTTTCACAGGGTCTTTACTGAATCTGGAGCTGATTCTCTGAGACAGGAGGATTACAGGTGTGTGTCCTACACACAGACCAGGTCCTCATGCTTGTGCCACTAGCGCTTTATCCACTGAGCCATCCCCAGACCCCGGAGGTCTTACCTTACAAACACTTCCTAGTCTACCTGCATGATCCGCCTCCCCCAACTCTCCTCAGCAACTTTATCGTTTCTACAAAAGGGTTCCCATACAAATTCCTGCAACTAACTGAAAACATTTGTGCACGTGTGCACACACACACACACACACACCCATATACACAAATGCACACATATACCATGTAAACGACACACAACACACAGACACATGCACATAATACATACATGTCACAGACATAAACACACATATACATATAATCACACATACATATGCACACATATATATCACACACATGTACACATACCACATATATATACACATCATACACACACACCCTCCACATCCCTCTCTCACACACACACATACACACACCCCTTCACATCTCTCTCTCTCTCACACACACACATCTCACATACACACATACCATAGCTGCCCGCCTGAGGCAAACTCATTCAGATCTTGTGGGCTTCGATATCAGTAGGATGTTATGGTAATGGGGCAAAGCTTCCAGGGCTCCTTGGGTGCCTGTCTCCATTTCTTACTGCATTTCATGCAAATCAGAGCAAGATGAGTATGAACAGGCACACAAAGGCCGCTGTGCATTAAAACCTACAACAGCATTTGTAACAAGACCCTTCTGTTCACTGCATTTAACTCTCAGAACACTCAGAACACTCCGAGGGCCTGGAGATGGCTCAGCAGGTCAGGGCCCTAGATCCAAGCCTGATGACCTGAGTTCAATCCCAGACTCATGGTAGAAGTAGAGAACAAATTCCTGCACGTTTTACACACACACACACACACACACACACTGCAGCATGCCCCCTAGTAAATAAATAAATGGTACAAAACTCCTTTTGAGCAGGTCCGACGCCCCTACCCCCTCAACCTAGTATTGACAGAGGGAAAACACCTCACTCAGGGTCACGCAGCTAGGAAGCAGCGTCTCTGGAGCCCCGGTCACTTTCACGTTCCATCATGCATACACATGTCATACACCCACGAACTCCAAGCCCACCTTGCGGTGTGGCCCCGTGAAAACTTACCTCCCCTCAGCCTGTTGTGGGTGGAGAACTGGACAGCATGCTCAGGGCAGTTCCATCGCTCCCAGGCAAACTGGAACTTGCACTCTTCAATGCCAGTCTGAGCGCCCAACGCCACACTGGTGGCATAAGTCAGATAGGCCTGTGTCAGGGGAAAGGGCTGTGAGTTTCCCTAGGCACTGGGCGTGTAGGGTCAGGGAGAAGGCAGACTCAAATAAAATAATTTTCCAGTAAAAAACCACACTGGGGCCTGGGGACATTGCTCAGTGGCAGAGTGCATGCCTAGCATATACAAGGCCCTAGGCTCAACCCTGGGCACTACAAAACAACAACACAAAAACTAGATGATGCTAGGTTTCTCCGTAAGAGGGTCTGAAACTGCCCTTCCCCCTTCCCTTTCCCCAAAAGAGTCCAGCAGGGACCCCAGAGTAGAAAATCAGCAGGGAGTGAAAGACATCCTACCTTGGGACCTGTTACCAGGAAATTGCTCACTGACCTACCAAAGAGAAAAACCGAGGTGAACAGGGATGACAGGCCGCGCGTCCTTGGGGAATGAGGGCTGGGGAAGGACTCACCACGCAGAGGCACCGAAGGTGGGATAGCACATGCCCGCAGCCACCCACAGCATAAGCAAGTGCCCCATGGCCATGCCCATCCCAGGGGACCAGGGCCAGCTCAGGGCAGGGGCAGAGAACTGAGAAGGCAGAGCTGGTCTCCGTATTTATGTGAGAAAATTCTCAATGGCCAAGAGGGAAAAATCAACAGCCCATCTCATTTGTTCCTCATTGGCAGATCTGTGGGAGCCGCTGACCCAATGCGGAATCAGAGAGGAGGCTCTCGGCCCAAAGCCTTCAAGGAGGCCACGCCCTTCTCTCCCAGACCCTTGGGGCCGGTTGCCTGGGGCAGCGTAGGCCCCTCCCCTGACCTCAGCCACCCCTCCCTTGGGGCTGCGGGTCTTCATGTGTTAATGAGACTTCAGCCTTCACCCTGATTGCCTCCACAAGTTGTTGATAATCGTAGAGGAACTTTTTGGGACACCCCCCCCCCATAAGTGAGCACACACACTGTCTCTACCTCTTCCATTGGTGACTGCAAGGTGATGGAAGTATGGGGCTTGAAACAGAGGCAACAAAGATCAACTCCGCAACCGTGCCCTCAACTACTTTTTTTTTTCTTTTTCTTTTTTTTTTTATTAAAATATTTATTTATTATGTATACAATATTCTGTCTGTGTGTATGCCTGCACGCCAGAAGAGGGCACCAGACCCCATTACAGATGGTTGTGAGCCACCATGTGGTTGCTGGGAATTGAACTCAGGACCTTTGGAAGAGCAGGCAATGCTCTTAACCACTGAGCCATCTCTCCAGCCCCCCTCAACTACTTTTTATCAAAGTACGTTCTGGTGTATTTCCTTCCTTTCTGTTGTCTTCCCTTCTGTGTCTGAGGGTCAGATCTCCATCTTATCATTGCTTACATGTTGCACGAATAATAAAAACCCAGACACAGATATTGGGGTTCAACCTAAAGATCAGAGAAGCAAAGCAGTCAAGCCACTAGAGAGTTCTCAAATCTTCAGACTGAAAGAGGGTGAGTTCCTGTCTCCTCCTGCCTTAAATTCCTCACCACCACCCCTCTATGGCTAACTAGTGCGCCACCACTGCCTGGCTTGTATGGCTGACTAGTGTGGCTGTTTTGCATTCTGGTCTTCAGGCAAGCTTTATTTATTAAAATACAAATGAAGTATTACTACATTTTCCCTTTTTTGTTTAAAATAAAAAGAAGGCTATATAATTAATATAAGGAAAAACTATATACAATAAGTACAATAACTATATACAATATATACAGACAATAAATACATCAACAATGTCTAGTCTATTTGCATTTGACAAATTCAGAGAAAATCCTCCATATCTATCCTCCCTTGGTGAGTTCAAAGTCCTGTACCTAATTTACTTTCTATCATAACTTGGTTTCTGTGTCAAGTAAACAAGGAAAATGATAACTATCTAGTCTTCAACTCCCTCAGAGACCCAAGAAGGAAATAATATTAACTAAGTAAGCAGGAAGTACAAGCAAGAGGCTTTCAAAAAGTGTGAGAAATAACAAAAACAATCCAGGCTGCCTGGATGCCTGGACAGTCACCCAAATTTCTCTGCAACATTGGGGCATCCCTCCTTGGCCTACGGGCCTAGCATATCCGACAGACTTTTCTGTGAAGCAGGATATTCTGAAATGCTGTCCCTCCTTGTCTTGACAATGGCTGGCAGTCACTTTCTTTTGTGTCCTGTTTGTCCAATTAGGACAGCATACTGTCAGCAGTTGAGGCAAGGGCATTTTCTTTCCCAGTGTCTTACTTTTGCCACAAAGAAAGTAAACTCCATGTGGAGTTTCTTTGATGCCCATCATCTTCTCTGAAGTAGATTGGTGCTGCCAGGAACAGACATGTCTCATTGTCATAAAAAAGAGCCTATGTTATTAAAACATCTCTGAAGTGTTTGAAGATGACCTGTCTGTCTATCTAAATTATAACTTTGTTTGACTTTGAAAACATACCTAATCTAACTATAAGTTTGATTATAATAATTGATTAACTACTAACCTGCATTTCCTTATTATCCTAAACAGCTGGTAATAATAATTTTCAAGGACTAGAAATTTGCATTACATTGTTAAGTGAGTTGCATAGGTACAATACCTTGAACAAGAGTAGAAATGTATGTATAGTGTGCTCTAACACAATCTCAAATTTGTATCAATATACAAAACTCCAATCCAATGTAAAACATTTAAAACTAGTAGTTGCTTTTTAAAAGTAGATTCAATAATCTACCGCTTTATCCTATCATATCTATATCCCCCTTTTTCTTTTTAAAATAAGAACCTTGAGTCTAATTTTCTTTGTCTAGCTTTTTTCCTGACCATTACAAATAACAACTTACAATGATAAACATCTATAACCCAATGAAAGACCAAAAACCACCCACCCTACCTCTTGGGAAGAATGTGGGTGTTGCTTTCTTAAATTTACTTCCTGCTGTCTGGGGGCAAAGGCATCTTTAGGGGATCCTGAAAAGAAAAATTGGGTTAATTGTCAAGTCCTGTAAGAGGTAGCTGTATCATTTGTTGTCCAGTCTCTGTGTAATGGGAAAGTGGAGGGCTTGTCTCAAGTCCTGACTAGAGCAGTCTGTTAGGCTGGATCATCTCAACTAGTCACCTTGAAATTGTTCTGAGCAGTTTGTAGTCCAAAGCCCATCTTTAGGTGGTATTTTTCGGCTTAATGGTGTTATCATAGTCCTGGAGGAATCGTCAATGTGGGGCCCCATCCTCCTTATGGAGACTACAAACGTCACAGTTAGGCATGCTCATGGTTCACTGCAGAAAACTGATAGAGACTCAAACCTGACATCATGTATAGAAAGGTAGATGAAACCTTTTTCTAAAATTAGCACTCTATATGACCATTAATATCATGACAAAAAGTTTAGAATATATCTACATATGCATATATATACATATGTATTAATTTTATAAATCTTATACCGTAAGCAAAGCTGTTAAAGAGTCAATATAAAATCAAAGGATTATGAGATTCATGGCAATAAAGCAGTCCTTCAATTTTTGCTTTTCTTCTGTCCCATATCAGGTAGCTCTTCTAACATGAGACATAGATTTTGAATTTCACTTTAAAAAGCATGCTTGGGTTTAGAGAAGGAGAGAGTCACACTCCAATTCCAAAGCCAGCTTTAATCTTTAATTGGACTGGGACTACAAAAAGACTATTTGCATTATATGTCTTAAAAAATAGCAAAAACAAACATTTGGAAAGATTCATGAAATTTTATCCTGTTGGAAATATGATATACCAATAAGCCAACTTACTCTTTTTTTTTTTTTTTCTTTTTTTTGGTTTTTTAAGACAGGGTTTCTTCTGTAGCTTTTGGAGACTGTCCCGGAACTAGCTCTTGTAGCCCAGGTTGGCCTCGAACTCACAGAGATCCACCTGCCTCTGCCTCCCGAGTGCTGGGGTTAAAGGCGTGCGCCACCACCGCCCGGCTGCCAATTTACTCTTATTCTTGAGACATTTTTTTTCTGGATGATTTGTCCTTTTTCTTTGGATGTCTCATTTGTCTAGTGGTCTTCAGATTCCTTAGATGGATATCTTAATTGTTCTGAAAAGACAAAAACAAAACCCTTTCCCAACACTAACTTTGGGAAGATTCTCTTTTGGCAAGTTATATCTGATCAAATGAAAAGCTTTTTTAAAATATTTTTTATTTTGTAACTATTTTATTTATTTGTTTGTTTATTTATTTATTTTTGTTTTTCGAGACAGGGTTTCTCTGTGGCTTTGAAGCCTGTCCTGGAACTAGCTCTGTAGACCAGGGTGGTCTTGAACTCACAGAGATCCGCCTGCCTCTGCCTCCCGAGTGCTGGGATTAAAGGCGTGCGCCACCATCGCCCAGCATGAAAAGCTTTTGTTAGTTTTATAGGTTAGTCTAGATTAAAGGACCATGGTGCTTAATGAACCAGCATCTCTTCTGATTAAGAAGTGTCTCTTGTCCAAATCGAATCTTTCAATTTTGACGGTATCCATAGGTTTTCTTCTCCTGTGGAAACAAAAGCAAAACCCCTTCTCCAACATAACATGTGCTGTTTCCATTCTGAGGGCAGTACATCTTTAAAGTATATTGGCTGTTTTAACTCTGTAGTTTTTTTTTCTACTAGTCGGTGCCCCTCTGCAGTTATTGTTTCTTTCTCTTTAGCATTTAGAAAACTCAAAGTTAATAAAGCATTATGCAATCTATTTATCATTTTATATGCAAACAATTTATCATTCTGTTCTTTTATTTAACTTATCCTTTAGAGTTCAATTTGGTCTTTCTATAACTGCCTGTGCCTGCCCTTTAGGATTATTTGATATACTTGTAATATGCTTTATATTATAATAAGCAAAAACTATTTTATTTTCTTAGAGGCATATGCTGGAGCATTGTTTATCTATCTTTTTGTTTTTGGTTTTTGAAGATAGGGTTTCTCCGTGTCTTTGGAACCTATCCTGGAACTAGCTCTTGTAGACCAGACTGGCCTCGAATTCACAGAGATCCGCCTACCTCTGCCTCCTGAGTGCTGGGATTAAAGGCGTGCGCCACCACTACTGCCAAACTCACATTGTCTATCTTTATTTGTGCAGGTATACCCATGATGGCCATAACTTCTAGCAAATATGTGATTACTGGGGGGCTGGAGAGATGGCTCAGAGGTTAAGAGCGTTGCCTGCTCTTCCAAAGGTCCTGAGTTCAATTCCCAGCAACCACATGGTGGCTCACAACCATCTGTAATAGAATCTGGTGCCCTCTTCTGGCCCGCAGGCATACATACAGACATAATATTTTTTAAAATGTGATTACTGAATCAGCCTTTTCCAAACTCTAAGCAGTTGCCCGTTGAAAACTTGAATAGGTATCAATGGTGTGGTGTAAATATTTTAGTTTTTCAAATTCTACAAAATGGAACACATCCATCTGCCAGATTTCATTCCTTTGAGTACCCTTTGGGTTACTTCCTGCTGCAGGTAGTGGTGCTTGATTGTATAAAGAATAAGTAGGGCGGGCATCTGTGACTAGTAAGAACCTTCCTCCCAGCGGGGCTGTTCCAGTGACACCACCTCATGTGGCTGAAGTGCCGCCTTCACAGCCCCGTCCAGAATCTAAGTCTGAATCACAGAATCTACCACATAGGCCTCAGAGAGATCAGAGAGTTCGAGAGCAATGGATCAATATCCCTCCTCAGAGGGGACCCCGGCCAATCCGTGAGGCTGGTGAAGCAGGAGATGTGGAACCTCGAAGGATGGTGAGGCACCCTGACAGTCACCAGCTCTTCATCGGGAACCTGCCACATGAGGTTGACAAATCAGAAATGAAGGATTTTTTTTTTTTTTTCCAAAATTACTGGAACGTGGTGGAGCTGCACATTAACAGTGGCGGGAAGTCACCCAACTCCGTTTTTGTTGTGTTTGACGATTCTGAGCCTGTTCAGAAGGTCCTTAACAACAGGCCCATCATGTTGTCTGAATGTGGAGGAGGAAAAGACTTGAGCTGCCAGGGAAGGTGACCGCAGGGATAACTGTCTTCGGGGACCAGGAGGCCCCCCGTGGTGGGCCAAATGGCGGGATGAGAGGCTCTCCTCACGGAGGCGTGGTGCAGAAACCAGGCTTTGGTGTGGGCAGGGGGATTACAACTCCAAGGCCGTGAATTGCATGGCCTGTAGGCCCATATTTTTTTTTTTTTTTTTTTGGTTTTTCGAGACAGGGTTTCCCTGTAGTTTCTAGAGCCTGTCCTGGAACTAGCTCTTGTAGACCAGGCTGGCCTCGAACTCAGAGATCCGCCTGCCTCTGCCTCCCGAGTGCTGGGATTAAAGGCGTGCGCCACCACCGCCCGGCTAGGCCCATATTTTTGTATGGTGTGGCAGCCAGGCTCTGAAGCCTGAGACGGTCACGTAGACCTCATGGGCCCGTCAGAATGATTTGGCTTGAATCTTGGACTTAGCTATTGTGCTCCAGTGTCTGTGTATTTTTTTTCTTTAAATCATAGCCATATGGTAAATTTTCTATTTTGTTACGGTTTTCATTTACTGATGGACATGCAGTGGGTGTTTTTTGGAAAAGGTCAATTTTTATTAAAATATTTCTGGAAAAAAAAGAATAAGTAGGGCACTTCCTTGTAATTAATTCCCTTGGCTTGTTGCCACGTGATGGAAAGGTCTTTTATAAAAAAAAAAAACTTTGCTATCGACATGATTTTTTATGAAATCTGAGGCCTTCAACACATTTCCAATCAATAACTATAGATTTCTGCATTACTTTGTGCTAGAGGACCTGGAAGACCCACTTGGGGTCAGATGTGTGTTTTATATATGGGATGATTCCTATTTCTGATTGTATCTTGTAACTGAATAAATAATAAAGTCAATTCTGTATCATCTGGTATAAATTCTGCAGTTTTAATATGCAAAACAATTCTTTCTGTATATTGGTAATTGTTAACTATGTTGAGAGGTTCTTTAAAATCTCTTAGTACTATTAGGATAGCATATAATTCTGACTTTTGTACAGAATCATAAGGACTTTGATCTACTTCACTTAAATTTTCTCATTTGTAACCTGCCTTTCTTGATTTATTTGCATCAGTATAGAATTGGTGTGTCCTGCACAATGTGAGAAAGGATCTCTTTATAAGTTGAATTCTCTTGCTTTTGGGATAGCGGTTAATTTATCCCAAAAAATTACTAGAATTTTGGAGCTGGAGAGATGGCTCAGATGTTAGGAGCATTGACTTCTCCTCCAGAGGTTCTGGGTTCAATTTCTAGCAACCACATGGTAGCTCACAACCATCTGTACTGAGAGCTGGTGCCCTCTTCTGTCATGTTGGCACATGTGCAGGCAGAACACTGTAAACATAGTAAATAAATAAATATATATATATAATGTATACTATATGTACATATATATATACATACATACATATATATTGCTAGAAACTCTTTGCCAGGGTTTACTTTCTTCCCATAATTTGTCAATTTCATCTTTATTAAAAGGTACAATAGTTTCTGCTGAGTCTATTCCTGCTAATTGATGAAGTCCTATAGGGAAATGTTTGGTGGGTAATATGACCAGAATGTGGTTAAGGTTTGGACCCACATGCATCCACAGTGTAGGCAAATGCATTACAGCTTTGGAATTGCAGAGATATCCTGACTTATCAGGAAGTCAGGCTATACTTAGAGCCGCAATAGGACAGCTCAGCCCCGGAGGAAAGGTGTCCTGATTATCCGGAAGCCAGGCTACCTGAAGCTGGGGTGCAGTTGGGGATAGTCTCCCCACAGGATATAGGGATCCTGCTCTTCTTCTGGAGAGCCGCTACAGCTGAGTTTCTGCTCTGATCCCTTAAAGGAACGTCCTAGCAATGCTATAACAGAACTATCGGCTTTTCTCCCGCCCAAGATGTTTCTTCTTTTGCTAACACTCTGCTAAAGTGGAAGTCCCTACAGAAATGTATTAATTTCCTCTGGCTTCAGTGAAAAGTTGTTACCTTTTCTACTCTGCCTGACTCAGCCCCTCTGAGGGAGCATCTCAGCAAGGTTTTTCAGCCCAGTTCCCCAAGGATGATCCCAGCCAGGTTCTTCTATTCTGCACTGGCTAATGAAGGTTATCACACAAGACTTTTGAGAAAGAGATTTGGGAGGAAGGAGTCCAGAAGAGTGGCTGCCTCTGCCAGGGAGGGATAAAAGTGGTCCCTAACTGAACAGGCAGAGAGGGCTATATAGGGCTTCTTAGGGGCAGAGTTTTCCCAGGAAGAAGAGGGATTGGCTAGTTTTTCCCTGCTCAAGGATTGGTTAGTTTAGTTGATCAGGGACCAAGATGACTCTGCTTTCACGTCCAAACTGTGTTTCTTTCACTGGTCCTTTTTAGCCTTTTGACTCAAATCTTAGGACCAGGGCATATTCCTTTCACTGGCTCTGATTCTAGGGACAAAGTGTGTTTCTTTGGCACTGGTTTGAGAGTCAGGGCTGTTTCTTTGGTTCCGGGTTCAGGGATAAAGATGTTTCTTTCCCTGGCTCGGGTCTCAGATCCAGGGTGTGTTTCTCTCACTGGCTCTGGGTTCAGAATCAGGGTGCTCAGTGATTGGTTGTTTTTCTGCTCCACTTGTCCCTTTTACCCTACACACACGAATCCACATGTGCCTTCTGCAATTTCAATTAAAGCCAATTCTCTCTTGGCTTCAGCAGATAATTCCCTGGAAATATTTAAGTCCTTGTCACCATCGAAGGTTTTGTTTAAATTAATCAGGTCATCAGGATCTATCCCAATAGTATGCTGTAGCTGGGAAATGTCTCCTCGCAATCTTTAAAAGTCATTAAGAGTCTGCAAGCAATCTCTTCTAATTTGCATCTTTTGGGGGTCTAATTTTTTGTAAACCTATTTTATAACCTAAATAATTAATAGAATCTCTTCCTTGTATTTTTTCAGAAGCAATTTGTAATCCCCAACAAGACAAATTTTTCTTTATTTCTTCAAACATTTTTTTCTAAAATATCTATATTTGAATCAGATAGTAAAGTGTCATCCACGTAATGGTAAACTATAGACTGAAGAAATTGCTTATGTATTATTTCCTTTTTTAAAAAATATTTATTTATTTATTATGTATACAATATTCTGTCTGCATGTATGCCTGAAGGCCAGAAGAGGGCACCAGACCTCATTACAGATGGTTGTGAGCTACCATGTGGTTGCTGGGAATTGAACTCAGGACCTTTGGAAGAGCAGGCAATGCTCTTAACCGCTGAGCCATCTCTCCAGCCCTTATGTATTATTTCCAACGGCTGACTTACAAAACATTGGCACGGGGGGAATAATTTAACATTCCCTGTGGGAGAATCTTCCATAGATATCTCTTAGCAGGGTGAGAATTATTTTAAGTAGGAACTATGAAGGCAATTTTTTTCTCTGTCTTTTTCTTGTAAAGGTATAGTGAAGAAACAATCTTTTAAGCTAATAACCATAAGAAGCCATCCTTTATGCAATAGAGAAAGCAAAGGAATCCCAGACTGTAGAGGTCCCATTGGCTGAATCACCTTATTAACAGCTCTTAGATCTGTCACTATTCTCCATTTCCCAGATTTCTTTTTAACAAATACAGGAGAATACCAAGGGCTGGTTGATTCTTCAACATGCTGAGCATCTAGTTGCTCCTGCACCAGCTGTTCTAAAGCCTGTAGTTTCTCTATTGTTAAACGCCATTGCTTAACCCATTCTGGCTTGTCTGTTAACCATTTTAAAGGTAGAGCTGTTGGTGCCTTTGAAATATCAGCTGCTGTTGCACCCTGTTCTTGAACATCCTGAATGGTTGGTGACTGTTCTTTATAATATTTTGTAATATTTTTCCAGATGTGTTTCTACCTCAAACGAAAGTTCTAAGGATCTGACTAAGGCCCCTGTTCCTTTAAGGAGATAACAATGGATTCCACCCAGGAATGGTTTGCTTACAGAATGTTTTGGTCAATGGTGTGAGAATGACTTGTTTTGCCCTAGCAACAGAATGTTTAACTATGGTAACTATGGATGGTAGCCCATGACCTTCAACTGGTCTGTTCATTTCCTTGTATCATGTTAATGCAATTTTTTTTTTTTTGGTCTTACTCCTATCTTTTGGGGTCAAGGGTATTTTAAGCAATTGGAAATTAAACATGGGCAATTTCAGTATTCACTGGAACTCCCTCCTTGTACTATTCTATGGTTTTATGTCTTATTATTTTTGTGTCTTTGTATTCTTTACTGTATTTCTAAATCCCAGCACCCCTACCATGGCAAGAGGTATTTTTGTCGAAGTTGGTCCCTAATATAGGATGAACCAGGAGATAATTCAATGCAGGATGAACTCTTGCTCTGCTCAGAGAGAAGCTCACACAACTCATTGTGACACAATACAATGCGCTATATGAGAAACCGCAGCAGAAAAGGACTTCTGGTGAGGCCTGCCATCTCGTGGCTTTTTGTGGTATTACAGACTTTTATTGACAGGCCAAAGGATTTTTTTTACCTTTATTGAATCTCTCTAAGGCAGGAACAGAGTCAAGATTTTGGAATGGCGGTGGGGGAGTGGGAAGCGGATTTGGCACGTAAAATGAGAAAAGATAGTTGTGTTTTAGCTCTTATGAACAATTTAGCACAGATTATCTTTCTGCACATATTCATATGCATATAATTGTGTGTGTATGTGTGTGTGTGTGTGTGTGTGTGTGTGTGTGTGGTGTGCTCTGTTCACATGTATGTGGGCAAATGTGCACACACGTATGCTCCTGTGTATTTTCCTCAGTAGCTCTCCACCTTATAAATTGAGCAGGGTCTCTCACTGAAACCCAAAGTTATACATACACACACACACATATGAATTATGTTATTATTCCTCCTTATGTTTTGCCTTATTTTTGTTTGTTTGAGTCAGGGTGTCTCATGTAGCCCAGGCTATCCTGTGTAACTGAAGATGACCTTGAATTCCTGACCTCCTGTCTTCATCTCCCAAAGGCTGGGGTAACATCTAGCTGTGCTTTTGAATGTTCACACAATGGATCTATCGTCTATGACACTGCACGTCAGTCTTCCTGGTGCATTTCCGTCCTTTTTAGACAGGTCACAAGCAGCACAGGCTGGTGCTCACTGCATAGCTGTCCTTGAGCCCAGGCAATGCTCTTTGTCACACCCAGGTAAGTGCTGGGGTTACAAGCCTGAGTCACCACGCCTACAGCCAACTCTCATTATTCATTCTCTCCTTTCTCTCTCTTTCATCTCTGAGACAGGGGTTTGCTTATATCCCAAGTGTTCCTTGAATCAGCAGCCCCTGCCACAGCCTGTGGAGTATGGCGTATTAAAGGCATGAACCCCTGTAAAGGGTTCACTACCTTACAAATTGGCACCATTTCTATCAATAGAGTTCCCTGGGAAACTGGTGTGCTTCCCATGACTCTCGTTTATGTTCATTTCCTTAGGCAGATGGATCTCCACGCCTCTTTGAGACAAAGCCTTCTCCATCTCTAAATGTCCTAGATACCCTGTTGTTTAATGCAAAGGAGTCCTACGGCACACCTCCCCCCCTTTTTATTGATATTTATTGAGCTCTACATTTTTCTCTGCTTCCCTCCCCAACTCTAACTGAGCTTGGAGCTCTCAGATCACTCCAATACATCGGACACACGGAGAGACTGAGTTTATAAACTTGTGTAAAAATAAAGGCTCTTTGCTTTTAGAGGACTTGGTCTTCTAGCTGGTTTTCGGGGGAACTCTGTCTTCAACAGCAAATTCCACATCATTGGAGCAGTGGACATTGGCATCGCCGTGGTGATGATCTTAGGCACAATTTTCAGCCTGATCCTGTGCTGCGCCACCCGCAGGAGCCAAGAAATGATCTAGAGTCTGCCCCGACCCAGAGCAGGAGCATTGGCCCCTAGTACTATTGGGGCTGTTTGGATTTTTTTTTTGCCACTAATATTAGTATTTAAAAGAACTGGATAAATCCAGACCCCCCCTCCCCCAGGAAGAAATAGAGCCAAAAATCTAAGCAGGGAGAGAAGAATCAGAAATCTGGGATTAGCCGGTTCAGTGACTCTGTTTCAGGAACTAGCTGAAGCTAAAGTTAGATTGTAATCTTGAGAATAATCTTGAGAAACAGGGAGTTGCCCCCTTGTGATCATCACTGGTATTTTCGGAATTTTCTATGACGCCCTCCCTGCCCCCTCTGGATTACTGGGCTGTGGTTTCTTCCCTTAAAAAACCCTTCTCCCAGTTACTCGGGGTTGAACTCCTCCCCTGCCTGGGTTATGAGTCTTGGCCCCAGTGCACTGGTACCTGTCAAAAAACCTTGTGTGATTGCAGCAAGGACGGTCTCTTGTGAGTTACTGGGGAGGTTGTGTTATCCCGAGACTTGCGTGAGAGTCTCTCCACACCGGGGGTCTTTCATATTCATTATGCATTTCTAAACAAAAGTTACTCTGTATTTGTCTTTTTAATGCTTTATTCATCATTGACATTTGTAGTTGAGGGATCTGGGGGTTCAATTTGCCTTGACTTATTTATTTATTGGTTATTTTTGCTTGTTATGTTAAGCAAAAATCCTGCAATGAGAGGTGCTATATTTGCCAGACTCTAGACAGTAGATATTGTACATAAAGAGAATTTTTTTGCCTTTAAATAGATAAAAAAGTCTATTAGGGGTGCTGGAGAGATGGCTCAGTGGTTAAGAGCACTGCCTGCTCTTCCAAAGGTCCTGAGTTCAATTCCCGGCAACCACATGGTGGCTCACAACCTTCTGTAATGAGGTCTGCTGCCCTCTTCTGGCCTGCAGAATATTGTATACATAATAAATAAATAAATAAATATTTTTAAAAAGAGTCTATCAGATTTAATCAGGTTGTAAGTTATGCTGAAGACAATTTGATACATAATATTATTACAATGTCTAAGGAAAAAAATTAGCCTGGAAGTAGTGGTGCATGCCTTTAATCCCAGCACTTGGGAAGCAGAGGCAGGCAGATCTCTGTGAGTTCGAGGCCAACCTGGTACAAGAGCCAGTTCTGGGACAAGCTCCAAAGCTACAGAGAAAAACAAACAAACAAAAAGATTAAAAAGATACATTTATTTATTTATGGAGGGTGGGGTGCGCACCTGGAGCTCAGAGGACACTTGTGGACTCAGATCTCTCCTTCCACCATGTGACTCTAGCCTTAGCAGCAAAACACCTTTATTTGTTCAGTCATCATCACCTTGCTTTTAAAATGTACTTATTATAGTGTATGTGTAGGCGTGACATGTGCACATGAGTACTGCTATGTTGTATGTAGGCATGGCATGCCCACGTGGGTGCTGCTGTGTTGTGTATGTAGGCAAGACATGTGCACGTGAGTGCTGCTGTGTTGTATGGGTAGGCTTGGCATATGGGCATGTGAGGGCTACTATGCTGTGTGCATAGGCATGACATGCACGTGAGTGCCACTGTGTTGTGTGTAGGCATGACATGTGCATGTGAATGTCGCTGTTCATATGTGTTGGCATGAATTAGGTACACGTGAGCACTGCTGTGCTGCATGGATGTCTGAGGACAACTTCTTGTTGGAACTGGTGCTCTTGCTCTTCCTTTATGTGGGTTCTGGCTGGAACTCTGGGTGCCCTGCCTGCTAAGCAAGTGCTTTCCTCTCTGAGCCATTGTGTTGGCTTCTATTTCATTTTCAAGATTCACATGCTGGCCGGGTAGTGGGGGGGCACGCCTTTAATCCCAGCACTCAGGAGGCAGAGGCAGGCAGATCTTTGTGAGTTCGAGGCCAGCCTGGTTTACAAGAGCTAGTTCCAGGACAGGCTCCAAACTAGATTCACATGCTGATCCTTTCAACCTTAACTTTTTTTTTTTAGCTATTATAAACGGTATTCCTGATTCATTTCTCAGCATTAAAAGGAAATCAGTGTATAGAAAACATACTGCTAAAAGCTGGGCATTGTGGCACATGCCTGTAATCCTGGTACTTGGAAGGTGGAGACAGGATCAGAAGTTCAAAGTCTGCTACTTTGTGAGTTCCAAGCCAATTTTGAGACTCTGAGTCAGCCCAAGAAAAGAGAAGAAAGAGAAGGAGGAGGGAAAAGGGTAGAGAGAGCTACTGATTGTGTCTATTTTCTACCCTGGCTCAATATGTTTATCATCTCTAAGAGCTTCTTAGGGTAAGCTTTAGGATCTTTTAAGTATAGAATCATATTTTCTGCCAATAGGGATAATTTCTTTCTTCTTCCTTCCTTCCTTCCTTCCTTCCTTCCTTCCTTCCTTTCTTTTTTTCGAGACAGGGTTTCTCTGTAGCTTTGGAGCCTATCCTGTAACTCACAGACTGGCCTCCAGCTCACAGAGATTCACCTGCTTCTGCCTTCCAAGTGCTGGGATTAAAGGCATACAACAACAACACCCAGCGGATAATTTTAAAAAAAGATTTATTTTTTATGTATACATGTTTTGCCTGACATGTATGCCTACAGGCCAGAAGAGGGCATCAGATCCCACTACAGATGGCTCTGAGCCACCATGTGGTTGCTGGGAATTGAACTCAGGTCCTCTGAAAGAGCAGCCAGTGCTCTTAACTGCTGAGACATTTCTTCAGTCCAATGTTTTTCTTTTCAAATTTATATCCTTTTTATTTCTCTCTATTGCCTATTGCTCTGGCTGAGAACTCTAAACCCTATATGGAGTAAGAATGGCAAGAACAGAAGAAATACTTGTGTCCCCATTTGGTACCATGCTGGGATTGCTGTGATGGACAGATGTAAACAGAGACTGCCCATTCACCTCCCAGCTGCACAGACCCGAATAATCACACAGAAACTATATTAATTCCAACACTGTTAGGCCAATGACTCAGGCGTATTTCTAGCTAGCTCTTATATCCTAAATTAACCCATTTCTATTCTGTGTATCACCATAAGGCTGTGGCTTACCCGGTAAAGTTCCAGTGTCTGTCTTTCTCTTTCTGCAGGTACATGGTGTCTCCCTGACTTTGCCTACTCTCTCCCTGTATATATCTCTTCCAGTCTGGTTATATTCTGCCCTGCCAAAGGCCAAAGAAACTTTATTCATTAGCCAATAAAAGCAACATATATACAGAAGGACATCCCACATCAGACAGAACACCGTCACCATTAACAAAACACAGGCTGGATTGGTTGTCCGCAGGATGAGAATAGAACATCACAGGAGAAACAAGATCGATGCACAGAGAAGTTGGGCTGTGACAGGAAACCTCTGAAGACCTGCAGCTACCCTACCATGGTCATGCTAGAGCTGGCAGGACCCCGCAGAGTTGGTACCAGCTGAGGTAAGGGAGCCTTCATCTCCAGTACTGTCAGCTGCTGGATGCTGGTTGGTTCTGGAATGTCTTCAGTCAAGTGTTCTCTAAGTAGGGTTGCCCATGGATGGTCATGGCAACCCTCTCAGGAGCTCAAGGGTAAGATCTGCATTCCCAGTGGGTAAGCTTAATGACCATGACTTCTGTGATCCAGAACCAGGTGGGGGGAATAGCTCCCGAAGCTTCTGAAGATGAATCTCGTGGCTTGCCCAGAGGGCCAGGAGATGCCCTCAGAACGCACAGAAGAACATTAGATGCTAACATGCAGCCAGATATAGTGGCCCTTCCTAGAAATCCCCAGCACTGAGGTTAGCTGAGGCTGGAAGAATCTTGAATTCAGGGCCAGCATGGGCAGCATGGTGAGATCCCATCTTAAAACCAAAACCAGAACAACAAAAAATAGCCACAAATGAAACAGGCTGGAGGGATGGCTCCATGGTTAAGAGCATCTCCTGGGAAACAGGAGGACCAGAGTCCACATCTCAGTGCCTGTGTATTAAGCTAGGTGTCCCATGAGTACCTGTAACTCCAGCTGCTTGTGTACACAGACACACCCCACTTCTGCACACTCACACAAACACGTGTACTTTTGAAAGGCTGTCAACTTGACTACCTTTGGAATTAACTAAAAACCCAAGCCCCTGAGCACACCTGTGAGGGATTTTTTTTTGTTTGTTTGTTAATTGGATTGTTTGAGGCGAGAAGATTCACCTTAAATCCAGGTCGCTTCATGGTGTGAGATCCACAGACCCACCCTAAACTGGGCCAGCCTAAATTGGCAGCCTCTGTAAAGGACAAGAAAGTTTTCTCTTTGCCTGCACTGTGGCCTCCTCCTTCTGGGTTCTGCTGTGTACTAAAGACCAGTTGAGACATCCAGCCCCATGGACTGGACGACTACTGGATTTTTGGCCTTTCTGTCAGAAAACATCCACTATTTGACCAGCAGGGACCCCAGTCTGTAAGCCATTTTAATACCCTCATTAATATATATATTAATATATAACAATATAATGCATTATGTATGTATATATCGATTATATTTATATAATCAATATATTTTTTCAATCAGTTCTGTTCCTTTAGAGAACCCTGGCTGATACACACATGAAAGGTGGTTTTTATTTAAAATTTTTTTCTTGGTTTTTCGAGACACAGTTTATCAAGTGAAACAGACCTAGCTATCCTGGAACTCACTCTGTAAACCAAGCTGTCCTCGGACATGAGTTCTGACTGCCTCTGCCTCCCAAATGCTGGGATTAAAGGTGTGCGCTCCCACCAATCAAGGAAAAGTGATTCTTAACCTAGAATTCTATCCTGACTCAAATTATGAATCAGAAACATGGGAATAATAGAGATATTTTAGAGTGTTTACTTCTCTCTCTCTAATTGTGAAAAAGTATCTCATTAAGTCTAGGCTGATCTCCAACTCACTACAGACCAGAGGCTATGTAGGCGAGGCCCTGCCCGGAACTCAGAGATCCACCTGCCACTGCCTCCTTAGTGCTGGGATAAAAGGCACAGGGCCTGGCTTTGAAGTCTTGAGACTCCGGCCTCCACCTTGCTCCCGAGAACCGGGAATTTGGGTGTGCTCCACCACGCCTGCCTTTGAGCGGTTTCTTTTTTTTTTTTTTTTTTTTTTTTTTTTGGTTTTTCGAGACAGGGTTTCTCTGCAGCTTTTTTATAGCCTGTCCTGGAACTAGCTCTTGTAGACCAGGCTGGCCTCGAACTCACAGAGATCCGCCTGCCTCTGCCTCCCGAGTGCTGGGATTAAAGGCGTGCGCCACCACCGCCCGGCCTGAGCGGTTTCTTAAGAAGTAGTTTGGTCTCGAAAAACCAAAAAAAAAAAAAAAAAAAAAAAAAGAAGTAGTTTGGTAGGGAGTCTGGTAAATCTGCAGGTGTGTGAGGACAGCAGTCTGCGCTGGCATGAGAGGCTGCAGGCAATGCCTGGAGGGAAGTGTTTATTGCTTAAACCACACCATATTTGTGGATGTGTGAATAGTCAGTAAAGTTACAAAGGAAAGTTAAGGATGGTCACTGTAAAAGTCAAGACTACTGGGTTTCTGGTAGAAGGCAGGGAGGGTTGGGAACGGGCACTGCTCTCCCAGAGGACTTCAGTGTGGGTTCCAGCATCCACACTGAGTGGTTCACAGCTTTCTGTGATTCCAGCTCCACAGGGTTTGACACTTGCACCCACATTCAAGTGCACGCATATTCACAGATCTCAGTCTTAAAAATTCAATTAAAAAAGAGGCAGGGATGGGGCTGGAGAGATGGCTCAGAGGTTAAGAGCACTGACTGCTCTTCCAAAGGTCCTGAGTTCAATTCCCAGCAACCACATGGTGGCTCACAACCATCTGCAATGAAATCTGGTGCCCTCTTCTGGCGAGTAGGCATACATGGCGGCAGAACACTGTGTACATAATAAATAAATCTTAAAAAAAAAAAAAAAAAAAAGAGGCAGGGACTGTGTCCAAAGGAGGATCTTGAGAGGCGCTGGTGTTCTGTCCGAGTCGTGAGACCCCGGACAAGACCCCAGAGCCGCTATCTGGTGCAAACACAAACGGGTTTAACCGATTAAACACCGAGCTTGGTCGACTGTCCAATACTGCCGCTCAGCGGGTGGAGGAGGGTGGCCCTGAGCATTACAGGGTTTATATAGGGAAAACCACAAGTGGGTCACAGCCTGGTCGGAGGGTTTTGGGGTCGCTGACATTTAACCTGATTGGTTATGGCGAGGGGAGGTACAGAATTGAAGAGTAAAGTAGTTAAAAATATATCAGGCGTGGCTGAGGCATGTGGCTAGCAGCTGGCGTACCCACGTGGTTAGCGGCTGTCATCAAGGCTCTCATCACTCATCCCAGGGTGGAGTTGGGCTCATTTCTGGAACCTGGGGGATCTTGGGATCCTAGAGAGTGCAAAAGAGGGGTAGTCTCAGCTTGGTTCGAATTTGACCCTCACACTGGCTTTTGTTTTGTGATCTGATTCTGTTTTAATATGTAGATATTTGCTTTCTAGTTCCACATAATGTCTCCTCTGCTCCTCCCTGGCCTTTCCTCCCTCTCTTCATGCATACACACCTATGGCACTTTTCCATTTCTGTGTGCACATGTCCGTTCACAGGTTTGCACACGTCACACTGTAAGGGTGCCCATGGAGTCCAGAAAAGCTTTGGGTTCCCAGGAGCTGGAGTTACAGGTGGTTGTGAGCTGGGTCCTCTGGAAGGGCAGCAAGTGCTCTTAACCACAAGAAGCCATCTCTCCAGCCCCTCTGTTATATTTTAAAATAAATTATTTAAAGGCAGTGAGGTCATCTGCAGCTATACCACCCTGAAGGATCCTGTCTCATCTACAAACAGCGATTTGTACTCCTGCAATCCCCAAACTCAGCAGGACTGCCATGGGATTGATGTCAGTGTGGGCCACATAGTGAGACCTTCCCTATCTTAAGTAAGCACTGGAATAGGGCATGGTGGCACATATCTAGAACTTGAGGGACAGAGGCAGGAGGATCACTTCAGGAAGCCCTGAAGCAGGAGGCCAGCTAGGGCTATACAGTGTGACCCTGTCTCAACAAAATAAAACAAACCAAAATAACCCAAAGTCACAAGGCTGGAGAGCTGTCTAGGTGAGTGATTGAGAGGATTGTGTTTTGCTGCCTTGCAACTGTCTGTGGGTAATTCCAGTTTCAGGGGAACCTAACGCTGCCTTCTGGCCTCCTCAGGCACCAGGCAAGCCATGCACAGACCAAGGCAAACATGCATACATATAAAAAATAATAAAAAATCCCAAACCAATCCCAAATTAACAAACGAACAATCAAAGCCAACCAAAAAGTGCCTCTACCCTCTGAGACATCTTCCCGGTCCTGTGAAGGTAATTCTTTTGGCCTCAGAACACAGTGGAAAATTTCCGACACACTCTGAGTTCTTGGAATAGAGAAAGTTTGGGAACTTCCAGTATATGAAAAGTCCCTGGCACATCCCAGGTGGCCAACAAACACTAAAGTCTATTAAGGCGCTTTCTCCAAGGGGGCACGTTTCTCCCATTGTATCTGTGGCTATAGTGGAAGCACAGTCAGAGTGACAGCAGGTTGGACATAAAGACCACAATGGCAGCAACAGGCACACGGAAAACGTCAGGTGACCGAGCGAGGGGGTTGAAGACAAAGGGTCTTCTCCAAACACCCGAGCGGGACCACCAGAGTAGCCCTGGTCTCATTCTCATACCCTAGAGTTGGCACAGGCCACCAAACCAGAATTCCTTCTTTCCCGATGATTTTAGTGTTTGGTTCTGTTCTATATCGTATCTTTCTGTTGAAGAATTGTTGCTTAAAAATGTTCCACGGTGGGCTGGAGAGATGGCTCAGTGGTTAAGAGCACTGACTGCTCTTCCACAGGTCCTGTGTTCAATTCCCAGCAACCACATGGTGGCTCACAGCTCATCTATTATGAGATCTGGTGCCCCCTTCTGGCTTGTGGGCACACATGGAGGGAATGCTGTACACATAATAAATCAGTAATTTAAAAATATGTTCCACCATAGTGGGCAGTGGTGGCGCATGCCTTTAACCCTAGCACTTGTGAGGCAGAAGCAGGCAGACCTCTGTGAGTTCGAGGACAGCCTGATCTACAGAGCAAGTTCCAGGACAACCAGGGCTACACAGAGAAAACCCTGTCTCGAAAAACAAAGAAACAAACAAACAAAATGTTCCCTAGACCCCAACAGGTTTGGAAACTGTTGGTGGCAGTCTGGACTGAGTTAAAAACAGGCCTCGCTACATTACGGAAGGTGTTTCAAGCATGAGTAGCATTATAGAAAAAGTAAATCAGCCATTGTGTTAGCCTAATTCACCAAGCACTGCTGATTTTGAATCATTATAGAACGAACAACAAATGATACTCTTAATATGTTGGCACTTGGAAATGCCACAAGAGCTCAGTGGGGATGTGGCTCGGTGGGTAGAGCGCAGGCTGGGCAGGTATGATCCCTAGCACTGCATAAACAGGCCATGGGCTACTTGCCTGTAATTGCAGCATTGGGGAAGTAGAGGAAGCGGGGATAAACAGTTCATTCTTGGCTACACGGTGAGTTTAAGATCAGTCCGGGATACAGTAAATAAATTTAAAATAATTTAGACAAAAAAAAGATATAATTAGCACTCGGGAGGCAGAGGCAGGCGGATCTCTGAGTTCGAGGCCAGCCTGGTCTACAAGGGCTAGCTCCAGGACAGGCTCTAGAAACTACAGGGAAACCCTGTCTCGAAAAACCAAAAAAAAAAAAAAAGGATATAATTACATTCCCTATGGTCTGGAGTCAACCACCCTCCTCAGGCAGCTCAGTATTTTCAACAAGCATGGCTTTTGTTTCTTGTTTGTAGACTAAGAGCTACAAACAAGCTCTTGTAGATAAGAGCTAATAGCTTTTAAAAAGCATTACATTTTATTCATTTGTGCACGTGTGTGAAAGTGGCATGTTCCTGCCAGTGTGCACATGCAGAGGTCACAAGCACAGCCTGTAGGAGTGGGTTCTCTTCCACCATGCAGGTCTTGGGGATTAAACTCAGGTTTGTCGGGCTTGGTGGCAAGCACCATTACCAGCTGAACCATCTTGCCAGACCCAGAGTTTACAGCTTTTACCCAGTGGGAAAATGTCAGTCCCCAGGCTGTGCCCCCTCCCCGTGGCTTTAATCACCAAGCAAAGCCTTTGGAGCTTGCAATCCTTTGTGCTCTGTCCTGTCAAGTAAGAGTTTGCGTAACAGGAAGATAGGTTTATTGAGTTCTTTATTCTCCAGAGTGCAAGCCATAAAGTTGGACTTTTGTTTGATCACGCTTCCTTGCTTTTTTTTTTTTTTTTTAAATTTAGGATGTCTTTTGGTGAAAAAAAATGGAGGATGCGGTTTATAAAGACAACTTTTAGAAAATTAGTTGTTAAAATAACAAACACAAAAACCAGAGGCTAGCCTGGCAGTGTGGTGGTGCACCTTTAATTCCAGCACTTGGGAGGTAGAAGCAGGTGGATCACTGTTTGTTAGAGCCAGCCTGGTCTGTAGAAGCTCCAGGACAGTCAGAGTTACACAGAGAAACCCTGTCTCAGAAAACAAAACCAAAAACTAAAACCAAAACCAAAATCATGTCGCAACAGACTGGTTAAAGTCTCTCTCTCTCTGTCTCTCTCTGTCTCTCTCTGTCTCCCTCTGTCTCTCTCTGTCTCTCTCTGTCTCCCTCTGTCTCTCTCTGTCTCCCTCTGTCTCTCTCTGTCTCTCTCTGTCTCTCTCTCTGTCTCTGTCTCGCTCGCTCGTTTGCACGCACGCACCCACGCACACATACACATACACCATAAAAAAAAACCAACCCAACCCAAACCAAATCAGAAAAACCAAAAAGCCAGAGGCTGTTTCTTCCGAATATTTTTCAGATTTTAAAATTTAGACAGAATCTCAAAGGGTGGGGTGGCGCACACCTTCAATCCTAACACCCAGGAGGCATTGGTGGGTGGATCTCTGTGAGTTCCAGCCTCATCTACAGTGCTGATGACTCTGCCTCAAAGAAATGAAAAACTGGTCTGGCTGTGTCAGTCCAGCAGAGGCAGGAGGATTTGTGAGTTTGAGGTCAGCCTGGTCTACACAGTATTTTTGTGTCAGAAGCAAAGAAACAAACTCAAAAACAAACAAAAGATGGGACTGGAGAGATGGCTCAGCGGTTAAGAGCACTTGCTTTAGTCCAGGTTCTATTCCCAGGACCCATGCAGTGGCCCCAGCTGTAACTCCAGCCCCAGAGAGTCCTGCGCCCTCTCTAGCCTCTGCAGGCACTGCACTTGGTGTAAGACATCCATGCAGGTCAGTCATACACAAATGAATAAAATAATAAAAACAAAAAAACAACAGCCCTAAGCTCTGCCTGCCTCTGTCTCCCAAGCACCAGAAACAAAGGTGTGTACCACTACGCCCTGCATTCATTCTCATACCTCATACTGTTCTGATTTTTGTTGATTCAAAATACAAAAAAAAAAAAAAAAAAAAAAAAAGTCTTGTTCCTTCTGGCAATTCCATTGCAAGTTTAGATAAAGATTAAGAATTTGCTTGCATCATCTCTTCCTATCTGCCCCGTATTTAGCAATCTGTTGCAGATGATTCCCAGTAATTGGGGGTGGGAGGTATACAGACCTCACGATTGGCTTTTAGTATAAGTAGGTATGCTTATCGAAAAGTGCGAGAGAAAGGTCTGTTGCTGCCGCAGCCTCCCACCCAATTTCCTTAGTTGAAAACAAGAGGCAGTGAGGGAAGGTGGGGTCGCATACGTAGTATTTGTTCCCTCAGAGGGTTAAAGGAAAGCTTTGCCCAGAGCATTCAGCCAATGGGGGTTTATCTTGATGAGGTAATGCTTTCAGCCTAGGCTTCGTTGGCAGCCCTTCTCACTGCTGGGTTTTCTATGGGAGGCTCGGAAGGGATGCGTTTTTCTGGAGCTTGCCAAATTCCCTCGTAATTCCTCGCCGCCTCTGGCAGAGCTGGTGTGCGGAGTTGCTGAACGCAGGTGACCTCTCAGAAGAGCTTGTCATCGCATCTCTTTCTTCAAGTACCGGGGTTCTCAGCAGTGAGAGCACGAACACCGGCAACCCAAGGGTCTGCAGCGTTTCACTTAGCCTTCTGTGGCTGCATGATACTGCCTCCAGAACCACCCCTACCCTCACACCCCACCCCACATCCCTACCCGTACTCCAGGGGCTTTTCTCCAGCCACCTTTCCTCTGTGGGTTTCTCTTTGGCTACTTCCCCTCCGGTGAAATTGCGTGGAGTCCTAGATGCAAGAATAGGCGTTTTGGTGGTTGTTTTTTGTCGCTGTTGTTCTGTGCTAGGGCCTGAACCCAGTGTCTCATGCCTGCTAAATGCAAGTCTGATCATTACATGCCCGGCCTGAGCTAGTTTCTCTCAGTAAACTTGGGCCACCTTCCTTACACTTAGACAAAGGAGGTCCTGAGTTCAATTCCTAGAAACCAACGGGGTGGCTTACAGCCATCCGTAATGAGATCTGGTGCCCTCTTCTGGCCTGCAGGCGCACATGCAGGCAGAACACTATATATAATAAATGGACACATAAAATTTAAAAAATAATGTAAACTACCAGCAATGCTGGTCAAGGAAATAAGGAAAACATCAAATTACAAGTTTTAGATAGGAAAAGGAGTCTTATAGCTTTGAGGCCTGTTCTAGAACTCGCTTTGTAGACCAGACTGGCCTCAAACTCACAGAGACCTGCCTAGGCCTCCCGAGTGCTGGGGCTAAGGCATGCGCCACCACTGCCCAACTGGGAAAGTGGTTTTTTTTTTTTTCTGTGACTTTGTTGACTGCTTTTAGGTACAAGAATCACCACTTATACACACACCACATACATACATACACTACACCATACACACACCACATACATACACCACAGACCCCCCCCACTATACCACTTACATACACACATACAAAACACACACACATGCATACATACAAACAGCACATGCATACATACATGCACACATACACCACACACACATACACTGCACCACATACACACACCTCAATATACATGCACATATATATACTATACCACATACACACATACATACAAAACATACACACACACCACATACATACATACACTACACCTACACACACACACACACACACACACACACACACACAGCCTCCTATGCCCTCCTGGTCTCTTTCCAGCTCACCCCACCCACCAACTGACAGATCTCACCCTTTCCAGATTAGATTATTGCAGGAAAACAAAAGACCAGGAAGAAAGGGATGATAAAAAGTCCTGAAGGCTGCAGGAGTTTTCCCAGAGCTCCAGCTTGAATACACAGTCTCCCAGCCTTTACTGGAGGAGGCTGGTACATGGCACGCTTTGGAAGCTGGAAGGAACACGGTAACCTTGCCATCCCCAGCTCTCCAGAGCCTAGCCCAGGGCCTGGCACACTTTTATTTTATAATTATTGGAAAGTTTTAATCAGATAGAGGTGGAAAGAGCAGTTTAATGTGCTTTCATGTATCCATCAATCATTTTCAAACAATTTTCAGTTTATCACCCGGGTATCTCTCTAATGTTCTGGGGGGAGAGAATTTAGCAGTTTCTCTGATGTGATTCGACTCAGCCTTCTCTTGAAAGACAACAAGTAATACAAGCAGGTCAGAGTCATATTTTGTATTTTATAGGTTACAAAGAGTTCAAGAAACCACAGCAAAGCACAGTAAAGAAACAAAAACCCCAAACAAAAACAAAACAAAAAATGTGCTTTGTTTTTGTTGATTTTTTGTTTTGTTTTGTTTTTGCTTTGAGAGACAGTTTTGCCACGCAACACTGACTGGTCCGGGACTGGTCTGGAACTGTGCAGCCCAGGTTGACCTTGAACTCAGAGCAATTCTTCGGCCTCAGTGCCCTGCTTGTTAGGATTACAGGTGTGAAATACCGCACTCAGAGGAGAAAGGAACAGCCTGTCCTGAGCTTTTAATGAGATGATCATAAAGTAATCTCTTTGATTACCTACAAAAGGAGATGCTGAGACTATATATATATATATATTTGTTCTTTATACCTGTGACTGAAAGTTCACCAAGGGGCTGGAGCGATGACCACCATGGTTATGAGCATGTACAGTTTTTACAGAGGACCCTAGTTCAGTTCTCAGAACCTACACCAGGCATCTCACAACCATCTGTAACTCCAGCACCAAGGAATCCTATGCACTTTCCTTTGGCCCCTATGCTCCAGCACACGCCCCACTACCACGTACACATAATTTAAAATGATATAAATCCTAAGACTATGTTTCTGAAGACCGTATGGCACAGTGTTATAATTCCAGCTACTCGAGAGGTTGGAGTAGGAGACTTGAAAGTTCAAGGCCAGCTTGGGCAAAATAGTGCGATCCTGTCTCAAAAATCAATATAAGGGGAGGGGGAATGACTAAGACGAAACTTCTGAAAAGTAGCTGCCCAGGGTTCAAGTCCTTGAAAAAAAAATCAAAGTAGTGCAGGACATGGCTTTACAAGATGATGACACATTTGTGGGAGGAGAGCAGTCACCTCAAGCGCTTTTGTCGGGTTCTGGGATCCCTGCACCCACTCTGACGCTGACTGAATGGGGCCAAGGTCTTCGCGTTTCTTGGTGTTCCCATTTTATTTATCTTTGACCCTTGTCCTGTGGGCTGGTTCTTTATCTTCTAAGGACAGAGATAAAATAGCCGGCTAAGTCTAAGTCTGCCTGAACAGCCTTTTGGGCTGCGCCAGCCTTGGCTCTGGGGAAAGGGCGGCTGCTGCAAAGCCCTGCTTTGCTGTGGACTGGAATGCGGACCTGCTGGGCTGGGTGAGTTCCTTCCCCCTGAGGTCTCCCTGCGGTAAAAGGAAGTTTTGGGAAATGGCAGAGAAAGTGGAACTTTCAGGGTAAAACTGACTAGGGTTTGATTAGGCCAGAGGTGGTGGTGCATACCAGACATTAGCACTTGGGAGGCTGAGGCAGGAGGATTGTCAAGTTCCAGCACAGCTTGTGCTACATTGCAAGACCTGTTTTAAAAAAGAAAAGCCCCATCTAAGGTGGTGACTGGCGCACTGCCCAGTGTTCCATGTTCATGATCAAAATGTGGAAACGGAAAGAAAAAAAAAAAAAAAAAACTAAAACCAAAAAACAAGGTAGCAGGGATGGACGGGCAATCCCGGGGTGACACTGTTACCCTCACCTGGGACACAGAAACTCAGTGCAATCAAAAAGAAGCCATGGCTTCTGCTCCTCAGGCCCATTAGATGACTACACGCCAGGTGTGCTGGCTCGGGAGCCTAAGGCAGGAGAATCAATCGCCTTCACTTTGACGCCATCGTGGGTTACGTCATAAGCTCCAGGCAACCTGACAGGGTGAGATCCTGCCTCAAAAAAGAAAAAGGAAATAGATCATGTACAGTATCTGTTGTTAAACGAGTTCAGGCAAATTTTAAGTGTTCATTTTTTCGTTGTCTTGATTTTTTTTTCTTTTTAAGATTTATTTTATTTTGAGACAAAGTCTTCTAGAGCTCAGGTTGGACTTAAACTTGCTAGTAGTTTAGGATGACCTTGAATTCCCGATCTTCCTGCCTCCTGAGTGTTGGAATTACAGGTGTGTGCTGCCACACCCAGGCCAAGTGTTTTCCTTGGTTGTTAGGGGCTTGCTCCATACAAATACATGCATAAATATACAAGCACATCATAGCACTAGCCTCATGGAAAAAGGCTGGAAACAATGTACTAATTGAACACGTGTCTGTGGAATATTATATGTAAAAAGTAAATGGGCGCCCTGGAGGTGCACGCCTCTACTCCCAGCATTTTGGAGGCAGAGACAGATCTCTGCGGGGTTGGGTCCAGTCTGGTTCCAGATTAGCCCGGGCTATGTGCGTGCATCTATGTATTATTCTGTCTCACAGAACAAAACCACCCACCCCCAAAGAGCAGATGGGCTATTAGGGGGATGCTTTTATTTATTTAAAAATTTGTGTGCATTTTTAGGATTATCTAAGAGGATACCCTTCACAAGATTTACTTTTGTCAAAAAGGGAGTAAAAGCTAGAGTAAAAAGCATTTTCTTTTGGTTTGTAAAAACTTCTTAATTTTGTATATATGCCTAAGTGTATATTGTGCAATGCATGTGTGTAGGAGCCTGTGGAAGTCAGATGAGGCATCTGATCCCCTGAAAGTGGAGTTACAGATGGCTCTGAGCTGCCTTGTGGATGCTGGGAACTGAACCTGGGTTCTCTGTAAGGGCAGTTGGTACGCACTCTTGACTGCCGAGCCATCTCTTTAGCTGTCTTCCTTTGGTTTTATGAGACAGGGTCTTCTTATTCAGTAACTCAGGGGGACCTGAAACTCAGGACAATTCTCCTGCCTCAGCCTTCCAAATGGACATGAACTGTAATACAGGGCATCCTTATGTAGCACAGGCTAGTCCAGAACTTAGTATATAGACCAGACAGCCTTCAAATCCACAGTGAGTCTCCCACTTCTATCTACCTGAGCATTGAGAGTGCAGGTGTATGGCCTAATATCTGGGTCATGAGAACTTTGATTTTTGTAAGGTGTTATCGTGTGGATGTGTGTGTGTGTGTGTGTGTGTGTGTGCGCACGCGCGCGCGCGGCTATGGGCAAGCTGGGCATTGTGAATGGAGGGCCTTGCAAGTGCTAAGCAAGTCACTGAGCTCCACGCTACCACTTGGTGCCCATTTTTTAATGGTGCTGAGTTCCTAATTACTATAACGTGGTCATTGTTTTGTGCCTAAACTCAGGAATGTGTAGTCCTTAAAACTTCGGTTCCATTCCATTTGCTTTTTAGTGTGTGTATGGGAATGTGTGCCACTGTGTTTGTATAGAGAACAGAGAATCACTTTGCTCCTACCATGTGGGTACTGGGATGGGTTGTCAGGCTTGGTGGCAGGCACTTTCACCCCCTGGGCCATCTTTCTGGACCCATATATTACTTTTGTACTTGAAAAAACAATGATGAGTTCAGATAAGGAGGCGCACATCTTTAATCCCAGCACTTGGGAACAGGCGCAGGTGGATCTCTGAATATGAGGCCAGCCTGGTCTACAGAGTGAGTTCTAGGACAGCCAGAGCTATGCACAGAGAAACCCTGTCTTGAAAAGAAAAAGAGGAGAAATAATGGTGATGGGAACTGGCCTGTTTCTCTAAGCGCTCTAGGCTCTTGCCTAGGTCTAGCGTCACAGTTGGGTGGAGCATGGTGAATCTTCATCCCAGATGCATGAGAAGGAAAACTTTAGCCACAAAGAATTAGATAAAAAACTAGAAAGAGAAAGGGGGAGACGAGTGGAAGAGGGCACAGTGGCTTAGTTCTTCCGGCTCTTGGAAGGTAGAGACCGAAGGATCAGAGTTCAAATTGCTCAAGACCAGCTTGAGCTAAATGAAAACTTGTCAATAAAGAGTAAAGGAGGGGGCTAGATGAGATGGCTCAGCGGTTAAGAGTGCTAGCTGCTCTTAAATTCTCACAAGTAACCATATGGTGGCTCACAATCATGTGTAATGAGAGTTGGTGCCTTCTTCCGGCCTGCAGGCATACATGCAGACAGAACACTGTATTTATTACATACATACATACATATATATATATATATATAATAAATCTTTAAAAAAGTAAATGAAAACATCCATGTTATGATGTTACCGTTGTTGGGGCTTGTCTTACAGGGTTACTACATTCAGGTGAGGTATTCTAAAGTTGGCAGATTTGTCCCCCAACTTTTTGTTCCTTTTTTCCGTTCTTCCCATTTTTTTTATAATTTTTTTTTTTTGTTCTTTGAAATAGGGTTTCTCTGTAGCTTTGGAGCCTGTCCTGGAATTAGCTCGTGTTGACCAGGCTGACCTCGAACTCACAGATATCCGCCTGCCTCTGCTTCCTGAGTGCTGGGATTAAAGGTGTGCTCCACCACCACCCAGCTGTCCCCCCAACTTTAATGCTACCCTGGGCTCCTGAGGACTCAGAGGAATGGAGCCCTGGACCTGTCAGTTCTTTCCCCTATGAAGCATGAGGCATCCTTCCCTCTTCCAATCTGGGCATTCATTTTCCCAGTGTCCTTTTTGCTTGCAATAAGCACATTGTCCTTCTCTAGCCCCTCTTGCAGGAGATTCTGGATTCCCCCCACTCCCGGGGTCTCTCTCATCAGTGTCCCTGAGCACTGCCACTACTGTCAGGTCAGTCTTTTATTCTGCTTTTCTTCTACAGAGTCATGGTGATTATGAAGCTTCTGAGCAGTCTCCAATAATTGGGACCCATTCATACCCTCAAGCCCTTCTGAGTTCTGAAGTTTCTTTCTACCATCCTGGGAGACTGCAGGACAAGAGCAGTAGTCAGTTGCTCACTGGTCTTCTGGTACATCACATCTGGGTCTATGGGTGTGAACATCCGGTAGACCTTGACGAGCCCTCAGGAACCCACAGACAATTCCTGGGGCTCTTGTATTACCTCTCTCACCTTAGGCAGATTGGTAGCTTTTCTAGCAGTGACCTTCATTCCTCTTAAAACGTCTTGAGAAAGTTGTTCAGAGCATCCTTCCCTAGGTGAGTGTTGGGGTCCCAGTCAGGTTGAGCAGAGGGGAAAATCCCTCTGCAGGCAAACATTTTTTGTACCACCAGCCAGCTCCCAAATAACCACAAAGAGACTTATTAGTTATAAGTACTCGATCAATTACTGAGGCTTGTTTCTAACTAGCTCTTATAATTTTAACTAACCCATATTTTTTTACTCTATGTACTACCATGTGGGTTTGGTTCCTTTTTCCAGCAGGGCAAGTTCATCTTATCCCCACATCTCCCCACCTCTTTCCATCCCTGAGAGCTCCCTCCCTGCCTGCAAGTCCAGAGTTTCCCAGGCAAGATACAGATACCATACAAACTTCCTTCAAGTATTTTAACATACACTTCATCAGTGTCTTGGGACTGCTCACTTCCCCTCTTAGTCTTAGGTAAGGTTTTATTGCTGTGAAGGGACTCTGTGACCACAGCACCTCTTATAAAGGAAAACATTCAATTGGATCGCACTTTCAGAGGTTTAGTCCATTTTCATCATGGCTGGACAGGGTGACATGCAGGCAGACATGGTGCTGGAGAGGTAGCTGAGAGATCTATATCTTGATCCACAGACAGCAGGAAGAGATACACTGGCCAGGCTTGAGGATCTAAGACCTCAAAGCCTGGCCCCCAGTGACACACTTCCTCCAAGGCCACACTGCCTAATAGCGTCACTCCTTAGTGACCAAGCATTCAAACACACGACTCTATGGGGGGCATTACCATTCAAACCACCATACCCTCCCATAGCAACTCCCTCCCAGCTAGCAGAATTGACAAACACACACAAGAGTCACACAGACAGGCAACAATAAAGTCACCAGGGGCAGTCACCATACAGGCTTAAACCAGAGCTCCAGTGACATCTCACACATACCTGCACGCTAGGATTTGGGCTGTGTCCAGCCTTTCCTAAGTGCACTTTTCATAAGGTGCCATAAATACACTCATCTCTGAAGGAGACAGATCCAGGTGACTTTCTGTAATTGTCCATTTAGGGTGGAGGCTCAGGAGCCTCTGGGGAACCGGGAGTAGAGGCAGAAGTTCTCGTGGCCCTGGAATGTCTTAAGGTGCACACTTCTAGGGACTGTCCTTTCTCCCTGCTGTTGCCCCAGAGGTGGTCTAAGACCCCCAGTTTCTCAGTCTTCAGAAAGTTGTGAGGTGAACACACACTTTTTTTTGACAGAGTATTTTACGTAGTCCTCACTAGTTCTGGAACTAGTTCTGGAGACCAGGCTGACCTCGAAGTCACAGAGACTTACCTACCTCTGCCTCCTGAGTGCTGTGATTTAAGATGTGCACCACAGCCACCTGTCTCCTGCTGCTTCTGCTTCTGCTTCTTTTCTTCTTCTTCTTCTTCTTCTTCTTCTTCTTCTTCTTCTTCTTCTTCTTCTTCTTCTTCTTTTCTGTCTGCTGATAGAGGAGGCATCCTGCGAAGAGAAGGAGCCTTCTCCTGCACGACGGCCGTCGAATGAAGACTTCCTTACTCCGCCTACAAGTCCTCCTCCCTGCTCCCCTCCCCTCCCCTCCCTCCCCCTACTATCTAGCCTCCTCCTCCTCCTCCTCTCCTTCCCCCTCCCCCTCCCCCCTCCTCCTCCTTCTTCTCCTTTTTCTCCTTCTTCTCCTTCTTCTCCTCCTTCTTCTTCTTTGGTTCTTTTAAATAGGGTTTCTCTGTAGCTTTGGAGCCTGTCCTGGAATTAGCTCGTGTTGACCAGGCTGACCTCGAACTCACAGATATCCGCCTGCCTCTGCTTCCTGAGTGCTGGGATTAAAGGTGTGCTCCACCACCACCCAGCTGTTCCCCCAACTTTAATGCTACCCTGGGTTCCTGAGGACTCAGAGGAATGGAGCCCTGGACCGTCAGTTCTTTCCCCTATGAAGCATGAGGCATCCTTCCCTCTTCCAATCTGGGCATTCATTTTCCCAGTGTCCTTTTTGCTTGCAATAAGCACATTGTCCTTCTCTAGCCCCTCTTGCAGGAGATTCTGGATTCCCCCCACTCCCGGGGTCTCTCTCATCAGTGTCCCTGAGCACTGCCACTACTGTCAGGTCCGTCTTTATTCTGCTTTCTTCTACAGAGTCATGGGATTATGAAGCTTCTGAGCAGTCTCCAATAATTGGGACCCATTCATACCCTCAAGCCCTTCTGAGTTCTGAGTTTCTTTCTACCTATCCTGGGAGACTGCAGGACAAGAGCAGTAGTCAGTTGCTCACTGGTCTTCTGGTACATCACATCTGGGTCTATGGGTTGTGAACATCCGGTAGACCTTGATGAGCCCTCAGGAACCCACAGACAATTCCTGGGGCTCTTGTATTACCTCTCTCACCTTAGGCAGATTGGTTAGCTTTTCTAGCAGTGACCTTCATTCCTCTTAAACGTCTTGAGAAAGTTGTTCAGAGCATCCTTCCCTAGGTGAGTGTTGGGGTCCCAGTCAGGTTGAGCAGAGGGGAAAATCCCTCTGCAGGCAAACATTTTTTGTACCACCAGCCTAGCTCCCAAATAACCACAAAGAGACTTATTAGTTATAAGTACTCGATCAATTCTGAGGCTTGTTTCTAACTAGCTCTTATAATTTTAACTAACTCATATTTTTTTACTCTATGTACTACCATGGGGTTTGGTTCCCTTTTTCCAGCAGGGCAAGTTCATCTTATCCCCACATCTCCCCACCTCTTTCCATCCCTGAGAGCTCCCTCCCTGCCTGCAAGTCCAGAGTTTCCCAGGCAAGATACAGATACCATACAAACTTCCTTCAAGTGCTTTAACATACACTTCATCAGTGTCTTGGGACTGCTCACTTCCCCTCTTAGTCTTAGGTAAGGTTTTATTGCTGTGAAGGGACTCTGTGACCACAGCACCTCTTATAAAGGAAAACATTCAATTGGATCGCACTTTCAGAGGTTTAGTCCATTTTCATCATGGCTGGACAGGGTGACATGCAGGCAGACAGTGGTGCTGGAGAGGTAGCTGAGAGATCTATATCTTGATCTAGCAGAATTGACAAACACACACAAGAGTCACACAGACAGGCAACAATAAAGTCACCAGGGGCAGTCACCATACAGGCTTAAACCAGAGCTCCAGTGACATCTCACACATACCTGCACGCTAGGATTTGGGCTGTGTCCAGCCTTTCCTAAGTGCACTTTTCATAAGGTGTCATAAATACACTCATCTCTGAAGGAGACAGATCCAGGTGACTTTCTGTAATTGTCCATTTAGGGTGGAGGCTCAGGAGCCTCTGGGGAACCGGGAGTAGAGGCAGAAGTTCTCGTGGCCCTGGAATGTCTTAAGGTGCACACTTCTAGGGACTGTCCTTTCTCCCTGCTGTTGCCCCAGAGGTGGTCTAAGATCCCCAGTTTCTCAGTCTTCAGAAAGTTGTGAGGTGAACACTCACTTTTCTTTTTTGACAGAGTATTTTACGTAGTCCTCACTAGTTCTGGAACTAGTTCTGGAGACCAGGCTGACCTCGAAGTCACCATACTTACCTACCTCTGCCTCCTGAGTGCTGTGATTAAAGGTGTTCAACACCAGCACCTAGCAACACATACACTCTTTTTTGTTTGCTTTTGTTTTTATTTTTCAAGACATGGTTTCTTTGTTTAGTCCTTGCTCTTTTGAAACTCACTTTGTAGACCAGGCTGGCCTCGAACTCTGAGACCCACCTGCCTCTGCCTCCCAAGTGCAGTAGAACTTTCTTTCTTTCTTCTTCCTTCCTTCCTTCTTTCCTTCCTTCCTTCCTTCCTTCCTTCCTTCCTCCCTCCCTTCCTTCCTTCTTCCTTCCTTTCTTTCTTTTTCTTCCTTCCTTCCCTCCTTCCTTCTTTCTCTCCCTCCCTTCCTTCCTCCCTCCCTCCCTCCCTCTCCCTTCTCTCCTTCCTTCCCTCCTTTTTTTCTTTTTTGGTTTTTTGATACAAGGGTTCTCTGTGTAGCTTTGGAACCTGTTCTGGAACTCCTGGAACTCTCTCTGTAGTTCAGACTGGCCTCAGATTCACAGAGATTTACCTGCCTCTGCCTCCCAAGTGCTGGGATTAGATTTACTTATTTATTAGTGTTCTGCACCAGACTTCATTACAGATTGTTGTGAGCCACCATGTGGTTGCTGGGAATTGAACTCAAGACCTCTGGAAGAGCTGCCAGTGCTCTTAACCACTGAACCATCTCTCCAGCCCCATAAAACTCACTTTTAAAGCCAAATGTAAAGTCTTTACTGCTGGCTAGCAGCTGCATGGGGAACTTGCCCAAATCATGAAACCCTGATCCTTGCAAAGGTCTTTTATGTACAAAAATCACATCCTGGTGACACATTTCAGTAAGCAAGAACAGTTAGCAAAAAGCAGAACTACAGAAGCCAAAAAGCAAAGTTAGTACATTTAGGGGCTTTCCTGGATCCTGGAATTGTAGACTCGATCTTCAATTGATTAGGTCTTTGTTTGCATTTTAGCAGGTGTTGGTATACCTGCTGTGCTAGGTTTTAAGGTCAGAATGGTGCCTCTAACACGGTGTGTCAGTTGTGCTAAGTTCTGGGGGCCTGCTACAAGTCCACAGAACTCCAAGATACCAGAACATCCTGTCACTTGGTGAGCTCATCTTTCACTGCAGGTTGTCCTTGAGCACCACAGCCTCCATCTAGCAAACAAGGACGATGGGCAGTGAGACTGTGAGAGAAGCTTCATTTTCCTGTTTGTGAGTAGCTCCTCGGTGAATTAAGTGGAGTTGGATGTTGGGTGAAGCATCTCTCAGGTCTGGACAAATGACTCTGCCCATCCCCTTGGCTCTCTTGTAAGCTTCTGGGATATTCTAATAATTATAGGTCCATGCATTCTGATCTCCAGTACAGATGAGCACAGCACGGCTAGAGAGGCGACCATGGACGGACACAAAGCCAGCTCTGCAGATACCAAGGGAACTGTAGGTTCCTGCCAAGGAAGTGAAGGCTTAGGCATAATCCCAGCGCATCCACAACAGGCAAGAACCATGTCCTGATGGCTAGAGAGCAAATACAGAGTCTATGGCTGCATTTCCAACACTTAGCGCCAGGCCTGGCAGACTGTAGGTGTTCAGCAAAAATTTACTGCATGGACATTCCAGGAGAAACAAGAAAGAAAACAAATAGCAAACCCTTACTACAGAGGCCCAGCTAGTAGAACAGCCTTTTAATCCCAGGATTCTGGCAGTAGAGGCAGGTGGTTCTGTCGATTCTAGGCCAGCCAGGGCTACATACTGAGACCCTGTCTGAAACACACACACACAAATATAAAAATATCGATACCCCCTTACTATAATCCAACACATTTTGTTAAACTGTGAAGTATGGATGTACTCTTCCTTTTAGTGTGGGTTTTTGTTTTGTTTTGTTTTGCTTGATGCAGGGTCTCCTGTAGCTATTTATCAAAGGCTGTCCTTGAACTCCTTATCTTCCTCCCTCTGTTCCTAATGCTGGTGTTATCGCCTGGGGAACCAGACTCTCTTTCTCTGAGACAGGGTCTCACCTTGTAGACTAGGCTGGTCTAGAGCTCACTATGTAGATCAGGCTGGAACTTGGATTCAGAGAGCTCCACCTGCCTCTGTCTCCTGAGTGCTGAGATTAAAATCATGTACCACTATACCTGGCTAATGTTCTTATTATTTCAATGAGTGTTTTCATGGCGATTGTTTTCAGTTATACTCTTGTAGTAAGACTGTAGTCTGAGCCGGGTGGTGGTGGTAGCACACGCCTTTAATACCAGCACTTAGGAGGCAGAGGCAGGCGAATCTCTGTGAGTTCTAGGTCAGATTGGTCTACAAAGCAAGTTCCAGGACAGGCCCCAAAGTTATAAAGAAACCCTGGCTGTAGTCTGTAAGCATTTGGCTATCAGTTCATCAGTTTGCTACAGGCAAGGCTCCAGTGAGAGATGGAGGAGGCGTCGGGATGGTCAGACACCAGACTCCAGAGCCTCTGAGGAAGAAATGGGCTCTACAGAATACTAAGACCTTTTCAGGCTAAAAAGACAGACAGCAGTTTATTGTTTTGTGAAGGTCACAGTCCGAGCCTCTGTAAACTTTGTTTCCCCTCCATGGATACAAGAAGAGGGAAAAAGAAGAAAGGAACAGCTATTCACTGATATTTATTTAACTTATTTATTTCTGACAATATTGTTAGATTGTGGAAAATAGATGATCACAGGCACTTCATCAAGAAGCCAAAACAAATTTGTCTACAGCAAATGCTCACATTATTGTCATACAAAGAATTCCAAATTGTTAGGCCAAAAATGTGAACTTGGCAAAGATGAGCATTACTGTCCATTGTTCCAGCTCCTCAAACTTGATGTGGCTGGCACCAGGGGCTCTGCGAGTGAATATAGCAGCCGAAATCCACAGTGTTGACTTTGGTCCTATTCCAAAGCCATTATATTTCCGAGAGATGTATGATGAAGCCTTTTCAGTGCAGAGATCATTAATACTATCCCCAGCACATCATAATAGCTGCTCAGGAAATACACACTAAGGGCACGAATGACACCAAGGTTACTTTGAGCTGCTAAGAGCAGAACAGTGTCGGCCATTATTTTGGGCTCTGGCGTGGGATTTGTACACTCTGGAACAGTCTCTTCTCTTTGCAGCTAGTTATGATTTTTGTTTATGAAGAACACACATTCTTGCACTGGTACAATGGTCCTGGGCAGAGTGGCACAGCCAGGCTTCTTGTGCATTCCTCAGAAGAGGCGGCAATGCCACTCTCTAATGGTGAGTTGCTTCTCCTTTCGGAAGATTGGAGTTTTGATGGGTTCTTAGTCTTTGCTCTTTTCACAAGAGAGGCAGGAGCGCCAGGCAAGGAGAAATGAACAAGCTAAGTTTGACTGACTTGGATAGCATTCCAGGGCTCTTCAGGAACCAAAGTGGACGAGCTCCTTTCCCTGTTTGTACAGCCTCCATCCCTCCCCCAGACTGCTTGTGTGTTCTCAGCCATATCTAAAGCCATGCCTTGGTTTACATGTACAACCATTTTTCTAATTAGGGAAGATAATTTCTTTCTTCCCTTTTTTTTTCCTTTCTTTCTCTTGCCTCCCCTTTCCCACCACCTGACAGGGTCTTTCTAGGTAGTAAGGCTAGGTTTGAACTTGCTTTGTATCTCAGGCTTGCAGTGATTATTCTGTCTCAGTCTCCTGAGCACTGGGATTGCAAATGTCCATCATCACGTCTGGCAAGAAGAAATGTCTTTGAAGTTTAGTAGGTCTTAAAAATAGCACCAAGAAGCGAGGTATGGTCCAAGAGTTTTGGGGTTATTGATTTTCATTTGAAAAGAAATTGACCAGGGATAGGGTATATAGCACACAGTTCTGGGCTGATCCCCAGAAACAAACAGGGCCAGCTGTGGTGGTGAATGCCTTTAATCATAGCATGGCAGAGGCAGGGAGGCAGAGAGAGGCAGAGAGAGGTAGGGAGAGGCAGAGATAGACAGAGATAGAGCGAGGTAGAGGCAGAAGCAGAAGGATATCTGTGAGCTCCAGGACAGCCAGGACTACATAGAGAAACTCTGCCACAAAAGCAAAGCAAAGCAAAGCAAAGCAAAGCAAAGAGCACATAGCCGGAAAGATGGCTAAGTGTTTGGTGACTTCTGGGAAGAGTTCCCACACAGGGACTCATCCCTAGCGATAAAGGTCTAAAGCAAAGTATTTCCAGAGATGCTTTCTGGCTCCCAGCAGGAGAGGAGTGGTAAACACTGCAGCACACTGTTTACTAAACTCCCTTTAACACACCAATTCACGTTAGCGGTCCGTGTTCCTGTTTGCCCACAGGGACCCTCGGTACTTGACCAGAGCCACAAGGCTAGTAACAGAGTCTAGAACTCAAAGCAAGTTTCTAATTTTAAGTTCAGTATGCCTAAATGGTTGTGTTTTTAATTTTTTAAGTTAAAGAACTGGGGATAGAAATATCTTTTTGTGCTTGTTAACTACTGTGGCTCAGTTTTTATTAACATGGCATTAAAGATATAATGGCAATTTAACTGAGCAAAACTGAACCCACTCTGAAACTTTGGGGCTGGATGAGATCAGTAGGGACAAGGGGACAATCAAGTCTGAGTTTCCTCCTAGCACCCAGAAGAGACGGGCATAGAAGCCCGTTACACTATGAAGAACTAAATTCTACAAAGGAATGGAAGGAGCCAAGAGGCCTATTTTCATCCTCTGCATGGGCTGTAAGGTGATGAAAGGCAGGGAAGTCCTGACTTCAAGTCTCAGCCCAGGCGTACTTCTGCCCCTAGGCGGCAGACATGCCTGGCATCCTGGACATGCTCTCAGCTGCCGCAATCGCTTGTTCCCTCTCCAGTGATCTGATGCACAGCCTTACCTCTGAGATACACATTACCGAGTTCAGAGAAGTTAGGTGGAATACTTGTTTTACTGTGTGAAAAGTAATCTCTAAAAGAAAAGGTGAAAGATAGCCCATTTCTAAATAACTTTCCTCATCTGGATTAACTTGAGGGGTCTTTAGAAACACAAAGGTCTGGGTGCTTCTCATCCTGGCCAAATAGCTATAGTTTTGACACTAGAAATATATCAGAATGTAAGTTCTAGCCCAGCATGACAGCATACACCTTTAATCCCCAGGAGGTGGTGAAAGCAGGAAGATCAGGAGTTCAAGGTCAGCTTGGTCTACAAGAGACTGTCTCAAAAACAAAAGACAAAAAAGGAAAACAAAACAAAAAAATCCAAATCAAATCAAAACATGACTTCTATGCCTATATATAGTTAAGAAAAAATAAAAATATATGTAATTCTGGAACATGACTGATGAGCTTATAGATCTTCATTACATCAGAAGCTATATTCTCAGTCAAGGAAGACAGGGCTTGGCTCACAAAGCTACTCGGGGCCAAGTGTGATGAATCCCAGGACCCATATTTTGGAAGGAAAGAACCGACTACTGCAAGTTGTCTCTGACTTCCACACAAGGGTGCCCCCCACCCCTAGTCAATCAGCGTAAAAGAAGCTACTGTGTTCACTGTGGAGCATTCTGTGCTGTATATGTGCGTCCTTGGTAGTTACAACTGGGTCTGCTCCATGTTTATCTACCAACGACATATCTACACACTGCCTCCGAACATCCTGGCTGAGAACTGTTGTTTTTGATTGAAAACATTTATTATGTATGTGCTTGGGAAGGGGTGGGCAGTGTGCTGTGGCGTGAGTGTGGAGGACAGAGGACAGCTTCAGAAAGTCAGTTCTCTCCTTCCTGTAGATGGGTTCTGGGAATTGAACTCGGGTCACTAGGCTTGTACAGAACCATTGACAGCTGGTATACTACTGTGTTAATGGAAGTACTAAGACATGACAACTCTTCCAGATTACCTACCCCACCAAATCACCTCATTAAAGCGCCCTTTGAGGTGCATCCTTTTTAGGAATTCCAGACAACAGCAGGACTGCAACACTAACTACAGTGAGCTGAAAGGTGAAGAAGGAACGACAGGATTTCTTTGGGGACTGCGGCTGTATGTGGCCATCTTCCCAGAAGCAGGCATCTATCCGCCTCTGACCTCCAGCAGGTGACAGGGTCCTCAGTAGACCACGCAGTACTTGCCATGCTTTTCTTGCAGTTAGACAGCATAGTGGGCTGTGTCTGACACCCAGGGCTGATGTTATTCTGGCCGCAGAGCAGAGGAATGCTGAACCCAAGCTAAGATGAGACGGCCCTCCCAAGTCTGGATAGGTTCATGTGAGCTTCCTGTGGTCCCCATGAAGGCTGCACAGAGCCACAGCAAGGTCGGAACAACAGCAAGTTCTCCCAGACACTGCATGGCTGCCATATTGTTAGTCACAGTAACTCGTACAGAACCCTTTACCGCCACCTGCAGGAAAGTCGTCAGAAGTAGACACATGCAAACAGACACACAGACAGACAGACACAGACATCTACGAGGAGGCGGCTATGGAGGACTGATCTTGTACAATGATAAGGGGTGGCCCAGGGCCTTATCTTATCTGATAGGGTGGGCCTCCACAAAGATGAATGGTCTTCAACAAGTGGCTGAAGGAAAAAGTAAAACTCTTGCTAATATGGTGTTTTTGCTCAGATCAAGGGAATTAAGGATGAGAAACGATGGGCAAGACAGGAAAAGTCAGCTTTAAAGGTCTAAGCCGAGGGACTATTAACTGATCACACGGAAGAAAGCCCCTTTCTGCGCCTTAATTCTCTCCCTTCCAGGTTGCTCTAGCTAACAAGGTGCAGGAGGAGGCAGACAGGCAGGTTTCCAAGGTGAATGATCTATTCCCATGGTACAAGTTCAAAGGGATGGCAAAAGAAAGGTTTTTGTTTTCGTGACAGGGGTTCTCTGTGTAGTTTAGGAGCCTGTCCTGGAACTATGTAGACCAGGCTGGCCTCAAACTCACAGAGATCTGTCTGCCTCTGCCTCCTGACTGCTGTGATTAAAGGCGTGCGCCACCACCGCCCAGCCTGAAAGTTTTTTTTTTTTTTAATGAAAAAGAATGTAATTTTGTGTGCATGTGGTATGTGTGTATTGGTCCAAGGTGACTCTGGGGAGTCAGCTCTTCCTTGTCCCTTTCACCTTGTTGAGGGGGGGGGGCTCTCATTTCTGCTGCTCTGTCACACCAGTTAGCTGGCCCATGAGCTTCTAGGCAATTGTCCTGCCCCATCTCTCATCTTGATAAAGGAGTGTTGGGATCACAGATGTCCCCAGCTTTCTGTGGGCTCTGGGGACTGAGCCCAGGTGCTCAAGCTTCTACCTGCACAAGCAACTCCACGCTAGTCTTTGTTTGTTTGTTTGGTCTGGTTTTATGAGACAAGGTTGTCCATGAATTCATAGTGATCCTCAGGTCTCTGCCTCCCATCGGGATTTCAGGTCTGTGCTATTATTTCTCACCAAACTTTATTTTTATTTTAAAGATTATAGCCCAATGCTCCACATACTGAATACTCTGTTATTAAGATCTAGAATTTGTCCTCTAAGATATGTTCTTGAATATCCCAGAGAGAAGATGCTCAGTGAATCAATTACCGGTATTGAAAATCTGTACTTTAATACTAGAGCACTCAGAGGCCAGAGAGACGCTCACATCTTAGGCTTCATAGGAAGCATGACTACAGTCAGTTATGCCAGCAAGGGCCGTGTAAGTGGGGCCAGGAGGACTCTGCATTTTTAGGTATTACTCATGACTTGCTTGCTTATAATTAAGCTTTTGGAGCAATCTACTGCCCTTATTTTCCAACTATGGACTTGCAGGTAAAGGCTTTATTTAAAATGTTTAACCTGGTGAAATTCTTTTCTTAAAAACATTCTTACATTTATTTACTCACTTATCTACTTAACATGTGTGGGTCTGTGCCACAGTGTGGCCAGAGGTCAGAGGATAGCCTGTAGGAGTTTCCTTTCTACCATGCAGGTTCTGGTCTCAGACTCAGGCTTGGAAGCAAGAGTCTTTACCTGTTGGTCCATCTCACTGGCCCAGCTGGCTGGGATTTTCAATGTTAACAGTTTCATAGTCTTGTGAAAATGTTCAGGGTTTTAAAATCTTTTCTCTTAAGGATTAGGAAATGTCTGATAAATTAACATGGCTATATCCCCAGAAGCCATTATTTGAAGAAAATGTAAAAGCTGAAAACATATTGTCTTTTCAATAGCTCTTAAGAATTTTATAGTATATTTTGATCTTATTCATCCCTTGCCTACACTTCCTCTAGATCACTACCCCTTCCTTATCCAGCTAACCTTGAGTCCTCTCCCACACCCTCCACCCCCTTTTTTTGAGATAGGGTTTCTCTGTGTCATCGGAAACAGTTACCTCTTTCCTGGATAGAGTGGGAGTCCCACTGAATGTATGTACACACGTGAATACTTTAAAGGCTTTGTTTTTAACTATCTGTGTGCTTCTCTGTGTGGGTATGTACCTGTGTGTGTAGGTGCTCACAGAGGCCAGAAGAGGGGTCCAGATCCCTTGGAGTTACAGGCAGTTGTAAGCTGCCTAACATGGGCACCATAAACCAAACTTAGTTCTTCTAGGAGAAAGGGCAAAGCTTTAGAGCAGTGGTTCTCAGCATGTGGGTCACGACCCTTCTGAGATTAACCGACCCTTTCACAGGGGTTGCATATCAGATAGCCTGCAGAGTGGAAATTTACACGGTGATTCCTAACAGTAACAAAATTAGTTCTGAAGAAGCCACAATCATACTTTTAGAGCTGGGGATGACCACACATGAGGAACTTTAACGGGCCAGGCATCAGGAAGGTTGAGAAGTACTGCTCTAGCGCCATCTATCCATTCAGCTCCCGCAGGGTATTCTTACTCAGGTTCTGTGGTTCTAGACTTCTTGTGGACCCCACCCTTCAGTTATGACAGCATCACCTGGGCACATGACCTCAGGTTACAGGTAACTTCAGTCTCTCTGATGAAGTCTGGGAGCCACTTTGGTCTCTGTAACATTTGCAGAGAGATCACTGCTGAGGGTGACTTATTTTTTATAAATCTTTGTGGGTTTTTGAGACAAGGTCAGGTTACCTTAAACTCATTATGTAGTCCAGGGTGGCCTTGGACTCCCAACCCTCCAGCCTTTACCCCGCAAATGCTGGGACGGCAGGCAAGGGGTACCACATCTGGCTGATCACTTTTTATAAATCTTGTGCCAAGGTCCGTGATTTTTTTATTTTTTACGTTTTCCAGGTTACTGACTTCTGACAAAGGCAGGTAGGTAGGAATTGCGGTGGTTTGCTTTTACTATTTTTGTTGTCTTTTTAAGTAGCTCAGGATGGTTTTGTTCTTGTTATATAGCCCAAGTTGGCCTCCAACTCGAGGTGATCCTCCTGCCTCAGATTCCAGAGTGCTGAGATTAGAGAGGGATGCCACCACACCTCTGCAGTGCTTTATATTTTAGAAACAACTATAGTTCACCTTGCCAAAAACTGCGTTTTTCTCCACGTAAGTCCTCAAAGGCCTTAACAGAAGAGACGACCTAGTCACATTAAGGGTGTGAGGGCGCTGCAAGGTTGGTCTACGTGGCCACACAAGGAAGGTCATAATCCTGGTATCATAGCATCTGTCTTCCTGCCTTGTAGCTCTGATTTAGCATCAGAAGTTCTCTGTGAGCAAGTAGCCTATTAACTTCCACATTCCGATTCCTCTGGGCACCGTGCTCGGAAATCTCTCCGGAGTCTAGGTCAGGTACTTAGGTAGAGCGGGGTAGGGGTGTGATGGGGGCGAGGCAGAGCCCCAGAAATCCCTCATCCGACCTAAATCGCAGGCAAAAGGCAACACTTGGGTCTGACGGGCAGCTTCCTGTGACGGTTTATGCATCCTCACCGTAAGGGTTTCCAGAATCTTCTACGGGGCTCGGGACACAGCTCCGCAGAGACCAGGCGCCCTTTCCCTTCTATGCCTCCTTAATCCTCTCCTTCCCAACGTTCCCGAGTCGACGACCCCCGGCCCTGGCTCGCGCCTGGCACCGGACCAAGGAACCCACAAGTGGGCGGGCCAGAGCCGCCGCAGTCCAGCGCCGAATCCGGGTTGACCGGGGCGCCGCGAGCTCGCCCCGCCTCCCGCGTCACTTCCGGCCCGGCCGCTCGTCCTCCACCCTGCTCCCCTCCCGCTCGCCGTTAGGGAGGCTCCGCGCCTCAGCCACCGCAGCCTCCGCCGCTCCCGCCCCCTTCTCCGCGTCTGCCGCCGCCGCTGCCCGGGGTCTCCGGGGGTCGCTACCGGGCTGGCCCTGCGCCACAGCCGTCGCTTCAGCCTCGCGCCGGAGGCCGCCTCAGGAGGAGACCCGCCGGCCGCCGTGTCACTTCGGGCCTCCGTTCTCGCCTTGTCGACGTCGCCAAGGGTTCTGGAGAAGCGGCCGAGGCCGGGGAACGGGGCTTCGCGGTTCCAACGGTGGGTAAACGGGCGGGTGCCCGGCACTGCGCATGCGCCGCTGTCTGCCGCGGCGGCCCTTCCCCCCCCTCCCACCCCTCCCTCCGAGGCCGCCCCGCAGCCCCGGGTCCCACCCGCGGTGGCCGCTGGGCGCTGCGGGTCGGGGTCTGGGAGGTCGAGGCACAGCCCCGGTGGACATTCAGTCGAAGGGGCTCCTTTTCCGCTGTGAAGGGGAGGGAGAGGCGCTGGCCCTGGCTGTCGGGGGGTGTGGCAGCCTTGGCTTTGCAGCCGCTGCAGTGCGTGCAAGCGGGCGTGCGCCTCAACTCCCGGCCTCGCCTGCCCCCCGCTTCTGCGCCACCTCTGCGCCCACTTCCTCCAAGCTGGGCAGAGGAGTTGCTGCGGGGGTGGGGTGGGGAAAGTGGTTTATTCCGGGCTCGACTGCGCCCCTTCTTAAGGTCACCTGAGATGAATGGTTGCTGACTTCCTTAAGTCGCGCAGAGACCATAGCCAAAATTGGGCTGTTGGTGCCCTGGGACCTCATTTAGGACGCCCTGCGCCAGAGCCAGGCCCGAGGGGTCCCTGTGCAGGGCGTCGACTTTCAGACGGGGCGCCTGGCTAGATAAGCTTCTAGGAAGTGGAATCCGTTGGCACACTCGCCTAGTGGGAATTGTTAAACTCTCTTTGTTTGTAATCAATTAAACCCAAACTGACTTAGAAGAACTGTTGCATAATTTCATCCGGTTTCCTCTTCTGCTTGGAGGAAGCCAAACTGAAAATGGCCACCACAGCTACAGAATATTTAACATTAGATAGCGGTGGCTTGGAAGTTTGTAGGAGATATTAAAAGGATAGTTTTGAATATTAACTTTGTGTTCGGGTTAGTGTGAAGGTGTGCCTCCAACCCCCGCCCCGTTACTCCACCCCCACTCCCACCCCCTTTGTAACCTCAAAGTACTGTTTGACCTGGGTTTTCACAAGTACTGTGTGCTTAGTAAATACTTATTCTGGTCATTACTTGTTTGCCTTTTAGGTACCTTCTCTTTTCCTTTTTTTTTTTTTTGAAGATTTTTATTTATTATGTATACAGGGTTCTTCCTGCATATATCCTGCAGTACAAAAGAGGACACCAGATCTTATTACAGATGGTTGTGAGCCACCATGTGCTTGCTGGGAATTGAACTCAGGACCTCTGGAAGAGCAGCCAGTGCTCTTTACCTCTGAGCCATCTCTCCAGCCCCCTTTTCCTTTTAAATTAGGGTATTTTCTCCAGTTTTACCAGTTAGGTGTCGCAACACAGATGAAGTTCTTACCGTGTGTAGAAGGGCCTATCCTAGTGGCATTATTCTTCGTTGGATAAAGTAGCTTCATTGTAGTATTTTTTTTTTTAATTAAAATGTTTTAGGATAGAAAATGGCTGAATTAAGCTGGGCGGTGGTAGCTCATGCCTTTAATCCCAGCACTCAGGAAGCGGAGGCAGGTGGATCTCTGTGAGTTTGAGGCCAGCTCTGGGCTACAAGAGCTAGTTCCAGGACAGGCTCCAAAGCTACAGAGAAACCCTGTCTCGAAAAACCAAAATCCAACCAACCAAACAAACAAATAAACAAAACAAAAACAAAAAAAGAAGAAGAAAAAAGATGGCTGAATTTAAATAGTGATTTGCCAGTATTCATCATCAGTTCTCTTTTAGGACAGGGTCTCAGTAGCCCCAGTAGCCTCACTCCCTCCTCTGTCTAGCTGAGGAAGAATAACCCTGCCCCTCCTGCCCCTTCCCAAGGGCTGGGATCAGAAGCACACACCACCATGCTAGGCTTCAGATTTTTTTTTTAAAATATATTTATTTATTGTGTATACAGTGTTCTGCTTGCATGTATACTTGCAGGCCAGAAGAGGGCGCCAGATCTCATTACAGATGGTTGTGAGCCACCATGTGGTTGCTGGGAATTGAACGCAGGACTTCTGGAACAGCAGCCAGTGCTCTTAACCTCTAGGCTTCAGATTCTTAAACAAAAAGAAATTTGTTGTGCAGTGTTCTTGTATCCTGGCACATACTGCAGGTCAGAGGACAACTTTCAGTTCTGTCTCTTTATCCTGGTTGGGTTCTGGGATGAAACCCAGGTCATCTGGCTTGGTGACGAGTGCCTTTCCCTTTAAGTCTTCTCATCAGTCCTCAAATTATTTTTGAAAGCATTATAGTAAATATATACCTAAAACTTATCATTTCACAATTGACGTACAATTTTATTTTTGATAAGGCCTTTGTGTATCCCTAGCTGGCGTCACTCAAAAAATCTTACTGAAGCTTCCTGAATGTCGTGATTACATTATAGGTGCGCATCACTACATCCAGCTGGAACAAGTGTTTTTTCCTTCTTCATAGAACCACCAGGTTCTACCTATAGCATGTGCACATATCCCTCCCCCAGCTACAAAAAAAAAAAATTGTGTGTGCATGCAATTTAAAGGGCTTCTGACAGTTGAATCTAGGTGTTCTCCCTGACCTCGAGCTTCTGATCCTCCTCCTTCACCTCTGTTGAGATTACCAGCTTGTGTCACCTGTTGATGTGGTGTTGGGACCGAGAAGGGCTTTGTGCATGTGAGGCAAGCACTCTATCTAGGGAATCACATCTTCAGCCTCTCCTGTGCTTTTGATTGTCGTTTCCCTAAAGGCTGGTTGGTAGTAGGCAACTGAACAATTTTTTTTTTTAAACTTAAGCATAAGAGTAGGCTCACGTGGGCTGGAGAGATGGCTCAGAGGTTAAGAGCACTGGCTGCTTTTCCCGGGGTCCTGAGTTCAATTCCCAGCAACCACATGGTGGCTCGCAACCATCTGTAATGAGATCTGCTGCCCTCTTCTGGTGTGCAGGAAAACATGCTGTATATAAGCAATAAATAAATCTTAAAAAAAAAAAAAAGAGTAGGCTCACGTGCCATGGAGTGTGTAGTGGAGGCCAGATCCCTGGACCTAGAGTTCCAGGTGTTTGTAAACGGCCCATGTGTGTCCTCTGGAGGAGCAGCTAGTGCTCTTTACTACTGGGCTCTCTCAAGCTCTCATTCCATCTTCTTGTAGGTTCTGGGAATTGAACTGCGAGGCTTGTGGGGCAGTGAGCACCTTTCCCTGCTGGGCTGTCTCTGAGCCATCTCGCTGGCCCAAGGATAGCTTTTCTAAGCTTACTGCCCTGGATAGGGCTCTCTTGCTGGGGTGAAAACACCATCACTCACAGTTTAGGCAGGGAAGGGTTTATTTCACCTTTAACTGGTCAGTCTTTGACTGAGGGAAGCCAGGGCAGGAACTTGAGGTGGCACTGAAGCAGAGGCCATAGGGAGTGCTGCTTACTGGCTGCGCATGGCTGACTCAGCCTGCTGTCTTGCGCAGGACCACCTGTTGGGACAGCACCTATCACAACATCAGTCCTTAATCAAGAAGATGCTCCGCAGACCTGTCCATCAGCCAGTCTGGTAGAGGCATTTTCTCAGATGACCCTGGCCTATGTCGAGGTGACAGAGCTAAACAGCTAGCACACTTACCATTTGCGTATTTTGGGAGAAGTGTTTATTGCAAACCCATATTTTTGGTTTTTTGAGACAGGGTTTCTCTGTGTAGCTTTGGACCCTGTTCTAGAATTCATACTTTTTTTTTCCATGTTGAGTTATAGATAAAGTTAGTCTTTATTTTCTGCATGAGTTAAATCTTATTTGAAAATCTAATATTTCTGAACATGAATTACTATAATTTTATATAATCTGTTTTACAGATAAGCAGCAAAGAAGCTGATTTTATATCAAAAAAAGGTTCTCAGCCTAAATTTAGTTCTTAACTAGGCACATCAATCCCAAGAATCTGTTTCCTTCACATCGTCACATCAGTATTAAAAAGGCATCTGATTACACACCTTTATTTCTAGTACTTTGGAGGCAGAGGCAAGCATATCTCTCTGGGAGTCCTTGTCTGTGTATTAAGTTCCAGGCCATCCAGTACTGCATAGTGAGACACTCAAAAAACAATAGATAAAATCTCCCCATTAAATGAAGACCCTATTCTAATCAATGGATAAGTGTTTTTCAGAGACTATTTATTAATAAAGTATTTTTTGTAGCATGCTAAAAATGTGGGAGGAGTTACTAATGTAGAAGAAGGAAGGATGGAATGTTTAGATGAACCCACGTGAGTGAATTGGGACTTCTCCAAGAGAGAACAGTAGGTTCATTTTAACTAGAAATGGGAACAGTGAGGGTGTGGAATAGAGTGTAATGTATGCCACGTTAATACAACAATCACCCTGTGGCTTCATGATCTCAAGGGAAATGGAAGTAGCAGTTTTAGTGAGGTCTATATTTGTTAGCTAGAAAGGACATCCACTTAGGAGCTAGCTGCAGCTTGTAGTCACAGCTCTGGACTTGACCAGTCTTCAGCTGAGCATTTTCTTCTTTTCCTCCTCATCTCACAGGATAGTTGGAGGACTCCGATGGGTAGTGAACTGGAAAGTACTGGAAATGACAGCATCAGTTCAAACAATTGGACTCTAGTTGTTGATTGCTCAAAGCTCACAAAACAAATAAGGATAGTCTTGACCGTTTTTTGTTTGTGGAGTTTAGGTTTGGACCCGTGGCCTTATGCATATCAGGTCGGTGCTGCTTTTGCATATGTGCCTACTTTGTGTGTGTACATCTGTATCTGCTTATGTGTACATGTGGGTGTGGATGCTAGTTTACCTGTGTGAGTTTTCGATTGAAGACCAGAGACAACTTGGAGCGTTGTTCCTCAGGAGCCATCCACTTTGTTTTTTGAGATAGTCTTTCTCCAGGAGCTGGGGCTTGCAGATTATACTAGACTAGCTAGCTAGTCTACCATTGAGCCCCAGGGATCTGCCTGTCTCTGCCTCCCCAGCACTGTGGTGACATGGGCATGTCACCATGCCTAGCTTTTTCTATGGGTGCTGGGGATGGAATTTGACTCTTCATTCTTGTGGGGAGAGCACTTAACTCTCTCTCCAAATCCCACCCCTCTTTTTATTTTCAGAGGAACTTTTTGCAAATTGTGTAAAATGAGATGAGAAAAGTTTTCATCTCTGAGAACCCATTTGTCTACAATAAGTTAGAGAATTTCTCTAATACCCTTTTCTGATTAAAAACAAGTAAATTGTAGTTTTATATTAAATAACAATAAAAATGATAAACTATTTTATTCAGTCATGGTTTCACATGCCTGTAATCCCAGCATGTGGGAGGCTGAAGCAGAAGGATCTTGAATTTGAGGTCTTGATTACATAGCATGACCCTGTCTCTAGAAAGAAAAAAAAAAATTGTTTGGAGAAGATGGTTCCGTGATAAAGAGCTCTTGCTGCTCTGCAGAGTACATAGATTTGGTTCTCAGCATTCATATTGGGTGGCTCACAACTGTGTCTAAATTTGACTCCAGGGGATTGATCCAACAGCTTCTTTTGGCTTCTGTGTGTGTGCGCACATAGATAATCTTAAAAATTATGAGGGGCTGGAGAGATGGCTCAGAAGTTAAGAGCCCTGGCTGCTTTTCCAGGGGTCTTGAGTTCAATTTCCAGCAATCACATAGTGGCTTACGATGTCTGTAATGAGATCTGGTGCCCTCTTTTGGTGTGCAGGGTTACGTGCAGACAGAGCACTGTATTCATAATAAATAAACAATAATACATAAATAATAAATCTTTTAAAAAATATTAAGATAAGGTTATCTTCTTAAGGTCCTGTTCCTCTTAGGCCTTGGTTGTGGTCTACCCTGAAATTAGATGTCAGTATTTTTTAGGTCAGTTATCTCAAAAGTAAGGTCTGACATTTGGACAGGCAAAATAGCTCCTTAAAGTACATGTCTATAGTATTGAGGTTGACTTCCTTCTGTAGAGCATGCTGCATTTAAATTCACAGAGATCTGCCTGCCTCTGCCTCCTGAGTGCTGGGATGAAAAGCATGTGACTGCACCCTCAGCTTTATTACAATTTTCATTTCATTCTCTCTGTCTGTCTCTCTGTCTCTGTGTCTATCCCTCTGTGTGTCTGACGTGTATACCCCACATGTGTATGAGGAAGGTGTTAGGGGAAAACTTTCAGGAGTTGGGTTTCTCCTTCCACCATAGGTGTCCTAAGGATCAAGCTGAGGTCATTAGGCTTGGCAGCAAGTACCTTTACCCGCTGAGCAATCTCTCTAACCCAGTGGTTCTCAACCTGAGTGTCATGACTCTTTTGGAGATAGATATCCTGCATATGAGATATTTATATTACAATTCATAAAGTAGCAAAATTACAGTTATGATGTCACAATGAAATAATTTCATGGTTCCAACCAATTAGGAAGATTGAGAATCACTGTTCTAGCTCCTTAAGCTCCTTGATGTGTTACATATGTGTGTGTTAGTGTTTAGTTATTGTTCATTACTCTGCGTTAGAAATGCCGGGTGACATGTGCTTATAACTCCCCCTGAAATAACAGAACTGTGGGCAATGGAAAACAGTTGAGAAATTTTGTGCGTTTGAATGATTAGATTTGACTGGGAGGCACAGGCAGAATAATTTCTGTGAGCTTGGGGTCAGCCAAGTTTACAGAGTGAGACCTGGGTTTTTGGTTGTGGTGGTGGTTATTTTTGTTTAAGATTTTTGTTAGTACCTAACTAGGAATAGTTGCTAGATCATGTAACCCCAGCATTCTGTGGTGGAGACAGGTGGATCCAGGGAGCTTATTGACTGACTGGTCCGTCAGTAATATAGTGAGAAACTATATCAAAAAATAAAATGGGGAGTGATTGAAGACTCTAGACAAACACATGCAGATGAGAATTGAAAGTTGTTTTCTTTCCTTGTAGATTAACTGCTGAAGCACTGATCGAGTTCTGCGTTTCTTCAATGAGGAACTACAGGCTGATCTTCTGCCATAATCTCAAACAACCATAAATGACAGAAGGATGCTTGCTCAGTGAGGGTAGCTGGTGCAGAAGCCGTTTTTTAAACTTAGGTGTTTAAGTACTCAAAGGTAAGCTTTCTCAGTGGGAATTTTCTGTAAGTATGCAAATCAATGATTCTTGTGGTTAGCTGCTGCTTGATAAACTTTGAGATTTTTAATTAGCTGGCACCAAGTGCATCAAAGAGTAGATGTTGCTTGTATAAGACTATGTAAATTTATGGTTATCTTCTTGTTCCTAAGTACCATTCCTGAAAATTGGTTGGATTGTTTCTTGTTATGAATTAGCTAATACAGCTAATTCAGTGTTACTGTTTTAAACTTACAAATCTTGGGATTCACCTTTTATCTGGCGTATCAGTACTTGAAAAAGTGTTTCTTTCTTTTTAAAAGAGTTACTTATTGTGTATATGGTGTTCTGTCTGCATGTGCATCTGCAGGCCAGAAGAATGCGCCAGACCTTACTACAGATGGTTGTGAGCCACCATGTGGGTGCTGGGAATTGAACTCAGGACCTCTGGAAGAGCAGCCAGTGTTCTTAACTGCTGAGCCATCTCTCCAGCCCCCTAGGTTTTTCTTTAAGATAATCTTTTCTCCTTTTGTTTAGTGAATGGATTTTTATTGAGATTAGTTAGTAGTTTGGACTACTTGTTATCTAGTACTTCAGATACTAGAGACTCACTTATTTGAGGCATTGTCTCCTGGCTTTACGGGTCTCAATCCTGCAAGGAGACAACCATTTCTTCTGAACTAGCTTGGGGGTCTGGAATTTTTTTCCTCACTAAAAATGGAAGCTTAGAACTAAACATTTTTCCTGGAAAAAAAATAATGAGTTACAGCTGCTCATATAGAAATAAATGATTATTCTTGTTCTTATCAGGCCTCGGTTTATAAAGTGACTGATAGCTGGACATATGGTTGTCCTAGCAGTTAGGAGGCCGAGGTAGAAGGATTTCAAGTTTAAGGGCAACCTGAGCTATACACGGAGACCATGTCTAAAAAGGTCCATTAGTTTACAAAGAGAGATTCTTTTTCTGCGTACCCAGTTTGTGAATTGAGGGTTCAGAGATGGATTAGGTTTGACTTATTCCTGCAACTGCTTTATTACCACACTTTCAGAGTGAAAGTCTGCTTGGGGCAAATTTGGCCCTTAATTATCTTGGGATATTAATGCCACTCTCCAGAAACTTTTGGATGACCTTTGACACTGTTAAAGTGTTCAGATAGCCGGGCGGTGGTGGCGCACGCCTTTAATCCCAGCACTCGGGAGGCAGAGGCAGGCGGATCTCTGTGAGTTCGAGACCAGCCTGGTCTACAAGAGCTAGTTCCAGGACAGGCTCCAAAGCTACAGAGAAACCCTGTCTCGAAAAACAAACAAAAAAAAAAAAACAAAAAAAAAAAAATAAAGTGTTCAGATATCACAGAGCATTCAGACCAGATTCTATAGTAGAGGAAAGCTTTTGTAATTACACTGAAATTTGTTTGTAGACTGTATCATGGGCCTAATAACCAGAATATATTTAAATAGTGTACATTCAGGTGTAAAAGCATTTTTCTTTAATGTATTTACTCAAATAGTGCCGCCTGTTAATTATTATAGTCCTTTTTTTCCTTTTTCTATTTTCTTTTTTGTCTTTCATTTGGCAGAAAAGACAGCTTTGATTTCTGGCTGCAAAAAGATATGAGGAAGAGCTCCTCCCCTTCCTTGAGTAACTGCAACTCCGATCTTGCTAACAAAATATTTGGAATTCCACTGGATGAGCTGCAGCAGGGAGGACATCCAGACAATGAGGTTCCATTCATAGTCCGCCACGTTGTGGACTATATTGAGGAACATGGTATACATTTTCTTACTTTGAGGGCTAGCTTTTGTTGTAATAAATACAACTATTCCTTTTTGATTTTGGATTTAGTTTTTTCTTAGTATGGATAATGCAAAGCATGAAGAACAGTATAAACTGTAAGGCTTTAGTATATTTTTCTTAAACTGATTTACCTAGTAATTGCCCAGCTGAGAACATTTTTAGTTGGGGGTAATAGAAACTTTTTAAATGGATATAAGGGTGGGATGAAATAGACTGTCCCTCAGGGATAGTGTGTTGCTAGATGACCAGTTTGCTTTTTTAGCCAAGTCTGGGGAGCCAGGAAGGCCTTTCCAAAGCTTAAAAGTTCTAAGTTGAGAATGAATGTGTGTGGCCAAGCAGTCAAGGTGCAGCTTAACTCTTACCTTGAACCAACATAGGAGGTCTGGAGCAACAAGGGCTGTTTCAAGTCAATGGGAACGCTGAGACAGTGGAGTGGCTTCGACAGAGATACGACAGTGGAGAAGAGGTGGATTTGGTTAAGGAAGCGGACGTCCCCTCAGCCATTAGTCTCCTTAGGTTTTTCCTGCAGGAGCTCCCTGAGCCCGTCATTCCTGGCAGCTTGCATAGTCACTTGGTGCAGCTTTCTCAAGGTAATAGTCGGTTCTTATTTCAGTTATTTATTATTAGTTTTACAGTCCTTTTAGAAATTTGACATGTGGTCAGTTAGTATAGAATTTCAGAGATTTTTTTTTTTTATTTTCTCCATTGCTCTTTGAGTCTTATGTGGTATAGTAAAGGCAACGACAGCTTCTTAGATCTTTGTAGTTGTTTACAATTTTTAAATAAGTATTTTTGTGTATAATGTGTGTGTATGTATTTGTGTGTGGACATTCCTCACCTTCCCACTTCATGGATTCTGGAGACCCAAACACTCAAGGCATCAGGTGTGTGTGGCAAGTGTTTTATCACAGAACCATCTCTTTTAAAAATTATCGTTTATTTCGTTGTGTGTATGGATGTGCACGCTACAATATGCCTGTGTAAGTTAAAGGACAACTTGCCAGACTTGATCTCTATCATGTAGGTTCTGGGTATTAAGCTCAGGCTGTCTTGCTGCTCTCCCTTCCCTGATTTTTTTTTTTTTTTAGAATTGATGTTATTGAGTCAAAGACACAAATAGGTATTCTCTTGGGAAGTTGTCTAGATCATTGGACACAAATTCTATTTATTGTAGGTAAATATGCTATGATGTATCATTCAGGTAATTCATTTGTTTATTGAATGCTTGCTATGTGCCAGGGCACTGCTTTATACTGGGAACACCAGCACTGATCAAAGGTAGTTAAGACTCTTTTCCCTCTTGGAGCCAAAGTGAGAGGAAGAGTGTGTGCCTGTGTGCGTGCGCGTGAGCTTGCTTGAAGGCCAGTGCCAGACATGGGTGTTCTCTCCTTCCACCATGTAGATCTTGGGAGTTGAACTTAGGTTGTCAGACTTTGTGGCAAGAGCCTTTACATGCTGAGCTAGCCCTCTGGTCTGAGCTAAAGTTTTAAAGGTGATATTTAGAGGAATAGATAATAAATACAAAATAAATATGTGGGTGTGATATGTGATGATAAATTGGAGATGTTAGGTATAATTAGTGTTAATTGGATTTTGCTTACGATTGTTATAAGCAACTACCCCCAAAAGACTATTTATTTATTTATTTTTGAGAGACAGGGTTTCTTTGTGTAGCCTTGACTGTCCAGAAATTTACTCTGTAGACCAGGCTGTCCTGAACTTGCAGAGGTCTGCCTACTTTTGCCCATGCGCCACCACTGCCTTGCAAGATTTATTATTTTATTTTTTAATTATTTTTATATGCATTGGTATTTTGCCTGCATGTATGTCTGTGAAGGTGTCAGATCCCCTGGAACCAGAGCTACAGTTTTAAGCCACCATGGATTGAACCTGGGTCCTCTGGAAGAGCAGCCAGGATTCTTACACACTGAGCCATCTCTCCAAATTTTCAAAAATTTATAGTTTTGAAAATTATGTATATACGCGTGTCTGTGGATATATGCGAGTGCAGGATCCTGCAGAATCCCAAGAGAGTGTCAGATCCTCAGGAGCTAGGGAACTAAGACTCCCTACAAGAGCAGCACACGCTCCGAACCGATAAGCCATCTCTCTTGCTCTGCTCTTCACAGAAGTTACCAAATACTTATTGATTTGTCTTGGCTATGTGCTTTTTGTTTTTGTTCTTTGTGTGGCAGGGTCTCTAGTTCGGCTGTCCTGAAGCTCACTATATAGTAGACCAGGCTGTCCCCCAATTCACAAAGCCCTTCCTGCTTCTGCCTCTGGAGTGCTGAGATTAAAGTGAGCACCACCATAGCCAGCTCTTAATAGATTCTTATAATTGTTTCCACCAGTTATAGGTATGATGTTTTAAAAAAACACTAAAATTATAAAACTATTAAGTATAAGAATAATAAAATCATGTGGTGGTTTATGCCTCTAATCCCAGGCATGTTCCATTCAGTTATGACTTCAGAGTACTGGTGTATTTGAATGGACAGTTAACTAATATCACAAAGTATAGGAAAGTTGTTGCATTTAAAAATCTTAAGTAAATCCTGTGACTTTCCCCTCCTGATAGACTTTGGTGTGTGTGAATACATGTGTGTGGAGGCAGCGAGTGATGTCAGTTGTCGCCAGTCATTTTCCTCCTCATGTTTTGAGACAGGGTCTCTCATTGTGTTTGGAGCTCTGGCCTCTGTCTCCCTGGTCCCGGGATTACAGGGGTGTATTACTGCATTTGGCTTCTTAAGGGGATATTGGAGACCTGAACTCAGGTACTTAGTCTTGTGCAGTAAGAGTTCTGCTGATTTAAGTGGTCTCTCCTGACCTGATAAACATTTTAGACCTCTGTTATCTTCCAGAAACGGCCAGTATTATCATGACCGTAGATAATCTTTTACCATTTTTTTCTGTAAGTTAATTTTAAAAACCTGCAGAAAAATTAAACAAAAAATATGAAAGTAATAAATTACTTCATTTTTAAGTATATCTGAGAAGTTCTCCAAAATTAGACCATCATCCATTAATGGGGTTTCTCAAGGCCCCATTTCTGTTAGTAAAAACTCACTGACATAACAAACACAAGGCCTAGCTTCTGTAATCACATTCACTTGGTAAAAAATGAAACCAGAGCCAGGTGTGGGTGGTTTGTGCCTGTAATCCCAGCACCAAGGCAGGAGGATTGCCTGAGTTTGAGGTCAGCCTGGGTCAGTCAGTCTAGGCTACCAAGAGAGGCTGTCTCAAAAACAAAAAAAAAAAACCAAAAAATTTTGAGGAGAAATCCAAGTGAGAAACAGAAACCTTCCTTTCAATTTAGTTGGACCATACAGTGTAGGTTGATTGGTTCTTTTCTGAATCCTGTCACCCTGTTCATTTCTTATTTTCTTCATTGTTCATATAGGAGATTGTCATTGATACTTACTTACTTGTTTGATGGCAGGACAGTGTATTGTGACTTCTTAGAGTTGGCATTAAATGGAAACAGTAGTATAGTCATGCAGGAGACAGTATGATGAGAAAAGTTAGAGCCTGTGAGTATTAGGTGAGGAAAACATCCTACAGTAATCGAGGCTGAATCCTTCCCCGCCTCCCCCTTTCAAACTCTTCTTTCACTTAAGTGAAATGCAAAGCCCTAAGGCGTTGGCCTCTCTGGAGGAAGTGAAGAGGTTTTGAATTATAGTAAAAAAAAAAAATGGCGTGGGTGGAGTAATGTGAACCTGGCAAAATATCTGAGCTTGACTTTTTACTTCATTAAGAAAACCTGTCATTATGTTTTATAGATTATAATAATGAAGATGAATTTGGAAGAAAGTTGAGGTTCCTCTTGCAACAGCTTCCACCTGTTAATTACAGTTTGTTAAAGTTTCTGTGTAGGTTTTTAGCCAATGTAGCATCACATCATGAAGAAATTTGGTCTGCAAATTCTTTGGCTGCTGTTTTTGGTCCAGATGTCTTTCAGTAAGTTATTTCACAACTTTGTTTAATTAAAAAAAAATTGGATTTGTAAGATGGGATCACTATATCATTTCCCAAAAATCATAGGATGCTTGGTGAACCATTATTTTTATTATTTTTATAGTCTATCTGATTAATTCTCACAACATTACTGTGTTCAGGGTACAAATTAGGTGGGTTTTACAGATGGGAAAACTGAGGTATGGAATGATGACATAAATTGCCCAGTTTCATAAAGTGACTCACTGGTTCTTTTCTCATTTTACCTGTAATTAATTTAAGAACTCAGCTCAATTTAAGCTTTTATTCTCAGCATTTACACGGATGTGGAAGATATGAAAGAACAAGAAATTGTGAGCAGGATAATGGCGGGACTTCTGGAAAATTATTATGAGTATTTTGAGAATGAAGAGGAAGATTTTTCATCAAATGATCTGAGTTCAATTACTGAGCAGGTGAGCATACTTAACATTCGATTTCTTAGAAAATAGTTGTGAGAGTGCGCTCTTAGTGACTTGACAGAAACATAATTTACCTGCTAAACTAGAGGTGGTTCTTTTGGTTATCTTTGTAGTGAATGGGCTACACATCCATGTAATGTATGATTGGATTCCATACCCTTATCCCTGCTTCTTGATCTTATTTTAAGGTACTAGGCCAAAAGCATTTATTATTTATTTGTAGTTCTGAGCAGTGGACCTCAGTCTTTCTGCATGCTAGGTAAGCATTCTATTACTGAGATAAATGTTCAACTAGGAAAATGGCAGAGTGCATAGTAGAAATTCCTTTGTACTTCACTCTCCAGCCTCATTATTCACTTAGAAATTGTGCGGTGGTGGCGCACGCCTTTAATCTCAGCACTTAGGAAGCAGAGACAGGCGGATCTCTGTGAGTTCGAGGCCAACCTGGTCTACAGAGCTAGTTCCAGGACAGGCTCCAGAACTAGTCTCCAAAGCCACAGAGAAACCCTGTCTCGAATAAACAAAAACGAAATTGTTGACAGCTAGACCTAGTATTTATTATAGACTTCTCAAATTTGCAGTGTATGCTTGATTATACTTTATATTGTTGTATACTTTTGTGGCTTTCTGTCCTGCCTTCTCCTTATGTCTACATGTCAGCGTTGCTTACATGTCACTACTTTTATATTGTTTCAAACATTAGAAAAATTGGCTTTAAAATATATCGTATTGTACATTACATAGGATGATACTTAAATTAAGCAAGGCTGAAGAGATACGTTGAATTCTGTTGGGTTTGCCCATAGATAGAAAAGGTATTAGTATATTGATCAAAATATCTCCAAGAAGTAGGGTAGTGAGGTGTTTTTCAAGTTGCTGATTACTGGGATTTCTTTTTCTCCCTTCTTCCCTTCCTCCTCCTTCCTTCCTTCTTTCCTTCCTAAGATTTATTTATTATGTATGCAATGTTTTGTCTGCATGTACACCTGCAGGCCAGAAGAGGGTACAGGATCTCATTACATGGCTGTGAGCCACCATGTGGTTGCTGAGAATTGAACTCGACCTCTGAAAGAGCAGCCAGTGCTCTTAACCCCTGAGCCATTTCTCCAGCTCCAGATCTCTTTTCTTTAAAAAAAAATGTTTAATTTTATGTTGTATGTATGGGTGTATGTTATTACGCCATGTGTATGTATGCTTAGTGACTTCAGAGGTCAGAAGAGGGTATTAGATTGCCCGAAACTGGAGTTACATATGCTTGTGAAGCACCATGTGGCTGCTGGGTCCTGGAAGAGCAGCCAGTGCTCTTAACCACTGAGCCTTCTCTCCAGCCCCTGGGATCTACTTTCTTACCCATTAAAAAAAAAAAAAAATAAATTTCTTGATTAGATTGAAGTAACAGAAGTACAGATTTGTGAAGCTTGTTTTTCTTTAAGCAGTTTGGTAAATTCAGTTTGATTTGTTAGTAGAATTGATGAGGTATTTGAGTGCAAGTAAAATAGTCTCAAACTCAGCAGAGTTGTGTTTAAGTTACTTTAATACTTAAGTTAATTAAGGATACTAGCAGGTATGGCTGTCGGGCAGTTCTTTGCTTTTTATTTTAATTTTGATAATTGAAGGAAGCCAAGTTTATTCTTGGCACTGTTTTGGAGTGTCATCCATTAAATCACGTATTTAGTTGTTAAACTCTTGTGAAGGGAGTAGACGTCTGATGCAGGATGTGTTGAAACAGTGAGTGGGGGTGCTTGAGAAACAACTTGACAAAAGTCAGGTGGACTTTGATTGGGCTCTTCAGATGAATGAGAGTTCAGTAGGGGGTTTGAAGTGACAGTTGTGTTTCTTTGTACGGTTGAGAAGGCAGCTAGCAGTGTTCTCCAGTCTGGAGTCTGGAGAGCGGGCATTTCACAAGGCCCTAGAGAAGGGAATTGCAGCAGTCAAAGAAAGAAGAGATGTAAGTATGGGTGAAGGTTTCTGTAAGTGAAGTTGAGGCAGCTTCAAGCTACAAGTTGAAAATAACTATGAATAAACAAGAATTGTTGAGCCAGAAGATCAAGTGGACAAAGGAAAGATGAAGAACTTTTAAAGATTAATGTGGAGTGAAAGGACTTTTTACTCTGCCGTTTATGACCTCTCTGATATAAATAATTGAGTTAGTTATTACTGGAGAAGTTCTCAATGATTGTGCTAGGAATTGGAACTGAGGAGAAGAAAATCCTACAGGCTATATTTTTAGTTGTGATTATAATAGTGTTGATGAAAATATTGGGGATTGCTGGTTATGGAAGGTTTATTGACTTGAATATGATACATTCAGTATAAAGTACATAAGGCTTTCATAGTTCCTAAGAGCTATTGTCTATAGAAGTGCTTTTTTTAAAAAATAATTCTTTTTTTGTGTGTGTGTTAGTGTGTGTGTGTTAGATGTCTATATGTGTATAGGCTAGAGGACAACGTTGGGTGTCTTCCCTGTTGCTCTTTATGTTACCTAATGAGGCGGGGGTCTCTCACTGAATCAGGTGCTCAATGACTGGTTCTATTAGCTGGCTATATGTGCTGGGGATCTTCCTGACTCCCTGTCCCCAGCTAGATTTACAGATGTGCATCACCATGTCTGGCTTCTATGGGATCTTTGAATCCAGACTGAGGTCCTAATGCTTATGTGGCATGCCATTTGACCAACTGAGTTATCCAAATGAGCCAGCTCCTAAAATTATCTTATTTTAGCATGTTTTTTAGCATGTTTGTTATGCATATGTGTTTGTATGTATGTGGACACACTTGTGCAGAGGTGCACACATATGTATCTTATGTGTGTGGAGGCTAGAGGTTGACATTGGTGCTGTCCTTGAATACCTTCCTCTTTGAATATTGTGGTAGGGTCTCTCACTTATCCCCAGAACTTACTGAATTGGGCTAGTCTAGCGAGCCAATAGCTTTGGGAATCCGGTCTCTGCTTCTTGAGCACTGGGATTACAGGTGGACCACCATTCTTAACCTGGCTTTGCACTTGGGCTCTGGGAATCTGAACTCTAATCCTCATGCTTGTGTTGTAACCATTCTGTTCTTTGAGCCATCTCCAGAGTGATTTATGGGAGTGATACATGTTCAAATAGGAACAAAACAGGTAGACTGAATGTTTATTGTTTTTTTTTAAATATTTATTTATTATGTATACGATATTCTGACTGCATGTGTGCCTGCAGGCCAGAAGAGGGCACCAGACCTCATTACAGATGATTGTCAGTCACCATGTGGTTGCTGGGAATTGAACTCAGGACCTTTGGAAGAGCAGGCAGTGCTCTTAACCACTGAGCCATCTCTCCAGCTCCTGAATGTTTATTGTTTAAATAAAAAATAGTTTTAAATTTAAATGCTGTGTATGTATGTGATGTGGTATCATGGCACCCGTGGAGGTCAGAGGACAGCTTGGGGAAGTTGGTTTTTTCTTTCAGCTGCATAGGTTCTAGGGAACAACTTGAGGATGTCCACTCAAGCTTGATGGTAAGTGCTTTATCTGCCGACACTGTCTGTCCAGCTCACTGCCCCCTCTGAAGTTTTTTTTTTTTTTTGTAGCTGTTTTATTGGTAGATGAGGCATTACATTTGTAAGTACAAGTTAAATGGAGTCTATCAAACATATTTACAAATTGAAGTCATTGACTTTTTTTAAAAAAATATTTATTTATTATGTATACAATACTCTGTCTGTGTGTATGCCTGCAGGCCAGAAGAGGGCACCAGACCCCATTACAGATGGCTGTGAGCCACCATGTGGTTGCTGGGAATTGAACTCAGGACCTTTGGAAGAGCAGGCAGTGCTCTTAACCTCTGAGCCATCTCTCCAGCTCCAGTCATTGACTTTTTAAAGAAAATTTTTTGAGATGTCCTAGGTTGAACCTCTAGCCTTGGGTGTGCTAGAGAAGCAGCCTTCACTGAGCTGCAGCATCCAGCCACTGACTGTTTTCATCTGACAGATGATAGCAGTTAGTGTTGAAGAGCTCCTGCTTGGGCTTGTGTAGTCTAATTTAGCTAGCCATGCTGGTAAGACTTTATGGGCTAGTCTGACATTTCCTGGAGACACAGCCTCGCAGCACTTCCTGTCTCTCTGGCTTTCACAGTCTCCATGCCCACTTCCCGGATGATCTCTAGCTGTGGGTGCAGCTGTGGTGTGAGTGGGGCAGTTAGGGCCAGTACCCCACAATCCCTTGTCTGTAATGGTCTCTCCAGTACCCCATAATCCCTTGTCCGTAATGATCTCTCCAGTACCCCATAATCCCTTGTCCGTAATGGTCTCCAGTACCCCATAATCCCTTGTCCGTAATGGTCTCTCCAGTACCCCATAATCCCTTGTCCGTAATGGTCTCTCCAGTACCCCATAATCCCTTGTCCGTAATGGTCTCTCCAGTACCCCATAATCCCTTGTCCGTAATGGTCTCTCCAGTACCCCATAATCCCTTGTCCGTAATGGTCTCTGTCTGGCTAGTTTGATGAGACTCTGGCCCAAGATCTGCTGCTCAGTATTTTAATGATTAGTATTAATTTATAAAAGCTTTTAGGTTATTTGTAGATAATTTCTTTTTTGATGTAATTTATTTTTGAGACAGGGTCTTGCTGAGTAGCTCAGGTTGGTCTGGAAGTCACTGTGGAGCCCAGATAGACTTGAACTCTTACAGGTTTGTGCCACCACATCCAACTGCTGCTTTTGGACAAACTTAAAATAGGTTTCACATAACAACCGTGTTTTTGGCTGGGCAGTGGTGGTGCACGCCTTTAATCCCAGCACTTGGGGGCAGAGACAGGTGGATTTCTGTGAGTTTGATGCCAGTCTGTTCTACAGAGCTAGTTCCAGGGCAGCCAAGGCTACACAGAGAAACCCTGTTTTAGAAAAAAAAATGTTTTATTGACTTTCCCTTTGTATCTTGGTTGTTCATTTTTGTTAGTGTTTACTTAATATAAAGTTGGTTTCATGATGGAGACTTTTTTTTTTTTTTTTTTTTTTTTTTTTTTGGTTTTTCGAGACAGGGTTTCCCTGTAGTTTCTAGAGCCTGTCCTGGAGCTAGCTTTTGTAGACGATGGAGACATTTTATAAATCCTACTAAAAATTACAATTTTGTGCTTAATAATTAAAATGTAAGTCCTTTGTTTCAGGATTTTTTGATGGGGACTGAACTCAGTCCCTTGCAAATGCTAGACTAGTGTTCTATCACAGAGCTACATCACTAGCTAGGGTCCCATTTCTTCATGAAAAATGTAATCAGAAGTTAGCCAGCAATTATGAAACATAGCTAACACATAAAGCATCTTGCCCCTTTTTCCCCCTTGGTAGGGTCTGACTGTGTAGTGAGAGCTGCAGGCAGGCCTGCTTTTCATCCTGCCCAGCTCCCGACCGCCTGGCTAGCTTATGCCCCGAAATAACAACACACCAATTGTATTCTTTTAAACACTGCCTGGCCCATTAGTTCCAGCCTCTTATTGTCTAATTCTCACATCTTGATTAACCCGTTTCTAAATAATCTGTGTAGCACCACAAAGTGGTGTCTTACCGGGAAAGATTCAGCATGTTTGACCTGGTGGCTGGCTTCATGGCAACTGTCTCAGAGAGGAGAGGCATGATGATTGACTAACTTCCCTTCTTCCCAGCATTCTGTTCTGTCTACTCCACCTGTCTAAATCCTGCCCTATCAAAAAGCCAAGGCAGTTTCTTTATTAACCAATGAGAGTCCTCCATCATGACTGTGTGTCTTTGCTTGCCTAGAGCTCACTCTGTAGACCAGGCTAGCTTGGAACTTACTGTGTAGACCAGGCTGTCCTGGAACTAGAGAGATCTGTCTGCCTCTGTCTTCTCAATACTAAACACAAGTGTGCCAGCCCAGCCACAAGCAACATTTTAGAATATCCCCCACCCCCATTTATCCTGAGCTGCCCTCTCAATTTGCCAGGATGATCTTGACCTTTAATAATTGTGCCTCTGTCTCTCATTTACTGAATTTACAGATGTATTTCACGAAACGCAGGTTATTTGTGCCTTTTTTATACTTAATATTAAAATGAGTTAATATCCTTAGAAAATGGAGAAAGGAACTGGAAGTCTTTCGTATTAGATTTGTAAGATTAATTAGGAAATTACTAGATATATAAAAGTGGTTAGAAAATGAAGCTTTAAAATAATTCATTTTGAGACAGGTCTTCTGTGTAGTTCTGGCCAGTGGAGCTTGCGGCAATCCTCCCAGCATCACCTCCCTGGTACTGGAATTGCAGGCGTGTACTGCTGGGCCCAATGAAAACATTCTTACTGTTAAGTGCAAGCTTTTTCATAGGTTATAACATTATTCATATTTATCATGTATCGAAATGCTGTTTGACATAAGCAAAATTAAAAAGTTGCATTGTTCTTGTTTATACACTTGTTTACTTTTTATTGTTATTTAGTTTTGTAGTGCTAGGGAGTAAAACTGGGATCTTGTGCATGTTAGGTATATGTTTTCACGTTCTGTAATTTTATTTCGATATAAAAAAGTTGACACTTTAGAGAAGAGATTGGTATTAGGAAATGAAATTTAAAATGAGTTCTTTGCATTTACAGTATTTTTTTAGAGTAAGACTTAAAATTTTATTAAATTTAATCCTGAAGTTCCTTTTTATGTAGGTTAATGGGCTTTCTGAGGAAGAAGAGGAAGATGAAAAGCTGGAACATATAGAAGAACTTCCAGAGGAAGGTGTAGAAAAGGCAGATGGCATGCCAGAGGGGTTGCAGTTGAGGATGCCTGAGAACACCCTGGAACCAGACAGTGTTGCGGCATCGGCAAGGTAAAGACCTCAGCTGAGCATCTTTAGCTTCTCAGTGTTTCATTCTTACTGTGACTTTGTGAGGCTGAGCTTGGCATGGCGGGGGATACAGTTAGTGTTGGAGAATTAGCTAGCAAGTGTGTTCCCCTGCAATCCCAGCATTTGAGAGGCAGGACCAGGAGGCCAGACCGTGCAGGTTATATATAGTAAGACCCTTTCTCAGGAAAAAAAAAAAAAAGACAATATAAAAAAAAAGCAAAAAGAAAACTAAAAGCCATTAAGGGGTTTTCATTTACCAGTGTTCCACATTTCTCAGAAGAGTTTGTTTTTATGTTGGCTAGTTAGTTGGGTTTGTAAGGTTTTAGAACCTTTGAAATAGAGTTTCTAGAGATGGCAGTACTGTTATTGAATTGACCGACTTAGTTACTTTACTGCAGGATTATGGACTTGTGCCACCACAGCCAACATAGGTCATGATTGTTATCTGATTGTTTCAAAGGCCTGATCCTGACTTTTTAAAAATCTTATTAGGATTGATGCTGCTGCTCATACTGCTAATACCAGTGATGGTAACATAAAGTGTTCAAAGCCTGTGGCTGTTACTACCGCAGATAATGAAGTCATGCAGCAAGATTTTATATTTGAGGATCAGAAAAATAATCAGGTAAGAAATGCTGGAAGCATCATTCTAATTGTCCCATGTGTTCCTTTGATAACAAAAGTAATTCTGCTGACATACTTGTCTGTGTTGCAGATCCCTAAGAACATAAATTCTCTGTAGAATTTAGGAGTCATGTTAGAGAAGTGTAAAGCATCTTTTTTATTATTTTTAATCTTTTGTGCATATTTGTGAGTAAGCTTATGTGTGCCATGGTCAGAAGACTACCTTTGGTGTTAATTTTTGCATTCAGTCTTGTTTGAGACAGGATGTGGTGTTTTGCTTGCATACACACCAGGCTGTTTGGCCCAGGAGCTTCGGAGGATCAACCTGTCCTCCAGCCCATTTTGCTGTAGGCACTAGGATTGCAGATTTGTACTGCTACGTTTTACATGGGTTTGTGTGGCAAGGACATGTACCCAGTTAGCCATCCCCCATCCCAAGGGCCTTTTTGTTTTAGGCAAGGTCTTATTGTATAGCCCTGGCTGACAGGGAACTCTACTAGACCAGGCTGCCCCTGTTGTAAAACAGCGCGAGAGGGACCCTGGTGGGTGGGTAAGGGCTGTGGATGGAGACAAATACGCCATGCAGGCAGAGCGTAAGTCATGAGTTTTTGTTGAGAGAAGGGTAAAGAGGAGGGAAGAGGGAAAGAGAAATACAGAGAGGAAGAGGAGGCAGGACCAGCCTGCAGTGGGCGGAGCTTGTCTCTTAAAGGGACCTTTGCACCTGTGCAGTGGCTTAACAGCCATAGGACTCTGGGCTGGCCAAGGTACTGCCTGGGTTCATCCTGCTAGGTACAGGGCCAGCATAATACCTGAATCCTAACAGCCCCCGCTCTGCCTCCCAAGAAAAGGTATTAAAGGTGAATGCCACCATGTCCAGCATCACACATTTTAAAAGTATTTCTTGGAAAGGAAGTTTACGATGTCCACTGAGGTAGTTAGTGGTATTGTGTTGAGCTTCATTAGTTTCAAAGCTTTCTGTATTTCTTAGTACTTTTGAAGAACATAATTTTCCCCCCTCTTTTCCCTTTACAGTTCTTAGTTGAAGTAGACTCCTATAATAAAAGACAGATCTAAATAAAATCTTTTTGTTGTTCTTATGGGTATAGGTGTTTTGCTTATACCCCATGGTGTGCTCAGTGGAGGCCCAGAGGCCAAAATAGGAGGCATTGGAACCCCTGGGAAGGAAGGAAGTTAAAGTTGTGAGCTGCCGTGTGGGATCTGGGGATTGATCCCAAGAACAGCCAATGCTCTTAACTGCTAAACTGTCTTGGTGGAGGCCACTTATTCATTCCCTAGTGCCCAGACCACAAAAGAATCACACAGACACTATATAATTTGCAATACTGTTTGACCAATAGCTTAGCGAATTTCTGGCTTACTCTTATATCTTAAATTAACCCATTTCTATTAATCTGTGTATTGCCATGTGGCTGTGGCTTACTGGCAAGATTCCAGGTGTCTGTCCCCATTGGTGGCTATATGTAATTTGGACTGGCCGGAACTTGCTATGTAGACCAGGCTGGCCTTGAACTAACAGTGATAATTTACTTTTTTCCCTTAATTTCTGAGATTAAAGGAGTGAGCCACCACACCTGGCAACAAAAGACACAAAAGAGGAGAAAAACAAGCTTAATAAATTATTCCTCAAACCAGGTGGGAATTAGAAGCAACAGTAAATCTCTTAACGGTGACTAAGTGTGTAGATGACGACCAGGAAGGGTGTTTGAACCATAAATAGGGTTTGGTTCTGTTAGGGCAGAGTGATAGGGATTTCTTCTTCCTGGTAGAGGAGATGCGGTACAAATGGAGATACCTTACTGTGTGAGATGTTCTGATGCGAAGGTGGTGCTTGTTTCCTTGTTATTTTCTAAAGCAGTCAGCTCAGAGTAATGTCTGAGAGGCCAGTGTTGTATGCACGTTCAGAATGCTAAAGATCTACAGCTACAGAAACCTGTGAACACTTGAACTGTTGGTGCTGCTGCATAAGCCACTGCACAGTTTTCTTTAAAAAATAATTTAGAGTGCAAACCTAGGATCTGGGTCTGTATGTCAGCAGTATAGAATCTGCCTGCATTGTGAGCGCTTCTGGATTTGGTACCTAGGTCTGAAAAAGAGAAGTATAAAAGCAGCATCTGAACTATAATTTTTTTAAAAGACGTATCTCAACACATTTATTTATTTATTTACTTATTTTATTTATTTATTTATTTTTTTTTTTTTGTTTTTTGAGACAGGGTTTCTCTGCAGCTTTAGAGCCTGTCCTGGAGCTAGCTCTTGTAGACCAGGCTGGTCTTGAACTCACAGAGATCTGCCTGCCTCTGCCTCCCGAGTGCTGGGATTAAAGGCGTGCGCCACCACGGCCCGGCTTCACATTTATTTATTTAGTCTTTTTGAAACATGGTCTCACTGTATAGCTTTGCCTGGCCTGTAACTCACTATCTAAACCAGGTTGGCACTCAGAAATCTGCCTCTGCTTCTTGAGTGCTGGTATTAAAGGTGTGTACCGCCATACCTGGCATTTTTTTTAACACTTTTAAATAAATGAATACATAAGTATGTTACCATTGTAAATCATACAGAAAAGTAGGTGTAGTAAGCAGCTTAGAGTTGTCACACTTACCCATCTTTCCCGTCTTTCCTCTTAATGTAGTCCCTAAACTTACATCCTTTTGCCTCTTAAGTATATGCTGTCTGTTTTGAATATTTTTTTCTTTTGTATGTAGAAATTGGCCTCAGTTACAAAATAGTCCGTTTCGTTAGTGCTCTGATTGCAAGCATAAACTACCACGTATATAACATTTTTTTTCCCGAAGATTTGTTTTAACTGTGTGTATATTTGTGGGTTGAGATATTTATTGCTCACAGAAGCCAGATATTAAATCTTCCTGAAGCAAGAGTTACAGACAGTTGTGAGCTGCCTGATGTGGGTGAACTCAGGCCTTGTGGAGGAGCAGTAGGGAGTTCTTAACTACTGAGCAATTTTTCCAGCCCCTATTTTTATTTTTTACTAGCTTTATGACTTTGGTCAAGTTACAGAGCTTCTGAGCTCCTTTTGACTTCCCTGTAGGAAATGATAAGGTAATATCTAGTACAAGATTAAGATATGGAGAAGTAAATAAAGGTGCTGTGGAATTTCTTACATTCATGAACTTCTGTATTAGACGGATCTGTTTTTCTTATTCTGTTCCTGGTTCTCTGGTTGTTCCTTTACCCTTCTGAAATTTTTATCTTATATTCCCCTAAATATAAGAAATATTCCTGACCTACAAGGTAACCAAAGACTACCTTCACCCCCTTTTGTCTTGGTAATGTGGATGTTGTGTTCTCCAGACTGCTTCCTGTTGAATGTGGGTGAAGAGAGAAAATCTGAGATAATGGCCAAGTCCTGGGAAGACAGTTATGACCTTTGCTGATAGATGTCACCTGTCAGGTTTCAGGAGGTCTCCCATGATCCAACCAGATCCAAATCAACCTGGAACTGTAGTGCCATTTCAATTGTATTTTAATAAATAAAGCTTGCCTGGGGATCGGAAAAGTATAAAAGCCACACTGGCCAGCCTCACAGACCAGGAAGTGCTGACATATACCTTTGATCCCAGTAGCCACACTAGTTGCCATAGAAATCAGGTGGCACGTGCCTTTAATCCCAATGGTGCACACCTTTAATCCCAGAACTAAAGAGGATTATGAGACGGGAGGAGACAGCTCTCAGACACAGTCTCATTCTGAGAGTCCATTTTGGACTGAGGTTGAGATAAGAGCCAGTGACTGGACTGTTTTGCTTTTTGGATCTTCAGGTTGAACCTCAGTTTCTCTCTGAGTTTTTATTGATTGTGTTTCATGGAACGAATGCACAACCTATTGTTTCCTGTGGAAACAAAAGCAAAATCTGTTTTCCAAAGCATTTTTGATTTCCATTTGACAAATACACTTTTGACTTTTTTAAAAAGTTAAGGCATTCTTAAAATATCTAGGCTTATTTTCACAGCAATCAAAAAATTCAAAATCAACACAATACAGGGTCCAGGCTCCCTGTGTTTCCCATCTTTACGTGGCTTTTTTCTTTTACATTACTTTTACTCTCTCTTTAAAGACTTACTTTTAATCTATTTCTATGATGGCCTTGACCCATTTTCTTTCTTAAGCCTATGCCCAGTGTAGAACACACTGGAACCTGTTTAGAGTTTTTTTTTTTTTTTTCTGTCTGACCTCTTTTACTGCCTCGCTCTCTCGCTCTCTCGCTCTCTTGCTCTCGCTCTCTCGCTCTCTCTCAGATTTATTTATTATGTATTCAGTGTTCTGCCTGCATGTATCCCTGAAGGCCAGAAGAGGGCACCAAATCTCATTACAGATGGTTCTGAGCACATGTTGTTGCAGGGAATTGAACTCAGGACCTTTGGAAGAGCAGGCAAAGCTCTTAACCACTGAACCATCTCTCCAGCCCTACTGCATCTCTTTTAGCCTTTTTTGATTGCATGAGCAGACTTTAGACTGTTAAGCTACACCTGGAACCTCAGTATGCTCTCGCGGCTGGCTCTGCCCACTTCTCAGATTGGGTTGTGAAAGCCAAGCCCAGAGCTTGCGCCCTGGTCGGAGTTGTGGAAACCACAAGCAGTTTTTGCTTAGCTTGCAGTTTCTAGTTTCTATTTAGCACTGCCTGCTAAACAGCAGCAGCTCCTCTTAAAGGAGCGGCGTCTTTATTTTTTATTTTCAGCTTTCTCAGGTCCTACATGGAAATTCGGGTCCATGTTGGAATGCCAAAGTGTTGTGTGATGTTTATTCTTTTGCTTTTCGGGGGGGGGGGGGGGGGCTGTCACTCAGCCAGCTTATCTTACCTTAAATTATCCTGTCTACCTTTTGCCTCTGGGCTTTTGTTTTTCTCTATTTCTGTGTGTCTTACTTTACTTCCCTCCCCATGACTTGCTGGTTGTCCTTGTCTCCTTCTCTCATTGCTCCTCCTCTTCCAGATTTCTCCTATTTATACTCTGTCTGCCCCACCTATCCTTCCTCTTGCCTTGCTGTTGGGCCACTCAGCGCTTTATTAGACCATCAGGTGTTTTAGACAGGCAGAGAATCACAGCTTCACAGAGTTAAACAAATGCAGCATAAACAAAAGCAACACACCTTAAAATAATATTCCACAACGTAAGCTGCCCTGTGTGTGCTGGGAATTGAGCCCTAGCCCATTGAAAGAGTATCCGGTGCTCTTAACCACTGAACCACCTCTCCAGTTCCAGGATAAAACATTTTAGACTCCTCCCCCATTCCCCATGTTCAAGGAAGAAGCTTTATAGTTTAGCCACATCTTTGTACATCTGCTTCCCTTTATAATAAAACTGCTAGGAGTTGTTTTATTCCTCACTCTTTCCCTTTTTAAAAATATTTTTGGGACAGAGTTTCTCTGTGTAGCCCTTGCTGACCTGGAACTGACTCTGTAGACCAAACTGGCCTTGAACCCAGAGATCCTCCTGCTTCTGCCTCCCATTCTTTCTTAAACTCATTCCTGCAATCTAGCACTCTTGAAACAGGAACATCTCCAGTTGAACGCTAGTGTAGATTAGGCCTTGTCTCAAAGAAAGAGAGGAATTTTTTCTAAAAACATGGCCATAGGACATATGGATATTACTTCTGTTAATCTTTGTATTGTCTCTGTTATTTCAAGGTCAGTAAAAGTATAGATCAAGAGTTGGTGGTGGGATAGTTTGCTTTTATAATACAGGTTTCTAGATTTTCTTGCAATCTTTTTATTTTTGTTTGTGTGATTTTTAGACCACTGGTTCTCACACTGAGTTTATCTCTTAAAACTTGTTGAAACATCTTAGAGATTTTTAAAATAAGAGTATATCAATATTTATTATACTAGTAAAATTGACTAGTTTTAAATAATTTATTAAGAATAAATTTATTCAGCCGGGCGGTGGTGGTGCATGCCTTTAATCCCAGGACTCGGGAGGCAGAGGCAGGCGGATCTCTGAGTTTGAGGCCAGCCTGGTCTACAAGAGCTAGTTCCAGGACAGGCTCTAGAAACTACAGGGAAACCCTGTCTCGAAAAACCAAAAAAAAAAAAAAAAAAGAATAAATTTATTCATAATATTTTCATTTTATTTTTTTATGTGTATGGGTGTTTATGTGTATGCTGTCTGCCTGCATGTATGTATGTATATGCATGATGTGTATGTAGTGCTCTTGGAGGCCAGAAGAGGGCGACAAATACCCTGGAACTGGAGTTATCGTTGTATGAACTACCATATGGGTGCTGGAAATTGAACCCCATTTTTTCTTTTTTTCTTTCTTCTTTTTTTGCGATAGTAGCAAGAGCTAACCTCTGAGGCACCTCTCCAACCCCCCCCCCCCATAATATTAATAGGGTTGTTTTCCCCTCCCTCACTTCTTCTTTGAAGTAAGGTCTCAGTATGTTGCCCAGTTTACCTTAAATTTGTGTCCAGCTTAGGCCTAGTCTAGTCCCCTGAATAGTTAGGACTATGGGTTCCGTTATGTTTGCATCTATGCATCTGTCCGAGTTTATGCACATGTGTGCAAATGTACACAGAGGCCAAAGGTTGACATCATGTTTCCTCATTATTCTTTGCCTTGTTTTTTGAGATAGTCTTTTGCTGAACCTGAGGCTTGCCGCTTTGGTAGATTTGCTGGCTGGTTAGCCCAGTGGATCCTCTTGTCTCAGCCTTCCCATTGCTGGGATTACAGATGCGCACTGCTGGGCCTGGCCTTTTTACGCTTGCAGAGAAGCACTCTGTTAGCTAACCTGTTGCCCCAGACCCCACTTTTTTTTAGAGAGTGGGAAACAGTTCAGCCTCATGGAGATTTAGTTTTTTCACACAGTCAGGCACTTTTCATGCCAAACAAAATGGATTCTTAAGAATCTAAGAAGGTTGCAAGATGGTCAGTGGATAAAAGTACTTGCCACACAAGCCTGTCGATTTCAGTCGCCATAACCCACAGTGGAGGGAGAGACACAGTCCCTAAACTTTGTCTTCTGACCTTACATACGTGCTGTGGCATGTGTGCTCATGCAAACACATACTAATCGAATTTAAAAATTAAGAATTTAAGAAGAGTCTAAGAATTGAAGCTTTTCTTGATTTTTGATCAAGAATATGAAAATGTTTATGCACATTGTAATATTGAAAGGAGTTATATTATACTTTGGAGACTTGGTCCTTCACATAGCTTAGGCTGGTCTGTAGAGCAGGAGGAGCTAAGATTTTGAGGCTTCCTGCCTCTGATTCTTGAGTGTTGAGATTATAGGCATGTGCCCACACACCTAGTTCTTTTGGATCATTTTTAATTCGTAAATTCATTGAAGAGTAGATTCTTCTGTGCTTCTGAGGCCCAAGTCCCATCCTGTTGGCCCCCCCCCCCCCCGTATGGAAAGAAGTTGCTATTTCAAATGTACCCAAGCCAGAGCCCGTGCTCTGCTAGGCAACTGCTCTACCACTGAACTAGCACTGTAATTTTTGGAGGAGAGAATTCTAAGGAAAGAAGATACTTGTGATTATTGCTTACAAGGAGACCGAAAAACAAGGTCCCTGCAAGTACTTAATATAGCTCAGGTTTTGGGTCGGGTAATGGTGGGGCACATCTTTAATCCCAGCGCTCGGGAGGCAGGTGGATCTCTGTGAGTTTGAGGTCAGCCTGGTCTACAGAGTGAGTTCCAGGACAGGCACCAAAGCTATAGAGAAACACTGTCTCAAAAAATAAAAAACAAGAACAAACAAAAATAAAAAGGGGGAAAAAAGTTCAGGTTTGAGGGAGGTTAAGTTTTGTGTACAGAAACTGCCAGGTCCTAAGACTGTTACAGTAGTGGAGAAGGGATGGTTGCTAATTTGTCCTCTGCCGTCTTCTCTGCTGTGACTGGGAGCTGTTAGACAGCTGTATTCTTCTGTTAGTCTGCAGGTGTGCTGTTAGAGCCTTGTAGTGACCACGGAGACAGCGAAGACGGCCGTCCCGAGAGGTGAGCCTCCTTTTATTGTTGCTGACAAATGGTTTTGAGAATTGGAACAACCTTTTCACAGGTTTTTGGTTGAGAACTTTGGATGAATATATCCATTATAGCACACAGTTTGGGTAATCTTAGAAAGAAAATCAGGCTTTTTACTTTAGCGGTAGATTAGAGTATATTAAGAGCCACAAATAGGCTTTCCCAGCTGCAGACAACCATTAATTATGAACATACATTATTCAGAGATAACACAACCTTAGAGATGACCAAAACTTTCATTTATAAAAAAATTGGAATTTATCGATATTGTAAATGGACATGTCAGTGAGTTAACTGATAGTTTGGGAACTGTGGCCAGCCAACCAAAAATGTATAAAATACTTGCTTCAATGAATAAGTGTGGGATAATTTTTTTGTCCCTGTTACTGTGTCAGAGAATAATCTTGCCCATTTGGTGCTTGTTTGCCCCATCCCTATAAGATGTCTGAGATAATGAGGCCCATCAAATGTAGAGTCCCCGCAGATAAGGTCCCTTTGAGGAAGGACAGTGTTTCAGTCCGTGGACAGAGGCTTTTCCAGTCACTTGACTCTAGTTGCCCTTTGTATCGTTCTGTCCCAAGCTGCCAAGAAGTAGATCCTAACATTCTTAGCAGAGCTGATTTGATACCCTGAAAATGGTCAGGAATGAGCGTTCTGATAGAGCATTACTGATTTGCTAATAGCCTATTGGTCAGGTAAAGTTTTGTTAATGATGTTGTATCTTTTTTTTTTTTTTTTTTTGTCTGAAAATCTTATTTTTATTTAAGCACAAAAATTGAGACATGACATACACATTTGTACATGGAGGAAAATACCAGAAAGTTTACAAAACCCTGGTGGCTGTCATTACCATTCAATGGCTCTAGGGATAAATGGCTGACATCATGAGGGTAGCCTCAGGAGGGCCCCAGTTCCCAGAGGCAGGAGGCTGGCCATCTTGGTGAACTCCTGCATCACTGACACAATACAAGGTCAGGTTTCAACAGTGATCTAAGTGCCACTGTAGTGACACAGCTGTGGAGTCCCCAGGACAAGTGGGGATCCCTCAGAAGGATGGCTCAGCAGTCCTGCCTGCAGGACATAGTTGTATCTTAATTGTGAGTAGGAACCTGCTGTTGGTGGGTAAGTAAATTCTTTGGAGCCATGTCTCTGGAGTGTCCTCATACTCTGAAGGTCCACAGATTTCCTGCTTACAGAGCTCCCTGTGCTTCCTTTCAGGAGGCAGGACTGATCCTCTTCCAGCCCAGGGAATTTTGGAGCTATGGGCTGAAGATATAAGATTAACAGGCATCCCCAGAGTGATGACATCGGGATATGGTAGAACAATAAGAATCCATTTAGTGAGGACCCAGTCTCTTTGGAAAGCTCTTTGTTCTTCAGCTCATGTCTAGGTTAGCAAATTTGTAGATCTAGAGTACTTTGGTTAGGTGGATTGCGTTTTGCATGGTTAATACTTACGTTTTCCAGATTTAGATAATTAGGTCTTTCAGAGTGAGTCTTTGAGAGTGAATCTAACTTATCCTACAATTTGCTCCAACCCTAAATAAAAGAAAGCCTTGAAGCGGTGATGGTGCACACCTTTAATCCCAGCACTCGAGAAACAGGCAGGCGGATCTCTGCGTTTGAGCCAGCCTGGTCAACAGAGTGAGTTCCAGGTCAGCCAGGGCTACACAGTGAAACCCTGTCTTGATTCCCCCCCCCCCAAAGAAAGCTTGTCAGAGAATTAATTTTATTTCTCAGGCCACCAAAGATAAGATACTTATATAAGGAATTAGCTTCTTGTGTTTAAATCAAGGCTTGTCTTCCAAGTGCTCACCACCTATTATGACCACTTAAAAGTAGCACTTAGGTATATTTATAACAAATTGGCACAGATCTCTTTGAGGAACATTTCCCACTGTGGGCATATTGATAGCTTACCCTATTAATAATAGATGCTTTGTTGACTGACCAAAGAGGGTAGAGATCATTTGTGACAGCTTAAAATATGGTTCTTACAAGGGGTTTCATTTTTCTGGAGAAGTAAAAGGTGAATGAAGTTTTCCTTTTTTTTTTTTTTAATGTTAGGTGTTAGGTTTTGCGGTGAGGGTTCAGGAAGCAGTTACTTCCTGTGACAGTGACAGCCTTCAAGGACAGATCCGTGGAGAGAATTAAACCTGTTGGTTAGAACTAATATTTATTTTATGGATTCTTTTTCCAATATGCATCACTTCTCACTGGTTTCTGTATTGCAATTTTTAATTTTTCCTTTCATAGAGATTTTTCTTTTGGTGGTGGTTTTATGTGGGGAGGAAGTGGTGGAGAATATCATTTAATTTTTCCAAATCTGAAGTGAATCTGTGGATCTTTTCAGTATTGTGTGACTTTCAGATATAGGGTTCCAGAGAATGGGACAGTAGTCACTGTCCTCCTCACTTTTAAACGCTAACTGCATTGGGGAAGAGAAGTGTCTAGGAATGAGGTAATAGCTGTTGCCTTTTTAGTCTTCAGATGCTAATAACTATACTTGTGTTTTTAGGAAGGAATATTTGTTATGTGACAGTGATAAATTGCCACACTTGATTCTGGTAAGAACTATCTTTATATTAGAGTTCTTAAAAATGTTGCTTAGATTAATGTGTCAGTTATGTCTAGCCCCTAATTCTTGCATTGGGAAAAGAGTATTGTGTGTTTTAGTTAAGCAGCAATTAATCTGGTTACAAGATTGTGGATTATGAAAGTACTTTCCTAAATTTGAAATTGAAACTTGGTTTCAATTAAGACAATTCAAGTAAGACATTATAAAATGCAAATTTATGTTTGAATATAGTTTGCTTGGACCTAGAGAGATGGCTGCTCTGGCTGCTGTGCTCTTCTAGAGGTCCTGAATTCAATTCCCGGAAACCACATGGTTGCTTGCAACCATCTGTAATGGAATCTGATGCTGTCTTCTGGTGTGTAGGCATATAAGTCAACAAAGCATTCATAGACATAAAATATATACAAACCCTAAAAAAAGAAACAAAACACTGACTCCTCTTCCAGAGGACCTGGCTTTGATTCTCAGTACCCACACATGGTGACTCATCTGTTACTCCATTCTTGGGGGATCTGATGCCATCTTCTGGCCTCTTCTGGCACTAGGCACACACATGTTGTGCATATCATAAGTGGAAGCAAGCATCCACACACACACGTAGAAACGGGACAGTTAGCTTTGTTGGCACAGTAAAGTAATGAAAAATACGTAGGGATATTTGTGTGCTGATTGTGTCTGAGCCAGTTATGAGAAACATCATGGTTATGAAATGCATTCTTTATTTTAAAATGCAGGATTCTAGTAGCAAGATACATGATTTGAATGCCAACACGGAATCAGAAGTAACAGACGGTCAGATTGGTGGTGTTCAAGGAGAAGCAGCATGTATACAGATCGCTCATTTAGATCTGAAGAATGTTTCTGATGGTGATAAGTGGGAAGGTAATTTTACCTAAACATTTTCATTTCCTGATACCTTTATTTGTAATTGAAGTAACCCAAAGCAGTGATGAGATCCTGCCCAGTTCTGGACAGTGTTTGTCATGCTGCTCTCTTTTCTCTTGAAAACAAAAGAAGTTTCTTGTTTTTGCTTTTTGAGGTTTTGTTTTGTTTCCCCAAGCATAATAGAAGGACAGTTCTTTCATGAGTAGAATGTAGCTATGTGATTTGCTTTGAGAATGAGTGCTACCGCTGGAATGGTGCATGTCTATAGTCCCAGCGTCTGGGAGATCAGCCTGGGCTGTATCATGAGATCATCTCAGAGCCACTTCTCAATTAAAAATAAAATCACCCTAGAATAGATTTGGTTAATTATTAAATCAGATACCATTTCTTGGTCTGTGAAGGTTCATTGTATTAGAGTTTAAACAGGGTGTTTAGCTACCTTTTCTTATAATCATCAGTAATATGTTTTTATTTTTTAATTCTTTAAGGGTACTTCTAAGCAAAGATTGTATTGTAGATTACAAAAGTATTTGGGGGAGACCATAAATAGTTTGTACAAAGGAATGAAGTTTAAATTTAACAAACAACATGGGCATAATGTTTTTTTGTTTGTTTGTTTTTGTTTTTGAGACAGGGTTTCTCTGTAGCTTTGGAGCCTGTCCTGGAACTAGCTCTTGTAGACCAGGCTGGCTTTGAACTCACAGAGATCCACCTGCCTCTGCCTCCCGAGTGCTGGTAGTAAAGGCATGCACCATGACTGCCTGGTGGGCATAATCATATTTTAAATTTAGAAAATGTACACTGAATTTTTGCTAAAGGTTTTACATTAAGAAAAATCATAAGTTGTAAACAAATATTGGACTTAATTTAAATGAATTATTTACACACTAGTTTTTTCCTTGGGAAAAATACCAGACTCTACAGTTGACTCTGAAGATGGCTAATGAACTCATGAATAATGCACAGCAGTGCAGCAGGTGTCAGTGCAGAATCTGTTGGTGTGTGTGGGCATGCCTTTACCCTTGCTGTATTTTTATCCACTTTAAAATATTGGAGAAGAGGGAAAAATAAGCAACCAGTTTAGGTCCATGAATCTTTATGAGTCATAAATCACCCGAATAAAGAGAAAGTCAGACAACTCAGGAGTCGTAAGCCGTCTCTGATCATGTGGATAGACTCCTGAGATTGTCGACATACAGTGGCAGTGACCACAGCAACTGCAGTGCCAATGCCCTGAGCTCCTCTTGCCGCCTGTAGGTTTTTGTTGTTCTTAGTTTTTAATGTAGGTTTTTGTTGTTCTTAGTTTTTAATCCCAAGTCCAGTCATTTTAGAAAACTTTCTACCAAATCTTTGTGCCAATTTTTAGTGTTATCCTCCCCGACCCACCAGTTCTAGGTCTCTCTTTGTGAGCCTTAACTTAAACTATATCAAGAAGTTAGTTGGTTTCTGTTTGACTTACTCAGAACCTTTAAAGACACTCTCTTGAGTTAGGAAAAGTTAGCATACTGGTGGTGGTGAAGATCACATGTCCATTACTGCAAAGGATTGGTGGCTAAAAGAGCACCTCTAGGAACCATGGTAGGAAAGGAGTCTCTGAACATGAGGGGAGGATACTGATGAAGCCCTTTTGTCTCTTCTAGTAGGAGATGCAAATAAATAGCCACTCACGATCTCTGCCTGGAGGCTCTGGCCTGCCTTAAACATGGAAGAATGAGGTTTCCCATTGTTTGGAGAGACTGGTGTCTCTAGTTCCAGCTTTCTGCAGGTTCTCAAAGAGAACCTGATACTGGGTGTTTCCCTCTGTCAGAATTCAGATATGACTTGTCAGATGAAAGGAAAAAGCCCCGCTGTTGATTGCATGGCTGCTTCATTATCCACCTGACTCATCGTCATGATAAATCCATGCAAATCCCTTTCCCATTTCCAGAAAGGAGTTGGTGACCTTCAGAAACTCAGTGCCAGTGGATAGATGAGTGAACTTCTAACCCTGGGAGAGCATGGTTGTCATTAGTCATGTTGTTCTAACCTTGCCACAACTGCCAATATTGATTTTCTGCAATTAGGTGTTGGAATATTAAAAAAAAACTTAATTTTTTTTAGCTTTGTGTACTTTGAAATCTGTAGACATATTTTGCTTGTTTGCTGTGAGTCTGGTAGTGAAATGGGGATGACTCGACAAACTGTGGCCCTTCTCTTTAGTCCCTAGTAAGTGGGGTTTTGTTTTTTCTCACAGGGTAGTTAGCAGAGCATAGTCAGCAAGCGGGTTGCACATGTCTATCACAACCAGTGTGGCTTTGTGGTAGCTGTTCAAAAAGTCTTAATGGTGGACATCATCTTTCCCTCAGTACTAAGTCTCTTAAGGAGCATGACGCATAACAAAGGGAGATTTTTGTTACTTTTCCCTTTTTGGTCCTGGGGATAGAACCTAGAGCCAGGAAGATGCCAAAAAGCACTCCATCACTTAATGATACCCTCAGCCTTTTATTTATTTATTTTTTTGGGGGTGGGAGTGGGGTTCAAGACAGGGTTTCCCTGTACCTTTGGAGCCTGTTCTGGCATTCGCTCTGTAGACCAGGTTGGCCTCACACTCCCAGAGATTCACCTGCCTCTGCCTCCCGAGTACTGGGATTAAAGGCATGCGCAACCACTGTCCAGCATCCTCAGCCTTTTAAGAGAGTGTTTTCTTTCTGTCAGTCTTACTAAAAGGTTTCAAAGGGTCCTGGCTAAGATGGCTCGGTTCTTCATCCTTTTTCTGAGATTTAATAACAGTCATTTTTGGGTTTGCCTTACTTGATAAAATATAAATGTATATTTGCTAAAGTTTGGTTAGTAATTTCTTTGCACAATGTTTTTGAGCAGAATGCCTAACTGGTCTTAGGGAAATGTTTTGGTATCCTTGGCTTTGTGTTATGTGTATGGTTTGTTCTGCCTGTGCTGTGTGTTCACTGTAGTGTTTTTTGCCATTTTTTCCATTTTATTAGCATCATGCCTTATCACTTTCCCCCTCATTGATTTCAAAACAATGCATCTGCAGAGAGATGGGGAGGGTAAGTATGGTTCACCGTAGTTTAGTTTTTTTCCTTTTTGTGGGTCACTTTGTCTGTCTTTTCATTAGCCCTTCTCCTGTTGTCCCCAAATCTTGGGAAAACTTGTGTTAAAAGCTCAGAAAAAAATGTTTTTGTTAATTTTTTTTCTTAAAAAGTGGCAATTTCTCAAAATCTTTGTTATTAGAGCATTTGCTGGGACACAGGTACAAGGGTTGCTTTGAAATCACTGTATTGCTGAGTTTGTTGTGGGATCACATACATGTTACCCAACTTTTAGTCACCAAACTGATCTAGGTTTCAAAAGCAAGCTATTTTCTAAAAACTGTTAAAAGATAATGTTTTAAATGGCTGATACATAACATTAAACGATATCGCTGAAGTGGTTATCTTGATTATTGTCAAAAGGAAAACTTAAAATTTTGATATGTTAACTCATTGTTCCATTAGGTTTTGCATTTTACAATAGCAGTATCATCAAGATTTAAAATTTAAAAGTCTAATGTATAGCTAAGCAGCCCTTCCTTTCCCACACTCCAGGGATGTGTAACGTTAGTGTTGTATGTGGCATGTATTTGTAGATGGTGATTGTGAGCAGAGGCATAGGCTGTATTAACATGGCTTCAGTGAGAGTATACAGGATGGACCAGTGCTGTTTTATGCTCACTTAAATACTGTTGCGGGGATTAAAGTGTGTGTGTATCCTATTTATGGGAACCTCATAACAGAAAGTAACTATCACTTTTAATGTCAACTGTTAACATTTTTTCATGTTTTTATTAACATATTGTGAACAGGGTAAGTTGGCTCCTCACTCCTAATATTAGAATTCTTATAGTGTTAGCTTCCATTTCTTAGTTCTGTGTAGTGTGGGGAAAACTTTCATATTTTAACATAGGCAGCCATACCATCTGCTAGTGAGAGAGTTCATACACCCAGTGAGTGTTGAGTGTTCATTGTTTCTAAGACTTGTATTGAAAAAGTGTTTTTCTGTGTAACAGCTTTAGACTATTGGGTTAGGATTATATTTAATACCATCTTTAGAATTAAATTTAAGAAACTTAATAATGTGCTTTCTTTATTTGTTACTGGGTTCAGGCATTTAAGGTGAATCTCTTAATGAGAGGATATCAGGAATGAAGCTTGGATATTTCTAAACCCCAGCAAGCATTATGAATATGCTATAGTGTTTCTTGCGTTGATGTTTTCCAGCATATAGATATATATGTGTGCATATATTAATAAACAAATACATAAGATGACCCACTGGAAATGTTACAGACTCAGGACACTCATAGCTCTGTCCTTGTGTTTGTCTCACAGAGCCGTTCCCTGCATTTAAGTCTTGGCAGGAGGACTCAGAGTCTGGAGAAGCTCAGCTGTCTCCACAGGCTGCAAGGATGACTCACCATCCCCTGGGAGAGGACTGCCCTCCAGTGTTATCACATCGCAGTTTAGATTTTGGACAAAGCCAGCGTTTCCTCCATGATCCAGAAACACTGGATTTCTCGTCCAAGGCCCTTTCCTTCACTAGGTACGTGATGTCACATATTTGAGAGGCAGTTCTTATTCTGTACACAGGTACTGCTAGGCCTGTAGTTTAAAGCTGCTGTCCCTATTTCTGGAGCCTCATGTTTTGTAATTCCCTGGTTGTTGCATTTTGAATTTATTGAGGTTTATGTAGTACTTGGGGTTAACTGTTAGACTGTAGGCACTTCTTCATGGTTCGGTCCTCATTCATTCATTTATTTATTCATAATTGGAATACAAGACTGAAGGGGAGAAGCTGACTAGTTCCCATTATTCTAATTGAAACTTAATTTTAATTGGATTCCTTAACTGTCGTGGAAGTAGAAGGGAGATAGTGGTGCTGGCATCCTCTTGCAGCGTCATAGAATGCACCTTATTCCCACGTGCCACTGAGTGGGCCAGGGTGCCTGCTGCCTAGTCAGTCTCTGACCTCCGTACTCTGTGTGTGTGTGTGTGTGTGTGTGTGTGTGTGTGAGAGAGAGAGAGAGGAGAGAGAGAGAGGAGAGAGAGAGAGAGAGAGAGAGTTCAAAAAGAAAATGCAAGAAAAGAAAACAACAGCAAAATCTCAGAAATGTTCAAGCTGTGGCAGAAGCATAAAGAAAATTCACATAAGAGGGAATATTGGTTCATCAGTTCCAAGACAGCAATGTCTGTCTTCCAGATTGAAGCTATAGTGCTTTTTCAGTTTATGGAGTTGGAACAGGGTCAAGAGCCAGACTTTGTTAAGAACTCAAACACAGCACTTCATGAAATAATAGTGGAAAGAACAGGTTTTTTTAGCAGGTGTCCTTGAGTTGCAGCTTGTCATTCATGTTTGACAAATTAATTTTGCTGTTGAAAATGAAAACTCTGATTACTTTTATTCAGATAAGTTTAAAATGTATTATTATTCCCGTTGCTGTGTGTGATGTGCTGGGGATGGGGCTCTCTCGTGCCATATGGTGCATGTGGAAGTGAGGGGACAGCTTTGTAGTCAGTCTGCTCTCCTCCTTACGTGGGTTCCAGGTGTCAAACACAGGTCATTAGTCCTGCACAGCAAACTCATTTATCTCTTGATTGTCTTGCCGTTCTAGGCAACTTTTTTGATGGTCAGAAAAGATAGGCATTGCTGGTGTTCATGAAGGTACAGACACTAATATGACTATTATACCTCTTCCAAAGAACGCCTCCAGATCAAGGGAGGTGTGCTTTAGGGTTGCTGCTGCATCTTTAGAAACGGACTGGTCACATAGGTCTGAGATTTAATACTCCTTTCTCCCAACTGGACTCGACAGTGAGCAGGGAGTATTACCTAGTTCTTAACACAAACAACCTTCTCCTTAGGGCAAGGAGGAGTTTCTCGGGATGGGAGCAAGTTGTCTCAGCAGATTTTGGAAGCTATTGTGTATATCTCGTAGGTAGAAAGGCTCATCACCCTCCTTGCTTCTGGGTATGCCTGCGTTCTGAGGTGGAAGCTCCCCCAGCTGGCTGGCCTGGGTACATACCAGGGAATGCTGTAAAGAACTGGGGCAGACACTAAAAACAGCAATGCCTGCAAGCAAACCTTTTCTGCCATATTGGAAAACTGCTGAGGCAGCAGCCCAATAGCCCAGCAGCATGGCAAGATACTTTTAGGTTAACTTTCTAAAAATAAAATTCAAGTTTTATAAGTGCTTGAAGATATTTTTCACATTTAAAATGACTGCAGACAAGTACTCTGGTCAATAAAAACAACTCAGAAATTATGAAGTTCTGACCTGTTTCTGTTATGCCTTCATATCACTGTGTTTGTGATTATTATTTGTTTATTTATAAACAGGATTTTGTTTAGCCCAAGTAGCTCCAGACTACCGAGATGCATACTGTGCCTGGTTTCTATGGTGTTAAGGACCAAACACAAGACTCCTATATATGTGCACTGTACTGACTGAACTACATCCCAGGACTTAATATTCTGATTTACATGGACTTTGTTTTATCATTTTAAAAGCCAACATTGAGATGGGGGTGATTAGAGGATCAGGTATTAAGAGCACCCACACTATGCAGCTTACAGCTATGGGTAACTCCAGCTTCAGGGGGCCTCATGGGCACTGCACGCACTTGTCCATATTGGGCTGAAAAGATGACTTAGTAACTTAGAAGCATACTGCCCTTGCAGAGGACCCAAGTTCCATTTTCAACACTCAGGTGGCTCACAACCACATGTAACTCCCATCTCCAGGAAGGTCTGGTCCTTCTGGCTGCTGAAGGCACCTGAATTCTTGTACATACCCCCTCCCCGCCATATACAAGAGTAAAATAAAAATTTAAGCAGCTAACATAGCATATACTTCCAAATGCTCTAATAGTAGGATACAGCTTCGAATATTTTCTGTAGGAAAAAATGCAACAAGCAAGCATCATTATAAGTGATACTAAATAGGAAGTGATTGTATTGTAGCACAACAGGGCCCTTTTTTCATTTGCTTTTAAAGAGCCTTTGTGTAGAGCGCATGCACTGCTCTGCCAAAGGACCAAAGCTGGATTCCAGCACCCGTGCCAGGCAACTTACAACTACCTGTTACTCAGGCTTCAGGAGAATCTGTCGCCTTTGTCTGACATGCATCAGCTTGCTCACATACAGACACAGACAGACATACACACATAATTAAAAATAATTTTTTTTGAGACAGGGTTTCTCTGTGTAACAGCCTTGGCTGTCCTAGAACTTGCTTTGTAGACTAGGCTGGCCTTGAACTCAGAAATATGCCTGCCTCTGCCTCCTGAGTGCTTGAAAGAGAGTGGAGGGGGAGGGAGAGAGGGAAGGGAAGAAGAAAGGAGGAGAGCGCTGTCTGGAATGAGAGACTGAACAGTTAGCACTGGTGAAGCTCAGACATGCAAGATAGGGTTTGAAGGCTTCACTGGGAGCTGCATGGTTTGTGTGGCTTCCTATCCCTGTGAGTCCTTTTTGGAGGGTTTTTATTCTCAGCATTGAATGTAAACACAGGTTTTAAACTCTTTGAGGAATGTGTATGCAACACACCACTTCCTTCCTTCCAGCTAGCATTCTTAACTACAGTTCTTTGGGGTTGGGACATGGTTCAATGGTTGAGTACTGGCTGCTCTTGCAGAGGACCCAGGCTCAGTTCTCCACACCCACATAGTGGTTCACAACCGTCCATAACTCCAGTTCCTGGGGATCTGATGCTCTCTTCTGGCTTCGAAGAACACTGAACACACAGTGATATACAGGCAAAGCACCCATACATATAAAATAATAGTAATGATAACATCAGCAATAATAATAAACAATACAAACCTTTTGACAGGGTTCCCAGTATTGTTTATTGTTGTTGTTGATGTTGTCATTACTATTATAATTCCCTGATGGTCAGTTTAGGCAGCCTTCTGACAGGCTGGGTCAAGTTGCCTAAACTGACCATTAGGGAATATCAGTAAAAAATCTTGGTCATTTAAATACATCCCCCATCCTAATTTTAATTATGTGTATATATGTTTTTCTGCGTGTGGGTTTGTGTGTGTAAGTGCAGTGCCCACAGAGGCCAGAAGAGTCAGGTCCCCCAAGATTGGAATTACAGATGATCATAAGCTACTGAGAAGGTGCCAGGAACCGAACCTGGGATCTCTTGGAAGAGTTGCCAGTGCTCTTAACTGCTAATTCATCTCCTCTTGAGACGCATTTTGTTACCATATGTGATAGCTAACTTGTTTATTGACTGTCCTTTAGTATTAGGAGTTTAATTTCACTTAAAATTACTATTTTCATTACGGTATTACATGCTCATGCCACAGTGTTTATATGAAGACCGGAGGGAAAACTGCTGCATCTAGGCGCTGGCCCTTCCTTCACTTTTATGATGTCCTTACTAGTAATAGCAACACATCAGGACAATAAGTAATACCATTAATTATTGAAAATTACAATAAAAATTACAATAAAATTACACTTGAAAATTTAACACACCATGTTGGCCTGTTGTTTTAATTCAGAATTCGAAGGTCATCCTTTAGTTCAAAAGATGAAAAGAGAGAAGACAGAACACCATATCAGTTGGTCAAGAAACTTCAGAAAAAAATCAGACAATTTGAGGAGCAATTTGAAAGGGAAAGAAATAGCAAGGTAAGTTTGTCATGTGGCCTATAACAAGTTTAAATTCATACTACAGCCGAGAGAGGAGGGTCTTAGAACAGGTGCTCCAGCTCTCTGCTCAGAACATACCCGAGATCCTAGAGAAGCAGTAGTGGTCCTACACCCCTGCGAGCCAGCAGGTCCTCAGGTCTGGATTGCAGGGGCAGTGTTCTTGTTTTTATGTTTTCATGTGCAAACAACATTTTAGAATTTTTAAACTAAATTCTTTACATTAACAGATCAAAGTTCTGCTCTGATATAAACCACAAGTAACAAAAGGGGAGGGAGGGAATGAAGAAATTGTGTACTTCTAATGATTAGAACCTGTATGTCAGAAGTCTAATGCCTAGAAATGAAACACTACCTTCAAACCAGGCTCCTTCCAAGCTGTCTGACCAGGAAAAGCTTGATAACAGATTAAAGTGAAGTGAGTGAGAATTGAATGAAATTTATGTTACAGGAACCATAAAATACTATGAGGAGTAAATTAATGTAACTTTTGTGTATTACAAATGTCAGTGATCCTTCTCCATAACTTTGTAGCCCTCCTACAGTGACATTGCAGCCAATCCGAAGGTATTAAAATGGATGACAGAGCTTACAAAGTTACGGAAGCAAATTAAAGGTATAAGTGTGCATCTTGTGGAAAATCTGCATCTTAAAAGCATAATTCTATACAAAAAGTTGTTATAAATTTTGATAATTTTAAATCTTGGAACTGGTGTACACCTTTAATACCAGCATTTAGGAGGCAGAGGCAGGCAGATCTTTGAGTTCGAGGCCAGCCTGGTCTACAGAGCAAGTTAGTTCCATGACAGCCTGAGCTACACAGAGAAACCCTATCTTGAAAAACAAAACAAAATAAAAAATAATCTATTTTGGAGCTTTTTGGGGAAAAAATAGATTTTCTTTTATTTTTAAGGCCAGTAGTGCATATTAAGAAATGGGAATCTTTGTGCTGTGTTCTTTGTAATCTCTTGTCTTGTATGAGTATTATTACTCTTTTGAAAGATCCCTACATTACATTCATAGGTGCATTGATCCTATACAGTTTATCTAAAATATGTTCTAAATATCAAGTTGCTTTGGGTTTTGGTAGGTACTTCATTAAGATCTTTGTGCATGGGTGGGAAGTAAAATTTTAACTAAGCTAATATAACTAGGAGCTGGGAGTATTGCTCAGTGGTGGAGTACTTGCCTACTATGTGTGTGGCCCTGTGGTCCATCTCTAGTCCCTAGGCTTAGTGAATTTTTGAAACTATAAATATTAACTGCTAAGTTATAAATTTTTCCTAAGTCATAAATTATGCCACATATTTTATAGTATAGTGTTAATATAGTTAAGTTTTATTTAGTCTGTGTTTACTGAGTGTGCTTTAATAATTACCACTTCTTTAAAAGTTGCTTGTGTGAAGAAAGGGCTTACAATGTGGATCATTGCTTTGATTCATTTGAACTTAGTGAAATTTTTAATATCTAAGATTTAAGACACTGTTCCTACAGTTGTAGACTTTAGTCTTGTGGTTAAGGTCATTGTTTTGAACCCTTTTTTAAAAGGGTTATCTCTCTCTATAGTTCTAGTAAACATTTCCTTATTAGTTTTTTTAAATATTCATTTATTTATTATGTATACAATATTCTCTCTGCATGTATGCCTGAAGGCCAGAAGAGGGCACCAGACCTCATTACAGATGGTTGTGAGCCACCATGTGGTTGCTGGGAATTGAACTCAGGACCTTTGGAAGAGCAGGCAGCGCTCTTAACCACTGAGCCATCTCTCCAGCCCCCCATTTCCTTATTATTTAAACCACTTTCCAGCCATTAATTATTATATTAATTGACTAAGCAGCCTAATGCTCCAATTCTCTCCCACTGTTGCTGTCCTGTAGCCTGTCCTTTGCACACCACCAGAAGTATCTTTTAAAAAGTACTGTTACGTTTTTGTTATATTCTCCCACCTGGTTTCCCTTTCTAAGTCTAAACTCTATACCATAGCTTTTAAGAACTTGCACACACTGCCCTTTGTAGATTTTTATCTTGTTAATGTCTCATTTTCTGTTCTCCATCTTAGAAGAATTTAGGGCTTTTGACCAGGCTGTTGCTTCAATTGGGCACAAATGCTTTTTCCCCAAGTCTTCTGTGCTGGGTATAGTTGAATGTGGAATGTTCTATTCATTCCACGTTCAACCAGAATGACACCATTCAGAGAGGCCTTCTTTGTTTTTGTTTGTTTTGTTTTGTTTTTCCAGTAAGTAGCCCTTACTGTCCCAGAGCTCTGTAGACCTGGCTAGCCTCCCGAATGCTGGGATTAAAGGCATGTGCCACCACTGCCCAGTTAGAGAGACATTCTTTTCTTTGTTAAGCCTGTATTGTTCTTCCTCCACAAGGGATGCTCTTTAGCACTGTGACTCCCACTTTTATTTTTGTTGTGTGCAGTCTAGAGTTCAATGTCAAACACCTTTCTCAATAATTTTTTTTTTGAGACAGGATATCTCTGTGTAGCCCTGACTGACCTAGAACTCACTGCGTAGAACAGGCTGGCCTTGAACAGATATCCACCTGCCTTTGCCTCCCTAGTGCTGGAATTAAATGCGTATTGCCACTAAACCCAGCCCATGCTCAGATTCTTTAAGACAGGGTCTCTCATTGAACCTGGAGTTCACTGAATGGTTAGCCTGGCGAGGCAGTAAGCCTCAAGAGAGCCTCCCACATCTGCTTTTCCTGGGCTGGGTTATAGGTGCTGTGGATCTGAACTGAAGTCTTTAGGCTTGCCCAGCAAACACTTTCCCAACTGAACAATCTCCCCAGTCCTCTCTTATCTTCTTCATAGCACTTAGCAGTTGAAATAACTAAAACTATTAATAGAATTGTTTTTCCTTCCTTGAAAAACAGTATGTACACCATAAAAATGTGTTTTTTTTAAAAGAATCTCATTTCTTTTTTTAAACTTTATTAACTTTATTTCATGCGCATTGGTATAACGATGTCAGATTCTCTGGAACTGGAGTTACAGACAGCTGCAAGCTGCCTTGTGGGTGCTGGGAATTGAACCCGGGTCCTCTGGAGGAGCAGTCAGTGCTCTTAACCACTAAGCCATCTCACCAGCCCTAAAAATGTGTTTTGTTTACATCTCTTTGGTGCTTATAAAGGTATCATGCTTTGCAGTAGCCTACTTGTAAATATTATTTAAAGGGACAAGTAGGATAGTTCCCTTGCTGTGTGTACACTGCATGCTAAATGTGTGGCTTTGAAATGGATGTTACTGATTATTAATCATCTTATTTCTGAAATTTAGATGCAAAACACAAAAACTCTGATGGAGAATTTGTACCTCAGACACGTCCTCGGAGTAACACTCTTCCAAAAAGTTTTGGCTCTTCTCTAGACCATGAAGATGAGGAGAATGAAGGTGAGCCCAGAGTCATTCAGAAAGAGAAGAAGCCGTCTAAGGAAGCCACTCTTGAACTTATCACAAAAAGATTGAAGGAAAACCGTGCTGAGCGTCACCTTCCTGAGGATATCAAGGTAATGCTGAGCTATGGTCTCTGCTGGGGTGGGGAATAGGGGGACCTTTAAGAGTGCCTGAAACAAACTAACTAACTAGCAGCCTGACTTTCCACTCTTCAGATCTGCCACTTGAAAGTGTGCTTTTAAACCTGGAGTACTATGCATTGATGCATGCTGTAGATTGCTGGCAAGATACTGGTGTGTAGAGTCTAAAATGATTACTGATATGTGTGGATCCATGCTTCTCCATGTGCATGGAAGCCAAAGGCAGCCATCCGGTTAGGACTCTGTCTGCCTCGGTCCCTAAGACAAGATCCCATTGCACCTGTGAGCAGGCCCCATTACCCCACAAAGTCCTCTGTGAGGTGAGATTGCTGGGGAGTCTGTCTCGGGAACCTGACACACCGACAACAAAATACACCTCTCTGATGGTGTAGATATGTGAGTCTTGTTTCCCTGAACAGGGCTAAGTCAGTCAGTCAGTAATCATTCCTAAGAAATGTAATTCATGTAATCCTGTTAAGAATTAGATCATCTAGGTTTTTGCTGCTGGTTGTTTGTTTGTTGTTGTTTTTTTTTTGTTTTTGTTTTTTAAACAGGGTGTCATGTGGCCCTGGCTGGGCTCAATCTCACTATGTAGCTTGAACTCCTGATCCTCCTGCCTCCAATTCTCTAGTACTTGGATTACAGATATGGCCATCATGCCAGGCTTTTGAGTGGTATCTTTTCTTTTTATCTTTTTTTGTTTGGTTTACCCTCCTGCAGCTTTTTCTTTTCTGTTAGAACAGCAGTCTCCTCCTGCTGCAAGTGGTCTGGTCACATTAGCTTGGTTCAGATTTACAATCCTAGATTTAAAAGTTCAAACTTAGAAATGGAGTGACAGTTTTTATAGGTCTACACTCAGCTGTTGCCTACTGCATGAGGGGAGTCCCAAGTGTAATTTGTTATGGGGTGACTGTTTAGTGAATTGTTTGTGATTTGTAACTTCCTCTGGTAAGAGGCTGAGAACTGTTTGCTGTTCCTGGAAATATGTAGAATTTATTTGGTCTAGTTGAAGGGTATCTTGTGAAACATTGGTTTATTGAGATAATGGATGAGTCTGTGGAATAAAAGGAAAATTTGTATACAAACACGTGGGGAGTTTTGCCTGCTGTGCCATTCAGAATATTAAAAGATAAGATGGGTGTATTACACTGTAAAGAACATGTCAAGCCGGGCGGTGGTGGCGCACGCCTTTAATCCCAGCACTCGCGAGGCAGAGGCAGGCGGATCTCTGAGTTCGAGGTCAGCCTGGTCTACAAGAGCTAGTTCCAGGACAGGCTGTAGAAACTACAGGGAAACCCTGTCTCAAAAAACCAAAAAAAAAAAAAAAAAAAAAAAAAAAAGAACATGTCAGCCCATATAGAGGGAAACATGAGGTCATAGGACAGAGGTCTAAGGTTTCAGTTGGACCTTTTTGAGCTTTCAATAGGATCTTTACACTATATTCCTAAGGGGTTTCCTTAGAGACCTGGGGTTGTCTGTTTATGTGTTGAAATGTGTGTCTGCTTTCACTAGTCTTTTTCTTTGGTGTCTCATCTATCATCTATCTATCTGTCTGTCTGTCTGTCTGTCTGTCTGTCTGTCTATCTACCTACCTACCTACCTACCTATCGTCTGTCATATCATCCATCCATTTTTGTGCCAGTTGAGTCCAGGGACCCTTGCACAAGCTGCGCACATGTGCCACTGAGTTCCATCAGCAGTCCTTGTTTTTTGAGAAAGGCTCTCTCATTGTGTAGGCCACATTGACCTTAAATTCCTGACTCTCGTGCTTCTGCCTCTAGAATGTTGGGGTTATAGGCCTCTGACCACAGTGCCTTGCCTGTAGTCACTAGTCTTTTTTTTTTAAGTGTGTGAGCGAGTGAGTGAGTGTGTGTGTGAGCGGGTGCGGGTGCGCGTGCCACAGCGTACACAGGGAAGTCTTAAGGACAACGTCATGAGTTCTCTCCTTCCGCCATGTGCTCTGCAGATTGACTTTGGATTGACCTGAGGTCCTCAGGCTTGTGGGTCAAGTGCTTTTAAACATGCTGAGCCAGCTTTCTGTCCATATTTATGGTTTTGACAAAAAACTTTGAAACATAAAATGTCAAGCAATTATGAAAGTTTGCTGTGTGCTAGATAGGCACCATTACAAGTGCTTTCACATGGATGACTTTGGACCTTTGAGGAAGAATGGAGTATTTCTGATTTATAGATTGGGATATTAAACTCAAGGTGGCTAAGGTACCCAAACCGGCATTATTAATTTATGCAACATATAAATTAAGCCATAAAAATGTATTGATTGACTTACTACGGAGTTTGAATTGTATGGGAAACTAAAAAGTATAGCTGCACGTCCATAGCCAAAGAATGCATTAGCCAGTTCTGTTTTCTGACTACACTGTGGGAGTGAGGAGAATAATGACACCAGTTTTTCCCCATTCTAGAAAATGACAAAAGATCATTTGATAGAAGAGAAAACGTCTCTGCAGAAAAGCCTGCTTTACTATGAAAGTCAACACGGAAGGCCGGTAATTCCTCCCCGCTAAGACGATTTGCTTTCTCCCTCTCTAAGCAGTAGAGACCATGTTGGGGTCTGCACTCTTCAGTGCTTTTATCCAGCACTGTTCCCTAGAGTTGGGAGATCACCTACTAACTTAAAAATTAAATTTGGGGTGAGGGGATCATATTATTTGTTTTTGGTGTCTAGATTTCTAATAGTAAGGTTACTTTGCTTCACTTTTTTTTTTTTTGGCTTCAGGTGACCAGGGAAGAAAGGCACATTGTTAAGCCTCTCTATGATAGATACAGGCTTGTAAAACAGATGCTGACAAGAGCTAGCATTACTCCTGTCCTTGTAAGTAAATTAAACAAATGTTTGGTTTTGTTTTTAAAGACAGAATCTCACTTTGTAGCCCAAACTGGCTTGGAACTCACTAGTCCAATCAGGCAGGACTCTTCAGTTGCATAACCATAGGTATGCATGCCATGCCTAGCACGAGCATTTCTTTAGTTCATTTTGACAAAATATATTTAAGAAGAGAGATGAAACAAATTTTCATAATATTTTTGAGACATACATGGCCAAGGCTGAAAAGTTGTTGAGATGATGAATTTTAAAAAAATAGGAAATGCTTGTGACTATTTTCTCGGCACCTTAGTCAGCACTTACAGGCGTGTGGTATTAAATCCTGACAACCAGCACACGGTTAGAATATGGCGACACTGAGATCTAGGCGGGTCTTGTATGCAAATGTACCTGCGTAAATGGCAGAAGTGGTGCTTAGACGTTGTGCACCTCACCTAGCCTCTGCTTCAGTTCTAGTCATGGATACTTTTGTACTGACCACCATGGAGGTGTACCTCTAGCTGCATTACAATATCAATGGGTTTTAAACATTGATTTATGTAAATGTGTACCATGCTAAGAGTAGCGGTCAGAGGACAGATTTAGGGGATCAGTTCTCTCCTGCTATTCAGGTTTCCAGGGTTCATACTCAAGGTTTTTAAGCTTGGCAGTGAGTCTGAACCATCTTGCTGAGCCTATAAATGGGTTTTAAAGGAAGAACCTGATAATGCCAACTACCAGGTGTGTGGCACCCACTTTTAATCCTAGCACTAGAGGCAGGCAATCTGAGTTCAAGGCCAGCCTGGTCTACATAGGGAGTTCCAGGACAGCGAAGGCTACACAGAGACAGACCCTGTCTCAAAAAACAAAACTAAATTAATCAAACAATGCTAATTCACAGGGCCAGAGAGATAGTTCAGCAGGTAAAGGTGCTTGCCATCTGACCTGCTCTGCACACACATGCTGCGGCACATCCACATCTCTCACACATACATAACCACACTCAAAATTAATGGAATAAGATACTTTACATGATGCTTATCTGTATTAGTGTACACTAAAACAAAGAGAAAATAGCTTATTTAAAATGGGGTCTTGCTGTATTGTCTGAGGTTATTTTGAGTTGTGAGCGTATGTGCGTGATCTTTTGGCCTTAGCCATCTAAGTAGTTGGGACATTGAACATGCCAACTACTTAGATACAAGTCAGGACTACTCTTGGAGAATTGCAAGTTTGATGCTAGCTAGAGCAACTTAGCATAACCCAGTCTTAAAATGTTCTTAAAAGTGGAGTGCTGGAATGTTGTTAGTGGGCTAATGATTATCTTGCATGCTAGGATGAATAATATTTTAGGATTTGATTTAGTTTAGTTTTGCTTCTAAAGAAGAATCCGATGAGGTCCTGAGACTCCAAAATAAGATGCTTGAGCTGGGTTTGGTGGCACATGCCAGTAATGATACCATATGAAAGGGCTGAAGCAGGAGATTTATAATCCACATATTCAGTCTGTGCTACGTAGTGAAACTATGTCTCAGACAAAGGGCTGCACATCACACTGTGTGCTTGTGGATCTGCCAGGCTTTTCTGAACTATCAGTTAATACCCTTACTGTATCATGAAAGTAAAATGTAAGAAAAGCGAGTCTAGTAAAGAATTTTTTTAACATTTTAAAGATTGCTCTTAAGATTTTGAAAATAGTTTGTATATATTTTTTCTTCCTTCCTTCCTTCCTTCCTTCCTTCCTTCCTTCCTTCCTTCCTTCCTTCCTCTTTCTTTCTTTCCTTTCTTTCTTTCTTTTTTTTTTTTTTTTTTTTGAGACAGGGTTTCTCTATGTTGCTTTGGAACCTGTCCTGGAACTCATTCTTTTAGACCAGGCTGGCTTCGAACTCACAGAGATCCTCCTGCCTCTGCTTTCCTGGTGCTGGGATTAAAGGCGTGCGCCACTACCGCCCAGCTTGTATTTTTCATTTTTATTGAAAAAATTTTCAGACTATATTTTGATTGTTCATTCCCCTCACCTCCCAGTCCCTCTCCATTCTCCTAACCCCCAACTTCATGTTCTTGCTTTTTCAAAAAAAAGAAAAAAAGAAAAGAAAAACAACAAAAAACAAAAAGTAGTAGTAGTTGGGCAACGGAACCACACTCCACGTTTTGTGTGCTTCTGTTTTACTTTAGCAGTTTATTTTTTGGTTTTCCTGTTTTGAGTTTTGTTTGCTTGTTTTCTGGGGGGCTGCTGGGGACTGAGTGAGTCTGTTAATGTGTCATGAGACGAGTGTGAAGCAGCATTAACCTTTCAATCTGAACTGTAGAACTGGTGTTGCTGATTTTACAGGGATCTCCCTCCACAAAGCGCCGTGGTCAGATGTTACAGCCGATCATAGAAGGAGAAACAGCACATTTTTTTGAAGAAATCAAGGTAATTGTGTAGAAAAGTCATTTTTTAATTACATTGCTAACAGGAAAGTAGAAAGTCATGACCTAGATGGCTCTGCTTGGTCATCGTTTTAGGAAGAAGAGGAAGATGGTGTCAGTCTGTCCTCTGAGTTAAGTGACATCTTGAAAACAGCCATACACACACAGTCATCGTTGGAAAATTCAGAGTCTGATGCTGAAGAAAATCAAGAAAAACTGGCTCGGGATCTCCGCCTGTCAAGTACTCGGGCAGCTTCTATGTAAGTACTTGGGTTTGTGATTTTAGCTTATTTCATAATAAAACTTCCATATCAAGAATGCTTGGAAGAGCCGGGCGGTGGTGGCGCACGCCTTTAATCCCAGCACTCGGGAGGCAGAGGCAGGCGGATCTCTGTGAGTTCGAGGCCAGCCTGGTCTACAAGAGCTAGTTCCAGGACAGGCTCTAAAAAAGCTGCAGAGAAACCCTGTCTCGAAAAACCAAAAAAAAAAAAAAAAAGAAAAAAAGAAAAAAAAAAGAAAGAAAGAAAGAATGCTTGGAAGATAATTAAGAGATTATTAGAAATTGCTTTGTGAGATACTTTTATAAGTGTGATTTACAAATATAGATTGTAGTTCCCGTTGCCTTCCCTTTTGTGTGTGGAGGCTGCTGCTGGTGGTGCCATGGATGGAAGACAAACTGTATCCCCAGACCTCATTTTACCTCTGTTCTAAAATTGTGTGAGAGGTACCCTTTGCCCACTGCGTGGGTCTGGAGGTCAAAAGACAGCCTTAAGTGTTGGTTCTCACCCCTGCCTTGTGTCGTAATTTCTCTTGCTGTTTTGTGCTGTGTCTCCACATTGTATTGCCATAAGAGTGCTGGAATTAGAGATATGTGGCACCTTGTTTGGCTTTTTACATGGGGTTCAGGGATCCAAGTTCATGCATCAGGCTTATACATCAAGCCTGCTTTGTTGAGTCCATCTCCCTAGCCTATAGGTTCCTATTTCTTTATTAAATATTTCAATTTAAAAATGTACTCAACTTGTAACAGTTATAGGAACCAACTGAGAATTTGTTTTTTATTGGCCTGCTTATCTTTAGGTGGATTTATGACAGTGGTTCTCAACCCTTAATTCACCTTAAAATTAGGAAGGTTTGTGTGTGTGTGTGTGTGTGTGTGTGTGTGTGTGTGTGTGTGTATTCATGTGCACTTGTAAATCAGAAGACAAACTTGGATGTTGTTCTTTAAGAGCCATCCCCCTTTTTAAATAAGACTCTTGTTAGGTTTTTTTGTTGTTGTACTTTTTTAAAAAATTTCATTTTAATAATGTGTATATTTGTATGGATTTGTACACATTGTGATCTTCTTGATGTGGAGTTACAAGCTATTTTGAGCTGCCTACACATGGGTGCAAAAACCAAACTCAGGTCCTCTGCAAGAGCAGTAACTACTGAGCCATTTCTGCAACACACACTCATTTTTACTTATGGGTGCTTATGTGTATGGGTGCTTTGCTTGTGTGTATGTTTCTGTACCACGTGTGTGCCTGATGCTCCCCGAAGGGCAGGAGAGGGCTTCAGGTCTCTGGGACTAGAGTTATATACAGGTTTTTTGTTTGTTTGTTTGTTTGGTTTTTTTTTAAGATTTATTTATTTATTATGTATACAGTGTTCTGTCTGCGTGTATGCCTGCAGGCCAGAAGAGGGCACCAGATCTCATTATAGATGGTTGTGAGCCACCACGTGGTTGCTGGGAATTGAACTCAGGACCTCTGGAAGAGCAGGCAGTGCTCTTAACCTCTGAGCCATCTCTCCAGCCCCCATTATATACAGTTTTGAGCCACCATGTGGGTGCTCGGAATTGAACTAATCATTGCCCCACCCCCAACCCCTTTTTTGAAACAGTGCCTCTCATTGACCTTGGGCCAGGATCTTTCAAGAACTGGAATTATAGGTGCACACCATTGCACCCAGAGACTTTATGTGGGCCCTGAGATCAACTTCAGGTTCCTTGAGGGCTGTGTAGCAAGCACTTGAGCAGTTCCCACAGCCCTAGAACAGTTTTGTGATTTAATTTGTAGTGGAGTGTAGACATTGGTACAGCCTTAGCTGTAGGGAGGACTAGAAGCAGTGTTAATAGAATAAAGAAACTGTGTCCTTTAGTAATGCTTTGCTTCCATTTTAACTTTAGGCCTGAATTACTGGAACAGCTTTGGAAAGCAAGAGCTGAGAAAAAGAAACTACGTAAAACGTTACGGGAATTTGAAGAAGCATTTTATCAACAAAATGGAAGGTTTGTTAAACATTGTAGATGTTGACATCTTTCTCCTTTTACTCACAAAATGTATGTTAAGATAGTGGACTACATGGATTAAAACACAAGTACTGGTGCTGGCTGCAGCCAATGCTGCTGCCAGTTTGACCCCCAAGACCTACATAGGGGAAGAAAAGAATCAGCTCCTAAAGGGTCTTTTTTATCTCCACACGACACATGCACTCTCATGTTCCCACACACTAAGAAAAAGAATTACACATTGCTTATAGGATGTTAGCCCTGAAATAAGTTTTAACTCTAAGACTAGAGCTTGGTGCAAGAGCATTTGCGTAGCATGTGCAAAGCTCTGGGGTTTAATCCCCAGCACTGCAAAGACACAAAAAGAAAATTACGTATATTATTTTTATATTGTATAATTAAATACATATGTATGGGCATACACACATATACATATACATACACATATACATATACACGCACACACATAACTATGTAGACCAGTTCCACTGCTTCTGCCTCCTGGGATTAAAAGGTGCGCATCATCACTCCCAGCAATTTTATAACAGTCTTTTATGCTCTCAAGACCCGCTGTTATTAAAGTCAAGGAAAAGTCATAATTGGAGTAAGCATATCAAATATTTTAAGGTTTGTTTAAAGCCATTCTTGTTGGTTTGCAGTGCTGGAGCTCAAACCCATAAGGCAAGCATTCTATCACTGAGCAGTATTTCCAGCCCCCAATGATATATGATATGATATGATATGATATATATTAGTGACCTGTCTCTCTGAGATGACCTCATTATGTAGCCATTACTAGTCTGGAACTTGATATATAGACCAGGCTGGCCTGGAACTCAGAGATATGCCTTCCTCTGCTTCCAGAGTGCTGGGATTAAACACCATAGGCTCTGCAAGATAACCTTGTGCTGTGGAAACACAGTGAAGAGTGATAGAGCCAGGAGATAATTTTAGAGTTTCACATCTATATGGGTTATCAAGTATGATTTAAAAAATGTGAGTACTAGGAAATGGCTCAGTCAGTAAAGTGAACCTTCACTGCTATGAAGCCTGCTCTGTGGACCTGAGTCTGATCCTCAGAGCCCAAACCAGTTGGTGGGTATCTGATGCTGTATCGCTGGGACTCAATAGCCAGCTAGTGCTGTGGACGTTTGTTTAATAACGCAAAGGTGTGTGGCATTTGTTTAACTCTATGAAGCTGTGCTACTTTGCCTGTCTAAAACACCTGATTGGTCTCACAAAGAGTTGAATGGCCAATAGCAAGGTAGGAGAAAGGGCAGGCAGGGCTGGCAGGCAGAGAGAATGAATAGAAGGAGAACTCTGGAAGAGGAAGAAGGAATGAGAAGAGGAGGAGGACTCGAGGCCAGCCACCCAGCTACACAGCAAGCCTCAGAAGAAAGATGCAGAAATAAAGGTAAAAGCCTAAGAGGCTAAAGATAGATGGGATAATTTAAGACAAGCTAAGGCCAAGCATTTATAAATAATAAGATCCTGTGTGTGATTTATTTGGAAGCTAGGTGGCAGATTCCTCTCCTCCCACCCCCAAGAGTAAAGAGTAAAAACAACCACTAGCAAGCTAGCTTCAGGCAATAGGAAAAAAACAAGGTGGGTAAGACACCCAAGTAAGACACCTCTGGCTCATGCACACACATATGTACAACATATGTATCCACAAAAATGTGTAAGAAAATCTAAGAGCTATAAAGGCATTTTCCATGCAATTCCTTTATATTGAAAGAAAACAAATTATATTTGAGGTGATGGATGCTGAAGTACCCACTAATGGAGTGGTTAACTCAATATGTAAGATGACTCGTGATAGCTGGGCAGTGGTGGCACATGCCTGTAGTCCCAGTACCAGCTTTATTTTACCCTAAATTTGTAATATTACGCTCCATACTAGGACAACTTTTAAGTCAGATTTTATCTTCCCTAGGAATGCCCAGAAAGAGGATCGCGTCCCAGTGCTTGAGGAATATAAAGAGTACAAGAAAATTAAAGCCAAGCTTAGACTTCTGGAAGTTCTTATCAGCAAACAAGACTCTTCAAAATCCATATAAAATATGTTCCCTGAAAATTGACATCATAAAGTCAGTTGTGTTCTTTGAAGGTTCATCATGTGTACTTGGCTTGCACTTGAGTTCACTCTGTCAGGCTCTCAGAGACCCCTCCCCTTTGTACTTGTCTGTGGTTCAGTAGGGAGAGGAAGGCTGCTCCACATACCGCAGACTCCTCCACACTTAGCAGATATGCAGATCCCTCACTGTTTACCATAGATACAGCTATTAGCAAAAGACAAGAATTTTATTCTTTTCACTTGAAGAACTTTGGAAATACAAAGCTTTTCTTGTTTACTGTTTTGTTTTTTCATTACTGAAGAAAATTGAGAGGAAAATCTTCACACTGAATTCTTCGGTTGCCTTTTTCTTACAGAATGACTGAAAATGTAAAAGAAAAGCCTATAAATGAGACATATGCAACTGTATTCTGTTTTTCCTAGAAAACCAAACTGAATTTTGAAATCCTAGTGTGGAGCACCTTTTTGTGTAATTCCCAGAGTGACACCTGCACAGATAGGTACTTAGCCAGAGTTTGCAAATCCGTGGTCTCACCTGAACGAAGATAACGTGGGTAGACCACAAAGCAGCCTTGCTTAGTCATTTGAAACATTGCACACATCCCTCAGCTGAATCACATCACATGCTGCCTACAGGACTTCAGTTACTGTCTCCCAGCAATGATGTGACTTGTCTGGATCAGATCCTGCGCTGTCCCCCCACCCATCTCCAGATAATGTGAGAAAATAGCCGTGCCAGTATGGAGGGACTTGGATGGTGCTCAGGTTTGTGTATTTTATCACATGGGCTTCAATTGGCACAAGAATGATTGCACCTAAGTAAATGTGTTCTTTACAAGGGCTATACCACTGCAGCTGTACATGTCCATTCAGGGGCTGCATCACCCTCTAAAGTGACCCCTCTCACCCGGCCGCTTACAGGATGTGTAGTGGTATGCCCCTTGTCACAGACTCTCCGCATCTCTTTTCCTTTGGCTTTGCATGGCTTTTCTTCAGGTACTCTGCTAATCATTTTTATGGAATAGTAACTTGTGTTAATAAAACAGATGTGGGTCAGGCTTTATCTGAGTGGATCATATCTCCCACCCCCCCGCCCCTGGTGCTCTTTTGAATTGATAAATGTTTCACTTTGCCCATGCTTTGCATGTAATGACTCATGCATGATTTTCTTAATATTAATAGTTTGTTTCATACAAATGGAATTTCACAACATCTTTAATAAGGTGAGGAAAGCATGAACCTCGAACTTCTGGCACTATTACCCAGTAAGAACGTGAGGTTGCTTGCTAATAAATAGTGTCCCCCTCTCATTCGTGTGTGCAATCCTTTTTCGGAGGAGAGGGAAACGCCCAGCGGTAGTGAGTGTGGAATTGGAAGATTTTTAAAAAGCACTAAATCCATCCTTGTTTGTGTGGTTCCTTTTGATATTGCTAGGTCATTCATAATGTAATTTTAGGAAAGTAATTAAGAATGCCAAAAAATGTGTCATTTGATTTGAGCCCATCATGTGGTGTACTTTTTAGTTTCTTTTGGTCTCCAGACAGGATTGCTACATGTAATTTTATGTGCACTGTATATTTTTATGAATGTTTTATTTTGTATACCACATGCAAAAATGTCCATGTGCACTATTTAAATGTTAAATAATATATTCCTTCTCTATAATGCTAAATCTATTTGAGTACAATATTTTTATAAGTCTGTAGCCTGACTGTCTTCACTGAGTTGCGCTGCGTCATGGTTTGGGCATTAGTAGTAGTTGGGCTGAGTAGTGAGGAGACGGCTCTGACCGCACTGTCGTGACTCACGGCTTAGTGGTGGTGGAGCTAGGCACCTGCGAGAGCTTTACTTTGGTACAAATAAAAATTATATCTATATAGAAATATTATATAGATATATATATATATATGTTCACCAGTATAATTACATTGCTGTGTTTGTTTGGCACTTCATTGTACAGACTTTTGTAATAAAAGGACTTTAATGTTCCAAGTCATTGTAAATGTATGATGTTTTTCTAGAAGGTTGTCTTAGGCTTATTTAAATCGCCCTACCCAGTGATGACGTAGAGGACATACTAAGGTTGCCCAGCAGGGAAAAGTCCATACTGCTTATCGGAGCTATTTAGGAGAATGGGCAAACTACCTTCACTGTCCCCGTCCGTCCCCCCCCCCCCCCCCCCCCCCCCACACACAGGGCTTCATGTATCTGGTCTTGAAATCGGTATGTAGCCAAGGACCTTTAACTCCTGCATGGTGTGATGTGCACCTATCGTCCCAACTGCTCCAGATACCACAGCAGAAAGGATCTCTTGAGCCCAGGAGTTCAAGGCTAGCCTGGGCGATTTTTTTGGGCTGGTGTATGTGTGTGTGTGTGTGGGGGGGGGTAGGTGTTCAACACAGGGTTTGTCTGTGTAGCCCTGGCTATCCTGAAACTCATTTTGTAGACCAGGCTGTCCTCTGCCTCTGCTTCCCAAGTGCTAAAATTAAAGGTGTGTGCTACCATTGCCCAGCATTCATGTTTTAAATATATACATTTATTCATGTTTTAAATATATACATTGAGCATTAATGTGCAAATTGAGTGCTGTGGTTGAATATGGCATTGCTTTGACCCACAGGACAGAACATACGGCTATTCTGGAGGGACTTATATAGCTTAGGAAAGTAACATTTTCCTCCAGTTTCTAAAGTACTAGTAATACACAACTTTCCAACAAGAAGGCTCTCAAAGGTCCCTTGTCTGTAATTTCCAAACAATTTACGGCCTTAATATGCCATCCTTTTTATTTTTAGGAAACTTGAAATACTGTTATTTAGAAACCAGATGAAATCTGCATTTGAAAGTGGTAGTGGAATTTCTGTGTTTAGCTACAGAATTGTTGTATATGACTTTTTCTAGGCATTTTGGAGTCTAGAATGGAGATTATTTTATGTATGTTGTTCATACATAGTATTTTCCCAAAATCTTACAACTTCGCCTCTGGCCAAAGGAAGTGAGAACCTGGGACGTGCCAGGGTTGAAACTACCATCAGTTCATCTGTCTCTGCCTCCCATCCAGCTATTGGCGATCTACGCTGTGACCTTAGAGATCTGCCCCCATGACCAGGAAGCACTTGGTAAATGTGTGGGTGGTACAGTGGGCTCCCTTCAGCTGCACTCGGTTCATGGAAGTCATCCTGTTAGAACTGATAGCTGCTTCTTGGCTGGAGATGTAGTGCGGTGCCTAGCATTTGCAGGACTCTGCACTCAGTCCCCAGCACAGTGGAAGCAATGAAGTAACCAGAGATGGCAGCGTGTGTAGGAGAAAATGCAGTAAGTACCTCACAAGTCTTGCTGGAGCATTGCACCTCTTCACAGTCTTACCTCCAGTATTGTTACTGTAGCTTTCGCATCACTTGGTTTAGTTTTAAACTGATGTAGTGTAATTCCTTTTCCAGCTCCACAGCATATAGAAAGAGTCTAAAAGAGAGTTTAAAAGTTAGTAGTGATATGCGTGATAGTTGTGTGCAGTAGACAGCTTATTAATGCCGGCCATGATGTGCTTTGAGGAGATGGGTTGACACATCTCACAGGGCAGCGGTAGTGCTGTGGTGCTGACGGAAAGCTTGTGAGAACAGGCCTGCTGTGCCCTTCATCTGTCTCACTTTGTAAAATGTGTGTGTGGTTTTACCTGCATTTATGTCTGCACCATATGCATGCATGGTGCCGATGCTCTCCAGGACTGGAATTAGATGTGAGCCTATGCTCCTACCACTGAGCCAGCACTCCAACATGGTGGCCTCCCTAAGCAAATGGAGTTGTGTGCTTTAATTTGGAAACTGCAGCAAATGAAAGAGGCAAGTATAGCAATGTGGTTCTGGCTCAATAAAATAACACATAAAACCTGTGTCCTCAGACTGCATAGCCTGCTGTGCCACGTGCCACAGTTGGTACATGCGACGAGGGCTTACTCTCGAAATTCTTGCTGAGTGACAGGCTGGTAGTCATCTTGAAGGTCTGTAGAATAATACTTTTTCTCAAGCCTCTCCTTCCACGTTTTCATCTGCTCTGCCCCTTGGATCTCCTGTCAATGTAGGGACAAATAGAGGTTGCAGTCGGTGTGTGTCAAAGACTCGAAGGTGACAGGCCAACAGCCTGGTGCCTGGGTTCTGCCCCAGCAAAGTCACCCCAGAAGACTGGCCGTGCGATGTGCAGTGCGCATGGGCAAGGGCGAATTCGGGCCGTATTTGCTAACTTCCTGGCTTTGACTTACCAAGGCTGAGTATTGGGCCCAGAGTCCCATCACACATGCTGTGCACTCGCTCTGCCCGAAGCTACACCCACCCTCTTAACTGTGCACGTGTGCCTCAGGGTGCATCTGTGGGCATTCTTTGCCCTCCCAGCAGCTTTTCTGTCAGACTTGTACAGGTGTGACCCTTTAATCCCTGCCTTGGTTAACGGCCTGTATGCACCAGCGCCATGTACCACAACACAAGTCCCTCGCCAGAAAGTGTGTTATTACTGCCCCTTCCTGATCTGGAGAGGGGGAGAGGGAGAGAGAGAGCGAGAACAGAAGCTGCCTCTTCCAGAGGGAGACAAAGAGGAAGAGATTCAGGCTGCAAGCAGGAAAGAAGATCTGCCCGCCTTAGCAGATGGGGGAGTGGGTGTGGCTTGTCTCTTCAAGGGACAGAACAGATCATTACATTCCCATCTCTTTTTTATAATAAAAAGGCAGAGGTTAGGAAGTTAAAGGAATTGGGGTGGTGGATTCTCAAGACTGCTTCCTGCTTATTTGTGGGCATCGTCTGGGGAGGGGGGCTGAACTACTAGATGCCCAGGCTGATTATACTGTGGGTCCAAATACACCTGTCAATCTTTTAAAAATTCTGGCTGTGAGAGTGCACACTTGTAATCTCAGGGCTGGGGGTGGGGACGGAAGGACCTTTGGAGTTTATTGGCAAGCCAGTCTAGTCCAGCTGATGAGCTTCAGGCCAATGAGAGACCCTGTTTTAAAGGGGGTAGATGGCCTTCCTGGGATAACATCTCTGGTCTGTGCACATACCCGTCCATACATGAACATACCCACACATACATGCACAAGAAACACCCCCAGATTTGTTGGAATTGACATGAGTCTTTTTAATAGAAATGACCTATTAACTCAATTTTATAAATAGATGTCCGTATTCTTTAGGCAGTTTGTTGTGCTCTGTCATAAATGGGGAAGACTCCTGATTTTGAGAGGTGTACAGGAGGTTACAACTGTTGCCATAAATTATTTCTGTTAATTAGAACTAATAAAGCTATCACTTGTGTTTAGAAAAAATGAATTAAAATCTTACGCTTTCACTAAAGCCTTCTTTTCTGGCTTGCTGGGCCAGATCTCCGGTGGTTTTCCTGCTGTAAATGCAAAATAAGCATGAGAGTAAGAAGAGGCAGCGAACCGTTTACAGTCAGATCTACAGCAAGGAGCGGGATTGTGTCATGAGGAAAGACATCCTGCTGCTCATCGAGGAAAGGGAATTAACTAGGACTAGCTGTGAAGCAAATTCACTTCTTGGCATCAGGAGACAAACGTGAGCATCGTGTTAGGCACAAGTCCTGTTCGTAAGCGTCACCGTAAAACATTTTTATTTTGATAGTTGAACACACCGTGTACTGCATGTGTTGCTTTAGACTTGTATGAGGGAACTTACTCTCCTGTTTTCCTGTCAGAGTCTTCCCTGAGTGGCAAAGTTTGTCCTGTGCTGTTTTCAGTGCCAGCCCCGAGCCTCACATGGGGGGCAAGTCCTCTACCACTGCACGACTGTCAGCTCCAATGAGAAATCAAAGGCTTCTGGGTGTCAGAAAGACAGTGTGTTTAGACTCCCCACACCGGATGGAGCCTTAACCCTCACTGTTTCTTCTGTCATATAGGGAGATGCTCCCATTTTAGCCTCAGTTTAACTTAGGCTTTCTTGACTTTATAATGATGCAGAAGCAGAAGCCATACTTTAAGATGTGACTTTTGGTCTCCCAGGGTGGCAGTATGTGGTAGGATACTCTGACTATGATATGCAGTAGCAGGGAGCAGAACTCTGCCAGCCACGGACATGGTCATGAGGGGAACGGTCGCCACTACAGATCGTGGTGTTGCTGGTAGGTTTTAGAGCTACAAAGCCAGTAAATTACATGTTACAATACATGACTATCAAACAGGGATTCTCTTGGCTGACATTGTCCCACTATAGACTGATGTGTTTTGAGCATATTTAATATACACAGGCTAGGCTAGGCCCATTTGGTAGGTTAAAGGTGCTAAATGCTCTTTCAAGCTAATACAGTAGTTTTACAGGTATGTAACCCCATCCTATGTTGAACATCTGTGTGGAGGCTTGAATGAGAATGTCCCATAGGCGCACACACGTGAATGTCCCATAGGCGCACACACGTGAATGTCCCATAGGCGCACACATGTGAATGTCCCATAGACGCACACATGAGAATGTCCCATAGGCGCACACATGAGAATGTCCCATAGGCGCACACACGTGAATGTCCCATAGGCGCACACATGTGTATGTCCCATAGGCACACACATGTGAATGTCCCATAGGCGCACACATGTGAATGTCCCATAGGCGCACACATGTGAATGTCCCATAGGCGCACACATGAGAATGTCCCATAGGCGCACACATGTGAATATCCCATAGGCTCACACACGAGAATGTCCCATAGGCGCACACATGTGAATGTCCCATAGGCGCACACACGTGAATGTCCCATAGGCGCACACATGTGAATGTTTGGTCCCCAGTTGGTGGAACTGTTTGGGAAGGATTGGGAGGTGTGGCCTTGGAAGAGGTGTGTTGCTTGGGGAGGCGGTGAGGTTTTAAAAGCCCACATCATTCCTAGTCAGCGCTCTGCCTAGTGCTTATGGGTCAGATGTCAGCTCTCAGCTACTGCGCCGGTGCCACACCTGCCTGCCTCCAAGCTCCCTGCTGTGACGGTCATGGCTTCACCTCTGGGACAGAGAGCCTCAGGACCTTTCCTCTGAACGTTGCTTTAGTTGTGTCCCTTGACAGCAGTAGAAAAGTGACCAAGACATTTTGTATGAAACTTGAAAGTGATAAAATCTTAACGTCTTACATTTTCTTGTCTTCACTATCTTGAGCTTTCTTCAGTCTGAGTTTCTCGAGAACATTAAGGTAACTCTGGGTTAATTAAAAAGAGTTTAAAAATTAATCAGAAATTATTTCCTGTATTCTTCACATTCAGTCAAGATCCATGAGCTATGACGTGTTTGTTGTAGGAACTCCTGCCTAAAGAGATGTCTGGCACAGTGTCATGATCTCGTCACCATCTTTCATCCCGCCCTTGTGGAAGCAGCGGGTGCTCTGAGGGGCATCACTGGAATGTGGTGCAAAGGTGGGGGTGGCTGGGGACCAGACCAGGAGGGATCAGGTTGGGGGAGGATGGAGGGAGACAATACTGGGAGAGACAACTGGAATTGGGGGGCATTTCGGAGGCAAGATAGAAACCTAGTGCAATGGAAACTCCCAGGGTCACACTACAAGGGTGACCCTAGCCAAGACTCCTAGTAATGGGGGATATGGGACCAGAATTGGCCACCTTCTGTAACCAGGAAAGATTTCCTGTGGAGAGACTGGGGCACCAACCCAGCCACAAACCCTTTGACCTACAATCTGTCCTGCCTGCAAGATGTGCTGGGGTACAGTTGGGCCTGCCAATGACTGGTCCAGCTTGAGACCATGCCCCTAGAGGAAGCCCACCCCTGACACTGCCTGGAGGGCTAGGGACTGGAGGCTGGACAGCCCAGAGACCTAGGATAGAACCAAACACGATCGGCGAAAAGAAAAAACAATGAAATGATTCTTAATGGTACTCTGCTATACTCATAGATAGGAGCCTAGATAATTGTCACCAGAGAGCCTCAGCCAGCCGCTGATGGGAGCAGATGCCAAAACCACAGCCAAACATTAGGTGGAGCTTGGGGAATCCTGCAGAAAATGGGAAGGAAGGATGGTAGGAGCAGAGGGGCCAAGAAAACCCACAGAAACAACTAGCTAGGGCTTATAGGAGCTCATAGAGACTGACAATCAGGGAGCCTGCATGGGTCTGACTAGGTTCTCTGCCTATATTTTATGGTTGTGTAGCTTGGCCTTCTTGTTTGAGTCCAATGGGGGCTGTCTCTGAATCTTTTGCCTGCTTTTGAGACCCCCCCCTTCTTCCTATTGGGTGGCCTCATCCAGCCTTAATGTGAGGGGATGTGTTACAACTTGATATGCCATGTTTAGTTGATAGCAAGTATGTTAATACTCTACTGCGTACAACCAACAGCATACTCAGGATATCAGAGCTGAAACCTAAGGCTGAGCTCATTGTGGGGAGACCACCTTAGCTACGCCCACAAGACCACAGCCACTGACGTCTGGGAAGTGCTCTTGGAACTGTGGGGTGTACAAGCTGGTCAGTAGGAGTGCTGGCGAGTTCTGTGTCAATTTGGCATGAGCTGGAATCATTTGAAAAGAGGGAACCTCAATTGAGAAAATGCCCCAACTATTGCGGAGTCTGTGGGACATTTTCCTGACAAGTGACCAATGGGGAGGGCCCTGCCCACTGGGGCAGTACCACCCTGGGCCCATGATCCTGGGTGGTTTAAGAAAGTAGGCCAAGGGCTGGAGAGGTGGTTCAGAGGTTAAGAGCACTGCCTGCTCTCCCAAAGGTCCTGAGTTCAATTCCCAGCAACCACATGGTGGCTCACAACCATCTGTAATGGGGTCTGATGCCCTCTTCTGGCCTGCAGGCTTACACACAGAATATTGCATACATAATAAATGAATAAATGAATGAATGAATGAATAAATAAATGAATGAATAAATGAATAAATAAATATTTTTTTAAAAAAGAAAGTAGGCTGACTGTGCCAGTAAAAGCATCACTCCTCCGTGGCCCCTGCCTCAGCTCCTCTTCTGATGTCCCAAGCTATAAGCAGAAATAAACACTCTCCTCTCCGAGCTTATTTTAGTCCTGGTGCTTTATCAACAGCCACGAGGAGATAAGACAGGACAGGGCAGATTCTACCGTCCAGAACAGGACGTTAGCAAGTCCAGCTGTGAGAAACGGTGTGAGCAGAAGGCAGGGTGGGAATATGTGTTATGCAGCCTGTACTTAAGTTAGCAATACTCTGCTAGGGCTGCAGTGAATCCAAGGCCAGCCCTGCTCTACACAGCAAGTTCCAGGCAAGAGTGCACCAGGAGAACATGGCTCGGGAAGACCCAAAATAAACAACAAGCAAAAACCAACCAAACTGGGGCTTACAGTATAATATACAGAAGATGGAAAAGTAGAAATTAGCTCATGACAGCGGAGGGTAGGTTGGGACTGTGTTGTGTGCGGGTGGGTGGCTTGGGAGAGCCGAGTGAGGAAATGTGGCCCAGGTAACCTGCTAGACTGACTCAAAGCTGAATGAGCTGGGGTCAGGCTAGAACAGGTAAGAGGATGTTATCATATGGGAATGATCTCTTGGTGGCAGAGTTTAAAGGGTCCTTGAGATAGTGTGAGCAAGACCTGCACTGGCAGAGAAAAATTACAAGCCTTGGGGACAGACGATCAGAGAGCCACCAGGACAGAGTTCAACGTTTGAGCCAGGAGAGGCTAAATAATATAATACTGCCATGAATATAAGGAGAGCGAGGCAGACAAGGGATACAAAGGCTGGGTTTGGCTGTGGAAAGTTGCTAGTATCTAACAACAAACTTTTGGGATCAACGAAATAGTTACCATCTATCACCAGACAGTGCTTTGTACTCAGTATTCGGGCTGTGGAAATTTTGGCTAAACTGTTGGAGCCAGAGGGACTGGAGATGTAGCTCAGCTGATAAGAGTACTTACCTTGCTTATATGAAGCCCAGGTTCCATATCAAGCAACCATATCAAACATAAACTGGGCATGCTGGTACATGACTGGAGTCCTTGGACCCAGTGGGTAGAGACAGGAGGATCGTAAGATTACTCTTGGCTGCATAGTGAGTTTGAGGCCAGCTTGTGAGGCGTGAAACTCTTTCTCAACCAACAACAAAACAACCCGGGGGGCATGTGTCTCATGGAGGGTTTAAGTGATACAAGGTGTTTTAGAATTATAATTAGGAAAGTAAGTTAACTAACCTTCTTAATTATTTTACCAAGCTCAAAATCAGGTCTTCTGCCGATTGAGTAGTCTGCCTTCACTTCAGAATATGTGTCGTTGATTATTGCCAAGAACATGTTCTGAGGAGAAACAGTCAAATAATTTTCTCAATAAAAACTTACTTAGGAGCCGGGCGGTGGTGGTGCACGCCTTTAATCCCAGCACTTGGGAGGCAGAGGCAGGCGGATCTCTGTGAGTTTGAGACCAGCCTGGTCTACAAGAGCTAGCTCCAGGACAGGCTCTAAAGCTGCAGAGAAACCCTGTCTCGAAAAAAACAAACAAAAAAACTTACTTAGGGGTGGGCGTGTAGCTCAGCATTAGAGTGCTTGTCTAGTATGTCCTGAGTTTGGTCCCCAGCATCCCATCGCATGCACACACGCGTGCACATGTGCACACACACGACTTCTGCAGCTGGATTTGCAGCAAGTGCCTATAGTTTGGCTTCTTGGGAAATGAGGAAGACTCATGAGCCTTATTCCAGCAAGGCCACACTCCCTAAATCTCCCCCGAATAGCTGGGAACAAGTGTGCAGGGCCACAACTTTGTGTCTAGTCTGAGATGAAGGAGAAAGACGGGTGTCGTTCTTACCAGCAGCACAAAGAACACAAAGAAGATGAACGTGATGAAGTAAATGGGCCCCAAGATCCAGTTGGCCTGCTGGATACCAGCGAAGTTAAAGTCTCCAAGGACAATCCGAAATTGTGCAAATCTTTGATGAGAAGAAAGAAAAACATTAGAAAATGTTCCAGCTCTTCATTTAAATACATGACAACTTGGGGTTGCTAATAACGTCTCTGGATGCATAAGGCATATGCTCTTGATTTTTTTTTTTTTCAGTGCTGGGGACTAAACCCAAGACCTCACGCATGCTAGGTTAAGTGCTTTACCACTGAGCCGCAACCCAGCTCCTCCCCTCTGGCTTTAATTATGCTGCCACAACATCCTAAAATTAGACAGAGCATGGTAGAACACAGGGGAGGTTGAGGCAGGAGATCAGGAGTTCAGTGTCAGCCACATTACATAGGAAGTTTAAGGCCTTTGTAGACTACATACTCATAGCAGCCTCTCCCAAAGGTGGCTCCACTGGGAAAGGAGCTGCCATGAGAGCAGAGGAACCTGAGCGTGGCCCCCAAGCACCCATGTGCAAGCTGAGCATGGAGGTGCATGTTTGTGATCCAGGTGCCGGGGCAGGGGTGGGGTGGGAGGCAGGGAACCAGGGTAGATTCACTGGCTGCCACCAAGTAGCTCCAGGTTCAGTGACAAGCAGACCTTGTCTCAGAAAATACAACTGAGGGGTGGAGATGACTTAGCAGGTCAGGGTGCTTGCCCCCAAACTCAGAAAATAAGGCTCCTACATGCTGTCCTCTGACCTTCACGTGTACCCCCCCCACACACACACACAATTGAAAAACCAAGTGGAGAGAGATTAGAGAAGCACCGGATGTGGCCCGCTGGCCTCCACCTGCACACACATATGCACGAGTCCACAAAGATCATATGTACAGCATGCATGTACACACATGCACGAGCCCACACAGATCATATGTACAGCACACATGTACACACATGCACGAGCCCACACAGATCATATGTACAGCACACATGTACACACATGCACGAGCCCACACAGATCATATGTACAGCACACACGTGCAAGGAGCAAAACGAGGAACTTCAATAGCTGATCATGCAGTTGAGGAAATGGTAAATGTTCAGTTCCTCTTCATGCGCCCACACATACAACAGAGTATCACTCGGTCACGGGGAGAGGGAAATGCTGTCACTTGCAGGGATAGAGGAGGAGGACACCATAGTGAAGTCAGCCACAGACAGAAGAGCACATCGCTTTTGTCTCATGGATGGGAACGCATGAATAAAGGACGACCCAAAAGTGGAGGAGGGATTGTCCACTGCGAAGGCATAGCAGGGATGTGCTAGCACTTTCTGTCGCTGTCCAGGGAAGGAGTCCACAGAAACTGGAATTCTCTCATACAAACTGAGTTGTTCTATCTACTCAGAAGGAGATAAACTGTAAACCAGACTTGACATGGTGGCTTATCCCTATAATTCTAACACTCAGAAGGCTGAGGCAGGGGCATTGCTGTAAGCTTGAAGTCAGCTTCAACATAAATCTGTTTTTCTTTTTTTTCTTTTATACTGGGTCTACTAGCCTTGATCCTCCTGCCTTAATCTCTCTTCTTTCTTTTCCTTTTATCTGTCTGTCTATCTATCTTTTTTTTTTTTTTTTGAGACAGGGTTTCTCTGTAGCTTTGGAGCCTGGCCTGGAACTAGCTCTTGTAGACCAGGCTGGCCTCGAACTCACAAAGATCCACCTGCATCTGCCTCCCGAGTGCTGGGATTAAAGGCGTGCACCACCACTGCCCAGCCTCTATTTTTATTTTTTGAGATGAGGTTTCTCTGGAACCCACTTTGTAGACCAGGCTGGCCTTGAACTCACAGAGATCCATTTGCCTCTGCCCCCTTCCCCCACAAGTGCTTGGGATTAAAGGTGTGAGCAACCAATGTCTGGCTTGCCTCAACCTCTTGAGTCCTGTGAATATATGTGTATGCCCTATACCTTCCTTTTATAAAGCTATTTTTATGTATTAAAAAGTTATATGTTTTTGTATTTAAAAGGGAGTCTGGCCTCAGCTCAGATCCGCCTGCTGAGTGCTGGATACAGGCATGCACCACCACACCTGGCTTTAGACCGCTGCTGTGAATCACAAGTCTGCCAGTTACCAGGGAAAACCTACCCTGGAGACAACTTCTGTGGGAAGCACAATTTCCTCTGCTCAAGGGTGAGCACTATGGAAACACTGGGGCCCTCTTCCCTTACATGTTCTCACTTCCGGTGAAAAATTATTTTTCTAACTTGACCTACCAAAGATTAAAAAACAGATAGCACCACCCATTTTGGTTGTCCAGGGGCAGACTTCATTTTGAACGTGGTGGATATTTAGCCTTAAGTGAACTACAGGACTAAGTTTTAAAAGAACTGTTTGTCCCAGGGCTCGCTGTGGCTTCCCAGGCAGAGAGCATAAAGACACTTGTGCTAAGAGCTTACATGGAATTTTGAAAAGTGGAAAAGTCATCGACCTGTGACCCGAAAACAAGGAACCCCAGCTGGGCATACGCGGAGAATATAATAAAGAACATGACGGCGAACCCCACTATGTCCTTCATGCAGCGGGACAAGGTTGACGACAGCTGAGACATGGTCTCATTGAAGCTTATGAATTTGAATATCTGAAAGAGATAAAACAAGAGTCAATGTACTCAATATACTCAGAGCCGCTTAGAAGCAGGAAAGTTAATTTCAAAAGAATCCTTCAAGTAAAAGGAGACAATGGGAGTCTAGGGTGTTTAGAGATGTCAGTGATCATTTAAAGGTCAAATTAATATCTTACTGTTTTGGATTTGTATGAGGGGTTTGTGGAGAGAGTGTGCCACCGAGTACAGGTGGAAGTCAGAGGACAGCTTGTGGGAATTAGCCCTTTCCCAAGGATCAAACGCAGGCCACCAGGCTTGGGAAGCACCTTCACTTGGTGCCAGATTACTTTCAGGATTCACTTACTGCCTGGCGGTGGTGGCGCACACCTTCAATACCAGCACTTGGGAGGCAGAGGCAGGTGGATCTCTGAGTTTGAGGCCAGTTTGGTCTACAGAGTAAGTTCCAGGACAGCCAGGGCTGCACAGTGAAACCCTGTCTTGAAAAACAAGCAACAAAACAAAACAAAAATGTACAAACTAGTGGGGGAACTGCTCCCCCTCCATATGAGGTAACAGTTTTCCTAATGCATATTTACTTGGATTATGTAATAAAAGAGATGTAAATACCTTTATCCATGCAAAGAAGATAGTAATAGCAATCATGTTGTTATAGTAGATTTGCCAGTACGCGAGGAAATAGAAGTCTGGGTAGTTTTCAGTGTTTTTCAGCAGCCGTCCGAGTAGGACAAAACTCTGCAGGTTACAGTATGCATAGAAAGAGACAGCCAGGAAACACAGCTGCAGGGGAAGATGGCAAAGGCCATTATAGTCAAGAGGTAGTTGGAGACCATCTCTCTCTCTAAATTTCTCTCAGCCTTTTTTAAATGCTTAACAAAAGGGAGGAAAAGATAGGATCTAGGCTTTTAAAGTAACTTTGTGAAAAGTAGCTTACCACTGGGCAGTGGTGGTGGTTCATGCCTTTAATCCCAGCACTCAGGAGGCAGAGGCAGGCGGATCTCTGTGAGTTCAAGACCAGCCTGGTCTACAAGAGCTAGCTCCAGGACAGGCTCTAAAGCTGCAGAGAAACCCTGTGAAAGAAAGAAAGGAAGGAAGGAAGAAAGAAAGAAAGGAAGGAAGGAAGGAAGGAAGGAAGGAAGGAAGAAAGAAAGAAAGAAAGAAAAAAAAAGTGGCTTCTCAAGTCTGTTTTTGTCCAAGACACAAGGGAAACCCCAGCCAATCAACCCCGCCTGTGACTGCTCGGCAGGGGACTTGATCAAACTGAGTCTAAGAACACACAAATGCCTCTCTCGTCTACTGCAGTTCTCTGTGCTTTCACACGGAACAGCTCTTAGAATTTCATGCATCCCCATTGCCTGGTCCTTGGTCCCAGTTACAGCACAGCGTGGTAGCAGCCCCTGTGATCAGTTTTCTGCTGCGTTTCCCTTCCAATCCACGAATTGCGGGTGTGAGGTCACACTGTCTCCAGCTATCGGAGCCCACAGACTGCAAGCTGCAGGTGACATGGAGCGGTGGCAGAGCAACAGCAGGCTTTACTTGGAGATGAGGAAGCCTTTCCGGCAGAGGCCCGTGCCTCACCTCCCGCCTCCCATGTGTCTGTATGTGACCTGCAGAAAACTGTGCCCAGCTGGCTGGCTAGGGCAAGGCCTTGCCGTGGTTTTCCCACTGTCCTTTGCAGTTTGGCCTTCCAGCTGCGGTCTTGACTTCTCTGCTTGGCAGGGTGATAGCCCATGCAGAACATAGCTATTATAGAAATGGAAGTCGCTCAGTTTACACTTAAAATATTAGAGTCACTATGTCTTACAAAAAAGACAGTACTTCCTGGTAGTCCTAACTTGTCTGCCCGTCGCTCGACAGTCTGAGGGCTTCTGTGTCACCCCACCCAAAAGATGAGTCTTTCATACTGTGGAATACTAAAACCAAACCAAACAAAAGCTTGCAGTCGACATAAACACACCTCCTCAAGATGCTGTACCGAGCTCTTTGAACACCTTTGGATCCAGGTTATCTGAGGAGATTTATAACTGCTTGGAATTTTTCCTTTGACAAACACTTACACAAATGTGACATTACTGGGACACTAGAAAGGCAGATGGGACATTTATTTCTTTATGGTGTGTGATATGTGGTATGTGCATGTGGATGCATACACTGGGGTGAGCAAGCAGAGGCCGACGGAGGATGTCAGGTGTCTGCTGTCCCTCTTCCTTATTCCCCTGAAGCAGGGTCTCTCCCTGAATCAGGAGCTGACAGCAAGGCTCAGCAATCCTCCTGCTTCTGCCCCACACAGTGCTGGGGTTCAGGGATGCATGGCATCTCCCCGCTTCTTTACATGGGTGCTGGGACTCAGCCTCAGGCCCCCATGCCTGCACAATGCCTGCACAGCAAACAGTCTTACCCACTGAGCCATCTTCCTGTAGCATGGATAATAAAAAACCCAGAGACAGATACTGGGGTTCAGCTTGAAGGTCAGAAGAGTAAAGCAGCCAGCCACTGGCTCTTACCTCTAACTCAGACCGAAATGGCGATCCTGCCTCCACGAATCCTCAGACTGCGCCTGAGACCTGTCTCCTCCCATTTTATATTCCTCTCTAGGGCTGGAATTAAAGACGTGCACCACTACTGCCCAGCTTCTGTGGCTAACTAGTGTAGCTACTGGGATTAAAGGTGTGTGTCACCACTGCCTGGTCTGCATGGCTGACCAGTGTGGTGGTTGTACTCTCTGATCTTCAGGCAAGCTTTACTTATTAAAATATGAATGACATATCACATTATCCTAGGCCATTTCCTTTGTTTTTCTTTTAAAGATTTAATTATTAATTATGTATACGGCATCTGCCTGCATGTATCCCTGCAGGCCAGAAGAGGGCACCAGATCTCATTATAGATGGTTGTGAGCCACCATGTGGTTGCTGGGAATTGAACTCAGGACCTCTGGAAGAACAGTCAGTGCTCTTACCTGCTGAGCCATCTCTCAGCCCCTTCCTAGGCCATTTTCTTATTTTAAATTTTAGATTAGGTCTCAATACGTTGCCCAGCCTGGCCTTGAACTACCTCAGGTTCCCAAGCAGTTGGGGTTATAAGCACTCTGTGCTAAACCTCACACACATACATTTTGGGAGTGTGGATATCAAGACTTCTTATGAGCACTGAATCACAACACGGCACACACTTTCAATTCCAGCACCCAAGAGGCAGAGCATGGCAGATCTCAGTGAGTTTAAGGCCAGCTTTATCCACATAGCACATTCAGAGACAGCCAGGGCTCCAACGACCCTGGGGAAGAGGGAAAGGGGGGGACAAGAAGGGACTAATTTTTCATGGAGTCTTATGGAATCCTCTAGGCTCTTGCTGGCTGTCTCACGGACTACATCAGAGAAAACCAACAGACTTTTTTAGGGGCGTAATGACAGCTCATTTTATATTTGATACTTGTAGCTTTTCAAGTAAGTCTTGGATAAACAGAAAACCCTGTGTTTTATACATCTCCAGCTGCCAGGAGCAGATGTGAGCCCTTAGAACACACCGTGGCTATACTCACCGCCAAAAGCAGCAGCTCCAGCCAGTTCCAAACACTTTTGAAATAGGCGCTCTTAAACTCGTTCAGCTTTCTCAGTTCTTGTGTTATGAAGACGAAAAGGAAAATACAGAATATGATTTCACAGGACGCGATGAAGTAATCGTAGTGGGTAACGTATCTGAGGAGCTTCACGGAATAGAACTGCCACGAGGTGAGGAGCCCGCCCGTCGCAGGGAACTCTGCCACCAGCCTGGAAATGAAGTCCGTGAAAGGTTTTCTAGGTTTTAATATTTAAGTTGCTGTAAAATTTCTAAGCCAATAATGACATATATGTCAACATTGATCATTTATTTTGTACAAAAAACATTTCCTTGGGGGCGGGAGAGATGGCTCAGTGGTGAAGAACACTTCCTGCTCTTCCAGAGGACCTGGGTTCAGTTCCCAGCTTCTACATGTGGGCTTACAACTGGCTGTAACTCCAGGAAGTCACAGATTGGTGACATTAGCAGTATTAGTCTGGTTGACTTCAATGTATGTGTGCTGGCTGGTTTTATATCAACACAAGCTAGAGTCATCAGAGAGGAGGGACCCTCAACTGAGAAAATGCCTCTGTAAGATCGGGACGTAGGTAAGCCTGTAGGGAATTTCTTAATTAGTGATTGATGCCCCAGGGAGGGCCAGCCCATTGTGGGTGGTGCTAGTGGTTCTGGGTGCTGTAAGAAAGCAGGCTAAGCAAGCCAAGGAGAGCAAGCCAGTAAGCAGCTCCCCTCCATGGCCTCTGCATCAGCTCTTACCCTGCTCCCTTCATGATGAGCCATGGTTGGACAACGTGAGCTGAAATAAACCCTTTCCTCCCCAAGTTGTTTTTGGTCACAGCTTTTTATCACAGCCATAGAAACTCTAAGACAGTGTATGTGCTGACCTGTAAACATCAAGACCACACAGCCTGCTAAGACCAGTATTTTCTGGCTACCTTAGGATACAAAGCGCTGTACAAACAGAAGTACCACAACTTGTTTCCCAAACCAAAGCATAGAAAGATGTTGAGGCTGTTCACTGCTGTTCCCGGTTCTCCACAATTTTTGGTAATTAAGAACTGGCAGTAATTTAAGAAGCCACTGTTTCAGGGCTGGAGAGATGGCTCAGAGGTTAAGAGCACTGACTGCTCTTCCAGAGGTCCTGAGTTCAATTCCCAGCAACCACATGGTGGCTCACAGCCATCTGTAATGAGATCTGGTGCCCTCTTCTGGCCAGCAAGCATACATACAGACAGAACACTGTATACATAATAAATAAATAAATCTTAGGGGAAAAAAAAGCCGCTGTTTCTCCCACAACCCTAAGGCACTCTAACTCTAAGTGCAACTGTCTTCCTACCTGAAAATGCGAGTGGAAAATGCTGCCTAGCAGGTGCGGCCCGGCATCAGAACTGTGTCCTGCACACAGCGCACACTCGCCATTGGGTAAGGGAATGAAACACAAGAAATGTGCAGACCAGCAAACGAAACGGGGAAAAAGCAGAGTTGACTCAGTTTCTCTGACAGGGTATAGGAGAAGTAAATAGAAATGACCACAGTGTTGACCACTGCTTCCTTTTTTTTTTTAAAAAAGTTTCTTTCGTTTACTTTTTGTTTGTTTGTTTTTTGAGACATGGTCTCTCTTCATATCCCTGGTTGTCCTGGAACTCACTATGGAGACCAGATAGAGCTGCCACTGCTTCTGGAGAGGGCAGGGTAGAAGGCATGCGCCACCACGCTCAGTTTAACCATCACTTCTTATACTGAATCCAGAGTCATAAAAAAAAAAGCGACAGTAAAACATTTCCAAATGCACAACGACTAAAACTTAATTCAAATCAAATGTGCAGTGAATCAGATGTGCTTCTGGCTGGGCCAGCAAGCACCACAGGACTTCACTGCAGCCCATGCCCAACACACAGCTGTAGCAAGGCACCGAGCACTGCTTCACACCACACACACACACACACACACACACACACACACACGCCACCAATGCAGATGGCCTCAAACACCTGCGTCAGGTTCCTGAGCACTGCGTGAATTAGCGTTTTTTATCGCATGCGGGGTCTTCTGCTCCTAGAGAAATGGAATGATGGGATTGTGGGAAACAGACTTGGAATTCTCCCACTGCCATTCCTGCGTATGTAGGTACCAAACAAGACAGCTTTGAAGTATATTGTGTTAGAACATTTTATTTTATTTTATTTTATTTTATTTTTTGTTTTGTTTTTCGAGACAGGGTTTCTCTGTAGAACATTTGATTTTAGAAGTTGCTCTTTGTAGCTAGGTGTGGTGCACCTGGAAGGCAGAGGCAGGAGTGTATCTGTGAGTTCAGGGCCAGCCTTATCTACAGAGTGAGGTCCTGTTTTAAACTGGGGTAAGGAGAGAGAAAGGAGGGAGAGAGAGGAGGAAGTGTGGAGAGGGAGGAATAGAGGAGGCTAAAGGAGGGAGGGGAAGAGACGGGGAGGGAAGAGGAAGAAGAAAGAGAAAGAGGGAAGAAAGGATGCGAAGAGAAAAGGAGAAAGAAAAGAAAAAATGCTGTTTGAGTTACTCACTTGAGCTATTTAAAAAAATAACAATGAATTTTGGCTTGGGATTAGGTCAGAATTTCCAGCAATTTCTGTCATGGCTTTGAACCTACTTCTACCATTTGGTACTACTCATGTGACGTGGTCTTCTCGGCATTGACAATTATAAAATCCAAATATTGATCAAGTCTGAAATATGCTGAAGATGCTCTGTCTACAGTCTCTACAGCATCAAACATTCAGCTGAGGTTTGTCTATATGTGTATCAAAGAATTTGATGGTGCCTGTCTCTCTGGCAACTATCTCCCGTGCCTCCTTCCAAACAGGAAACTGCTGTGCTTAGCAATCCGCCCGTCCTATCACTCAGGGAATGGAGGTTCACTTTTCTGCTGAACACAGTCAGCGTGTGCTGTTTCTCTCCCGTGTTTGATTCTAGAACCTCTTCCACGGCCTGGGTTTGGAGGCGACGCTAACTGAAAGAACTGTTGGCTGCTCTTCAGAGTGTCTGTGACATCTGCACACAGCTGCATCTGGACCAGTCACCCCGGTGAGTTGAAGATACGGCTGACCCCAAGGAGCACAAAACTGAAATCACCTGAGAAGCATGGAGGCAGACTTTTGAACTTACCATGAAAATTATTTGCCTTGATTCTGAAATTGTTCCTACATGGCAGAAGTCATTGTTATTGTTGCTGTTTGAGGCTATTTAAATTGGGATTTTCCTTTACAACAAAAGCCTCCAAACTGATCCGGAGGTCAAAGAGCTGAGTTCCAAGTTAGGCCTTGTATCCACTTCTTTCTGTTATCTAACAAGCCAGGCCTCAAAGCCTGGCTTCCAATAAATATTTCCTGTGTGTCTACAGACTTCAGTGGACCGTCCAGCTGGGTCAGCCAGGCTTGCTGATAGAACCACCATTTGACTGGCTCGACTCAGCATCTTGGAGCTGGCTCTGCTCTGCCTGCCCATCTTTCTCCTGCTTCCAACAAGTCAACGTACACATCCCCCCCTTCACCGCAACTGCAGACATGCAGAGAGAACGACACACAACCGCACAACCTGCTGGTTGCCGCATATCTGCTAGCATCCCATTGGCCAAAGCAAGTCACATGGTTGAGCCCACCGGCAAGGGCCGGAATAGACCATCGCAGTAGTACAAGTCTAAGAAGAACCAAAGCTACGTTTGTAGTGTATAATATACTCTAAAAAAGTCTAGGATGTGGCCACTGTTAAATGTCATTTGAAATTTAAATAGTTAAAATTCTAATTGTGAATAGTTAATTCAGACGCATTCGCTCGTGTGTGAAGGTCAGAGATCAGAACTGGGTGTCCTTCCTCTGTCAATCTCCACCCTGTTTATTTGAGACAGGATTTCTCACTGAACCCGGAGTTCGCTAATTTGGCTGACCAATGAGCTCCTGGAATTTGTTCGGCCCCTCCTCCTGCCAGCACACGGTTTTGCTCATCACTGAATTCGGCTTTTACGTGGGTGTTGGAGACCCGACCAGGTCCTCGTGCTTGTGCAGTGTCCTGGTTTCCGGGGGCGGGGCGGGGGGCGTTCTTTGTTGTTGGTTTTATCACCTTGACACCGGCTAGCGTTAACTGAGACGAGGGAACCGCGAGATAACGCCCAGCTCATTGTGGGGGGAGCTGGTCCTGGGCTGGGGGTCCCGGGTGCTAGAAGTAAGCAGGCTGAGCAAGGGCACGAGGAGCAAGCCAGCCAGCACCACCTCTCCACCGCCTCTGCTTCAGCTCCCACGTCACTGATGGACCATGATCACGAGGTGTAAGCCAAGCAAGCCCTTTCCTCTCCAAGCTGTTTTTGCCCACAATATTTTAGCACAGCAATAGAAACCCTCTGACTTATCTGCCCTGCCTATAACCCAAGAGATTTTAACAATCTGATTTTATGAAAAAATTATGACATCAGATCTGTACAATTCCAGAAGGACAGAAGCGGCAAGTTTATATATCCTCACGTCATGCAAAACTGAAGTTTTGGTGGCAAGATGACTTCACAGTCACACAAGTCTGACCACCTGAGTTTGCTTCCTGTCCACTGTGGGAGGAGAGAACAGACTCCCCAGAGCTGATCTCCACACCTGGCACCATGGTACACACCTGCGCATGAGCGTGCGCGCGCACACACGGATCATAAGACCTAGCATATTGTATGTGACTCTTTGTGTTCCTAAATGTGTCCTGAAATAATGAAGAGTCGGATGATGTCGCTCTATTCTCTTCTGCACCCTTGGCAGAATGTCACATTATCTTAAAGCTAGGACTTTAGCCAGGCGGTGGTGGCGCACGCCTTTAATCCCAGCACTTGGGAGGCAGAGGCAGGCGGATCTCTGTGAGTTCGAGACCAGCCTGGTCTACAAGAGCTAGCTCCAGGACAGGCTCTAAAACTACAGAGAAACCCTGTCTTGAAAAAAACCAAAAAAAAAAAAAAAAAAAAAAAAGCTAGGACTTTAACCTCAGCACGGGTATGCAGAAACTGCAAACTGCACTGGAGGCTTTGAATCCTTTTAAAATTCCATTTGCCAAGATCAATAACTTCTGAGTTACTCACCTGACGATGCAAAACAGATTGACGTTAGCATTGTATACGGAAAAGTCAATAAAAACAACCCTGGTCCCTCTTGTGATCCAGCTGTGGAGTCGAAGGTCAGCAAATTTGGTTTGGGTTTCAGATTTGGATTTTGATAATGTGAATATATACCCTCCGTCTCGGTACACACCGACAAATCCCCAGTGCCAAGGGGCGTTGGCAGGAGAAGGTGAGTACTTCCATCTGTTAGACATCAAAAGAACAACGGCAATGAGAAGCCCAGGCAGAAAGCACTCAAGAATTTAAGCTAACCTTTGATTTAAAAGAAGTAGCTTCAAAACAGCTGAAATAGAAAGTTCAAAGTAGCTGAGACAATTGACCCAGTGTGTTTTAGTGCTTATCATGGGCAACAGACCCATCCAATGGTTTTGCTGTACACTTGTGGTATGCCTGCATTTATTCATTCACACATACCCACAGTTTGGGGGGAGGGTTGGTTTTTTGAGACAGAGTTTCTCTGTGTAGCCCTGGCTATTCCCTCTGTAGACCAAGCTGGCCTTGAACTCACAGAGATCCACCTGGTTCTGCCTCCTGAGTGCTGGGATTAAAGATGTGCACCACCACTGAATGGCTAATTTTTTTCAAAAATGTTTATAGTTAAACCTCTGGGTTTTAACTTATAATTACAAGAAAACCAAAAGAAGAATATCTTGACTCCCCATTTTCAGTCTCCCTATTTAGTTTTCCCCAAACATATCTGAAAGGTGTGTGACTATATGTATGACTTCATTACATTAATAAAAATTATATAAGCCCTTACAAATGCCCCAAACTCACCCAGCCTGGGCTATATGTATGGTAATACCTGGTCTCTGAGTAAGATAAAATAAATTCCCAAACTCATACAAAGAGTAAGTCAACAGACAAGAAGCCATACATCCATCCTGAGATTGGAGGAGGCTACGTAAGAAAGGAAATGCAATCAGAGTTTGTAAGGAAAATATAGACTAATGAGTAAAGACGGTCAAGTGTAACTAAGACCGAGAGGCTAAGAGGAAGAGAGGAGGCAGGAACTTGGAGGTGGCAGAAGAGAGCTGCGGTGACAGATCACCTGCCACGTGGAAATGCACACAACTGTAAAATGTCAGCCCTTGGAGGACTGCCTTAGAAACAGGAAGTGAAAGAGCAAAGAACAGCTGTCTCTACAGAGTGTGATGAGCAAGCAGGAAAATCGATCTTTATAAACATTTGAATAACAAATAAATACTCAATACAGAAGGGTCGGCTCTGTCCCCGGCCATGATTATCACAGGACACCCGACCCAGAGAGTGTAAACAGCCCCAACACCAGAAACATCTTTGTCTAGAGGAGGTGGTACCAGCGGCTTTGGGCTTTCACGGTTCAGTGTAAGGTGGTGGGGTCTACACTTCCTCCCCCTATATGCCACAAACTCTAACTTCCTACAACTGCAAACCCCTAACAAACTTGTGTGAGCTGTCCGGGTACCTTAGCACGGCAATAGAAAAGTAACTAAGACAGCGTCTTCCGCAGGTATCATCAGATACGATGATGAAGAGCACCGCTGCCCTCTTTTAGTAATGGAGCCACAGACATCACTAAGTTGGGTACAGTGAGGAGGGAGGAGAGGAGCAGAGGATAACACCAAGCATAAAAGCCAGCTATTGGGGCAGGAATCTGTAATCTCAGAGCTGGGGTGGACACCATTGGATCCCTAGAGCTCATTGGCTAATCAGTCTAACAGAATTGATGAGTTCCACCTCTAGTGAGAGACCCTGTCTCAAAAATGGAAGATGGAGTGATTTAGAAAGACACCTCTTTTTAAAAAAACATTTTAAAACAGATTTATTGAATTATTATGTATGCACACCAGAAGAGGGCACCAGTTGAACTCAGGACCTCTGCGGTGCTCTTTTTAAAAAAAATATTCATTTATTTACTTATGATGTATACAATATTCTGCCTGCATGTATGCCTACAGGCCAGAAGAGGGCACCAGACCTCATTACAGATGGTTGTGAGCCACTATGTGGTTGCAGGGAATTGAACTCAGGATCTTTGGAAGAACAGGCAAGGCTCTTAACCCCTGAGCCATCTCTCCAGCCCCTCTGCGATGCTCTTAACCACTGAGCCATCTCTCTGGCTCTACAGAGACACCTCTTATTGATATTTGCTTCCACATGCCGTCCAGTGTGACTATACATTTTATATACTACATCAACCCTCCCACCCTATTAGATGGGGTCGCTCGTGTGTTCTGAGTGCAGCTATAGCCCAGGCTTCTTCCCCTGCTGTTTACAGAGAAAACCACTGCACCCAGCAGCTCCCAGCCCCCGTCACTCACAACACAGACTTACTTCTGTAAAGATACAAGGTACCTGCTAGAAAAGGTCACCGGTTTCATATTGCTTACTCTCTATCACTTTTGAGGCCAAAATCAGACAGGTCTTCGTTTTCAGCTGTGTATTTATCGTAACAGTCGCTCACCAGCGACTGAAAGGCTGAGTAGACCTTGCACGTGTTGTTGCGGACTCTCAGCTGCCGTACCCTGGGGACTCCGAGAAGAATGTTCTCGTAGTAGATACGGCTGCTGTTCTTCAAATTGTACAGCTGCTGGTTGTTGTACCACGAGTCCCAGTACAAGCCCTCCAGAAGGGGTCCTTCCATGAACTTCACAGAGAAGGGCAGACATCATGGGAAGAAGAAGGAGAAGAAGAAAAGCCTTCATGGCAACAGAACCTGTAGTCACACATGGGATTCTGAGTGTAAGTATTGACCGAGACACCACTTCCGGCAATGCCAAAGGTTGCTGGTGAAGGCCACAGCGATGGCTACTCCTCACTGACCCTGTTCCATCCTAAGTGATCCCAAGGATGCCTTTCCCCATTACTTGTTGTCTCTGCCACCGGCTGCACAGTTAAAAGGGTAAGGATGATTTCTATTCCCCCTTTGCTACTCATGACCTCTTGGATCTTATTTGTCCTTTCTTACTAGGTCCACGCAGTTTACAGACAGTTGTGAGCTGTCATGTGGGTGCTGGGCGGTGATCTCCTCATCACCAGGACAGAATACCGGCCTCAACTCCGGTGTAAGGGACGAAAGATTTGTTTCAGTCCACCTTAGCAGGAAGCGTGTGTCAGAACAGGGCGCCTCAGACCACGGTGGCCAGGAAGCAGTGAAATGCCTGAGCTTGCTGCCAAATTCCCCGGGTACCTAACCCTCTCGGAAAGAGGCCGTCACAGGCACAGGTCTGTTCCGTCACCTACGTACCTAAGCTAACCACCGTATCCACCCCACGCTCAGAAAATGACGGTCTCCTGGGTAAATTTCAGCTTCCCCGTGTGGCATTCACGATCTGACCTTTGTCCATTCGTTTCTACTTCACCTTCTCGGGGCTCGCACTGCAAATTCGGCTCCACAGCATCGCACCCAGCGCACGCTCCCTATTCCTAGGGTACCTTTTCCTTACGACCCTTTAAAATACGTCCACACTGCCGTCAGTTTGGGAGAGCCGTCCCTCCCTGCCGCCCTCATCCTTTACATCCAAATGTTTGTGACACCAAGACCAGAAGTTCTCCTCCTTGGTTACTCTTCCTTCCCCATGACTTGTGCTACAGGTAACAGAAAACGTGTTTATCCCAGTGTGAGTGCAGAAGGAGCCACTCTCGTGTGATTAAACACAGAAAGTCATGCACACATTGCTTTTTTAAAAATTATATACAGCATATTACTATAACACAGCGGAAGGTTGCATATATAAAATTATGACTATTATCCTTTCTGGGCAATTAAGAATTTGTAAGAGCCGGGGATAGCAGTGCATGCCTTTAATCCAGTACTGGGGAAGAAGGGGGGCAGAGGCAGGTGGATCTCTGTGAGTTCAAGGCCAGCCTGGTCTACAAGAGCTAGTTCCAGGACAGGCTCCAAAGCTACAGTGAATCCCACCTCAACCCTCACTCCAGAAAAGAATTTGTAAGACTGTCACTCACATATTTTATATACACAGTCCCAGGCTGACGTTAGTGCTCACACAGCAAGTCTTTTTCCAAGGGAAATGGGAATATTTGAGAAAAGTATCAAAAATTTGAACTTATGAAGACCAGTATCACATTGTGAACATAAAGATTCACAATAAAGGGGCTGGAGAGATGGTTCAGTGGTTAAGAGCACTGCTTGCTCTTCCAGAGGACCCAGGTTCAATTCCCAGCACCCACATGGCAGCTCACAATTGTCTGTGAACTGTCTGGAACTCCAGCTTCAGTTCCCTCACACAGACATACATACGGGCAATACACCAAAGTACATAAAATAAAAATAAATTTAAAAAAGATCCATAATAAATGCCACTGGTTGGTTTTCTAATAAAGGAATAATACTCATTTTAATTAATTCTTTAGCAAACATTCCCTGAGAATTTCCTACGTGAGGCAATGGCTTATAGACTGTGAATTTGTTTTTTTTTTTCCCTAAAGCTGCGGCCCGAACCCAGGCCCTTTCACTTAGTAGGCAAGCACTGTAACACCGAGCTAGCCTCTAACCCTTGGCTTATTGGCTATCTAATGCTACTTCATCAAGTCACGCATCTTACCTTCCAAAAGTCAGTTATGCTGCGAATGGACCTAAAGCTGCTTCTGTCGTCATTGGGGAGGGACGTGTCCACAAACAGAGACGACATCACTTTGTTTAAGTAGTACATATGTGGATTGACCATCCCAAAAGTCACTGAGGAGAGAATGTCTTGTTTCAGTTTGTAATTTAGCACCCCGCTTCAGCAGCATTCAAAAATATTAATTTCCCCTGCTTTAAAAAATTCAACATTGTATAAGTATAACTTTTTACAATTATTTTACATTACACACAAACACACACACACACACACACACACACGCACGCACGCACGCACGCACGCATGTGCACCCTGGTACAAATGCAGAGGTCAAAGGACAATTTGTGGAGCCAATTCTCTCCTTTTATTATGTGGGCTCCAGGGACTGGGACTGCACTCAGGTCACCCTGCTTGGTTGCCAAGTGTCTTTACCCCTGAACAGTTTCACCGGCTCTGCTGTATCTACTTATTAAAGCCAGAAATAGGCAAAGCAGGTAGAAGCTTCTTCAACCCTCGTACTAAAGGGAGACAAGGGTTCTTCAGGTTTTATACATATATATTTAATATTTTATCTTTAAAAATGAAGTCAAACCAGGCGGTGGAATCGCACGCCTTTAATCCCAGTGCTTGGGAGGCAGAGGCAGATGGATCTCTGTGAGTTCAAGGCCAGCCTGGTCTATAGAGTGAGTTCCAACACAGGCTCCAAAGCTTCACAGAGAAATCCTGTCTCAAAATGCTCCCCTCCTCAAAAAAAAGTCAAATTAGGGCTGGTGAGATATTTCCACACTTAACAGTACTTTCCATGAAAAGCCAACAAGTAGAAGGGGAAGGAAAAACAACCACGCAGAGTTGTTCTCTGACCACATGTGTATGTGCCCCTCATTCATACACACAAATATTTTTTAAACGAGGTCATATCATATCCATGATTCTACTGTTGGTTTTATTTCTCCACATTAAAACATGTAATACCACCTTGAATTCAGCCAGTGAGAGTTATAAATCTCATCATAGGGATGCTAACTGCAGAGTTACATCATAATTATGGAATATCTGGAGTGTGTGTGTGTGTGTGTGTGTGTGTGTGTGTGCGCACGCAGACATGTAAATGGGTGCTCATGCATGTGGGGGCCAGAGCTCAACATCAGGAGGCGTTCCCCAGGAGCCACCCACCTTGGTTTCATTTTTGAAACTGGACCTCTGATTAGCCTGGACCTTTCTAAGTGGGCTAGGTTGGCTGAACAGCAAGCCCCAGGGGCCTGTTTCTACCTCCCCAGCCCTGGGACTACATCATCACCACACTCTGCTTTTCTGCATGGATTCTGGGGACCAAACTCAGGTTCTCATGTTTGTGTGGCAAGCACTTTACAGACTGAGTTATCTAGCCCAGCACGTAGAGCGCTTACACCCATGCTTTGGAACATAGGAAATTTGTTTAGCATTTTAAAGCAATAGTCTTTCTTTCTCCCCTGCTATAAACTATCTTATTTTATTGCCAGAACTCCCCAGTTAAAACAAACACAATATGTGGGACGAGCAAGATGGTTGAAAGGGAACATATTGCGTCATCAAGTCTGACAAGCCGAGCCAGGCATGATTAAGGCGGGAACCAATGTCACACGCTGTCCACTGACACACGCTGTCACATGCACACAGCAAGTGAGCGTATGCCGTTTTCCAACAGTTGTGGTTATTCTGCAGTGGCTAATGAATCACCTTACTGTAGATTTAGGCTGTTTTAAGTGTTCAAAACTCTCTGAATCGGTGGGATTATAAATAATCATTTGGCTCATATTTTCTACTTTCTAAATGCTTGGTAATTAGCTTGTGTTTGTGTTATTGCTATAACAAAGCCTTTATTGACCAGTCTTAGGTTCCTTATCTAGTTGGCCACAATTGTCTTTAATCTTGAACACCCAGCCCTACAATATCAATTGACTGTGTAATTGGTACACAGGCTACACATTTGGAGATGAGAAAAATCCTGTATGTTAGCTTCTAGCTACGTGCATTGGGCGATTTAAATACAAAACATCACCAAGTTTTCCACCTACTAAATTGATGCCATGGACCCATGGCAGCAGGGGTGTGTAGTAGGTTGAGATGTTCTCCTTGCCTGCCTTTAGTCAACACAAGTGTATTTTATTATTAATTATGCAGCAGTTTAGTGACAAGAATGAGACTTATGGTCATCCCCAAACTTTATGTTGGGTCCCTTTTATACTTTTTATTTATGGAACCAAACTAATACATCTCTATCACTCTGAAAGAAATTAAATTCAATTGTCATCCCGGGGGACTATGTTTAAATAGATTCTCCAAATTAAAAAAAAATCATATTCAGTCAGTGTTGACCATGGAAGTTTCTCATTAACCTGTGGCCTAGCTTTGCCCTTTAGAAACTGGAAGGCCTGTCCATCATAGGATAATGATCTCTAAAATTTCTCAGCTGAATCTTGACTTTTCACACCCACACTTGAACTGCTAGTTCAGCTGGCATTTTTAGCTACGGCTGTGTACTTACGTATACACAGGTTTATTAAAAACACAAAGTAGAGTAATAACTCCTCAAGCGTGGTGTTAACTTCTGCTTCCCGTCTGTAATGCAAGTCATGTTTGGAAGTCCCTGCGAGATGTAAGACAAACATTTCTTTATATTACCGGGCAGCAATAATGTACGTAAGTTACCAAGATGGGGAAAACAACGATTTTTAGTGCCTTCTGGTTCCTTTTTACTTCTCACTACTAAATTTTGCTATGGAGCGGGCTGTCATCCTATGATTTTCACATACATCACAAGTGTTGCCCCCACGGTTCTGTTAAGACACAAATCAAACACCTCCTTCTGTCCCTAATGCCTTCTTCGCCCTCATCGCAGCGTCTGGGGAAGACCAGGTCCAGCTGCGGAGCAAGGGCTGCAGCTGCAGCGGCCAAGGGCGCGACTCCCTCAACGACCCACACCCACGGAGGTGACAGCCTAGCAAGGGACTGCACTCTCCCCTCGGTGGCAGCGCTGGGGATGTGGGTCAGAGTTCCTTCCTGGGTACACCCACCCTCACCTCCTCGGTACCACCAAGTGGCGTCGGCCATCGCGGACAGGACCACACGGTCCGTTCCACTCCGCCCGTTCCACCCCGCCCCCCGCGCCTGCGCTGTAGCACCGCAGCGCGCTAACCTGACAACTGCACCAGCCCGAAGTGCGCAGGGCAGAAGCTATTGCGCTTGTGCGACAAGGCACAGCCTCGCTTGTCGCTTCACCTTCCAAGGTTTTGGTTGTGGCTCTTAACCCAGGCCACGGGTTTATTTATACCTTCGTTTTCTGAATGCAAATAAATAAATAAATATATAAATACATAAATAAATAAATAAATAAATAAATAAATTTATTTCACTGCCTACAGCATTAACCAAGTGGCTAAAAAAGTAGTCTTATTATTGATTTAATAGAAACAAATTAATATATCACAAAAACAAACGCTGATGGGCATGGTGACCCAAATTCGGTCATACAAGCCTTTAGGAGGCAAAGACCATAGAGGGTCTGGACTTAGGGGCCAGCATTGGCCTAAATGTGGAGACCTGGCGTCAGAACACAAACCCGCTGAGCTCCAGCCACAAATCCTCGGTGTGCTCACAAGTCAGTTAAACACCTCTAGGTGCGGAGACAATCGCTGGTCGGTATCTAGATGTGCAGCTGTGGGTTTGTTTGTGCGTGATATGACCTGGCAGGAGGTGAGGCATGAGTAGGCGAAACTTCAGAAGTTTGTACTGTGTGTATCTGAATTATTTATTATGAAAATGGAGAAATTTAAAGTATACGTAATACAGGGGTCTCCAGAGAAACATAGCTGATGGAATGAAATCCATCTATAAAAAGGGATTTAGTAGAGTGACTTGCAGGCTATGGTCCAGCTCGTCCAACAATGTCTGTCTACGCCCATGAATCAGCAGTGGTTCAGTCCGAAAGCCTGTGTGTCTCGTTTGCTCTTCGGCATGCGCCAGAATCCCAGAGATGTAGGCTCTATCGCCGGTGAAGCGGGAGCAAGGGCAGGCAGGCAAACGGCAACTTTTCCTTTGGGTAGGCAGCCAGAAGCTGTGCCAGGCTTACGGTGGGTCTTTGGAGCCCAAATGATCCAGTTAACTAAAAGTCCCTCACAGGTGTGCCTAGAGCTTGGGTTTTTAGTTAATTCTTGACGTAGTCAAGTAGACAACCAAAAATAGAATCGCATGTCAGAAGCACCTTTCTAGCAACTCTATGTGATCTATGTTGTATAAGGGCACGCTGGAGAGCTCACACGGAAGGCCTCACACAATCTACCATTGAGAAGATGGGGCCCTGGTTGTTTTATGCTATGGTTGCATGACTGTACCACAGAACATAACTGTCTTTGTAAAGGCTTGTTAGCTGGTTCCAGCCTTTTGGCATGGTGGGTTGTTAGGAGACTTTTATGTGTTCTTTGTACTTTTTCTTCAGCCCTGGGAATCATTGATTTCACAACTTGTTTTTCTTTGGTCAGCCCCAAATAGTATCTTGTAGTTTTAATCAAAGACTTTTCCTTAGTGCAGGCGAGACAGGGCATTTCCCCTCTGCCCCGTGCCCTCCCAAAAAAAGACAGTGGAAGTTAAGACAGGGGCATGAGAGGGGAAAGAGCCCTTCAGGTCAGAATCTAGTGCACCCCTTCTTGCTGACCGAGAATCAATGAACTTTAACGCCAACATTGTCTGCAGAGATCATGTATGTTTCCCTAAAGACATCTCAAATAACGATGTTAAAAACAAAAAACAAACAAACAAAAAACCCACAACATATGAGCCAGGTGATTCACTCCTGTAATCCAGCACTCCTGTAATTCACTCCTGTAATCCAGGGAGATCAGTAGTTTGAAATTGTTTTTGGTTGCATAGCACATCCAAAGGCAGCCAGAGCTACATGAGACCTCATCGTCAGGGCGGAAAGACAATTGGGCAGATAGTTTAGGTCAAGTGTGGTGTTGAATCTCAATTGTTAATTTGATACGTTTGCGAAGCAAGATCTTCCTTTGAGGAATTGACTCTACCAGTGGCCTATGGGCATGTCTGTGAGGCATATTCTTGATTGCTAATTGATGGAGACCAGCCTACCCCACTGTGGGCAGTGCCACCTCTAGGCAAGTGGACCTAGATTGTATAAAGGAAGTAAGTCGAACAGAGCCAGAAAGCAGCATTCCTCCATGGTCTCTGCTTCGGTATCTACTGCCAAGCTCCTGCCTTGATTTCCCTTGGTGATGGATTATGACCTGGGACTTGTAAGATGAAATCAACCCCTTCCCTTTTAATTTGTTTGTGGTCACTGTCTTATCACAACAGCAGAAACCAAATTAGGACATCCAGGGCTTACTGCGCAAGTATCAGGACCTGAGTTTGCACCTCAGACCCCAAGGCAAAAACTCTGGGGAGGTGGCACACACTCAGAAGCCCAACTCTGAGAAAGTAGGTCCTGGGGTTCACTGGTCAGTCAGCCTAGCCCACTGTGAGCCCCTGGCCAAAGGGAGACCCTGCCTTGACCAACAAGAAAGATGGTTCTCCCACATGCACTGGCACACACGTTTCATACACACATGTGCACACACATGAACACAAGAGTGCACAGATGCACAAAACAAGCAACACAAAAACAGCAAATGAACACTGCTTACTTAAGCCCTGATGTTTGTGGCCTGTGTCAGCACCCATCCCTAAATCTGTCTTTCAGAACTGTCAAGCATCTATCACCTTGACCAAAGAATGTTTGCTGTGGGAGAGGCCAGGAACTGGGGGCTTTTGAAAGGGCTCTGAGGAGGGAGGAAGCCTCTCCAGAGGGTATTTTTCACGTGGTTGAGATTTGCATGGATGAAAGATGCGACAGTGGCTGTCCTTGAATTCTCCCGTGCTGCTTCAGCCCCTAAATCTCAGAGTTTCCGGTTACCTCTTCTTTTTCCCCCTCTCTCCCTTCTCCTCTCCCTCCTCCTCTTCAGCACAGTCTCAAAGTGTAGCTCAGGGTGGCCTCAAATCTAAAACCTTCCTGCTTCAGCCTCCCAAGTGCCCAGATATTCAAGCATGTGCTACCTCATATGCTTGTTCTCTGGGATAGTGGTTTGTAGGCTGGTTTTCTTTGCTTTATGTTTAAAAACCACCTATGAGTGAGTGCATGTGATCATCGTCTTTCTGTGTCTGGATTACCCAGGTCTGTGTACCGTTCTCAATCCCTTTTATGAGTTGATTTATCTATGGTTTCTAAGACTAGACAGTCTTAGGGACAGATTACTCGGGCACTATGCTTGACAGCCGTGTCATAGGGCAAAAGACACAAAATATACGTCCCTGATGACCTGGAGCCCCCAAACCAGCCCCCGAGTACCTATTTCTTGACTTCTCTTACACACAGAGCAAGACATCTGTCTTGTCCAAGTCACGATATTTTTTGCTTGTTTATGAAGACAGTCGTCTTAAACAGCATAATCTGTTTTCTCTCATGTGGAGATAGAGGTCATTCTTAGTCAAGTCTTAAGATAACTTGTTTGGTTTGTAAAACAAAATATTTTAACAAAACCCCAAACTAGTGCAAATAGATTCAGTATTAGAAGGTAAACAGTTCTGTGGAATGTTACAAAAAAAGACTTAATGTTGGGTTGTTTTCTGGATTTATAGTGAAAGGAACGTTCTTTTCTTTCCGCTAGGTTTATTCAAGAGCTAGGAACATGGACCTGGGGATTCTGGTATCTTTTCTGCTAACAGTCAAAACAGCCTGCAGAAGCATGAAGCCTAACACAGCAAAGTAAGAGAAGAGATAAAAGAAACCAATTTTGTTTCTTTGTTTTGTTTTCTTGAGACAAGGTTTCTCTGTGTAGCCCTGACTGTCCTGGAACTCACTCTAGACCAGGCTGGCCTCGAACTCACAGAGATCCGCCTGCCTCTGCCTCTCTAGTGCTGGGATTAAAGGCGTGCACCACCATCACCTAGTCTTATTTCATTTCTTTTGCACACACACTCATACTGAAAAGTGCATGTGGTGTGTGTGTGTGTGTACATGTATGAGGAGGTCAGAGGACAGTCAATCTTAGGTATGTCATCCTCCAGAATGACATCCACTTTCTTTGAGACAGATCCTCTTATGTCTGGAGTCACCAACTAAGCTAGACTGGCTTGGCAGCCAACCCCAGGGACCATCCTGTCCCAGTCCCCCTAACTCAGGGATTAAAAGCATGCACCCCAGGTCTACTGTTCTTAAATGGGCTCTGGGGATTAAACTGAGGCCCCCGTGTTTGCAAGGCAAGAGCATAAGGAACCAATATTGTTCAATCCCTGGGATTTAACTGAGGTCCGAACTGTATACAATCGTTGAATTTTTAGTTATTTCAAGTAACACATTTTCCTTTGCTATCAGTCCTTGGCATTCTTCTTTGAGGGGCTGCTCTGATCTTACTGTGCAGTGAGCCCCAAGGGAGAGTGCTACAGAAGAATTTGAGGCTGGGTGGGGGTGCGCACCTTTGGTCCCAGCACTCTGGAGGCAGAGGCAGGTGGATCTCCGAGTTCCAGGACAGCCAGGGATACACAGAGAAACCCTGTCTCAACCCTCCCTGCCCCAATGAGGGTGTGTCACTGCTGTGGTTTGATGTGGTTTGCCTTTCTGGAGTCGTTGTGTTGGAAACTAGACCCTCCGGGTGGTGGTGGTAGGATGGTGTGGGACTTTACAGAGGTAGGGCCCAGGGGGAGGTTCTTGACTAGCTGGGGACAGGCTCTCAGAAGGTTTAAAGTATTTCTCATCACTTCTTGACATTCTTCCAATTGTTATAAACCCCAAGCCTGCCCCACCCAGTTCTGCCATTTCCTATCTGGTGATGTGGCACTTGCTCCCTCCCTCACTCCAACTTACTTTTTACATGTCTTTATTTTTATTATTTATTATGTGTGCATGCACCCGTGCTTTTGGGGCGTACGCGCCATGGCACACATGTGGTCAGAGGTCAGCCCATGGGAGTTGGTTCTCTCCCTCCACTATGTGGGTTCTGGTGATGGAACCCAGGCTGTCATTTTGGGGTGCAAGCACCCACTGGGCTTTGCTGCTGGACCCTTCTCTCCGACTTTTACCACCCACCATGAGTTGATGTATGAAAAAGGTCCTCACCAGAGCTAAGCTGATGCCAGCATTATGCGGTACCCTTGCACTTTCAAGATTACAAGCCAAGTGATTCTTTTTTGTTTATATAGAGCTTGCATTGGTGTTTTGTTATATTGACCAAAAGCTAGCTGTGCAATGTTTTTTAAATAGTTAGGACATCATTGGCAGGAGCAGAGCAACACGTAGCTGAGGACAACCTCAGATGGAAACCAAAACTTAGACCATTTTTTGGCCCTGCACTGGACAAGGGTGACATTCAAGACTTGGAGAGCTCAGAAACACTCCGTTTACAATAATAAAGTCAACATATCATAGATGAGATTGGATATCCGCAGAGATCTGTGTCATAGATCCAAGCAGAAAGCGCTCAACTTACTAACCACGAGTCAATAAGAAAAAGAAGTCAATAAGATACAGAGGGGACGTCCTGAAAGTGTCCCAAGATGCAGGATGTGGCGTGGCCCTGCATCCCACAGACTGGAGACACTCTGAGCAGTCAGCCTGAGCATCCATCCTCTTGGCAATACTTCCATGCACTGACCTTTATACTTCAAATCGCTCAAGCTAGCACCGTTTCCACTCAATACTCTTCAAACAAACTGGAGATCATGACTTTATAGCTCGTGTTAGCACAACTGAGTAATAAGAGAGTCCAGATCAAAGCTCCCATGGAGGGCAGAATGTCAAACTGCAGGCCAGGTACAAACACCAGGTTTAGATGGCAGAGTAGATTCAGAATTTAGGGAACAGCTATGGAACTAGAAGGGACATTCTCGAAGCCAGAGACAGTAATAAAAGATCAAGTTGGGAATGAAGAAAAAGATTTGGGCAACTAGTCAAACTGGGAAGGTCTCTGGAAATCGGGAGGGAGCTGGCTTGCCGGCTGAGAGCCAGGTGGATAGGAACAGGATCCACTTCCCTTGGTTCTAGTTATTTGCATGGTAGAATTCCTGTTGACTGGGGTCCAGGTACTTTCTTCGTAATGTTGGCAATGCCCTAAAGCTCTTTTGTTCTCACTTTTAAAGTGCAAATATCTACAAAGAAACTGAATGCATTAAACTTTATCTCCCAGCTAGCAGCCTAAGCAACCCTTTCAGAAGCAGAATCAAACACCCTCTAGTTTACTACTTAAAAGAGCCTCATTGTTTAGAAGTGAATGACTTTCTAGAAGTAAATTTTCCTAACTTTGTATATGAAAAATTAATACAAATAAATGTAAGACTTACTCAGAATAAATAATGCAGGCAAAACATATGTATAGCCAAGCCACAATTATTACTGTGCAAAAGTAGGTGGCTATCATTTCAAACATTTGCTCGCAAATCCAGCATAGCCGTGACATTACGGTTATATAAGCCATGAGGCTGTAGCTTCCCACATTCTATGAATCTTAAAGTGTTTGTTTAGATTAGAATATAATCTCTTCATATATATTTTCTTGGGAAAGAGGAACCAATAATGACCAACAGGCAGGCTGCCAGGTCTGAAAAGAGCTGTTGGCTTGGCTTTGTTTCAGTGCCTGTATTAGAATGTGTTCACAACATTTTCCGCAGAAGACGATTTGCAGTGCTTGAGCTTGGAGAACACGGCATGCACCTCCATTTTAGAGAAAATACCCACTCAGCCAGACCCTACAATTAGAAAATACCCGAAGCTGTGCACAAACACACACGGGCTTTCTCAGATTCAGAGTTTCGTGTGAAAAGCTTCAGCCCACCCTGGATAGGTGCTGCACTTATAACGAATTTCTGGATTATTGCTCACTTCCCCTCTCCTGCTCATGTCTCCAGGCTGGCCTGTGACCTGTGCTCTTCCTTTTCCCTTTTAGCCCCATCCCCTCACTCCCAGAAATGTTAACAACTAGGAGAGATAGCCAGCATTAAGTATGTTTGGAAAAGTCATATGGAAATCTACTATTTATAAACTTCATATCTATTTATTATGTGTTATACATGTGTAATTAAAGTTCCCCTACACAGGGACAAGGCTCTTCCCACAAGCCAAAGGCTGCCAAAAAAAAAAACCTCATCACCAGGTGTGTGACTTCTTCCAGCAAGGATTCCAAGCATGGGCTGTGACCATTGCACTCGGTTGCCCAAGAACTTGATGAGAAGACCTTACTGCTGAAACACAACACTTTCATGGTCACAGGACATGAAGAAAATCAAGCTAACACTGACAGAGAAGCTTCCTCCCAGAAGGCTGGTTTTCTGGAAGGTTCTATACAGGCTGCTAGGGGAGCAGCTATCAATAGTCTTGATCCAGCTGTGCATCCTGCAAGGAACAATAAGGATTGACCTGGTAAGATATACCCATGGGTGCAGTCATGGCATGAGGGTTACGGGGTTAGGCAGCTGCTTCCTACCAGGGGGAAATGCATGCCTGGTTCTAAAAATCTCATCGCTGACTTACTATTCCTATGACTTTTATGATCTTTGCACCCCCTCTTCCGTGGTGTTCCCCAAGCCTTAGACGTGGGAGGTGCACTGTAGATCTACCAATTGCGGCTGGGCACCAAGCAATCACTTGTTCTCTGTATTTTGACAGGTTGTGGTTTTCTGTGATGGTTTCTGTCTGTGGCAAAGAGACGTTTCCTTGGTGAGTAGTGAGAACTACACTTATCTGTAGATATAAAGATAAATATATAGAATGTAGCTAGAAATTATGCTGGTTTAGCAAAGTGGCGACTGTAGACTCTCCTCTAAGATCCACGAAGTCACTAGCCCTCAGTGGTTGGCTAAGTTTCCAGTACCAGGCATGATTTCCCTCCCGGGGAGTAGGCCTTTAGTCCATTACAGAGCGGTTGGTATGCCAAGGTATGAGTGTAATTACTGCGCCCTTAGGGTTATTACGACACGCTGGCCATTGTAGTTCATAGGCACCTTAGGGGGGTAGGATTCCTGGTTGCTTCTCTGCCACAGAAGCTTGCATGGCACATTCAAGTACCATAAAAGCTGGTTCTCATGCAGGGAGAAGGCTCTCAGTTTTTGTGTATGTGTGTTTTGCTTGCATGTATGTCTGTGCACCACATGTGTGCCTGGTGCCTACAGAGGCCAAAAAGAGGATGTGGGCTCCTCTGGAACTGGAGTTACAGATGATTGTGAGGTGCCATGTGGGTGCTGTGAATTGAACATGGTCCCTTAGAAGAGCAACCAGTGCTTTTAACCACTGAGACTTCTCAGCTCCACCTTCATCTCTATTAACTAACAGACATATATACATGGAGATACCATCCTTTAAATGATATATAATAAACAGACATATATACACGGAGATATCATCCTTTAAAATTATATACAATAAACAGACATATATACACGGAGATATCATCCTTTAAAAATATATAAGTACAGCACTCGGGAGGCAGAGGCAGGCGGATCTCTGTGAGTTCGAGACCAGCCTGGTCTACAAGAGCTAGTTCCAGGACAGGCTCCAAAGCTACAGAGAAACCCTGTCTCGAAAAACCAAAAAAAAAATATATATATATATATATATATATATATATATATATATATGTAAAAGGTTATAATGTCTCGGTCTTGCGTTTGCTTTATAAAAACTTACAAGGGAAACCCAACTCAAATGAGTTCACTTATTCTTTGGGTAGATGACTGTGGTGGTTTGAATAAGAACAGCCCTTGTAGGCTAATGTATTTGAATGTTTAGTCATCAGGAAGTGACACTATTTGGGGATTTGGAGGTATGACCTTGTTGGAGGAAGTATTGCTGAGGTTTCAAAAGCACATGCCAGGCCCAGTCTTTCTCTCTCAGCCTAGTATCAAGATGTAGCTCTCAGCTACTTGTCCCACACCATACCTGCCTCCATGCTCCCTGCTGTGCTCCCTGCCATGGTAATGGTAGCCCAGGAAGCTGTAAGCCAACCCCAATTGAATGCTTTTCTTTATAAGAGTTGCCTTGGTCGTGGTGTCTCTTCCCAGCGATAGGACAGTGCTTAAAGCACTGAGAGTCTGTGCTGCTTCATATTCTGTTGGGCACATAGATGTGCCTCGAATTATTGATGGACATGCAACTTGGTCCCAGTTTTACATTTTGTCCCCATAAAAAAGGTGGCAGTGACAATTCTTGTATGCCTGTTATTTGGTGCCAGTGTGCCAGTGTGCTTATTTCTGAGGACTAACAGGAGTGGGGTGACTGAGGCAAAGGTTTATGTATTTCAAACTACAAGGGGCACTGACAGAGAGGGGGCATTCCTCATGGTCTATATTGGATTCATAACTTCCAGTGCATAGGCGAGCATGTTCCCTTCTGCGGTCACCCATTACCGCCAGCTACAGGGGTTAATATTCTTTTCAACTGTTGAATTTGACAAAAGGTGATTGCTGGGCTCTTCATCATTATCAATTTATTTTTATAATTAATTTCACCTTGAATATGCACACAAGAAGTTCTGAGTAGGGAAGACTAGGAGGAACAGGGTCTTATTGTATAGCCCAGGCTAGCCTGGAGGCTGGGTAGAGACAGATTTATTACTACACAACAGTAAATAAGAATACTGTAGCCAAGTCTGATCCTTGGAAGCCACATGGTGGAAGGAGAAAATGAATCCTACAAGCTCTCCTCTGCCCTGCACAGTGCAGTGTTTCACATACATTCCTGCCCCACAAATGTTTTGTTTTTCTAACCTAAAACAATGGATCTTTTCCCAGTTGAGATATTGTCTGCCTGTTAGTGCAAAGGAAAGACCTGTGTGGATCCACAGCAATTCAGAGACTGCCTCACTGGTGAGCTCTCGGGTGACACAGGCAGCCACTGCATCCGAATCTGAAACAAAGGATTCCTCTGAAGCAGTTCTTTCTCCTCCACCAATGTGTAGGTTACAGGCATTGAACTCTGGAGGCCAGGCACAGCAGAGGGAATGACAACGTGAGTTCAATGTGCAGAACCCACAAGATGGAAGGAAAGAATTGACTTCCACGAGCTGCCCTGTGATGTGCACACGAATGCGTGGCATCGCATGGGCACCCCTGTGCATAGATGCACACACAAACAAGTAAATGTCAAAGAAAAACTTTTAAATGTGTAATCTAAAATTTTGTTTGGTCATGGCTAATGCCGATGGACTATGTGCAAGGTGAGTAAACAGAGGTAGCCAGCACAGACAAGAAATGGAGACAGGGCCGGGTGGTGGTGGCGCACGCCTTTAATCCCAGCACTCGGGAGGCAGAGGCAGGCGGATCTCTGTGAGTTCGAGGCCAGCCTGGTCTACAAGAGCTAGGTCCAGGACAGGCTCTAAAAAAGCTGCAGAGAAACCCTGTCTTGAGAAACCAAAAAAAAAAAAAAAGAAATGGAGACAGGAAAACAAAGGAAAGACAGACACAAGAGAGGCAAAAGGAACAGATGTCAAGACCAGCTTTCCAGTTCACAGGCCCGTGGAGCCCTGTTTACCCACCACCACACCCCGGGATGCAGTCAGTAGGCTTGTTTTCACTGTTGCACATTTGAGTGGGTTTGAGGATTTGCCCCTTATGAAACATGTGACTGATGAGGGACAGAAAGAAGGACAGCATGATCCTTACTACATTTCAGCCCTGATTATAAAGCTGGGGCAAGGAAGGGTTGGGATATGGAGGTATGCCAGTGTAGTGTAGGGTGTGTATGTTCATATGTGCAGGTGTCTGCACACAGAAGTCCATGCCTGTGTAGAGGCAGAAGGACAACCTTAGATGCCAGTCCTCTGGATGGGTCCACTTGCCTGGAACTCACCAAGTGTGCCAGGCTGGCCCTAGCGATCCAGCTATTGACACCTGCCACGCCAGGCTCATAAGCATGTATCTGGCTTCTTCTTACATGGGTTTTGGGTACTGAATTCGGGTCTTCCAGTTTACAGTCTACCATGAAGGGAAACCAAAGCATGAACCTGGAGGCAGGTTGTGAAACACAGACCATGGAGGAATGATGCTTACTGGTTTGTCCTGATGGCTTGATTAACCTACTTTCCTGTATCACCCAGGACCTGCAGAGGGATGGCATTGCTCCATGGCTGGGCTTTTGCTGGACTTTCTTTTTGGGACTGCCAGCTCCCAAATAATGACATGGAGACTTTATTAATTACAAATCTTGGCCTTAATTAGGGTTGTCCACAACTAGCTCTTATAACTTAAATTAATCCATTCATATTAATCTACATTCTGCCACAATGTATATCTGCCTCCCTCTGCATCTAGCTGGCAAAATCCACCTCTTTTCTTCCCAGAGTTCCTATCACTGCCTGGAAGTCCCGCCTATTCTTTCCTACCTAGCTATTGGCTGTTCAACTCTTTATTAAACCAATCAGAAGGTACCTTTCAGGCAAAGTAAAACAGTAACGTATTTTCACACAGTGTGATCAAATATCCTGCAATACTGGGCCCTCGATTAATCAACCATTAATCAAGAAAATACCCCACAGACTTGCCCTTAGGCCAATCTGATGGAGGCATTGTCTCATTTAAGGTCCCCTCTCTCCAAAGCAAGCAAGTCAAACTGTTTTCAAATCCAGTGATCATGGGTAATGTAAGAGATCTTCTTCAGATCTGGAACAAAAACTCAGCCTGAGGATGGTCTTACTTTTAAATTCCACTTCTGCTCAGAATAAATCCTCCTCATTCTTAAAATCTTCACAAGAGTCATAGACTATCTAACAAAAACTTCAGTCCCAGTCATGAGAAACCTCCTTCTGAGTTGCTGGTTAGGAGAGTTGAAGAGACTCCCCAAGCAATATAGACTATTGCTGATGCCCTGGGTTACCTCCCAGAAGCTGGAAGTAAGTTCTCAATTCAGAAAACAACCATGCACGTTGGACACAGGACTCAGAGGGGTCTGACCCAAAAGTCTCCTCCCTGAGGACCAGCTTTCCTAATATCAGAAGGTGCTGTGCAGACTGCCAGAGGAGGCAAGCCCTCAGTAGCTGCCAATCACAGTGATTATCAGTCCTGCGTTACTGTGATAGTGGCATTTAGATCTTGGGGCTTACCAAAAGTGGCACTTATATTTTGGGAGGTTACCAACAGCTGTCTAATTGGACTTAAGACCTAATGAACAGCAGGGAATTCATCTTGGGTACGCTCTTTCCTAAACCAGTGTAATTATTCCTAAGTGTAATAAAATATTTATCTGGCTTTTACTCCCTGTGAGTCTTATCTTTAAAGTTAATATTTGTAAGGTCTTTGACACTAGAGGAGATCTTTCATATACCTTTTGAACAGCCTACAGTTGCCCTGCAGAGATGACCTTCAATAAAGGTGTGACCGGACTAATGCTACTTCAGCCAGACAAGCTTGACTTCTGACTTGGATGTAGTTATTCATTACAAAATGAAGGCTGAGGGATGGAGAGATGGCTCAGTGGTTAAGAGCATTGTCTGCTCTTCCAAAGGTCCTGAGTTCAATTCCCAGCAACCACATGGTGGCTCACAACCATCTGTAATGGGGTCTGGTGCCCTCTTTTGGCCTGCAGACATACACACAAACACAGAATATTGTATACATAATAAATAAATATTTTTTAAAAAAATGAAGGCCGACTCCGCTAAAACAAACAGGTGGTTTCCAATTGTCAGACTTCCCAAGGGACATGGATTACTGCCTGTTGATAATGGCGGGAATTCTGAAGACCAATAACAGACACATCTGTGTGTGCCAGTCTAGGGTCCACAAGCTATTTTCTTAGACTTGTACAAATGTGCATCTATCCTGCAAGTATGTTTACAGAATATGGTCACTCCATGAGCATGTGTGCGTGCACACACACATACACGCACACAGTGTAACTCTGCCTGGACTGGAACTCTATGCAGACCAGGCTGGCCTCAAACTCACAGAGGCCTGCCTGCCTCTGCTGGGATTAAAGGTGTACACCATCTCACCCATCCGTATTTATTTTTTGAAATGTTAGTAGTAGCCTTTCTTTCTTTCTGGTTCACCATACTCTAAATGCTGTTGTATATCATTCTCATGTATTTTCTTCATATTTTTACCAATAATTTCATATATTACCACTGTGATTGTTTTAAAAATGGCAATGCTATCTTTTCTCTTTATCATTCTGTAATCTCTATATTCACGATAGCTGTAAATTATTTATCCTATACTCCAGAACATTTATTTTGATACCTGAGGTTTAATTTTAGAAAATTTATTTTCTTATCGATGCACATTTAAATAGATTTCAGGTTTTCCAAGGTTCAAAACATGCTGCAAGAAATCTTGCTCATCAGTCGTTTGACCCATCCACAGAAGAAGCAAGATGTGACTGCACTGAATAAGGTACCGAACCATGTGGCTAACATAAGCAAGAATAATGGGCTAATATAAGTTATAAGAGTTAATAAGGCCGGGCGGTGGTGGTACATGCCTTTAATCCCAGCACTTGGGAGGCAGAGGCAGGCGGATCTCTGTGAGTTCAAGGCCAGCCTGGTCTACAAGAGCTAGTTTCAGGACAGGCTCTAAAACTACAGTGAAACCCTGTCTTGAAAAACCAAAAAAAAGTTAATAAGAAGCCTGAGCTAATGGGCCAATCAGTTTATAAGTAAAAAGAAAAAAAAAGGAGAAAGAATTCTTGCTCGTATCTACTTATGAAACTGGAGTTTCTCTGTGGTGTGTAGCTACAAAGAACTTCTGGGTAAACATATCTTCAGGTTTCAATTTGATAATGCCGACTAGCTCTCCAAAATGGCTATCATAACCTAATGCATGAGGGCTCTCGTTTCTCCCACATCATTGTTGATTAATGCTGATTTTGTCAGTCACGGTAGAGAGACTTTGGTCCCACAGCCTGCACTGCCCACTGTCTGACTTACAGGGATGGACATACTGTGTCCATTGGCTCTTCTCTGCTCAGTTATATTAGGGCCACCAAGCTTCCTACTTCATTTATTTGGCCAACTGAAGGAGGTCTTCCTTGACTGAGTTTTGGGTTAACACCGTAATTGTGCCATTTTCTCTTGTTATCTTCAAACTGTGATTATTACTGTTGTTTTGTTTTATTGCGACCCTTATGTTTGCTGGGCACAGGCTCTGCCACTAAACTACCTCCAAACGTTTGATTTTTGTTGAGACAGGACCTCCATATGTAATTTTCACTGGCTTCAAATTAAAATTTCTCCTGCCTCTGCTTTCTGACAGCTGGCATTACATGTTCATGCCATCATGCCCAGCCAAAATTATGATCCCTAATTATTGTCTTTCCTAGTGATTGTAGTGATCATTCTTTTCAACTTTCTTTTTCTTTCAGGATCAGCAAGATGGTTCATCAGGTAAAGGTGCTTGCTTGCTACGTGGGCCTGATGCCTGGAGTTTAGTCCCTGGAACTCATGTCAAGTTAGGACAAACAATTTTACAAACTTGTCCCATGATACAGGCAAGCACACATACACACACATACACACCGTACATACACACAAGCACACATACACACACATACACACCGTACATACACACATCGTACACACACAAAATAAAAAACAAACTTTCTTAAAAGTTTGCTTTTATGTCAAACAATGCTTCTTACTTGCTGTATGTGCACCATGTGTTGCTTGGTATAAGACGGCCAGCTGATCCCCTGAAACTGGAGTTATGGATGGTTAACATGATGTGGGTGCTGGGAATTGAACCTGGGTCCTCTGAAAGAACAGCAAATGTTCTTAACTGCTGAGCCATCTCTCCAGCTCTGCTTCTCCTTCTTAATTCCACTTCTCTGCTATAAAGTCCATTTAATGCTGTCCAACAGACCTACATATTCTTTATTTTTATATTTGCATTTATATTTTGTATGTATGTATAATTGATTGTTTTGTTTTCAACTTTCTGGATGGTTTTGCATGTGCCTCTTGAGGCATAATTTTATTGTTTGCTTATGGCATGGGTACTCATGAAATCGATGGTTTTGATCTTTGAGTAAATTATCTATCCAGTTAACGCACAGTGATCTAGATCTAACGGGCTATGGCTTTACTATTTTATTATTATAATTATTCCTTTTCTCTCTTCTTTAGGACATGACAGATCCTCCTCTGAGATCCATGACTCCACTGGTGCCGGGTATGTGACCAGGTCTCTAGTACCGACTTATTCCCCTCTTCCTGAATGTATCTGAAGCCCATTAGAGAGCTGCTGGTTACTGCCAAAGTACATGTACCACTATTGCATCCCCAGGGTGGTCGTGCCGTACTGGTCATTGCTGTGGTTCATGGGCATCGTAACTGGGTAGCACTGTTGGTTCCTTCCCTCTCTGAGAGACTTGCAGGGATCCTTCTGGTACCATGAGAGCTCGTCCTGGGGGGGACATTCAGGTCAGCTCCAGCTCACAGTCCTGTTTCCTGTGTCTTGAAGCACAGCATTTTCTACAATATATCCCCTCATATGTTGAATATACATTGTTTCTTTCCTGTCCTTCCTTTCTTTTAAAAACATAAGTATGTGTTGTGTCATTTGTGTGAAGGTCAGAGGACAGCTTGTGGGAGTCAGTTTTCTCCTCCCACCCTGTAGGTCCTGAGGGTTGAACTCAGGTTGTCAGGCTTTGGAGACAAACACCCTTACCTATTCAGATGCCTTGTTAGCTTGAGGTATAATTTTTTAAAAGACAACTTAAGCTGCAGGGTTTAGAAATAAATTGTATGTGATGGAACTCTGACGAGAATAAGTGACGGTTGACAGCAAAAGTCAAGATATGCTCGCTTTCAAGGGAAAAGAATTGGAATGGGAGCAGGGTGAGCAGGGGACCTGTGGGAGCACGAAGAGCAGAGGGCCTGTGGGAGCACGGAGAGCAAGGGACCTGTGGGAGCACGGAGAGCAGAGGGCCTGTGGGAGCACGGTGAGCAGGGGACCTGTGGGAGCACAGAGAGCAGAGGACCTGTGGGAGCAGGGTGAGCAGAAGAAAATACCCACTTGAGTTCTAGTAGAGAATAAAACCAAGATCTAGACAGGTTCCAAAGCTACAGAGAAACCCTGTCTGGAAAAACCAAACGAAACCAAACCAAACCAAACCAAACCAAAACAAAACAAAACGAAACAAGAACCCTTAACTATCCCCAATACTATAGGCTCTTAAAAGAACAAAGAAAAAGACAGGTGAGTCACAAAAGCAAGACTGTGTGTAAGGAGAGAGGCCACTGGCAAAGAAAACCATACCCATTGCCTAATTCCCTCAGTGCAGTTACACAAGCTCCATATGGATACAGGTGTGTATTCCTCTTCAGACATACAGTCCACAGCTGGAGACTGTCCTGCGTGCGGTCACTGTACAAATGCCCTTGGCAGATATGACAGGTGATGTACAGGTGAAGATTATTGTTTTCCTGAAAACGTATTTCCAGTTATGTTGTGAAAATGCTATTTGTGGATGTGGGTGTGCAAATGCAGTGGCACAGGTGTGAAGTTCAGAGAGCTTGGCAGGAGTGTGTTCTTGGCTTCCATCGTGTGGGTCCTGGGGATCGAACTCAGGTCATTCGGCTTGGCAGCAGATGCCTCCCCTGCCCCCAGGTACTTTGCAAGCTGATTTGCAAAGAAAATGAAGGCTAGAGTAGAAGAATGTTTACTGGTCCGTGGAGAAGAATAAAGAGTGGGGGTGCCTGGGCAAGCACCCCACTTCACTGGGCGTGAGTCTGCACGCCAGCGGCCCTTGCTTGCAGCACCCAGAGCAAGAGCAGCAATGGCAGCTGTTGCTGAAGGGCACCATGGAGGTGTTCTCGCTCTCTCCACCTTGGAAGGCTTATTTATAGCTCCGGGCTCGGCTGTAAAAGGAAATCAATGTAAAGATGAACTAAAACAGGAGGTTGTGGCTCACATCTTCCTCTTCCGGCAGCTTCCGTCTGTCCTGCTATTGTGGAATTTATTAAAAACAACCTAGTAAACCACAAAACAAGTTCTAACCCATCTAGAAATTCTATACGTACCCATAATTGACTTTATACCTTTTTATTTCAATTTTATTGGATGTGTGTAGGTGTTAGAAAGCCTGTCTGCCCACCACTTGTGTGCCTGGTGCCCACTGCTCTCACTTAAACATTTGTTATTCCTGGTGAAGTTTAGAACATTTTGTCAAATCTCCACCGTTGAGCCTATGTTAAGACTTATGGACCTATTTGTAGAGAATTAATGTTTCTCTAAATTTCCCTGGGTTTATTGTTTCTCAGCTAGGCTTTATAGTTTTCTTCAAACATATCTACTACATATTTTATCAGTTTGTGTTTATCTATTTTATGTTTTTATGGGCTGGGCTTTGGCAACATGCAGCGTTGAGGCTGAGGCAGGAGAACTGTGGGTTCAAAGTCAGCCTGGGTCATATAGGGGGACACTATCTCTTAAAAATTAAATTATTTCTTGATGTTTTGATTAAAATCAAGTGTTTTTATTGTGTTTAGTTACCAGTGGCTATAGAAAAGAAATTAATGTGTGTACATGTGTGTGCGTGTGTGTATACATTGGTATGAGGTCAGTGGACAGATTGGGTGTCATCCTCAGGCATGGCATCCACCTTCTTTGATACAGTTTCTCTTTACCCTGGAGATCACCAGACTCTCTTGACTGGCCAGCGAGCTCAGGTAGCAGCCCCTCTCCGCCTGTCCAGCACTTGGTTTATGAGTGTACACCATCAGCCCTGGGAACCAAGGCTGATGCACTTCACCAATCCAGGAAAAAAATGTATTAACAGTATGACTAATAATTTGCAAACCCTCAGTTGAATATGCAACAGAGTAAAGGTTGAAAGCCGTGAAAACTTCTTTAACTATATCCTAGAAAATAAAAAAAAAAAATCATTCCTAAGGATTGAAAATTTTTTGCTGTAATTATACTAAGACCAATTCTTTTTTAAATGTAATTGGGTTGGTTTGCCAAATCTGATATCTACAAGGAAACTTTGTATTCAGGACACAAACTCAGGCCTGGCCTTCCCCTTGCCTGGTGCAGCCCGATGAGCTTGGTTCACTGGAAGGAAAATGCCTCCACCACATCTTTACAGGTGCCCAGACTTCTTAGTTCCTTTGCTTCAAACCGGGGGAGTCCCTTCTCTAAAATGCAAACCCTGCTGAAAAAAAAACAGACTGCAGGGACTGGGAGCAGAGGCGCTCACCATTAGAACTAGCGCTCAGGAAGTAGGCGGATCTCTATGAGTTCCAGGCCAGTCTGATCAACACAGCAGGCTCCAGATTTGCCAGGGCTTCATAGTGAGACACTGTCAAACAAAACAGAAAAGATATTTAAGCTATTACGATAATATGAATCGACCATCACTTTCTTCCCAGTTTACAGCTAACTAAAGAGTTTTTAGTAAATGAAATCGACAGAAGGTGGTGGAGCTGGGGACATGGCTTAGAGTTCAAGAGCGCAGGCTGTTCATGCAGAGGACCCAGGCTCAATTCCCAGCACCACATGGTGGCTCACAACCTTGTGTAACTCCATCTCGAGGGGATCCAATACCCTCTTCTGGATTCCATGGGCAGTGCATGCATGCAATGCACAGACACACATGCAGACCAAACACCCATACACATAAAATAAAATCTCAATTTGGGGAGGTGGAGTTAGAGACAGGGTTTCTCTGTGTAGTCTTAGCTATCCTAGAACTTGTCCTGTAGACCAGGCTGTCCTTGAACTCACAGAGATCTGCCTTCCTCTGCCTCCTGAGTACTGGAACATGCACTGTTACCATGGCTCTCAATTTTCTTTTTGAAGAGAGCAAAGGGCAAGAGATACTAGCACATTGGCTGTGTGAGTGTGTGGGGGTCTAAAAAGCCAAGAAAAGGGAGCGGAAAAGTTTCAGGAAGAAATCTGCATCCTTAGTACATCACAGCCCTTCCTTAGGTGTGTGTAAGACAGCTCATGGATAAACAGATTCACTCACTTTGTGGCTTAGTCTACAGCCTGGCCTGCCCAAAGCCGCACATCCTGAGTTATTTTGGGGTGGCCACTAAGCTGCTGCTCTGACTTCCTTTCCTCAGGGATACTCACTAGAGTGTGTGCCAGAATCTTCCTGCTAACAGATGTTAGGCCTGTGCCATAAACAGCTGCCACACATTTTGCACTAAAATAGAACAATCAAGTGTCTATTTATACAGTTTTAAGTGTCTCCTTGTAAGATAAAAGAGTTCATTGCCATCAGGTGCTGGGTCAGGTCCCTGGTGAGCTCTCTCTCCTAGTCCTCAGGGGCCTGACCAATACACAAGGGAGGCCCCCAGGGAAGTCTTGGGAGAGTGATGAAGATGCCTGTGACCCCACACAGTGGGGGCAGGTTCCCCACTCTTGGTATTTCTGAATTCATTAAATGCAGAAAACCAGTAACTCAGCCAAAGGTCTCTGCTTTCTCTACTCCTAGGGGCTTGGGGAAGGTGGAAGGGAAAGCTAACGGAGTTGAAAAGTATCTGCTGCTGGCGGAGCTCAGCGTCACTGAGAGCAAGTGGTACCCGACAGTAAAAAGAGCCCAGGCGGGGCCCTGGAGGGGACTCTGTTGGTAAATGCCTGCGGACCCCAGTGTGATTCCCAGAATCCAGGTGTGAAAACGGGACAAGGCTGTAGTGTGCAGAGAGAGAGAGAGAGAGAGAGAGAGAGAGAGAGAGAGAGAGAGAGAGAGAGAGAGAGAGAGACTCTAGGACTTGGTATGGGTTTTTGAAACATCAAAACCCACCCCTACTGACACACTTGCTTCAACAAGGCCACACCTCTTAGTCCTTTCAATCTTTCCAAACAGTGCCGCTCCCTAGAAACTAAACATTCAAATATATGAGCCTATGGGGGTCATTCTTACTCAAACCACCACAAGTTCCAAACCAATGAGAGACCTTATCTCCAAAAAAAGCAAAACAAACAAGCAAGGTAGAAGGCTCTGAGGACTGCCACTCCAGCCTCTATGTATACACATTTGCACACATACACACGCACATGAAATGGTTAAATTGGGGGATTTTATTGATAATAGTTTTCTTTCTTAGTGATGAGAAAAATTTGAATATTAAGTGACTGAAGTTTTTTTTGAACCGTCCAATGAGAGCTACCAAGTGCTGTTATGGCTATTGCTTATTATGAGAGCCCGAGAGCTTGGTTCCTACCGCCCTTGACTCCCGTGTCTCTTCAGCGCCTGCAGATAGTAGGTCCTTAATAAATAGCGGTTTAATGAGTGAGGAGCAATCAGTGCTCATTGCTTTCAACTACTTCACGTCTCTCTCTTGGCCAAAGTCAAGTACAACTCATTAGCTTTTTGAAAACAACATAAAGCCTTTAGCAACTATTTCTAAATAATTGGGTCCTTCAGGGGTGGAGAAGACTTTCTGGAATCAATTTTACAAGTGATAGACCCGGCCTTGCCTAGTCTTTGGTCTCACAATAAGTTGTCCTGAAAACTCCACCCGTGGGGTTGGGGATTTAGCTCAGTGGTAGAGTGCTTCCCTAGCAAGCACAAGGCCCTGGGTTTGGTCCTCAGCTCCAGGAGGAGAAAAAGACAAAAATAATAAAATAAGATAAAAAAACAAAGCAAAACAAAAACCCAAAAATAAAACAAAACTCACCAAGTTAACTGGCACACATAACCTTTTACCTAGGCAGTGGTGGCACAAGCCTTTAATCCCAGCGATCAGGAGGCAGAGGCAGGAGGGTCTCTGAGTTTGAGGCCAGCCTGTTCTATAAAGCGAGTATCAGGACAGCCAGGGCTACACAGAGAAACCCTGTCTCGAAAAGCCTAAATAATATATATATATATCCATGTCCAGTTGTCCTCTGGACATCATAGCCTGGACTTTCTACGCCAAATAATTATTGATGCTTTTACTAGTTAGGTCCCAAGATGACCGCTTAACTCCACTCAGCTCTGCGAGGCTAGAGCAGTCTCAAGCAAATGCAATCCCATTCTATAAACCGCTGCTGGCCTTCAGTCCAAGGTGATTTTAAAAGTTCTTTTCGAGTAGAACAAATTGAAAAATTGATTTAAGGTAACTAAATGATTTATTTCAGGAAAGTATTACTCTGAGCCAAATGTGGGGCTCACACATAACCCTAGCACTTAGGAGGGGAGGTCAGGAAGACTGCTACAGGCTCAGGACCAGCCTGGGCTACACAGCGAGTTCTAGATCAGGCTGGAAAATGAGAGTCTAGATCAAAAATCTACAAGTTACCCTGAAACTCAGTTGATGTTGGCTTCTGTTTTATTTGATCAATATAAATGTGAATCTTCTATTTAACGTAAGTCTTTTGAGCTGGGACTAATGTTGCATACCTTTAATTCCAGCACTCAGGAGGCAGAGGCAAGTGGATCTCTGTGAGTTCAAGATCAGCTTGGTCTACAAAGTGAGTTCTAGGATAGCTAGCACTACACAGTGAGACCCTGTCTCAAAAAAAAAAAAAAATCAAACAAGCATAAGTCTTTTGTGACTTATTGAAGATGTTTGCATCTAAAATTCATTGCATTGCTTAATATAAAAGTCATGAACCTGATAAACAACTTAGGTATAATGTCTTCCTATAAAGACATGAACTGTAAGTAATCCCATCACCAAAAACCAACCAACCAACCAAAACAAAACAAAACCAAAAATAGACCCTATAGTGGGATGTTTTACTCTTTTGGCTTTTTGAGGGGCCCACCACCCAGCTCCCAGATAAATCACACAGAGGTTTATTCTTAGTTATGAATGCCCGGCCTTAGCTTGGCTTGTTTCTTGCCAGCTTTTCTTAACCTAAATTAACCTGACTACCTTTTGACTCTGGGCTTTTATCTTTCTCTATTCTGTATACCTTTCTTTGCTTTTTTCTCCGTGGCTTGCTGTGAAGTTGGGTGGGAGGACCTTGTTCTCTCTCCTCCCAGAGTTCTCCTTCTGTTTATACTCTCTGCCTGTCGGCCCTGCCCATCCTTGCTCCTGTCTCACGCTTGGCCGTTCAGCTCTTTATTATGAACATCAGGTGTTTTAGACATGCACAATAACACAGCTTCACAGAGTTAATCAAATGTAGCATAAACAAAAGTCACACAACTGAAAATAATATTGCCCAACAGAACTCCCCTTAACAGCCCATCGCTCTGTTTCATGTGTCAGTGTCTTGAGTCATTCTCATGTCTGATGTACATGTGATAGAGATTGAGTATATTGTATTAAATATCAATTCACTTATTACCGCATGCAATTCGATTTGCGGTTAGTTACTACTGATGTCTTTAAGTACAAAAAATGTATAAGAGTGATCAACAGGTTAGAGGGTCACTTGTAATTTTTATAATATTTTATGAAGGAACTTATAATGAATACAATAGCTGCCACGGTGTAGAGACAGTAAACATATGTTAAAATAGGAGAAGTGGCAGGAAGATTGGTTTGGGAAAAGATCTGACACAAAATTACCCTTCAGGAGAGAAGGCCTTGTGACCATGAGATCCATGATCCGGCCTCGAGGTGAGAAAGCTTTCAAAAGAAGACAGTGTGGATGGCGTGCTTCCCTTTAACTCCTGAAATGAAACTTCACTAAGAATTAAAGCTAGGGCCGGAGAGATGGCTCAACAGTTAAGAGCACCTGGCTGCTCTTCCAGAGGACCAGGGTCCAATTCCCAGCACCCACATGGCAGCTCACAACTGTCTGTATCTCCAATCTCACGGGAATCCGAAGCCCTTCTTCTGGCCTCTGCTGCACATTGCACACATGTGTTATACATACATGCAGTCAAAACACCCATACTCATATAAACAAGGGATAAAATGTTAAAGAGAGATTAAAGAAATAAAGCAGTTATAGCTAAATAAGAGTAGGAGAGCTAGCGGTCACGGACAGGGTGATAGGGGAGTGGGCAGACCTGGGAGAGAGCCTTCAGAGAAATCCCCCGAACAAAGGAAAATATCTGGCTTTGATATTATTTCAGGTGATGGTAGGAAATTCCACACCGTGTGATTTAGTCTGGGGTAGCCGACTTGACGAGGAGTGTAGGGGAGTCAACTTACTGTGAAGGACAAAAATTAGAGTCTGTGAAGTTACAACACAGCATCGCTTCTTAATTCTGTCACATAGAGAGAGGGAGAAGGAACAAAGGGGAGAGAGAGAGAGAGAGAGAGAGAGAGAGAGAGAGAGAGAGAGAGAGAGAGAGAGAGAGAGAGAGAGAGAGAGAGAAAGGATCTGGCCTCTTAGAATGTCTTAAACTCACAAACCCATGATCTAACAGCATCATGATTTTTTTGGACTTACACTTTATTTTAGACTAACAAAGCCTTACTTTTAGTAGGTTTTGTTGCTGTTCTTAATGGATGGGCTCACTCTGTTGGCCCAGGCTGGCCTAGAACACTATGGCTCACATTAGCTTTAACTTCATGACAATCCTCCTGAATCAGCTTCCCAAGTGCTAGAACTATGAGTTTGCCTAGTACATGTTTTTTGTTTGTTTGTTTGTTTGTTTGTTTGCTTTATACAAATTAAAGAGTTGCTAGGGAAAAAATGTGGGGGGAAAAATAAAGTTTGTCCTAACAAAACTTATTCTAAAGACTCCCAGTTCTGGCTGACAGCATCAGTTTTAGAGAGACCATCAAGGGGAAAGGGGGAAAGGCTGTGTGGTGTACTCGTGCTTGCGAAATGGAAGCGCATGCCAGCTCTCAGCACTGAGCAAACGCTATTTCTGCCTTTAAAAGAAGCATGTCCTTGAGTCGTCTGGCAAGGTCATGTGATGATTTACTGCTGAGAGCTGAAGGACCTGTGGGCCAAAACACCTCCCCAAACGAGCAAAGAAGCAGGAAGTCTGGAGACAGTGCAGCGATAAGGAGCCACCCAGTCAGCTTGCTGTGTGCCAGACAGCAGCCCGACTTTAACCAATGAACGGCGTTAGGTTTGTTTCTTGCCCACATCTGGCAAGCCTGGATGATTCATTTCCCTTGGGCACAGGTTAGTCCAAGGGGGTTAAACTGGAGCCGAACAAGTTGATCTTACTTCTTTCTAGATGGCTAGTCTTCGCTATCGACTCGAGTTCCCGCCTTGGTTTTCCTGGATGGTGGGATGAAGCAGGCTGCTTTCTTCTCTGGTTCTTCCCGAGAGAAGCTGGGCTCCTGTAGGGCATGAACTTTCCCAAGAGCACCCAGATAGTAAATGGAGCCAGGTTGTCAGTTTCAAAGTCTACATCCCAAGCCTGTGCATGCCCTGGGCTGGTTCTTGATATGAATACAAGGTCTCCACCGGCTGTCAGATCTCAACGTGTCCACTCTATCTGGAGAGCTGGAGGCTGCCTATGCTGCCTCATGCAAGGCCACTGTGTAGACAGAATAGCGAACCTCTTCCCCAAAGGTCAATGTCCTAATAGTCAGAACCTGTAAATATATTTCGTTATACAACTGTGAGCTTTCTGTTAGCGCAACAAATACCAGAGAAAAGCAACCTACAAGGAGGAAAGCTGGGGCTTTAGAGATGACCAGCAGTTGAGGACACTTGCGGCTCTTGCAGAGGACACAGGTTCTGTTCCCAGCACCCACACGGTGGCTCGCAGCCATCTGTTAACTCCAGTTCCAGGGGATTCAATGCTCTCTTCTGGTCTCCTGCAGGCATGAGGCACAGTTCACTGTGGTGCACATGCAGACAAAACACTCATACACATAAAATAAAAATATATCCCTTTAAAAAGTGTAAGTAAAAAATAGATGGGCCACAGAGACAAGACAGGGGAAAGGGGAAGAAAGATTTGAAGTAGGAAAGGAATCCACCCCACTACTGCTAGCCTTGAAAAAGAGGAAGGAAGCCGGCATTGCAGTCTTACAACTCCTGAAACTGAATTCTGTCCCCCGCTCAAAGGAGCAAAGAAATGGGTTTCCCTTGAGTCTCCAGGAGAGATCCAAGCCCTGAAAATGAAACCTTGATTTTAGCCCAGTAAGACGCAGGTCAGACCTCCGACACAAGCTCTAATATAATGTATTTATGTTGCGTTAAGTCACCACATTTATGATAGAAAATAAAAATGCTGATCAGCAGTTTCTTTGTTCATGTGAACTAAATTTCCTTGATGGCCAGTCATGAAGAAAAGTGCATGAGACTAACTTCTCGGTCTCCTCTTCAGTGAAAAGAGAACTGGGTGTCTCTGAGGTGCTGGAGTGGGTAAGGATGCTTGCTGTGCAAGTGGGAGACCCTCCATTCAAATTCTTGGTACCAACATTAAAAAACAAACAAAAGCAAAAAAAAAAAAAAAACTGGGCATGGCCCCACAAGTGTTTGTAACCCTAGTGCTGTGGCGGACAGAGATAGGAAAATTCCCCAGGCTTGCAGGCCACCATCCTCACTCCACTCCAGGTTTCCAGGTTAAGTGCGAACCCCTGCCTCGAAGGAATAAGAGGAGTGACGGGAACTAAGACACCTGAGCTCTCCTCCGGCCCCGGCTCAGGCATTGCAGCGTGTGTACACAGTAACACATACCACACACCCTGGGGGCATGGAGGGAGGCAGTCAAAACTGCACGCCACCTGGACACTCTTAGGCAAATCCAGACTGTTCTCTGGGGTGGGACCCATAGCCCAGGGCCAGTGGACAGCTGCAGCCAAGTAAGAAATCTAAAGGCAGGGTTTGTCAAAACTAGACGGACCAGTCATGATCACAGAGCAACAACCTGCCAATGGCTTGTTTTTGCTGGATGACCCCGTGCAGGTGCAACTAGGAAACGAAAGGACGCAGCAAAGGACACTTTCACGCCTGTTGAACAAAAAAAAACCTACGGATTTGTAAGCAATAGCCATGACACATGGCAGCTCATCCAGAATAAAATTACTTTAGCTGAGCTAGAGGATAGTCTCATGTTGGTTTGTTCTTGACTTTCTATACTTGGCTTCCTATTTGATAGTGGGAAATTTATAGTAAACAGCTTTGCCTTTATTTTCAATAGAAAATGTATAAAATAAGATAAACGAGGAAAAAATTATTCAAATGTATTAAATGAAGCATGGCAATTTTTACTTTAAAAGAGTTTTACTTGTTATTAGTGGTAGGTATACGACTGAGGGGGTACACAGGCCGTACACCTGTGCGGAGGTCAGAGGGCAACTTGATGGACTTGATTCTCTCTTATGAAGGTTCCAGGGATCCAATTCTGGTTGTCAGGCCTAGTGGCAAGGTCTTTACCACCTGAGCCGCCTTGCTAGCCTTGTCTTGTCTTTTAGGCCAGGGCGCTTGTGTTTTCTCCTCTACAAAAGGTTGGTGATGACCGCATGAGCGAAGGGTCCTCGTGCTTCCCCAGTCTGACTTCAATTATCTAAAGGCAAACATTAGGTAATATTTCTCTCATTCATTTTAACCCCAAATGGGGACTAAGTGTTCACACACACACACGAACCTACGGGGGACATTCCTCGTTCGAACCCCTGCATTACACGCAGCAGGTGTGCATGTACAGGGTGTATGGAGGACAGGGGTCAGCGTCTACTCTTGAGAGCCCATGTCTCCCTCAGATCTTTTCCGGCTTCTTTTGAGGGCCAGCGTCTCTCCCCGGACCTGGAGCTCAGCAATTCTGTTAGGCTGACTGGCCATCAAGCTCCAGCAAGATACCTCCTCCGTGAGGGCACACAGATGCTATCACACGTGGCTCTTACCTCATGCTCGCCTGGCAAGCCCTTTACTGTTGAGCCATCTGCCTAGCATGAGGCCATTCTTTAGGAAACAAAAAGTCACTGGAGGAAGGACAGACACAGCACAGTGTGACACACTTTTTCAAATGTTTATTCTGGAAAACACTGACATCTCTTTGTTGTTAGATTTTTAATTATTATTTGTATCTGTGTGTGCATGTGAGCGCAGGGGTCCACGGAGTCCAGAAGGCGTGGAGCACTTGGGACAAGAGGTATAAGGTGGCTGCTGGGAGCTGAACTTTATCCTCTGCAAGAGCAGTAGGTGCTCCTAAGCCCTGAGCCCTTTCCCTAGTTCTACCTGCTTGCTTTCCAAAAGAGTTTAGCATAGCTCAGGCTGGCCTCAAACTCCCTATAATATAGCTGAGGCTATCTTTGAATTTCTGATCCCCCTGCCTCACCTTCCAAGAGCTGGGATTGCAGTTATGCACAACCATGCCTGGCTTTGACCCGCATTTGGTGCCTCTGACTGCAACATTGTGAATTAATTGTAGGCTAATGGACAGCTGGGCGTGGATACTATTACAATAATGCTACTAACATTATGGTTCAATTTCGTCAATGATTAACTGGATATTGGTGGGGGCAGCAGAGAGAGCTGATTTAAGACCCTCAGGGAAAATTTGGAGAAGAACTTGCAGATAAGGAAAATGGAGTGAGCAAGGTATCTACCCCACAGAAAACAGCATAGGAACTAAATCAATTTTGAAGTGGAGGTGTAGGACAAAGAACGTTTGGGGCCAGTTTATGCGCCAGACCTCGCATTCTCTACTGAGAAATGGGTTCCTACGCAGCCCCTAAAGGCCTTCGAGTCTTAAGCAATGAGGAAAACTTGGCAGGAGTAGGAGAAAGGGCCATTTCTGGAGTGTTCTGAAGGAATATGGGTGAAAGACCACTAGAGCCTAGGGTTAGGTGGAGGAAGAGTTTGGGACGCCGCCCAACGCTGGAAGAACTAGAGAGAGGTCTTGAGGCTCACATTCCGGGTCTACCTCTTCTTCAGGATAACTGCGCCGTTAGGGAATTTAAGATTACCATTGCATTTTCCCTTCCCTTAGACCTTCAGGTAACAGTAGCCCACCAGGAGGCTCAACTGCAGAGCTTGAAAACGCTGTGCCCCAGAAGAGGGCACGTGAGCTTCCTCTATGCGAGTTTTCAAAACTATGCTGATTCCTGGCCCAGGAGGGGAGCAGGCCTGCACCCATTTCCATTTTTAGGTTAAAAATGCCTTCGTAGGTTCGGCTCAGTAGTGTATCCACCAGACTAGTCTTAATCTGTTGCAGACGTCAAGGTTGCCCGTCCCTTTGGGTCTTTTTTGCAACCAGTTGGATTTTAAAAAAAGTCAGGCGGGCACCAGGAACCTCCTGCTGTTTACTGGGTGCGGGGGCACCTCCCTGCCGAAGCGGAGGCCCGATCGGGCGTGGCAGCTGCGCAGAGAGCAGGACTGGGGCGGGGTGGGAAGTGCGCCAGAAGGGCGGGGGCGAACCGGGGCGCGCTCCCGGGATCCTCGTGCACGCGCCGCGGTGCCGCCCGCCCCCGCCCCGCCCCGCCCCGGTCAGCTGGGTTCCGCGTCCAGGCGGCTGCCGAGCATCCCGGGCGGCGCGAACGGCCCAGCCATGTCTGCAGCCATGAGGGAGAGGTTCGATCGGTTCCTGCACGAGAAGAACTGCGTGACCGACCTCCTGGCCAAGCTCGAGGCCAAGACCGGAGTGAACCGGAGCTTCATCGCGCTCGGTGGGCGGCGGGTCCCCGGTAGCGGCGCGGGGCGCGGACGAAGGGCGGGCGGGAGGCCCCTGGCGCGTGGAGCGGGGCCTGGGAGCCGGGAGCTGCGGGACGCTGACGTGTCGCCTCTGCCGGGCCGGTGTCCCGTTGGGTGGAGGAGCCTGCCCTCACCTCCTGGACCCCTCAGCTGCCGGGCCTGGCGTGGACAATCCACCTCCGCGCGCGGGATCTGGGTCTGGCCGAGCGGGGCTTCCCCGCCCATGCACCGTGCGGGCCAGCTGGGAGGAAAGGGAGGCAGGGGACTGCCCTGTATACCCAGTCCAGGCGGGCGCTCCCCGGGGTGTTGAGGCCGGGGATTGTTCGGTATGCTCAGCCCAGGCGGGCACTGTCCAAAGAGTTGAGGCAGGGGAATGCTCTGTATACCCAGCCCAGGAGGGCCGTGCCCAGGGAGGAGAGGCAGAGGCCTCCCCAGGGTCCCCAACCCAAACAGCTCCCTGTGAATGGTCAGGCCGGACCTCCTTATGGTCGGTTTCTCTCCGGTAATCGAGGCAGGAGGAAAACGCATAGAAAAGGCCTAACCTCGAAGTGTGGGTGTGGGCGGGGACTGTCTTTTTAGAATGTCCGCAGGGTCACCCAACCGCTTCTCTCCTCTGCTCTCCAGGTGTCATCGGACTGGTGGCCTTGTATCTGGTGTTCGGTTATGGAGCCTCTCTGCTCTGCAACCTGATAGGTTTCGGATACCCTGCCTACATCTCGTAAGTGGCTCGCCCTGCAGCCAGCTCCCCTCCACGGCCCTCCACATTCAGGGCTTGTGAGCTGCTTGGCCCAGGTTCTTGAGACAAAGTCCCATAAGGTTAATGTACTGACTGCTTAAGATTACACATTTGGGAGCCTTAACTTGTTCTCCCATCTCCTCTCAGCTAGCCAAAAGGTATTTTATTTATTTATTTATTTATTTTTGTCAGAGTATACTGACAACTTGACCTTATCCAGGCAGCACAAACTGGTGGAGCTCAGTCCTCCGCTCTCTGGCAGACAGACTTCAACAGGTATTGGGAGTGAACTGCATCCCATTGATGACTTGTGGTTATTCCCACCATATGTCTTTATACACAGTAAAACCCAATTATGAAAGCTAGAACCTTCATAATTAAGAGTTATAGTCTGGGCAGGGGAAGACTTTCGGCTTTATTTATTTGATCCCGGGTCTCACGCTGTAGCCCTGATGTGCCTAGAATCTGTGATACTTACAGCAAAGACTGACCTCACCTCACCTTAACTGTTTTTTCTAGAGCTGGGATTACAGACGTGAATCACCAGCCTGGCTTAGCTTTTTGATTTTTAAAAAGGCTAATTAGTGATCCAGTGAGCTGGCTCAATGGTTTGTTGTTTGCCACCAAGTCTGACACCTTGAGTTGAGTCCCTGGCTACCCACATGGCAGGCGAGAGAGCTGATGCCTGCAAGTTGCCCTTTCACCTCCACGTGCCCCGTGCCATTTGCTTGCTGCTTCCCACAACAGATGAGTAAAGGAAATGACAAAAATTCAAGGCTTTTTTCCTTAATTTTTATTTTTTGTGTATGGGTGTTATGCCTGTGTCTGGGCACCATATGTGTGCTTGGCACTGGAGGAGGCTGGAAAAGGGTGTTGGAGTCCCTGGAATTGGAGCTTTGTACAGTTGTGAGTCACCATGTGGGTTCCGGGAATCAACCCCGGGTCCTCTGGAAGAGCAGCCTGTCCTCCTAACTGCTGAGCCTTCTCTCCAGCCGCAAGGCCAAATATCAAAAGCAAATTTGGAAACACCATAACAAACCTTGTAAAAGACATTTATAATGTAGCTCCATAGTTATATAAATTATTCACATAATTAGAAAATGAACCATAAGATTAGGATTTAATGAGTATTTATTATTTTATAACTTAATGTTTATTTTTGAATTTGTCATTTCTCTCTTCAAATCAGAATTGCTCCTCTTTCCACAAATGAATTTTGTTTTATAGTGTAACAAAGTTGGTGGTTTCATCCATTTGGTTTCTGAATCCTCTCAGCCATAGTGATAAAAATAAAGGTGAAAACATTTCACTCGGAAGCCAAGACACAGATAATATTATAGCACGTGACTGTCACTGACCAGATTGGAACTTAACATATGCTGGAAGGGAGAAAATGTTTTATTGCTGTTTTGTTTTGTTTCATTTCTGAGACAGTCTTAAATAGCCCAGGCTGGCCTCAAACTTGCTGTGTAGCTGAGGATGACGGTAAACTTCCGCTCCTGCTTCTGTCTGGCCAGTGCTACAATTATAGGCAGTGCCACCACAGCTAGATTTGCAAGTTTGTTTTGAGAAGCTAGTTGTTCTGGATAAAGGCCAGCTACCAATGTGGCATGCTTGCTTGTGAAGTTGGAGACCCTCAGGCTCCAAGTTGAGAAGGGTGTTACCTGCTAAGGCATCATGTGAGTTTTGTGATGGTACCAAGGACCACTAAGGCAGACTAGGAAAATTGGTTCACTGCAGTAAAGGTAGAGAAGCCCTTTTAGTGATATTTGATGTTAAATGCTCGGAACAGCCTTGTCCAAAATAGCTATGTGTGTGGTAACAAAGTTACCCTGCAGTGCCCTCTTTGACCTGACTCTTTCCGTTTGGGACTCTTTCTTTCTGTTTGGGTGTCTAACTTGTAATTCTTTTAAAAAGGTAACGTTCTGAGGTGTTTTCAGGTGTGTGTCTTAGAATTGTTTCCCTCCACCATGTGGGTTCTGGAGGTTGAACTGGGGCTATAGGTTTGGCGGAAGCCTTTTGCCCGTTGAGTCACTGCGCCGTCCCCCAGAATATGGATTTTTTTTAAAAACATTGATGACATAATCACCTTCTTTTTCCTTAGTCAGTCCTACTTGACATAAATGTGCGATAAACATAGCTTCTTTGTTGGCATGAATAGATTATTTATGTGAGCTGTAGAGAGTTAAGTCTGTTTCTTGGAACTGGAGAGCCTTCTCAGCAGTAAAGAGCACTAGCTGCTTCTGTAGAGGACCCAGGTTTGGTTTTCAGAACCCTGATGGGCAGCTCATAACTGGCTCTAACTCCAGTTCCAGGGGACTCATAGCTCTCTCCTGGCCTCCACTGGCACCAGGCTCGGACATGTTACATATACATACACATGCAGGCAAAATATTTAAACATACAAAATAAAATTTAATTTTTTTTTTTTAAAAATCTGTTTCTAAACTGGGCACAATGGCACATACCTTTAATCCCAGCTCTTGGAAGGCAGAAGCAGCAGGATCTTAGTTGAAGGATATCCTGGTCTACATAGAGAGTTCCAAGCCATGAAGTGAGTCTCTATCTCAAAAAACAAAACAAAACAAAACAAAACAAAAAAAACACCTATTGTAGATGGAGCATGTAGGTCCACATACATGTACGAGTACAAGTGCATATGACTAAAGGCGGGACAGAACTAGGTTGTGTGTTTCCTTGTCTAGAAGTAATCTTAGGCTGGGCTATTCTCAGCCATATTCAATGTGATTTTTTTTTTCGGAGACAGGGCTTCTCTGTGTAGTCCTGGCTGTCAAAGTGATTTTTAAGTTGCCATTTCTAGCCTTATTATTTCTTTTGTTTATTCCTTCATTGTCTACATATTACTGGCTTTTTTATACTTACAAGATGTTCAATGTTTCCTTTTGTTGCTAGAAGTTCTAGCAGAAGAGCTGATCATTTCTATGTAGTAGAGAGGGTTACATTTCCCAGGGTTAGAGTTTATTTTAGTCAACAAGTACATCTGCTTTATTTTCTTTTTAGTTTTTATATTCTGAGGCAAAGTAAATTTTAGTCAGAGTTAGAAAAACACTAAAGATGTAATAAAGGACATTGAATGATTTCAGCAAAAACCCAGAAAGTAATATTCAGAGATTATAATACTGCTCCCACTGGTGTTAATATGTATGTAGTTAGTATGTATGAACTGGCCTTTCTGTAGATCCCCCAAGGTTCTGATCTACGCAGTCTGGGATATGGCCTCGGCTTGGGGGTCTGAAAGGCTTATCCATCCTTTCTACTTTTTAGAGGATTCTAGTGTGCAGAGAGTGTTGAGAGCCTCTGGTATAGAGGCAATGACAACCACCACACAAGTGCCTTTAAGTGTGAAGACTGGGCAAAAGGGAGGGAAAAATGGCCTTCTGTTCCCGAGAATAGTCTAGAGACCCCCTCAGTGATCTGCTCTGTGTAGGGGGGCAGGGGAAAAGAAAAGGGGGATCTCTGTACACAGTAAAAAGCATACAGACCCAAGTCAGTGAAAACGTCCAGGCAGCCAATATTAATTTAATTAAGTCTGTTCATTGTTTAACCATGACTATTGTGATTGTACAGTTTTTCAAGAGAGAGAAGGTCTTTTTTTTTTGTTTTGTTTTGTTTTTTGTTTTTTGTTTTTCGAGACAGGGTTTCTCTGTAGCTTTGGAGCTGTCCTGGAACTAGCTCTTGTAGACCAGGCTGGCCTCGAACTCAGAGATCCGCCTGCCTCTGCCTCCCGAGTGCTGGGATTAAAGGCGTGCGCCACCACCGCCCGGCGAGAGAAGGTCTTCAACAAACGGTGGTTTTGAGTAGTACTCAGGCCATTGTTCTTGGGGTTGGGGAGATGGCTCAGTGGATCAGAGTGCTTGTTGTGCAAGTATGGGTACTCAGCACCCACGTAGAAAACTGGGCACATATATGTGCATGTGCCTATATCCCCAGCATTTCGGGGTTGAGGGAGGTAGATCCCAGCAGCTCATGGCCAAGCCGTCTAGCTGAAACAGCAGGCTTCTGGTTCACTAAGAGGCTTTGTCTCAAGGAAGTAGCATGGAGACATGGAGGAGGACACTGGAAGTCTGGCTCTGGCCTCCACATGGGCATGCAGACAGACCCACACACGCATTGTGTACTGCCATATTAACCCTATTCACCCACCACCACCACCACCACCATCACCGTTTCTGCTGGTCTCAGTTGCGTTGGGCTAGTATAACCAGAAGTGATTTAGGAGTTTGTTCTAATTTCTGAAGGCTGAGAATTCCAAGACCAAGCTGCCAGCTGATTTGGTCATCTGATAGCTGTTATCTGCTTCGGAAATGGCACCGACCTGTGGCATAGTCATGTGGCATAAGAGGCAAACAAGCTTCCTCAAGCCGCTCACATCAAGCAGAGCATTTAAACCTAATCACCTCTCAAGGTCCCATCTCTTAGAATTGTCACATTGGGTATTAGGTTCCATCAAACCAGTTTGTGGGGTACCGAGCTTCAGGCCCCAGTGGTCACCTTCACCCAGTCACCCTCTGTTCCCCTTACCGTTCTCTTCGTCCCCCCAGATAGTTATTCTTCAAAACTGAAGTTCATCTGCTTAGCAAATGTCAGCGTCAGCCATATGCCAGGTGCTGGTGCCCTTTAGATACTGCCGTACGAGAGAGACACACACTCCCATTTGCACTCTGCCACCGGGGAGCAGGCAAGAATTAGGTAAAGTAGTGGCCTGATGGTGAGCTCTCAGAAGAAAAGAGGCAGGCAGCTGTGTGGTAGAGAGTCACAGGAATGGCTCTTTGGAAATTTATCTGCAATGCTATTTAGGACTTAGGAATGAGCTGGAGCCAGCCTGGCAGAGGCAGCGGAGGGAGCCACGGCCTGAGGCTGCAGCAGCTGGCTGTGGGACAGGGAAGAGCACTGAGGGAGATTCCAAAGGGGTGTAGGCCTGCTGAGGGCAAAGCTGGCGGTGAATGGTGCACCCGTCCGCTCCAGATGGTTGTATTTTTCCTGATTGCATCAGAGAGGGTGTAAGTAACGGGTCACGTGATAGAAGCTCTCAGGTAAACTGTAAATGGCTGCTGAGTCCTCTGGAAGGGATTGGTGATCTGGCTAAAGGTCTGCCAGAATTTATTTCCTTTTTTCCTTGCCTTTCTGCTTTGTTCTTGCTGTTTCCTCCCCTTGTGCCCATTAAAGGAAGGGGCACAGAGATTGCATCTGAAGGTCAGTATTAGGCCTAGAGATTGCAGGGTGTGGAAATGAAATTTGGAAAAGCTCATTTGGCTGCCTGCCTTTTTCCATTACTCACCCCCTTGAGAACTTCATGGGTGAGGCTCAGGTGCATCAGGCCCTAGGTCAGGACTCAGTGAGTGGGGGGGCCTGGAAACAGTGATGAGTGGGGCCAGGGCCTCCTCCCAGGCCTGCTTCCCTGGGGCCATTCTGTTTTTCTTTGTGCAGTTTCTTTGAGCTCCCTAACCTCTGTGCTTCTGGACACTTTGGCCACCTGAAAGCGAATTCCAGCCTGTTTTGTTCCCAGGAACTGTTGGCAGGTTCACCTGCGTCTCCGCCCTCTGCCACAACAGACAATAGAACTTGTAAGGATGGACCCACATCTTCCCCCATAGGCCAGTGTACACTTCGTGCCCAACATGTCCACAGCCTGTGGAAACAGCCCTACTGTCTAATTTGAAATATTTTTGTCACCCCCAAAAGGATCATTAACAGTCATTCCCATGTCTCCCCACTCAGTTCCCGGGAACCCTTAGCTAACGTGTTCCTGTGGATCTGCTCTGAGCATTTCATAGGCGGGATCGTGCGCTTTGTGGCTTTTGTGACTCAGTGCAGCCCTGCCTTTAATGACAACACTCACTCAAGAGGTCCTGAGACCAGCTCTGAGTGGGACTCTGCACCTTCCTACGCAAGCCCATGCTTGAGACCTGACCTGTGAGGACCTTTGGGCAGTGTGGCTGGTGCCATGCTGGTTCAGCCAGGGGTGCGAGTCTGTGCCTGCTTCTCTGTACAAGTGGAATCGTGAGGCAAAGTCTAATGACTTGATTTTCTATTTTTATTATTGCCCTGCAGTGAGAAGAAGTAGGGAGGCTGGTCTTCTGTCCTACTCGAAAAGCTTTTGGTCTAAGATTCTTCAGAGGCAACTGTATCTTTCTCTCCTTTGGTTTCTTATGTGCTTAGAAAACCCAGGCTGCCTCTTTCCTAGAGCTGCCGGAATTCAGCCTTAAAGGTCAATATGTATCACCTTCCTTTAGTGTTTAGTATATTTTAGTTTTCTTTTCTGTCCTGTAGGGGTTGAACATGGTCTTGTGGATGTTACTAAAGCCCAGTACCACTGAACTAACACATATTCCTTTTAGTTTGAAATGGCATTCTGTGGTCAGGCACGGGAACACACACCTGTAATCCCAGCACTTAGAAAGTGAGGGTGGAATATCAGGAGTTCAAGGTTATGTTGATGCCAGCCTGAGACCCTACATACCCCAGAGAAAAATAAAGGAGTTGAGGAAGGAGAAATGATAGCCCAGGGATGGGCACAAACACACATGGAGGGAGGGAGGGAAAGAAGGAGATAGAGATTTATTATTATAAATTGTGAGTCCATGTGGGGATACGTGAACATGGGTGGGTACCTGAAGAGGCCAGGGCTGGGCCACCCGAAGCTGGAGTTACAGGTAGTTGTGAGCCATCCCAGGGTGCTGAAATTGTTCTCTGGTCCTCCGCAGGAGCAGTAAGAGCTCTTAACTGCGGAGCCGTCTCTTCAGCCCTGAGAGTTTTATTTTCACAAAGCTGCTGGGCACTTGTGTAGCATTTTATTTAGCTGAAAATTACATATATCTTTGTCCAAGGCCTTCGCAATACAGTTCATCTAATGTTTATACCAATTCTGTTATGTAAATAGTATGGTAATTCCCACCTTTACAGACAGGGGCAGAAGTGACAGTAACTGGCTCAAGACTTTGCAGTTTTTAGCACACCACGCCCATCTGCGCTCCATGCACTACCATACAGTTTGTGAACTGGGCAAGGGGCTGGAGATTGAAACACACAAAGACTCACAGACAGAGACACGGGTCATCCTTGAATTCTACAAGAATGCCCCTTTTATTGTGTTCAGGGGCAGCTTATATAGGGATCCTTAGCTGATAGCTATGCCCCAGCCAAACCCATCAGAAACCACTCTCCTACCATCAGGAACTTCTGAGGGCCTTGTGCTCAGAGCAGCTGCAGGCTGTCTCAGAGCAGGGGAAAAGAAGTTGTTTACAAGCAATTCAGGATCTTGGGGTTCATAGCTCCCTCCAGCAGTTCATGGGTGGGAACTGGTATGTGACCCCATGGAGCCTGGATCCCTAATCTGAATCTTAGTTAGATGCTTCCCATGTGGACTTTCATGCAGTGACCTTATGTAGTGAAGGAAACTGAACTCTGGTGTTAGCTTTTGTATTAAATCAGCTCTGTGAACACACTATGCAGAATGTCTTCCTATCTCTCAGGTAAGGTGCCCCTCGCCCCATATACCTACACATGGAGGCATTTTCTGTGTTTTGTGAACATGCTAGAATTGCTCTTGGTTACCTGTCACGTGGCTTTAATTTATCAAGGCTCTGGGGATGCACCCAGGGCCTCACGCTATTCGTACACTCTACTGTTGATGACATCCCAGTGCCTGGCTTTTTGAGACCAGTCTCAATAAGCAACTCTGTCCGGTCTCATTACCCGCTGCCTCCGTTCTCCTGTCCTGGAATTTTAGATATGTACCATCCCCCTTGGCTGAAATTAAACTTTATGACACCATACTTGACATACTTAGTTACACGGCCTTTGGTTTTATTGACAGTGGTTGTCCTGGTGTGATTTACCTGTGGACTTACTTACGCATTGTCCTTGTCATTAAGTTGGCTCTTGGATCCTCTAGGGAAATATTAGAGTAAAGGAGAGCAGATGTGACGGCTCAGCAGATAAACGCGCCGGCCACCGAGTCTGGTGACCTGAGCTCACTCTCTGCAACCCACATGGTGGGAGGAGAGAACAGACTCACTGTGTTCTGACCCTCACTGTGCACCGTAGTAAACACCACCACCCCACAAGCAAATAAGTAATAAGAATTTTAAAAATAAACATTAAAGGAACAAGTTCTATTTTTCATTGTTTTTGTAAAGTTAGCTGAGAAAATAATTTCTCCGCAGTTAAGAAATTTACTGAACACTACCATCTCGTTTATGTTGTTTTGTTTGGTGTGCGGCACACGGTATAAACAGTAAATAAGCGAATTAATTTGATTGTCTGACTCATTCTGCTATCAGCCTTTCTTGCTCTCTTGGTCATATCTCTTGTTTTGAAAACACATATTCTTCACTGAAAACAAAACAGCAAGCAACAGCAAAAGGAGACCCAGGCAGTGGTAGCACGTGTTTTAATTACAGCACTTGGGAGGCCTCGGAGGCAGGCAGATCTCTTTGAGCTAGAGGCCATCCTGGTCTACAAAGCAAGTTCCAGGACAGCCAGGACAAAGGCTACTTAAAGAGACCCCGTGCCTCCCCACCCCCAAAACGATGAAGCTTATTCATTTTACTGAACTGTTGAACTATGAACATACCACACGACCTATGTAATGTGGTATGTCTCTAAGCGTGTGAGTCAACAGAGGCCTGCTAACATGGAGCTGAGGATCACCAGCTGTGCTACTGTTTGGCAAACTGCCCAACTTAAAGGAAATTATTTGTATTCAGTGAGGGTGTAGAGAGGCCAAATGAACGCGTGTGGAGGTCAGAGGACATGTCTGTCATCTGTTTACCCCTTAGAATTTTTAAAAGTTAATCTTTCATGTTTTAAGTTATATGTGTGCACAAGCTTGTGTCCATGTGAGAGTATCTGTGGGTGGTGTGTGTGTGTGTGGATGCAGGTGTCTGAGAACTCCGGAGGTGTGAGCCACCCGAGTGCAGCTCCTCTGTGAGGGCAGTAAGGGCTCTTGGCCGCTGAGCCAGCTCTGCAGCCCTCCCCTCCTTGACCTTGTTTTGTGGCAGTTTCTCTTGTTTCCGGCAGGGTGCTGGATGCGAGTGGCTAGTGGTCTGATAGTGCACCGCACCTCCCATCTTGCGGTTGCAGTGCCGGGCTGGGATCACAGGCACAAGCCCTGTCTGTTTTACCGTTGGCTTCAGGGGATGGAACTGAGTTAGTTGTCTGGCTTCACCAGCCTCCAGCTTACATTGGTAAAACTCTGTTCCTGTGTGTAGAGAGTCACGGGAGCAGCATTCTGTAATGGCTGAATTCAGGGTCATTCTTTTTATAGCTTACAGGGGAAAACTGATTTTGTCATACTTCGGATTTCCCAACTTTACTTCATGGATCTTTGAGATAAGTTAAGAATTTTGAGTATTTCCAAATACTGTTTTCTTTCTTTCCTTTTCCCCATACTCTTTTTTGTTATTTCTTGTTATTTTTCCATTGTGCTTAAACCATATGCTAAAAACCACCGTTATTCACAGTTGAAAAGAGCGGGGATGTTTTATTCTTCAGTATGGTGAGTCTGTGTGGCTTGTGGTCTTTCTACCTTGGTTCAGTGGAGCAGGTCACCCCCAAGCAGAGTCTGACTAACTTGGACTGACAAGGTTTGGATTTTAAATCCACTTCCTTCTCTTCTTTTTCGGGATGGGGACTGATCATTTCTTTGCTACTGGGGAAGACTTACTTTGACCGGATCCAACTCAGTAGAAGCTCTCGGCAAGGACGGCCTGCATCTCGTGGTAATCTGTTCCTGCTGGCGTTCTTTGGCACCCTTCATTCATGGCCAGAAGTTAAGCATGTTCTGCAGGCTCTAGTTTGTCTTGGAGCACTGCTTCTTCAGAGCAGTACGTTTGTGTTTGTGTTACAGGACACGGGGAGCAGGAAGATGGACGGATTCCTGCATACCTTAGTCCTGGGCTCCCAGCAGACTGTTGGATGTCACCTTCTTTAGAGAGATGGGAAAGCTCTCAGGTTCTACTAGCTCTTGGGGACTACTGAGCCCTAGTAGAATCTGTCAGCTCAGGAATCTCCCCTCACCCTCGGTGACAACCAAGCTCACTTTGGCACCCACAGTGTATCCTTACAGACTTGGCTTCCTCTCTCCAGTTCCTGATTGGGAGCAGGACACCAGGGCACCAGCGGCTTCCACGGCCCTGGCTTCTCAGACCTTTGCCTTCGCCCACCTGAGCAAGTTTCTGACAGCCAGAAGGAAGTAGCTTTGTCTTGATGCAGACCACCGTCTAGAGGAGCAACAGAAAGAACTTAAATCCATTTGTTTCCTTAGTTTTTGTTTCCGTTGACACTTGTTCTCTCTAACTCCCCTCTGATAGACGCCTCACCCAAGCACACACACAGGCTAATCGGGAAGAGCGTCGTTTTTTATTTGGGGTATCCCTACTTAGTACAGACTGGCTTTGAGTTCGCCCTAGCCTCTGGGTGTCACATGTAAATTCCACGTGCTCCTCCTTGCCCCTTCTGCAGAGCTGCTTCTGCTGTCAGCAACCTTACTGGAGAGGCATGTGATCCAGCTGCACCTGGATGAATGCATCCTTATCACCCTAGACTTGCAGCGTATTCACGTCTGGATCAGGGGATGCTTTCTGCTCTCTTGGTGACATTTGGTTCGGGAGAGAGCAAAGATGGGCGCTCGGGACCATTTCACCTTTGGTTTTCTTCCTGTGTGTTTGATGCTGTCCTTTGAACAATCTCAGTTCCCAGCTTTCTTTCTTTTTTCTTTTTTCTTTTTTTGTTTTTTTTTTGGTTTTTTCGAGACAGGGTTTCGCTGTAGTTTCTAGAGCCTGTCCTCGAACTAGCTCTTGTAGACCAGGCTGGCCTCGAACTCAGAGATCCGCCTGCCTCTGCCTCCTGAGTGCTGGGATTAAAGGCGTGCTCCACCACCGCCCAGCTCCCAGCTTTCTTTTAACAAGCAAACAAACCCAGCTGTGGAACTATGAACAAGTAAGTGGGCCAAGAAGGATGGAGCCAGCCAGCACTGCCTGTTGAGCCCCAGAGGGCTGGAAGAGGCTCATGAGTGCCCTTGTGTGTATATCTGTACCAGTTCAATACCAAAGAAAATAATTTTCCCAGTGTATCTTCTGGAGTTGGCCCAAAGAATGTTTCGCCAGTATCCAAAATGTTCGTACTAACCTGCAAACGGGACTTTGAGGGTTTCAGCTAACTCTTTACTCTTGCAGCACATAGATTTGGAGTATAATTAAAATCTATCTATAATTGTGTATTCTCCTTCTAGCATTATTAACTGATAACATTCCTTCTACCAGCTTGTAGTCTTCTACCAGCTTGTAGTCTTCTACCAGCTTGTAGTCAGAAGGCTATTGGTCTTTTTCTGGTTTCTCACCTCCCTATTGCCATACTGTAATTATTATTCATACTGTAATTATTATAAATAAATGTAAGATTTATTCTGTGCCATTCAGTGTTTATAAATGCATTGCATATACTAACTCTGTAATTGTCACAGAAACATAATAAGGTTTATCGCTTGGTAGGTGAGCAAGCTAAAGCCCAGAGAGTATGAATCTTGCCCCGGGTTAGAATGAGTAGTGGAGGCAGGGTGGGGACGTGGTGCAAAGCGAGGCATGCAGGGTGCCCTGCTATCCTGACTGAGCGTAGTTAATACTTGGTATTTCATTAAGTAGAAAGTTCAGAGGAGTCCATTTCATCTGATAGGCTTTGCGCCTCTTCGGTTTCTCTGTGTGTATAATACTGAAGGCTTTTAATCCCTAAAGCACAGGTCGTGACATTGTTAGAGAAGACTGTTTATAAGGAAATCTATTAGCTAGTTCCTCAAGAGAGAAGTTAAGTGAGTGTGTTCACTTTAGTGTTTGTTTCTAGTGAAGCTCCAGAGAGCATGGGCTCCTAGGAGGCAGTGGTACCGTGTGGAGCTCAGGGCTTTCCGCATGGAGTCTCCTCTGCTCCTTTCCTCACACTCATCTCAGAGATGTAAGGAAGTAAAAGTCTGTTACTCCAGTGTCAGGATTGGCTTTGTACTCTGAAATCTTTCTGGGTACCTGTGCTGGTCTGTCAGCACACACAGCACATGACAGCACACACAGCACATGACAGCACACACAGCACATCTTTTATTCCTTTGCTGTCTTGTTTTCACACAAACAAGTTAGAATGTTTTATACTCAGCAGTGTATCTTGGACATCTTTGTTGTCCTTTATAAAGGCTTCTGAATATCTAAGATGTGTTTAAATAGACCATTCCCCCTTTAAAATGTGTTGTGTGGAGCTTCAATAATCTTTCAATTGAATTGGAATGCGTTTTGATACGATTCCGTCATCTTTGGTGTATGTGTTGGGGGGGTGGCACATGGTTGCCATGGCACCCCTGTAGTGGTCCGAGGACAATATCAGGTGTCAGTCCTTGCCTTCCTCCTTGTTTGTGGCAGGGTCTCCATGCTAGGTGGCTAGTGGGCTACTGAGTGTTGTTGTTTGTCTCTGTCTGCTAGAGCAGTGAGGGGTCAGACACGCGTTACCGCGGCCGCTGTGCACACAGCCCTTGCTCGTGCTTTACCCACGGAGCCATCTTCCCAGACCTCTTATTATCTTTGGAAACAACAATCTGACTTGAGACTGAGATTCTCGTGCCCTCGCCTTCCAAGTGCCGGTGTGGCAGGTGTGTGGCGTCACACCCGGCTCCTGTGCAGCGTTCTGAGGGCACGCAGCTGCCCTCTGCCTTCCAGAGGCTGAACAATAGAGCACACGAAGGAACTAGACACACTGCTTTCCCAGCTCCTCTGGGTGAGCGTAGATGGTCATCTTCTAGGTGGTGAGCCAGCGGACTGGAACACCAACTCAGACCACCATCCTGTCATGTCTGGTGGAACCCTCCCCTGCCCAAGTAAGCAGGCAGGAGGATAGCATGGTCTTCTGGGGATTTTGACTTTGAGACCGTGACCTTTTCTCTCTTTGTGCTGTATGACCAGTTTTTGAGTACAGGACAAGATCTCAGTGGTACCTTCCAAAGCCCAGCCTGCCCATTGTATGTGCATTAACTGGTAAAGATTAACTGTCCACCGTGCTCCAGACGTTGTGCTAGGTCTGTCCAGTCTGGTGGGGAATTGGTCTCATAGTTAAGGAAGTGGCTTGCTCTAGTGAAGTAAGCACTGGCTTCAGAGGTGGTCCTGGGTACAAGCCCAGCTGTGCTACTTGTAGCAATACCGCTTCCCTTCTCTACAGTACAGTTCCTTTCTTTAAAAGAAAAAACAAAAGAAGATATCCCATGGGTTATTATCAAGGTTTTATATATTTTTTATTGTTTTTGACAGGGTCTTGTCATGTAGCCCTGGCTGGCCTGGAACTCAGAGAGATCCTCCTGCCTCTGCCTCCCGAGAGCTGGAGTTAGTTTGCTGCAGTTCATACATTTGCCTGATGTTGGAGAGCGGGCTGTGGGGGAATAATGGATCTCACTAATTGACAGTGTATTTTCTTTTTGTGCTGCTTTTCAGGATGAAAGCCATCGAGAGTCCCAACAAAGATGATGACACCCAGTGGCTGACGTACTGGGTGGTGTACGGTGTGTTCAGCATTGCCGAGTTCTTCTCTGACCTCTTCCTGTCCTGGTTCCCCTTCTACTACATGCTGAAGGTACCGTGACCTCTAAACGGCTGTCCCTCCACATCTGTGCCTCCCTTGCTCTCTCTCTCTCTCAGACTCCACTTCAGGGCCCTTACACCAGGAATAGTAGGAGCAGGGGCTTAGCTGTTGTATCCCAGTGGCTCTTGTCTCCCATTATAGCCAAGAAGGCAGGATTCATGTCTCCCTCCTCCGTTTAAGGCCATGGAAGAGCTAGGGCAGTTTGTGTCCAAAGCTGTGTTTGGTGATTGTGAAGAGGAAGAGAGCACTGTGACCTGACACAGGTGTTGCCGTTCATCTTCATGCAGTGACGCGTACCACACAAAGAGAGAAGCGTCAGCATGTTCTCAGTGTTCCTGGTGCTGAAAAGGAGTTACTATTTGGGGGAAAACATGTAATTCTCATAATAGACTTGGAGAAGAAAATGTCCAGTTGGTTGGGAAAATCATCTTGGTAACTTTGGCTGCTGCGGTAGTCAACTCAGCCCTGCCAAACCTTCTTTTTGGCACAGGACTAACCCAGGCTGCCAACATTTGGGGGAAAGGACAGGAAACTGAGACTCATAACTGGATCTCTGTAGGCTTCTGGCTTGCCCAGGGGTGAATGGAGGGAGAAGGTTGCTGACTTCGTGGATATGGTGGTGGGTTTTCCCCTGGATGATAAGCTGTCCTCGATGGCTCCCTGGGTGTCTTCCAGTCAGTGGGTGTGATGTGACTAAAGCCTCCGTTCCCAGAGCGCAGACTTTGCAGGCTGGAGAGGGTGGTGTGTCCAGCTCTGAGGACTCAGGCTGGCCTCTTTCCCGTTCCACTGTAAGCATTTTACTGCTCAAGACACGCGGCATAGTTTAAAGGTTCAAGTCGTTCTGAAAGACTTTGGAAAAAAAAACCTGAATTTTGTTTAAAAAACAGCCATTGTTGGAGCTGGAGAGATTGCTTGGGGGTGAGAGCACTTGCTGCACTTGCAGAAGATCCAGGCTCCATTCCCAGCTCACACAGAGTTGCTCACAACAGTCTGTAATTCCAGGGGACCTGATGCTTCTTATGGCCTCCATGGGGACCGGGCACACATAAGCTGAACTCTCATACATAAAATAACATTGGCATATAGTTACAGCTGTTCTGCAGTTAATGCGTGTGTTGGGATTTTTATTTTCAGCTCTCATAATTTTCAAGCTTATTTTTGCTAGGCTCTTACTTTATTTGACTTGTGTGAGTGTGCGTGAGTATGCACTTGTGAGGTCAGAGGGCACGGTCAGCAGTTGTGCTCTGGCCACTAGGCTTGCATGGTCGGCTCACTTCTTTGAGCTGGAAACGATCTGCTGTGGATTTTGCATTATTCACTTGTGGTTTTGCTCCTGACAGAGTCTGTGACTGATTATGTTGTTTTTCTTTAGAAACAGTGTACTCATCAAGTATCTTATTATTTTGGTCTAAAAACCAATTTTCCTCCAAGGGATTCATAAACTCTGTCCAGCTGTGGAATAAAGGCCACACCCATTTATGCTGGAGTTGGGGTGGGTGAGTCAGTTCTAGCCTGGGGAGACTGAGGCAGCCGAGGAAACAGCAAATGAATGACTCCTCTCCAGCTGCCCCTCCGCACCCTCAAAGACGCCTGTGAGTTGTATCTGGCAGGGCCTGAGGAGTGGGGAGATCTTGACTTTAGGTTGATGAGTGCCCCCACTCCCAGAACCTCCAGACAGTCTCCTGTGCTAAAATTGGAAAATATAGAAGAGTTTTTGTTTGTTTGTTTGTTTTGCTTTGCTTTGCTTTTTAAACTTCAAGGTATGGAAATAAGAAGAAATGCAAAAATCACAGAAAAAGATTGATAAATTTGACTAAATAAACATTTTAAGAACTGAGTTTCTATATGAGAGCAGGTGTAAAGCTGTCAGAATCCTGACAGACCAGGAGGATCTACTTACAACATTGTATCAAATGAGGAACTGATCGCAAAATGTGACAGAATTTCTGTAAATGAAGAAAGAACCAGGCAGAATTTCTATATAGATATTTAATTAAAAAGAAAAAAGTGACTGAGTGACCTAGAAGCCTCCCCGTGACGTGGGGCACGGGCACTCTTAGTTGAAACGTGGCTGAAGCCACCTGGAGAGGAAAGGTTTCTTTTCACCCTGCAGCTGCCAGTCATTCCACCTGGAGGGAGGCCAGGGCGGAGCCTGGAGGCCGCAGCTGAAGCAGAGATGGAGAGGCGCTGTTTCCTTGCTTGCTCAGCTTGCTTTCTAATACAAACCAGGACCACCTGCCTGGGGAACACTGGCACAGGAGCTGGGCCCGCCCACATGGATTAGTTATCAGAATGCCTCACACACTTGTCTAGGGATCAATCTGGTGGAGGCATCTTCTCAGTTAAGATTCCCTCTTCTGAAGAGATAAGAACACTGACGGTTCTTGCAGAGGACCTGGGTTCAAGTCCCAGCACCGACATGCCAGGTTATAACTGTTTACAAGTCCAGGCCCCCCCCAGCACCAGACACACAAGGTGCATAGACATACATGCAGGCAAACACTCAGACGTGTAAAAATAAAAAATAATTAAAACGAAAAGATTTCCTCTTCCCAGGTTTGTGTAGTTGACAAAAACCAACCCACACAGGGAGTTCAAATATTTTGTTCACTAGATTGACAGATTTTTGTTTTGTTTTTGAGAGAAGTCTCTTGTGACTTCGCAGTGAGTAAATGCTGGTGTGTGCCACCAAGCCTGGCCTGGCAGACAGTTGAGAAATTGGAAATGCCTGGTGAGGAGGAGTGTGCAGGAATTGGGCATGTGGCATACTGCAGCGAGCAGCGCTGTCATTAGAACAGACATTTGAGAGTTTCTGTTGAATTGAAAAATGACGCTGTCATAATGATGCCCCAAGGAAATGTTCACAGCGCGTGAGGGTTGCACAAGGATGCTTTTTCTTTTGTTGTGGAAGAACATGATAACATTTCTTTTCGGGGTGTGTGTGTGTGTCCGTGTTCACATATATGGGCACAGTGTGTGGAGACAGAGTTGATGTTTTCCTCCATTGCTTCCTATCTCATTCACTGAGGCGGAGGCTCTGACAACAGAGCGCATCCCTTCTGCTAGTCTGGGTAGCCAGCGTGCTCTGGGGGAAGCCTGTCTCCACCTGCAGGCACAGGGCTTAGAGCGCACCCGCTGCCACTTCAGTGCTCTGTTTACTGCACGTCTCACTTTAACTTTCTGTCCTTGTTGACTTGACCGTCTGGAGTGACCAAAGAAGTGGTTTTCAGTGGGTTAGTCTGTGGGCATGCCTTTGGGGGATTTTTTCTTCTTTCTTTCTTTCTTTCTTTCTTTCTTTCTTTCTTTCTTTCTTTCTTTCTTTCTTCTCTCTCTCTCTCTCTCTCTCTCTCTCTCTCTCTCTCTCTCTCTCTCTTCCCCTCCCTCCCTCCCTTTCTCCCTCCCTTCCTTTCTTTTTCTTTTTTTCTTTTTTGTGATGTTTTTGAGACAGTGTTTCTCTGTGTATCTCTGGCTGTCCTGGAACTCACTCTGTAGACCAGGCTGGTCTTGAACTCACAGAGATCCACCTGCCTCTACCTCCCTGAGTGCTGGAATTAAAGACGTGTGCCACCACCTCCTGGCTGGGGGATTATTTTGATTGCTAATTGTTGTCTGAGAGCCCAGCCCACCTGTGGATGGTGCCCTTCCCTGGGTAGGTGGTTCTGAGCTGTGTAAGAAAGCTGAGCTTGAACCTGTGAGTGAGCCGGCAAGTGCTCCCCCTGGAGTCTGCTTCAGTTGCTGCTGGAGTTTCTGCCTTGCCATTGCCCAGTGATGAGCCTGTCAGCTTACACATACCCTTTGGCTCCCTGAGTTGCTTTTTGTCAGAGGACCAGAAATGAAAATAGGATACTTTAGTAGGACCTGAAAGCAGGCAAATATTACCCCCTTCCCTGCTCTTTTTCATTTTATTTATGACTCAGGAAGAGCAGTCATTTTTTAAAAAAAACTTTCCCCAAAAGACTGTGTTGTTCAGGTGACCTCAAATTATTGTGCACAGTTTGAAATCTTTTTTTTTTCTTTTCTTTTCTTTTTTTTTTTTTTTTTGTTTTTTCGAGACAGGGTTTCTCTGCAGATTTTTTAGAGCCTGTCCTGGAACTAGCTCTTGTAGACCAGGCTGGCCTCGAACTCACAGAGATCCGCCTGCCTCTGCCTCCCGAGTGCTGGGATTAAAGGCGTGCGCCACCACCGCCCGGCTAGAAATCTTTATTTAATTTATTTATTTATTGAGCAATTAATTTTAAATTTAGCCTGTCACCTTTCTGTAGCTGTATTGCAAAGGTTTTCCTTACTAGATTTACTAGATTTACTTACGTTCTTCCTTCCTTAATTATACAGATTTACGTAAAGCCATTGCTTGCACATTTTTATTGTATTCTGAGCATATTTTCCATGTTTCATTCTCTTCTACTTTCATGTCATCAGAACATAAATGATGGACTTAAGTGTCTGACCAGTTCATTGTAGCATAGTAGGAAAAGTTGATATATAAAATCCGTCTCCCTCTCCCCTCCTCTCCCTTCCCCTTCTCTCTATCTCCTCCCCTGCCTTCCCCTTCCTTCCCCTTCCATCTCCTTCCCTCTTCCTCCTCTTCTTCCTCTCCACCCTCTCCCCCTCCCCATTGCTGCAATTGAACCCTGGGCCTGGTGCATTTTAGACAAGTACTGTATATGAGCTGCATCTCCAGCCCTTGAAATATATTTTCTCTGGCATTAGCTTTAAGTTCTTGCCAGGATGGTCCTTGACTATCAGTGTGTATCCCTGCTCTTGGATGGTGATGGCATTGCAGCCAGACAGACTTGTCTGACTTGTCGTGTATGGATTCATTGTGTCAGTGCTGATGTCACAGCAGTCCAGTAAAAGCAATATGTGCTCTTTGTCTGAACTGTGGGTAAGAGTGGGCTTGTGTGGTTGCCTCTGGGGGAATTATCAGCTGGCGCTTGGAGGAGAGTTTGATGAAAAATGATATCACATCTGTATGAAAAATAGTTACATAAATTAAGGTAGGGTTTTGAAAGCTGATGGCTGAGTATTGCCTTGAGAGTTGAACAGTAAGTAACCTAATTTTTAATATGAGAACTGGAAAATGCCGAGAATTTAGGTAGAGAGCAGTAATTATTTTACTACTGTCTCAGGACAGAAACTAGAGGGCACCAGGAAAGACCAAGTGAATAACTGGTTGTATATTCTACAGAGTAATCACATGGAAGACAGAACTGGAGACATTTGACTCTGGTCCCATCTGTTAGCCTTGCCTTAATTCATGCAGAAAAGAGAATCTGCCTGGCTGGATTTCCCAAAAGTGGTGTCTCTGTGGGTGGATGGCATTTCAGAGAGCTCCACTAATAGTGAGAACTTTGGACGATGCTGCTGCTCTACTGCCAGCTGAGAAAACCATCACGGAGCTGGAGAGACTCAGCAGCTAAGGGCACTGGCTGCTCCTCCAGAGGACCCAGGTTCAATTCTCAGCACCACATGGTGGCTCCATAACTCCAGTTCCAGAGCGAACTGACCTCTGTGGGCACTGTATACACATGTGTCACGATACATATTCACAGGCAGTGCATTTGTACACATGAAGTAAAGGAATAAATGTAAGGAAAAACGTTTAAAAAGATCATGATTTTCCTAAAACCCTACAGAACAGGAAAAGGACTCAAGCATGTGGAGTTGCCTAAATTCATGAAACAGACCTCTTGTGAGTCTTAATTAATCTGGTGAATCATTTGGACTTCACCTTGATGCCTTCTTTTGAAGTGATTGTCTCTCCATGAATAATTTATTCCTGAAAATTAAATGATAATAAAACTCCATAGTCCATCTTTTGGGAATATGGGCATAGATCTCTAGAATACTTCATGTCTGGGGCATTAGAATCTTTGGGGAACCTTGAGAAAATCAGGATGATTGTTAAGTCCTGACTGGAGTATTTTGTGAGGCTGGGTCGTCTCAGCCAGCGGCTGAAGCTGCTCTGGATGCTAGACCACCTGGGCCATCCATTTTTAGTGGCGTCTGGCCCCTTGTTCTGAAAATACATAAACTTCTAAAGGTAACATACATATCTATATCTATCTATCTATCTATCTATCTATCTATCTATCTATCTATATATTTTTTTTTTTGGTTTTTCGAGACAGGGTTTCTCTGTGGCTCTGGAGCCTGTCCTGGAACTAGCTCTTGTAGACCAGGCTGGTCTCGAACTCACAGAGATCCGCCTGCCTCTGCCTCCCGAGTGCTGGGATTAAAGGCGTGCGCCACCACCGCCCGGCTATCTATATTAATATAAGTATAGACTGTGCATTGTACACAAGTCAGCCAAAGATGATTTTTTTTGTTTTATGTTTGAGCAGGTAAAATAATACATCACGTGTCTTGTAGTTCTAGGTTTATTTCTTTATGTTTGTAGCCAGGATTTTCAGGGGGTCTCCCTTGATCAAACCTGATCATCTTTAACTTAGAATGAATTCACAGCCTTTCATTTTCTGTGGAAATAAAAGCATAACCTCTTCCACACAGTAACATATCTTTTGACTTCCATTTTGAATATTTTAAAATACATTTTTAAAATGTATGGGTTGGTTTACTCCAGCAGTTTTCATAGCCCAGTGTGCCTTAGCAGCTGTTATTTCCCCTCAGCAGTCAAACCCAGAGACAACACAGTAACACCCAGTATTCCGGTCCTGTGCATTTTCATCTTTATGTGGCTTTTATATTACTTTATTCCCTTTTAAGGACCTTATTATTTTTTAAATCTATGACTGTATATTTTTTCTTTCCGAAGCCTACACACGCACACGCACATACACACACGCACATATTTAAACATACTATAACCTGTTCATAGACTTTTTTCTGTCTGGATCTGTTTATACCGAGCATCTGTATTGATTTTTGATCGCATAAGGCAAATCTTAAACTGCTATGTAATTGATGACATGGTTGAGCTTAGCACAGGGCATTGGTGGCTGCCCCCCCCCCCCGCTGGTTTCTTGAGAGCTTAGCTTCATGGTGGAGGTATCAGCAGGAGCCACGTTTACCATCCCAGCTCTGGGAAGCTGTTGGGTCCACACTTCCACCAAGTAGCTCACTGCCTTTTGCTTATAAACCCTGTGTTTGCTGCTAGCAGTGAGCCAGGAAGCCATCTCTTAAAGCAGCCTTGCCTCTGCTTGCCACTAGCAAAGAGAACCTACTGAGAAAAGGCAGTTACTAAGAAGCCACGCTTAACTCTATTTTTGTGTGTTTAGAATCCTTTTTAAAGCTTATTTTTTAAATTTCATTTAACATTCCAACCACAGTTCTCCCTCCCTCCCACTCCTCCTCCTGCTCCCCCTTACCTCCCCAGTAGCCTGCCCCCCCCCATTCACTCTTCCCTATGAGTAAGGGCTCCCATGGGGAGTCAACAAAGTCTGGCCCATTTAAGTTCTGGCAGGACCAAGCCCCCTTCCCCCTGCATTAAGGCTGAGCATGGCATTCCACCATAGGGAGTGGGCTCCAACAAGCTAGCTCATGCACCAGGGATAGATCCTGGTCAGAATCCTTTTTTTTTTTTAAAAAGCTTTCTCAGGTTTTATGTGGATCTACATTGCCCCATGTTGGGTAGATAGACTTTTTCTTTCCTGCCTACCAGTTCCCAAATAACCAACATGGAGACTCATTAATTATAAATGCTCAGCCAATAGCTCAGACTTATTACTAAATAGCTCTTCTAACTTAAATTAACCCATTTCTCTTAATCTATTTATTGCCACTTAGCTTGTGGCTTTACCTGTCCTCCAGCATGTCTTGCTCCCTCTACATCTCCTGGCGACTCTTCTGACTCTGCCCTTCTTCTTCCCAGAATTCTCTCAGTCTGGCTCTCCTACCCAGTCTCTCTTGCCCAGCTATAAGCCAGTCAGCTTCTTTAGTAAACCAGTCACAGTGACGTATGTTCACAGTGTAAAGGATATTCCACACTGACCTCAAACTTGTGTGTTAGAAGTGGTCCTCAGCCTGCTGCTGAGTGTGTGTGCATCTGTGTGTAGGATGTGTGCTCACCTGCAATTGTTCACACACGCACACTCATGCGCACACCAGCCTTTTACATGGTGCTGGGGATCTACACTTAGGCCCTCACACTTGTGCAGCAAACCCTCTCACCCCTGTGTACTGGTTTTTATTAGCAGGTCCTCATGTTAAGAGAAAGGATTTCAGCTAAGATGGTGCAGTGGCTAACAGTGCTCGCTGTGCAGGCCTGCCAGCCTGAATTTGGCTCACAGACCCACCGTAGAGGGAGGGAACTGATCCTGGATGCTGACCTTTGCCCTCCACAGTGCACTGCACCCGCACATGTGCACCGTGTTCAGATCATATGCAATACACAAGTTTTAAAGCACAATGGGTTTTATTATGACCTACTCATATCTCATATTCCCTTTCTTTTCCAGTCATTCTCTCTGTCCCCCGTTCTTATTTGTTTTATTTTTCTATTTATTTCTTTTCGACATGGTCTCACATATTCCAGGAAGTTAGTGTTAACTTCCCTGTGTAGCGGAGGATAACTACATAGGGTGCTGGAATTATGGACTGATACCACTATGCCTAGGTTTTGCGGTGCTAGGAATTGAACCCAGGGTTTTGACTGTGCCAGGCTTGCACTGTAGCACCTGAGCTCTATCCCCAACCCCTTCTCTTCCTCTTCTCTTTTGAGACAGTCTCTGTGTGTTTCTCATGCTGGTTCATTAGTGGTTGTGGTTTTTTTTTTTTTTTTTTTTCGGTCTAAGAAAAGCCTCCAGTTAGCCCTCAGAAAATCTGGAAATGTAGTAGAGATGTCAGAGTGGTGGGACCATGAGTGTGGTCCCGGAGTGCCCAGGTCCCCGTGAGTGTGGTCCCGGAGTGCCCAGGTCCCCGTGAGTGTGGTCCCGGAGTGCCCAGGTCCCCGTGAGTGTGGTCCCAGCGTGCCCAGGTCCCCGTGAGTGTGGTCCTGGAGTGCCCAGGTCCCCGTGAGTGTGGTCCCGGAGTGCCCAGGTCCCCATGAGGGTGGTCCTGGAGTGCCCAGGTCCCCGTGAGTGTGGTCCCAGCGTGCCCAGGTCCCCGTGAGTGTGGTCCCGGAGTGCCCAGGTCCCCGTGAGTGTGGTCCCAGAGTGCCCAGGTCCCCTCTTACCAGTGCTCTTCTCCCCACAGTGCGGCTTCCTGTTGTGGTGCATGGCCCCGAGCCCGTCTAACGGGGCCGAGCTGCTCTACCGGCGCATCATCCGTCCTGTCTTCCTGAAGCACGAGTCCCAGGTAGACAACGTGGTGAAGGACGTGAAAGACAAAGCCAAAGAGACCGCAGATGCCATCACTAAAGAAGGTGAGGCTTAGGGACAACTCGGTGCAGTGTGGAGATGTGCATCCCAGGCTCACACAGCAGACTTTTGGTCACCCTGTCCCCTCTGATTCCTCTGCTTCTTCCTCAGTGACACACTTAGCCTCAGTCATGACATAGAAAACGGCTCGTCCACTGCAGCGGATGTTTTAGAGTTTCACCTACCGTTAGCTGAGTATCTGTGTGATCAGTTCAGGTTGACCTGGTTAGTGTGCCGTTCTAATCGTTTCTGCTGCTGGGTGTGGCGGCACATGGCTGATCTCAGCATCTGGGAGGCAGAAGCTAGATGAGCAGCTTTTTAAACTAGAGAAATCAGGAAACCATCACCAAGTGGCTGTGCTAACTTGGTTTTCTGTTGCAATGATAAAACCTTGGGTCAAAAACCAGCTCGGGAAAGGAAAAGTCTGTTTCATCTGAACAGGTTACAGCCCATCGCTGAGGGGCGCCCAGGCAGGAGCTGGCCGCAGAAGTCAGGGAGCAGTGCTGCTTGCTGGCCTGCTTCCAGGCTTGTGTTGAGCGCTACCTTTCTTTACGACAGTGGGTGGGGCTCTCTTGGATCAATTAGGAATCAAGAAAGCGCCCAGAGACACGTCCACAGGTTAATCTGATAGAGGCTGTTCCACAGCCGGGGTTCCTTCTTCCCAGGTGTGTCAAGTTGAAAATCAAGATCAGCTGTCACAAAGGCTGTCCCGAGTCAGACTTGAAAAAGTAGCATAGGGAACCTGAGGGTAGATTGTCTAGGAACTGCTTGTGAAGAAGCTTGGAGGTAGAAGCGATGAAGAAAACATGGAAAGACAGCAGATCAGGGTCAGAGAGGTGGGCAGGGGCAGATGGGGCCGCCTATGGGCCATGGGCAGGGCATTGGCTTAAGCTGTGTGTGAGAAAGGCAGCTGGAGGAGGCTGAGCGGAAGGGCAGGGCGTCTGTGCCTGCTGCTTCAAGAGTGGACTGAGGGGGTTGGGGACTTAACTCAGCAGTAGAGTTTGCTTAGCAAGCACAAGACTCTTGGTCGGTCAGTCCTCAGCTCTGGGGTGGGGTGGGGCACTGAAGGAAGGAAATCAGCAGTGTAGTTAGGGTGTCCTGACCTGGCCAGAGATGACAGCTTCATGATTCTTTGCTGTCATGAGGAGACTCTGGGCTCCATCAAAAAGAGCTGCCATCTGCGGAGTCTCACTGGAGCTTCCGGAAGACTCTGCCCACCTCCATCTCACCCGCCACGTCCTGTCCTGGCGGGAATAGTGGCACAGTGAGCAAGTCTAGGTGTCTCCAGTGCTGGTGTGGGCCCTCTCTCCTCCTGTGATCACCATGACAATCTCTGCTGCTTCTGATGACTGAAGGAGACAGGACAGGTGGTAGCTCAGATGATGATGTCATACGAGCATTGAGACTGGAGGACCTTCAAGAATTCTGCCTAAGTCTTGAGGACTTGTGCTCTAAAGAGGCACTCTGTCCATTTCCTGGAAGCCCTCTTAGCCTTGTGCACGAGCCTCCGTCGTCTAGCAGCCAGGGCGGTGTGGAGCTCACACTGGAAAAGCCTCTGATACGATTCTCTTTCTCCCACAGTCAAGAAAGCTACGGTGAACCTACTGGGAGACGAGAAGAAGAGCACCTGAGCCTGGCTGACGGCCCTACCCGCTGTGGGTCACTCCCCAGCGCTCCGCGTCACACTGGGGACAGTGGCACAGGCTATGACTATGTTGCCTTGGAGACCTTTTGATGTATTAAAAATGGAATGTGTTGTAAGCTGTTTGCTTTTATTGTCATATATGTAGGGAGCATTTTCATTTAAATCTAACACAGTGAACAATATCTAAACATTTTTAAATATTTTGCTGAGTAGGAAGACATGCCACTATACTCCAAACAACTGGAAATGGATGTCCATAAGCTTTGCTCTGCAGGGCTCCCCTGCATGCATTTTCTGGTACTGACAACTAGGAAATTATGATTCTACTTTGTGTGGTGTATGGTTTTATAGTTCTGTGTTTTTAGTGTGTTTGTGTATATATATTTGTGCGTATATACAGGGGAATGTTACTGCTTGCTTGGCTAGAACATGCATAGTGCTTGAGAGGAAGAGGCCAGAAGAAGGTAGTGTGGCCCTGTAACCTGTGAGGCACCTGCTAAGGCTGAAGGTGCTGTTCTCATGTGTGAGCGTCCAGGTAACATTGCAGCTGAGTAACACATGGACGGGCACAGTAAGATGTGACGCAGCAAGGAAGGTGGCCGTGTCATGTTCTGCATGCCCGGACAGTCTGTCGAGCAGGTGCCACACTAGTGGTAAATGGAAATATATGCCCACACCGGTGATCAACTCCGGCTCCCTGCAGAAACGGTAATAGCATCTCACCTGCTGTACATTTGTCCGGTTTTGATGCTGAAATGTCAACCATTCCTGTTTCACCTTCAAAACTGGGCAGCAAGTGTCTTAGTCTCTCCTCTCTCCATACTCTGTTAAAACCAACTCAAGGTACCTCATAGACATGCCCGCTTCTGCTTCCAGCTTCCTTCGTAGTGCGTTCTGCAGGGACCCTGTCACCGCTTCCCGCGGCGCAAGTGGATGTCCATGGGAGAAGGTCTGAGTTGACCTCTGCTTGCCCATCTTTCCCAGCACAACTCAGAGAATGGAAAATGGCTTGAGCTTGTGTCTGGCTGGAGGCAAAGCATTTATTTGCATCTGAGTGATATTCAAAGGCATGTAAAGTACAGAATTCCTACTAAATATTCCAGACAGTTAGTGCGGCAGTCATTTCCCTGCCTCAGCCATTCAGATGAGCATCGCTGCTGTTCTGGGGAAAGAGCCCTCTGTCCACACCTGCAGAACGTGATCATAGTCATTACGTAAATACTGCCTGTCCTCCTGGTGTGCTCCACCAGACAGAAGTGCTTGTGCTGCATCCCTTCCTCTGTGTTCCCAGACTCCCTTGTTGCCTGAACCTCGAGAGTCCTGACCTGTGTGGACTGTTCTTTCCTGTGCGTGTACAGCTGTGACAGTTTATTGATTGAACAAAGTAAGAATTAGAGAAGAATTACGACAATACACTCTAATAAAGATTATGTTTATCTGGTCTCAAAGTATCTTAAAGAAGTTTTTATTATACTCTGTGGTTGGTGTGTGTGTGTGTGTGTGTGTGAGAGAGAGAGAGAGAGAGAGAGAAAGATGTGTGGGCGTAGGCGTACAAGCCACAGTGCACTTGTGGAGGTCAGAGAACAACTTACAGAAGTTGTCTCTCTCCTTCAACCATGTGGTGGGCCGGCTCAGGCTGTCAGGGCTGGTGGCCAGTGCCCTTACACACAAAGCCCCCTCTGACCTCGGGACGTGTTGCAGTACCATGATCTGAACAGAGTGACTGTCCTCCCATAACTAACTAGCCACAGTCTGTGTTCCTTCACCATATTTACTTGAAATTTTGCTAAAATCTGGGTTAGGAAAAAAAACCTCCCACAAAATAAAGTAAAATCTAATAGTTGAATGAGAATTGAATTTTATTAACCCCACGCCTCGATTTGTACTTCTGTAGAGGCTGGTGTGTAAAAGGAAGGCTCCTAAGGAGAGCAGTCCACCCGGTCACATCTACCCGTGATTAGCGTGGATTGGGAGACAACTCACTGCAGTCTGCCCCCACGGGACGTCACTTCAGTGTTCCCACGGTAACAGTGCATATATGTGACTGTGGTAAACATCAGGAGGTGTGCTGCGTAGGGTTGGCTAGCCTTCAGAGTGCCAGCCTCCCCACCATTTCTCTCAACCTCCCCAAGGATGACAGGTGTGTGGCCCCACACCCCAACACTTCCGACATGGGTCTCTAAATTCTATGTATTCTAAGAGACCAAGACTGAGAAGAAGGGGAAAACAAACTTCCCCCTACAATCCATGAGTGTTCTTTGAAACACAATTCTGTGGTGGAGCTGAGCATGGTGTGAGGCCCACATTTCATTACCAGCACCAAAGCCACACAGGGCTGCAGTAGAGGATGCACTCTGGGCAGTGGGAGCCTGCTCAGAGCTTATAGCTGTGTTGTTTTTAAACTAAATCTCAAACTTGAGATTTTACCAAGATGCAGGAGTCAGGTGTCGGGGTGAAAATCTGCTAGCTCAGAGAGGCTGAGGAGCAACTGACTGACCTTCCTCCTTAGCCAGTGTCTCAAAGAGAGCTTCTCTTCTGCCGTCCCAAACCAAAAAAGCCACCAGATTCAAAATCGCTCCTCGCTACCTCCTGTGTGTTTCTCTGTCCGTTTTCCTGTCTCCCTCTTACTCTCTGCTGCTGCTTCCTGTTAACTAGTCGCTGGCTCTTCTCCACCCAAGGCTGATTTTATTTAATTAACGCAATCTCTGGGTTCTGATGTGATCAAATACCCCATAGCACAACTGCTTTTCTTGTGTGTCTGTGATCACGGTGTTTGGTGGGACAAGCAGAGTTCAGGTCCTGAACTAACACAGTTCTGTGCAGTAGGACAGGCAAGTAAACATATTTGAAAACGACCTGTGAGCTTTTATGGCTTCTAAGTATAAAACCAACAACTCTCACAGTAAAGGCCAGGAGATAAAATGATTGACAGGCATGTAGCCTCACCTCCACACAGAAAGGTCAGGCGCAAGGTGGGTGATACTGGAGAACGCTGGACTCCAGAGAGACGCTGGAACTTGTTAGATCTAGTGATCCAGAGCAACATAGAAAATGCTCCAGCGCCTACCGCCTAGCTCTAGAGACAGGGCCCAGTGAGCTCCCAACACTGGTGCCAGCAACTACAGCAACCGGGAAGCACCTCAGCTCTCAGGGCTGTGGGACACTTCTGGAAGGACTGCACAGTAGCTTGACTTTGGGATCTCCCAGCAAACGCAGGGTGCTGGGACCAGGAGCCATCTTGAAAGGGGGGGATACCCTTTGACTTTAGACTGCTGTAGGAGTCCAAATCCCGGGCATGTCCTCACCGCCGGGCCCCCATAGGTGTTACACTACTGTAGTGTGGTGTATCTGCTTTGGGAATCCAGCATGGTCCAGCAGAATTAGCTGAGCTCTGCAGTACAGAAAAAAGGTGTTGGCCATGATGGGGTGCTGCCTTCAAGGACCAGGTCGGGGAACTTGTTCTCTGAAAGCTAGATGTAGCCAGTTCTGTGGGTGTGCTCCACACCAGGCTGAGGGTAGTATGGTTCCTGGTGTCCCTTCCACTGGGCTCACTGACCTCAGACACTGCTGGTGCAAGGGAGCACTGTTGGCGCACAAGTTTGGGGGAGGGGGTTCTGAGAGGAACTTGACCCACTGAAGTCGGCCTTCCAGATAGAAACTGCAACCAAAGCAGGAAAGAAACGTGAGTTCCTGCTGCTCGGTCCTCTCTTCAGTCCTCTCTCTGGTCCTCTCTTGTCGTACCTCTGCACCTCATCAGTTGTCAGAGGTGGATATGAGAGTCACAGGGGTGCTGAGGCTCCTGGGGCCATCTCTCCTGGGTAGCATTCAGGCCCGCACTGTTGGCTGCTGGGAAGCAAATGCTTGGCTGCTGGGGCCAGGGCGTTTGCTAGATGCACAGATGCCTTTGACTTCACGGTGATCCTCCTGTCTCAGCCTCCCTAGTGCTGTGATTGCAGATGTGAGCCATTACTCTTGGCTGTTGTGTGTGTGTATGTGGGGTGTGTGTGTGGTGTGTGTGCGTGGTGTGTGTGTGTGGTGTGTGTGTATGTGGTGTGTGTGTGGTGTGTGTGTATGTGGTGTGTGTGGTGTGTGTGTGTATGTGGTGTGTGTGGTGTGTGTATATGTGGTGTGTGTGGTGTGTGTGTGTATGTGGTGTGTGTGTTTGTGGTGTGTGGTGTGTGTGTGTATGTGGTGTGTGTGTGTGTGGTGTGTGTGTGTAGTGCATGTGCAAGCATGCACATGTGGCCATGCATGCGTGGAGGTCTGGGGATAATGTGATGAAGGGAGTCGGTTCTCTCTTCCAGCCTGTGGTTCCAGGAATCCTACTCACGCTGTCAGACCTGCAGCAAGCGTTTTCCTCCTGGTCCTCTCTGGCCCTGAGAGGGCATTTTTTTTTTCTTTTTTCTTTTTCTGGTTTTTCGAGACAGGGTTTCTCTGCAGCTTTTTTAGAGCCTGTCCTGGAACTAGCTCTTGTAGACCAGGCTGGCCTCGAACTCACAGAGATCCGCCTGCCTCTGCCTCCCGAGTGCTGGGATTAAAGGCGTGCGCCACCACCGCCCGGCTCTGAGAGGGCATTTTGACAACTGATAACTTACAGGTGAATTGGTGTCATATTTTTTTAGAACTGAGCAAATAAAAGTACCAAATATTGAGTTTCAAAGAAAACAGCAGGTTTCCACTTAATATAACAAATATATTTTATAATTAGAATCTAATAAGTTCAGAAAATAATAAAAAAAACAATGACAACATACTTCACAGTTTCTTCAACTTTAACGTGTAAGAGTCGCCTAGGGAGCCTGAAGTGCATTTGGAGTCTAGGCTAGACCAGCGCTACTGCGCTTTCCACGATTCCCAGGGGAGGTGCTAGTGGATCTTTGATAGTCTCCCTCCTTCCCCTCCCTTCATTTTTTTTTTCCTTTCTTGGTTTCCCCCCAGGAGCCTTGCACCTGTTAGGTGAGCACTTTACCGAGTTACGTTCCCAAGCCTTCTCCACACTTGGTTGTAGAAGCCCCTGGACTCAGCTCCGGATGGACTGAATGATAACACCTATGGGTAGTGATTGATTAGGAAGTGTACTGGCAGAACAGGATGTCAGGCATATGTGTATGACGGTGGGGGAAGGGAGGAAACAGAATGAAATCCTCTTTTTCTGCAGATGAGAGTTAAGGCCGCACGTGCAAAGGACACGGGGCGTGGCCACATGCAGGGTCACTGAAGGCCCATCACCCACCATTTCAAGCAAGCTCCAGCCAACCTCAGGACAGAGCAGCCAAGACGGTAAATGTTGGTCAGGTCCAACAGAGCACAAGAAGATTCCTCGGCTGTATTAACTGTCTCTCCAAGTGTCAGTGTGGAGAACGGTATGGTTGGGGGGCACTTCCTCAGCCCTCCCCATTCACCAGTGTGGAGTACAGTATGGGTGGGGGGCACTTCCCCAGCCCTCCCCGCTCACCAGTGTGGAGTACAGTATGGGTGGGGGGCACTTCCCCAGCCCTCCCCGTTCACGGTGGTCATTCTCCATGAACCATCCTGTGTCTTCATCCTGGCACGTGGTCACAGGGCTGCCAGGCATCTGCCCACCACCACTGTGAGCATTGCTCTGACTAAGGCCAGGGGGAGAGTGACTTTGATTTGATGGTCTCTAGCCTGAATGCAGCCTGCTCTGGGACAGCCCTGGGCTGGGTGAGCAGCTTCCTCCCCGGTAGACTTGCTTGTGCAAGATGAATTTGCACAGCTCTTACTTATAAAGATCATATAAAGATCATGGTGTAGTCGGGCGCTGGTGGCGCACGCTTTTAATCCCAGCACTAGGGAGGCAGAGGCAGGTGGATCTCTGTGAGTTCAGGACCAGCCTGGTCTAGTTCCAGCACAGGCTCCAAAGTTACAGAGAAACCCGGTCTTGAAAAAACAAAATAAAATTTAAAAATAAATAAATAATAAATAAAGGTCATGGTGCACTGTGGTCTCAGCAAAGCCTTTAAGGCCTCTTACCAGTCCCGGTTCCTGATGAATCAAACGTTTTTAATTTTTAATGTTTTATGTTTGGGGTGCTTTGCCTGCATGTGTGCATGCCTGTACACCATGTGTGTGCCTAGTGACTGAGGCTGTCATAAGAGGGCAATGGATCCCCAGGACCCAGAGTAAAGATGGTTGTGAGCTGCTGCGTGGGTGCCGGGAGAGCAGCCAGTGCTCTGAACCGCTGGGCTGTCTCTTGAGTCCACCAAACTTTCTAGCTCTCCTGTAAAGACAGTCCAACCCCAGCCCAGTGAACTGGGCACCAAATGTGTCCTCTCACATAGCCCTTCTCTCAGTCGTGACGGTCCTTTCTCCACTGTCCTCCGGTCCCTGTACTGATGGGTCCTCAGCTGGTGCCAGCCAACTGTCTAACGGTTCCTAGGAGCCAATCCGTCCGGGGCTGGTTTTCCTCCTATCACCTCAGATTACACAGTCTTTGTCTAATATTGTGATCTTGAGAGGATCTAGACTCACCAAGGAGACCAGACTTTGGGCATGCCCATGAAGGATTACTTAGACTAGGTTAACTAGGGTGGGACGGTTCACTTTAACTGTGGGTAGTGCCATCACATGGGCTGGTGCTCTGAGCTAAATAAAAGGAAGGGAAGCTGAGCGCAGTGGCCAGCACTTCCCGAGAGTGGGTGTGTGATGGCAAGAAGCCTTGAGCTTCTGCTCCCGGACTTTTCTCCCAGGATGGACTGTAGCCTGGAACTGTGGGCCGGAATAAACCCTCCTCCCCTCTCTCCCACTGTCCTTCTTTCCTTCAGTTGCTTTGCCAGGTATTAGATGGGTACTTACGGCATTCAGTGTCTCTTTTCCCATAGCACTCACCAAACTCCACCTGCACCCATGCCCCGTCTCCAGAGCCATGCTGTGACAGGCTTTCTTTTCTATTTCTATCTTAGGTTAATGAGACGGCTCAGTGGGTAAAGGCACTTGCCATCAGTAATGATGACTTAAGTCTGATCCCTGGGGACCCACATGGTGGAAGCAGAGACCCGACCTCTGCAAGTTGTCCTCTGATTTTTACATGTGTGCCACAGCACATGTTCACACACTCATACGACAAGTAAATAAAATACGAAACAATGAAGTCTTTCCTGGAGCTGGCAGGATATCTCAGTGGATAGAGGTACTTGCTATCAACCCTGACAACCCGGGTTTGGTCTCCAAGACCCACATGGTGAAAGGAGAGAGTTGGTTCTTGCAAGTCATTCTTTCTATATACATATCCCACATGCTCATACATGCACGTGCATGCATGCACGCACGCACGCACGCGCGCGCACACACACACACAATAATAAAAACATTCTGATGTAGGTGTGTCTTCTATCTATCTGATGATTTCATTGGATAATTAATAAAGGAACTGCCTGGCCCATTATTTTCAGCCTCTTATTCACATCTTGACTAACCCATATCTAACAATGTATGTAACACCACGAATGGTGTCTTACCGGGAAAGATTCAGCACATCTGACCTGGTGGCTGGCTCCATCGCATCTCTCTCTCTCAGGAGAGGCATGGCAGTCTGTCTAACTTAGGAGAGGCGTAGCATCTGACTGAGCCATCTACCTCACTTCCTTCTTCCTGTTCTGTCTACTCCACCCACCTAAGGGCCGGTCTATCAGATGGGCCAGGCAGTTCCTTTATTAATTATCCAATGAAATCATCAGATAGATAGAAGACACACCTACATCATTTCCCCTTTTTCTGTTTAAACAAAAAAAGAAAAGCTTTCACTTTAACATAGTAAAATTACATATAACAAAACAGTTATCAAGAATTACAGTTACAATATTTATATCTACTTTATCTTTTATCATAACTAAGGAAAACTATAACTATTTATTCTTCAACTCCATCAAAGACTCCAGAAGGATATAATATTACCTAGGTGAACAAGAAGTAAGCTACTTCCAAAACTCTAGAAATCAGAGAGACATCTTGCTGCCTGGACAGTCACCTAAAGTTCCTTTGTAGCATTGGGGCATCCATCTTCAGCCTATAGGCCCATAGTTTCCAGCAGACATTTCCATAAAGCAGGAAATTTCAAAGGCAGTTCAGTCAGTATCTGCTGTGTCCTGTAGAATGTCTCGCAGACTCTTTCATGAATCAGGAACCCCAAAGAATCATCTCACATTTAGGCAAGTTCAGTAGTCCTCTCTCTGAGGGTTCTCTGTGTCCAGTTTATGCAATAGTCCAGGCAAGAGCAGTTTCTTGCCCAAATGGCTATCAAACTCCATAAGGATCCTCTTCGATGCCCATCATCTTCTTAAAGTAGATTGGTGCTGCCAGGAGCAGATGTGTCTCATTATCATGAAAATTCCTAAGTTATTAAAACATTAAATGCCATATTTTGCAGTCTTTGAAAGATATGAAGAATGTCTATCTAACTGAAATATATCTCTCTATATATAGAATATCTAACATGACTACAAGCTTAACCATTATTGATGACTATCCATCAACAACCTATATTTCCTAATTATACATTACATTTTAAATGAACTACACAATCACAATACCTTAATCAGTATCAGAAATACATATACATATAACAAAATTGACCTTAAATCTCTATCAATAAAGCAAAATCTATACCAATGCAAATTATTCATATCTATATCATATCTCCCTTTAAATGTAAAAGAACATTTATAAACAATATTTGGGAAAATGGGCGCAGCTAATCACTACAACATTCTTTTATTTTTTTCTGCTGGGGTGTAGCTCAGTTGGTAGAATGCTGGGCTCAGTCCCCAGTACCACATACACCAGACTGGTGGCACTCAGGCCTGTAATCCTAGTCCTCTAGAAGAGGAAGGGAGGGGGGTGTTAGTTCAAGGTCACCTTCAGCCTCAGCTTGTTTCTGGCCAATGTTGGCTACCTGAATCTTTGTACCCAAACTAAGTCTTTTCCAAGCCATCCAGTTTGAAGGCAAACTATTCTCTCTCTCATAGTGCCCTTCATGCTGTACCATGGATTGTCCCCTCCTCTGTGTGTACGGTCAGACCTGGGCTGTCTCCTGTCCCTCTACTCCCTCTTTGCTTCCTGATTCTGAGTTTTGGGCTCCAGGAAGGGACAACTGACACAGACCTTGTTTGTACTTTCCCATGTGCACCCCAACTGTGAGGCAGAGCCAGTCAATGCCTCCATCTCTTTTTTTTTTTCTTCACTCTTCTGGCCAACTGAGAGGCCAGTGTGGATGCGAATGTTATGTCTAAATCCATGGGGTCCCCACAAAAGCCAACATGTAAAAGCAAAGAGCCTTTATTTTAATCAAGTTTGCAAACTCGGTCTCCGCATGTCCAAGGTATTGGAATATCCGGAGAAACCCGAGCTCAATTAGAATTGGGTTTTTATAGTAGTAAATGTGGGGATGAGGGGTCTCTAAGGTTCAGGACCCCTGATTGGTTGACATTTGTCTAGGGGTGTCCTGGTGAGGTACACTGGCAGGTGATCCTATCTACAGTTCTTGGAATGACAGGCATTTCCTTTGAATGGCCTGCTCTTGGGTGGGGGTCGGGCAATCTCAGCCTGCCAGGCATTGTCTCAGGGTAAACTATTGAGACTCCAGACTCCATTTAAATTCATCTTCATCGATGACCAGAGTCCCAGGTGATAATAATGGTTGGAAGTAAAGAACTTCCTTTGAGTGACCTGCCCAGACTTAGCTTCCATGGCTGGCCCCCACAGCTAACATCTGCACGTCTGTCTCTGCACATGTCTGTTCCTCCTGTACACAGGGAATTTTTTCCAGGAATACCTCAGCCTCAGTTGCACGTCTTATTGCCCAGAGCACAGGACACAGCACTGACTGACATCGTAGCCTACTTAAGATCCCGTCCCATATACACTACTTTCAAGGACTGTAAGATATGTATGTTTTCTTTAGAAATTCATGCGAGTGCCTGCATGTGTGTCTATGCACCACATGTGTGCTGGATGCCCACAGAGGTCATACCATACCTTTGCATACCATGGCATTGGAGTTAAGGAGGTTGTGAGTTGCCATGTGGGTGCTGGGATTGGAACCTGGGTCTTCTGCAAGGGTAGGTAGCAAGTCCTCTTAACTGCTGAGCCATCTCTCCAGGCCTGTAATATATTCTTTAGTCATCGGCCATTTGTGGGGGCATCTCTGTGCTCACCAGGTGGGCCCCATTCATTTGGGAGGTGTTTTTTCCTTTGCTGCCCTTGGGATTCTTCCCAGGGACATTCAACCTTCGTCAGGGTTGCTTAGCTGCATGCCTCTCCTGGGACAGGAGCAATGCCACTGCTGATGCTGAAAAGATGACAATATTGGGACTCGCCCTGCGAGCACCCCGCCTTCAGATACCCCAGCTGCACGGCTCTTCACTGACAGTGGAGACAGTGCACCCCCAGACTCATCCTTAGCTCTGTCGTGCTCCACATCCAGGCAGCAAATGTTGTTAGATGAACTTTTCTTGGGGAGATGAGCACACATCTATTCACCCCAGACAAAACCAACAGTTCACAGTAATGATCTCACTCAAGTCTGTTTGGTGAGCTAATGAGTTTGGTGTCTTAGCCAGTGTCCTGCTGCTGAGAGGGGACATCGTGACCAAGGCAAGTCTTTCTTTTTTGGGTTTTTTGAGACAGGGTTTCTCCGTCGCTTTGGAACCTGTCCTGGAACTCACTCTATAGACCAGGCTGGCCTAGAAGTTACAGAGGTCCACCTGCTTCTGCCTCTCAAGTGCTGGGATTAAAGGGTTGCACCCTTTAACCCTTTAGTTTAATTTAAATTAATTTAAACCACTGCCTGGCTATGACCAAGGCAACTCTCAGAGGGAAAATAATTTAATTGAGGCTTGCTTATAGTTTAGAGGCTTAGTTGTTACATCGTGGGTGGGGAGTACGTTGACACACATGCAGACATGGTGCTGGAGAAGTAGCTGAGAATTCTGTCTGGATCTGCAGGCAGCAGGAAGAGACACTGGGTCTGCCTTGGGCCTTTGAAGTCCCCAGTGATGTACTTCCTCCAAGGCCACATATTCTAATCCTTTACAAGTAGTGCCACTTCCTGAGGACTAAGCATTCAGATATGAGTCCATGCAAAACATTCTTATTCAAATCATCACAACAGGTTCCTTACAGGAGCATGGGTGACTGATGATTGACTATACTACAGAAGGAAACATCACCACCACCGCCACTGCCACTGCCCCACCCCAGCCACTGCCAACATCCTCTGGGAGGGGTGGGATCCATGAGTACCCCCTAACTCCCTGTATGTCTTTAGGATGGGCTTTCAGTGAGGCCTCCTGCTGGTACCCACTGCAGCCAAGAGCTCAAGAGCTCAAGAGGGAAGCAGAGCAGTTATGCTGTGCCAGAGGACAGGCGCCACAACAGCTCCAAGCCATCACCACACCAAGTGTTTGAAATGCATTCCTGTTGTTGGAGGCTGTTTGTTGGTTCCTGGCTGCTCAGTCCCGAAATAATCACACAGACACTATATTATTTAAATCACTGCTTGGCTCTTAACTCTAGCTTCTTATTGGCTAACTCTTTTTTTTTTCTTAAATATTTATTTGCTTATTATGTATACAATATTCTGTCTGTGTGTATGTCTGCAGGCCAGAAGAGGGCACCAGACCTCATTACAGATGGTTGTGAGCCACCATGTGGTTGCCGGGAATTGAACTCAGAACCTTTGGAAGAGCAGGCAATGCTCTTAACCACTGAGCCATCTCTCCAGCCCCCTTGGCTAACTCTTATATCTTAATTTAACCCATCTCCTTTAATCTGTGCATCACCACGAGGTCGCGGCCCATCAGCAAAATTTCAGCACATCTGTCTCGGGCTGTGGCTCCATGGCGTCTCCCTGACTCTGCCTCCTTTCTCCCAGCATTCAGTTTAGTTTTTCCCGCCTAGCTAAGTTCTGCCCTGCTACAGGTCCAAAGCAGTTTCTTTATTCCTTAATGGTAATCACAGCATACAGAGGGGACTCCCACATCACATTCCGAGTTAGTTTCCTCAAAGAAAGTGGACTTCCAGGTACTCAAGCGCAGGTCATTTTGAGAACTCTGGTGGAAACAATGTCTGATTTGTTTGGAGGCCATTTCTCATGTAGTCCAGGCTGACCCGGAACTGAATATGTATGTAGCTGAGAGCATTTCTGAATATGTATGTAGCTGAGAATTTCTGGTCCTGCTTCCACCTCCAGGATGTTATAGCACGTGATGTCACATTGGTTTTGACATGTTTTGTATGTGATGTGTGTTCATGCACATGTGTGTGAGGTGGCCAGTGGCTGACATCAAGTGTCTTCCTCCACTCCCCATAATATTTTGAGGCAGGGTCTCTCACTGAACCTGGAGCTCAGCCCTGGGATCTGTCTGTCTTTCACCCACAACACCGTACCTGGCTTTTGTGTGGGCACCAGGATCTAAATCCAGGTCTTCGTGTTTGTGCAGCAAGCCCTTTACCCCCTGAGCTCTCTCCATTCCAGAGCCAATGGCCGTAAGACTGACAGATAAGCAAGCTCAGAGCTTCCAGGAGAACTGCTGGCGAAGAGCAGGTTAAGGGTGCAGCTTCCACTGCCCTCCCGACCGTCCTCTGCTTCACTTACACTGGCCACACCTCAGCTAGTTCTGTTCTCATCCACCTCCGCCGCTGGTATTAACTGCCTCATAAGTGAAAGCTACAAAAGTCAGTTTAATTTTTTATTTCATTAACTTAAAAAGTGAACAAAATGTGTATTTCAAATTTTATTAAACTTATTTACCTGAAATATATGTTTACAGAGAGGACAAACAGATACAGGATTTCAAGTAACTTATGGGACAGTCATTATCTGTTAAAAATATTCTTCTTTCTTCTACACACACAATCTTTCCTTTTTACAGTATAAAAGCTAGATGCAAACTTCTGATGTAAACTTATCTCATCGTTAGCTCTGGGGATGAAGATGGGAGGCATGTTCACAGTTCAGTTAAACGACACAAAAGCTGTTCCCGCAGACACAGATGCCCATGTCTCAGTAGGACGTGTGCTTTGCGTTCACACCTCACTTCTTCTTCTTCCCTTTCCCCTTTTTACTGCCCTCTCCTTGCTGAAGACTTGGGTCAGCACCTCCTGTTTTTTGTGTCCTTGTTTTTAGCTTGGGTATCATTTCTGCTACATACAGCATCACCGACTTACCTAAAAACCGGAAGCAAGGTTTAGTGCAACAATCTTTGGAAATAAGACATAACATGTCACTGACTTGAACATCATTGGGTTAGAAACTGGACAGCAATTTTAAAAATCAAATGGCCGAGGACTGTGGTCTGCTCAAGGGGCACCTCCTGAGCAGGGTGTAAGAGCAGGAGCAACACTGGAGGCTTCAGTGAGCACTTCCATCTCCAACACTAGTCTGAACCAAGAGTTCTTGTCTTGGCACCAGCAACTGGCATGAACCTCAACAGATTAAACACATCAAAAATAGAGCATCAATATACCTTTCACTGAAACACAGGGCTCTTAGCCTAGAAAAACAGTAACAATGAACCTCATTGTTAGGCCCAAATATTCTCCCCCCCCCCTCACTCCTGCTTGAACTACAAGCTATGTTTTTTTGCTTCAACATACCAACCTACACAGTTTTGATGTCTCTTTACTGTCTTTCAACATTTTTAGCTGTTTTTCAAATCAAAATGTTTTTGTGTGTGTGTGTGTGTGTGTACCAAGTTTTGTTCCTTTGAGGCAGTAAGGGAAAATGCTGAGGAGAAACGCAAACCAGAAAGCATTTCTGTTGGTATGGGAATCCTCTCTGTATGCTGTGAATGTTTTATTATGGTTAATGAAGAAGCTCTTTTGGGCTTATCACAGAGCAGAATAGAGTAAGGCATGAATACCAAGCAGAGGTAGAGGAGAAAGTAGGTGGAGTCAGTGAGACGCCATGTAGCCACCGGAGGAGACAGATGCTGGAACCTTGCGGGTAGGTCACGACTCATGGTGATGCACAGATTAATAGAGATGGGTTGGTATGAGATGTAAGAGTTAGCTAGAAATATGCATAAGCTAATGGGACAAGCAGTGTTGTAATTAATATAGTTTCTGTGTGATTATTTTGGGTCTGGGCGGCTGGGAAATGAACAAGCAGCCTCCGTCCACATTAGTGTGTGCTGCTAGGTGAGTTTTCACCACCGAGGCACTTTCCCCAGCCCTATATTGAATTAGAATCTTAAGCTTCTGGTAGCAAGTGATACTTAAGAACCAATCCATTTCATTAAAACCAAACAATTACACTGTCAATTTAGCCTGACAATGTAATCATTTTTACTTTAATAAAATTGAAGAATTTAGCCAGGTGGTGGCAGTGTATGCCTTATTTTGGTTTTTTGAGACTGGGTTTCTCTGGAGCTTTGGAGACTGTCCTGGAACTAGCTCTTGTAAACTGGGATGGCCTCGAACTCACTGAGATCCACCTGCCTCTGCCTCCCGAGTGCTGGGATTAAAGGAGTGTGCCACCACTGCCTGGCCGATAGTGTATGCCTTTAACACCCCTCCAGGCAGACATATTTCTGTGAGTTTGAGGAAGGCCAGTCTATAAAACGAGTTCCAGGACAGCCAGGGCTACACAGAGAAACCCTGTCTCAAGAAACCAAATAAGTTAATTAAATTAAAATTGAAGAGTTTAAAGGGAAAAACGGAGCGAACAGCTTTAAAATATATACATTAAAAATTAAAAGTATTAAAGATGATGTTATTCTTTGTTCTTGAACTAAAACCATCATCCTGTGTATGCATTCACGCATTTGGTGTGTGTGTAGTCATACACGCCAGAGGGTAACTCTGTGGAGTCTGTTCGTTCTTTTCACCTTCACATGGGCTACAGGGATTGAACGCAGGTCCAACACCTTTACCTCTAGTCCTCTCCCAGCCCTCAGTGCTCTCTTAGTCCCTCGATCTCTACTCCTTGCCACTAGGTAACTACTGGGTATTTTAGCTTCCAGTCCATTTTCTTTTTTTAAAAAAATACTTTTTCAAAAATTTCTTTCTTTCTTTCTTATATATACAACATTCTGCTTACATGCATACATGCCAGAAGAGGGCGCCAGATCTCATTACAGATGGTTGTGAGCCTCCACGTAGTTGCTGGGAATTGAACTCATGACCTCTGGAGGAGCAGCCAGTGCTCTTAACCTCTGAGCCATCTCTCCAGCCCTTCCAGTCCATTTTCAAAAAGCATTTCTATCAGTAAGTATTATTGCATATATTCATCAGTAAAGAGTAGTATTAATATTTAAATTGACATGAGTGGTACCACACTATGAGCATGTCTGTTTTCTTCAATATTGCTCCTTAGATTCCATTTACTTGTTTGCTCTACGGGGCTTGAGCCCAGGACCCTGTGTATGGCCAGGCAGTCTACTGCTTGGCTTCATCTCTCGATTTCTTAAGTTTTCTACTTTGAGACGAGGCCTTACAAAGTTGCTCAGGTTGGTCTTGAACTCATTCGATAGCCCACGCAGGCACTGAACTTGCTGCAATCTTGCCTCAACTTCCTAAGTGCTGGGGCTACAGATGTGTAGTCTAACTAACCCAGAGCCCTAGTCATTCGTTCTGAAAGCTTACGTGACGGGAACTGCACAAGACAGAGGCTGCCATCTTCCTGTTTGAGCTGAACCCGGACTCTGCCTCTGTACTGAACATCACGGTTCCATTCTCTGGAGTACATTTTGTTTTTCTAACACCAACAAAAGAAAACAAAAATAGACTTTCAGAGAGTTATTTTTACATCAAGGAGGTGAGCATAAAACAGTGATGAGAGACTCACATCCTACCTCCAGAAATGCGTTCAGTCCAACTGCCGAGCATACATCCTGAATCTCAGTAGCAGTAGGATTTTCTACAGCCTGAACAGTTAAAAAAAAAAAAAAAAAAACAAACCACTCAACAGCTGAGTTTTACGTAAATATGGTTGTGTAAATCATTTCTAATGTTATAAACAAAACACAGACCAAACCCTACTGTCCATTTTTATTAAGTCCATTTATTTTAAAAATCCTCAGGAATAACATAGGTGTGTGTTTCTTTCTCTTCCAACATAAAATGTATAAGAGAAAGGACACTATCAGTACATCCCCTAGCACCTAGCATGATATTCTGAACACAGCAGAAGCTAAATGCAAACTGCTGGTTAAAGGGAACACATATAAGCATTCCAGAACACCGACTGTTACCTCCTAAAGCTGAACATACGATTCCCTATGGCCCTGCAATTCAGGCACATATTCCACAGAAGTGCAAAGGGCAAGCTAAGCATATTCATAGTAGCACTGTATATTCGTCCTACTTATTTTTAGTATTTACTTATTTTATGTGCATGTCTGTGCACTACATTTGTACAGTACCCATAGAGGCCAGAAGAGTCCATGGATCCCCTGGAACTGGATTTACAAAGGGTTGTGAGGTACCATGTGGGTGCTGGGAACAGGTCTTTTGCAAAAGCAGTACGTGTTCTCAACTGCTGAGCCATCTCTTTAGTACACAGCACTATCTGTAAGAGCCTCAAACTAGAAACAGAAGAAAGGAGTGTGGGATCCACACAATGCAGTTCCGCTAAGCAATACATTGTAGCAGGGGAAGTTTACACACCCTCTACTCCAGGAACATTTGGTCATGTTGGGAGACAGTTCTGCTTCAAGACAACTCAGGAAAGGCAATTGTTATCTAGCAGGTAGAGGCCAGGGATGCTATCATGCACCTTAAAATGCACAGTCGCCTACAATTATCTGACAGAAATGTCAACAGGGGTTGGAGAGATGGCTCCGCAGTTGAGGGCTTGTACTGCTCTTGCAGAGGACCCAAGTCCAGTCCCTAGCACCCATATCAGGAGGCTCACAGCCCACCTTCAAGGGATCTGCTTTCTTCTGGCCATCATGGTCCCCGCCTTCACATTCCCACACAGACACTTACATATATACACAACAATAAAAATAGAATACATCTTTAAAGCACAAAAACTGTCAATGGTGCTTGGAGCAATTAAGAGTTAAACTACACTGGGGTGTTGCTTAGCTACAGAGCACTTGCTTGGCCTATTTGAGGTCATCCATTCATTCTCAAGCAACAAAACATGAAAAAATTCCAGTAACAGTATGAATGAATTTCATAACTTTATAAAGATCTGTGAAAAAGATAAAAAAGTACACAATGAATAATTCCATACATAGAAAATGAAGAACCAGCCCAAGGTAGGTTATGTTGGAAATCAGAACAATGTTCCCTTTCATTAGTGGGAACAGGGAGGAGACAGAGACAGAAGGAATCTTCTGGCATACTCACTTTTTTAAAAATTTATTTTATTTTATTTTATTTTATTTGTTTTTCAAGACAGGGTTTCTCTGTGTAGCTTTGGAGCCTGTCCTGGAACTCACTCTGTAGACCAGGCTTGTCTCCAACTCATCTGCCTGCCTCTGCCTCCCAAGTATTGGGATGTACCACCACCGTCTGGCCAAGCATACTGTTTCTTAAATATGGGTGCTGTAACTAGCTCTGCTCCCTGTATGAAAACTATTCAATTTATGCATGTACAGACTTTTGTTAAGTTTGTTAGCTACACACCAATGAATTTTCTTTTAAAAAATGAAAATTTCAGAGAGCATCTGGAAGTGGTTATCCAAAGTCTGTCACGGTGCCAAGATGTGTATTATCTCAACAGTGCCTGGGAAGAGGCAAAGTGGATTTTTCTCTTCGAAGTAACAGCCACACAAGAGATATTCATATAAAAATAGCTAATTCTTTGTTTCAGACCTCATTTGTTTATAAAACTTAAGGACTCTAAAAGTCAGGTGGTGGTGGTCCATGCCTTTAATCCTAGCACTCAGGAGGCAGGGGCAGGCCAATCTCTGGGAGTTCAAGGCCAGCCTGGTCTACAGAGTGAGTTCCAGGACAGCTAGGGCTGTTACACAGAGAAACCCTTTCTTATTTTTTTAAAAAAAAAATCTGTGAGATCTCTCATTTAGCACTGAGCATTTTTCTAATCTTAAATTAACAGATCAGCTAACTCCAACAACGTGCCTAATCGTGCCCTCACTTAGCGGGGCTTCCACATGATGGACTAATGGGTATACCACGGAGCTACACCCCATCTCCTACATCTACTTCCCAAAAGTACTAACTTGAAAGTGACTTCATACTCCTTAGACAAAACGCAACAAAGCTGCACTTCGTACAAACCTTTATTCCTATTTTAACTCACGTTAAAACATTGAGTCTGCATCAAGCACATTGTGCTGTTATTGAGAAGGCGGTCATAATCTTGGTCTTCAAACGTGAGAATTCTACAGGCACCTCCTTTAACTTACAAACAGGTCATTACGAATCCCATTTCATTTTGCAAGTGTCTTTCGTGCCTTTCTGGTCTCACCAATGTTATGGGAGACGCTGCAAATCTTGGCTACTGTGCTCTTAATTCACTCTCAAAGGGCTGTCGTGGCCATAACGAGGCGACCTCCCCCAAGCCTTCATCGGCCGACGTCACCCACTCACCTTACTTATGGGAATCCGCCTCCCCTCCGCTATGGTCTTCTTATTATTTAAATAAGCGGGGTAGATACAAATAAACCTGCCACAAAACACACAAAAAAGCACAGCTGGTAACTTAAGTGGTCATTTAAAGCGGACAACTTCATTGTCATCGCAGAGACATTATTCAACACAGAACAATGCGGCGACTGTTAGTTGACACACCGCCCGTCAAGAGTTCCCGAGGCTGGGACGCGCTCTTACACGACAAGGAAAAACTCAGCAGACACCAGGCGAGCCTCTCTGAAAGCGACACTAGCGCAGCAGCGATCGTCGCGGCCTGACTTTCTCTAACGTCAGCCACAGCCGGCCGCAGCAGCAGCGGAGCGCGGTGCACGGGGTTCGGCGGGGGAGAAAGCCAGAGCCCGGCGGCACGGCGGCCAGCCTTCCAGGGGACCCACCTGTCCTGGTCGGCCGGGGACCGCGCGGTCGCGCAAGCCATCTCCACGGGCGTCCCCACGGCCCCGCCAGCCCGCCAGCCCGAACCCCAGATCACCAGCCGGAAGTTGACTCGGAGCTCGCAGGCCGACCACCCTTCCGGCGGAAGTCCTACCCACAAAGCGGCCGGCTGCGGGTTGTCCCTCATAAGTTGGTTCCGGCGCGGAGTGACGTGGCTTGTGCGGCTGTCTTCTCGCGAGAAGCGTGCAGGCCGGTTGGTGACCGGACCCTTGGCGCTCAGGAGTGACCTCCGCCGGCTGCACACCGGGCGGGGTGCTCACCGGGTAGAGCGGGCCGTCCACCAAGGGGGGTCAGTGGAGTTGGGAGCCGGCTCCGGTTAGATCGTAGGAAAATGCTCTTCTATGCTCAGCTTGCTCTCGACTTGGTAAAGGTCCATTTTCTGAGCGGTGCATTAGCAGTATTTTTGGCAGTGCGCTGTGTAAATATAAGGGTTCGACACTTAGCTACACACATCTTTAAACTTCTGGAGGGCACATCCTAAGAGTCCTATTTTTGCACGCATTGTTCAGTCGATGAAGGGGAAATTCCGACTCTATGGTCACAGAGTTTAGGTGACATAAAACAGAAACAGAAGGAAAAGGTAATATAACTTTTACGCGGTACTGGAGCCTTTGCTTTTTTAAAAAGCCGGAGAGAGGACAGGCTCCAAAGCTACAGAGAAACCCTGTCTCCAAAAACAAAAACAAACAAACAAACAAAAAAAAAAAGCCGGAGAAAAAGAGATAATTATAATGGGTTATATAAATAATAGTAAATTGAGAAATATTTGAGAAAGCTTAAAAGATGAGTTATGCGAACATTTGTAAGTAATTCCTGTTTAAGTTTAATCCTTAGCGAACGATGATTCCTTCCCTTCTAGTGTGTCTTCTACTGGAAAGTATCTCCCTCCCTCTCTCTTTCTATTTCTCTCCACCCCCTTCCCACCCCATGGGATGGTGGGAGCTGGAAGGATGGCCCAGCAGTCAGGAGCATTTACTGGTTTTGTAGATCAACTTGTAGCTCAAAAACTGTAGTTCCAGGAGTTCTGTCACCCCCAGGCCACCGGACCTACATGCAGGTGAAACACTCATAACAAACAAAATTGTTCCACAGATGTGAGTGATCCTTCTGAATCTGCTTTTCAAGAGCGTTCACTTAACTGTGTCAGAATTGCAGAATAGGTTATTATTATTATTGTTATTATTTGAGATGAGGTGTTAACTATATTGCTCATTGTGCAGGCTGGTCTTGAACCTCTGCTTTGAGTTTTCTAGGCTCAGTCTCCCAAGTAGCTTGGATTACAGAGTGTAATAGGAAATTAAATTTAGAAACTGGTTTTGCTGAAGCGGTGTTGTGGTTTGAAAGAAAATGGCCCCCAAAGGGAGTGGCACTATTAGGAGGTGTGGCTTTGTTGGAGGAAGTGTGTCACTGTGGGGGCAGACTTTGAGGTCTATTTTGCTCAGGCTTCCCTCCGTGTGTGTGTGTGTGTGTGTGTGTGTGTGTGTGTGTGTGTGAGTGTGATAGTCAGTCAACTTCCTGTTGCCTGCAAGACTTCAGCTACAGGTACCACATCTACCTGTATGCTGCCATGCACTGGATCATGATGAGAATGGACTGAACCTCTGGAACTGTAAGCCAGCCACCTCGATTAAGTATTTTCTTTATAAGAATTGCCATGGTCGTGGTGTCTCTTCATAGCAATAAAAACCCCAAACTAAGACATGTGTTGGTTCACTTAGGTCTATGAGGGGGCTAAGAAGGTGAAAGCTTGGCATCTTAGGCTGTAGATGGCTGAGCAGGTAAAGGCAGAAGGAAGGACAGGAGTAACTGAGGCATCTCAGACACAGCTTCAATAATGTGCTGCTCTAGACCCCCTCCCCTGGCGCACCAGAAAGCCTCTAGCCAGTGTCCCTGCTCTTCAGTCACCTTGGACTGCAAGAACAGCACAGTCTGGTCGGATCACCCAGTCCCAAGGAGGCAGGGGCAGTCATCTTATGGGGTCCGACTTGTCCCCTCAAGCAATGAGTGTTTTGAAGCACCTTGCTGAAATAATGATTGCACTTCTGAACATGGCCACATTGATTAAACCTTTTATTTTATTGACATATTGGAACCCGTACCCTAGCCTAGTCTTTCAGACTTGGGGAGCTGGACTTTGCCAAAGAACTGAGAACACAGGCTTGGGCACAAGGACATCTTGAAAAGTGTATTTTGATCTCTTCAATTGCAGAGCACTTTTTAACATTAAAACTGTGTGTGTGTGTGTTCTACAGGCACACCTGTGTCAGCCGAAGGACAGAGAACCACAGTTGGGTGTTGTTCCTCTCTTGCCGCACTGTGAGATCTGGGAATGAAACTCAGGTATTCAGGCCTGTACATCAACACCTTTACCCACTCTGCCATCCTGCCGGTACCATTCCAGCATCTTGTTCATCTAAACACAGCACCCCGTGTGAGCAATGGTTGTTTATCCCGCATCTACAAAGGAACTTCCAAACCCAACGGCTACCGCAAGACACATTAAAGGATTAATATTGTAGGGATGCTTCACTTGTATTTAAATAAAGCTTACCTGAAGACCAGAACACAAAACAGCCACAGCAGCCAGTCATACAGGCCAGGCACTGTGTGCACACACCTTTAGTCCCAGCAGCCACACTAGTTAGCCATAGGCCGGGTGGTGGTGGTGCACACCTTTAATCCCCGCTCTAGAGAGGAATATAAGGCAGGATGAGACAGGAACTCGCTCCCTTTTCAGTCTGAAGATTTCATAGAGGTAAGAGCTCTCTAGTGGTTTGGCCGCTTTGCTTTTCTGATCTTCAGGTTGAACCCCAATATCTGTCTCACATTCTATGTGGGCACATACACCACAGCGTGCCTTTATCCTCTGAGCTCTGGTCCCACCTTTTCTTTTTTTCTCTGTTTGAGATGGAGCTCTCGTGACCTCCTGTCTCTCCCTTCCAACTGCTGGATTATATAGTCACTGTAGGCCATTGTGCCTGGATTTTGATGTTCACTTTTACAGATGAAAAACCAAGTAAAACGAAAAACCCTCCAAAAGTGTGAGCTGCAGTAAGATCAGGTTTCTCCCCCTTGCACCGCGTACAGCCAATCAGGGCAGATGCTCAGCTGGCCGTGAACTTGTCGCCATCATTTACTTCCTGCTACTTCCTACTTTTAGTACATGGTGGGAATTGGTTCTGCTAAAAATAAAAATTCTAACTCATATGTGTGTGTGTGTGTGTGTGTGTAACAGTTTCACTATGTATCCCAGGTTGGTATCAGGCTCGAAATCCTCCTGCCTCGGTGTCCTGTCCACAGACGCTAGTATCATTCATGCGTGTCCTGTCCACAGACGCTAGTATCATTCATGCGTGTCCTGTCCACAGACGCTAGTATCATTCATGCGTGTCCTGTCCACAGACGCTAGTATCATTCATGCGTGTCCTGTCCACAGACGCTAGTATCATTCATGCGTGTCCTGTCCACAGACGCTAGTATCATTCATGCGTGTCCTGTCCACAGACGCTAGTATCATTCATGCGTGTCCTGTCCACAGACGCTAGTATCATTCATGCGTGTCCTGTCCACAGATGCTAGTATCATTCATGCGTGTGTGCAGCCGTGCTCTCCTTCCCACTGCTTTTTAAAGCGCACGCGCTTCCTGGAAGAGTGTCGTTCCTGGAGCCTGGTGTGGGCAGGGCGGCTGACTCTACCCACTAGGCCTCCATTCTTCCTTCGTTTAATGCCCAGGGTCAGTTTAGCACACCAGCTTTCCTGCTGAGCTCAGTCTCTGAAACCTACCTGGTGTCAGGAAAAGAAGCAGCTTCCTCCCTGTCCTCAGATCACACGTGTGCTGTGTGACACACATGCACCCGCACACATGCACACACAGTAAATGTGAACAATGCATGAGCAGGGTCCACCTGTCATTTTTTTTCTGAAGCACATGCCTCATCACCAAGGGCAGATGCAACCTTCAGGTGAGAGGATGGGAAGAGCTACTTCAACAGATGAAACTAGGAACGAGCAGCTCTTACTGTTCTGATGGCTTCCAAGAGAGACTTCACTAGAATGGAATGACTTCATCCTACTAAAAGGGACAGTCTGTCCAGAGGGCATGGCAATTTTAACGTAGACACTGGACACTGGTACATTGACTTTCATAATACAAATCCTAATGCCACAGACCTACGCTAGAGAAAAGACAGTCTCTTTAATGAATGGTGGTGGGAAAGAAATAACCTAGACCGTTAGCTCCCCCTCTTCAGAAATCAGCTGCAAATGGATTGGGTACCATCAGGCCTGGAATCTGACACTTGAAGAGAAAAACAGGCACAGGCAAGAGTTGTCTAAGTAGGACTTTGGTCCTTCAGAAAATCACGTCAACAACTGACAAATGGGACCTCAGGAAAGGAAAAGCCTTTGCACAGCAAAGGAGAGAGTAGATCAGATGAAGAGACAGCCTATAGAGCGGTTGTATATCTGATAGGATTTATATCTAGAATACACAACTCAAAAACTAAACAAGAAGTCAAACAAATATTAACCGCACAAGCAATCAGACATCTAAGCTGAAATTATGTCAAAATCCCATCTCAAAAATGTAGATGCATGAAGAAATAAATGGGAGACTATTAAAAAACAATAAGATTCCATCTCATCTCAATCAAAACTGCAGTCACTAAAAAATAGCCACAGCTGAGGCTGTTGCTCGGAGTAGAAACCTGCCCCCCTCCCCCATTAGGTCCTGGGTTCAATCTCTAGCACTGCTAAGAGGACGAACAAACAATAAAAACAAGTGTAGACAGAAGCCCACACTGCTGGGGATGTGAACTTCTGGGGATGTGAGCTGGTCCCACACTGCTGGGGATGTGAGCTGGTCCCACTCTGCTGGGGATGTGAGCTAGTCCCACACTGTGGTGACTGGAGAAAAGGCAGCCCTAACAATTACCCAGGCAAGCCGCTTTTGGGTATTTATTTACCCAGAGGACTCTAAGTCGGCATATTAGAGATCCTTTCACACCAATGATTACTGTAGCACTATTCAAAATATCAAAGTCACGGACTGATGTAGAGTCCATTGACAGGACATTGGATAGAGAAAATGTGGTTAATATACACAGAGGATTTTTTCAGCTATAAAAAAGAATGAAGTTAGCCGGGCGGTGGTGGCGTACGCCTTTAATCCCAGCACTCGGGAGGCAGAGGCAGACGGATCTCTGTGAGTTCGAGACCAGCCTGGTCTACAAGAGCTAGTTCCAGGACAGGCTCCAAAGCCACAGAGAAACCCTGTCTCGAAAAACCAAAAAAAAAAAAAAAAAAAAAAAAAAGAATGAAGTTATTTGCAAGAAAATGTGTGCAAATGGAGATACTCATATTGGGCAAATTAAAATATTGCCCAATTAAATTCATATTGGGCAGAAAACAGTAACTGCACTTGTGGCTCTTATATTATATACATATATGCATAAAGTCACATGTATGTATGACATTAGAGGAGGAGCAATACTGTCTAGGACACTGGTTCTCAACGCCCCCGTGCTGGGACCCTTTAATACAGTTTCTCATGTTACAGTGATCCCAACCATAAAATTATTTTATTGCTACTTCATAACTGTAATTTTGCTATTGTTATGAATTGTAATGTCAACATCTGACATTCAGCCCTGTGAAAGGGTCGTTTGACCCCATGGCTCTGAGCAAAGAGTAGTAATGGAGGCGGGAAGGGGCAACAACGGGAAGGCTAAAGAGCTGTGGGGGATATGCTCAACATGCAATATACACATGTATGAATTGTCTGTAACAGTACCATGTACAATGAATATACACAGTGAAAAAAGTGTTATACAATGACTGAAAATAGTGGAATATATTGAGGGGTGAAATTAATCCCAACTTTAAAAAACCCAGTGGTGCAATGGCTCATTTGCCATGGCTTCTTAGCAGCAAGTATGCAAATGGAAACAAGGAGACCAATCAGTGACTAGATTTTCCATGCAAATGGAAACAAGGAGACCAATCAGTGACTAGATTTTCCACGCATAAGGGAACGAATAACAGAGATGAAGGAGCTCATGCTGAGAGCCTTTCTCTACCAGTTCCAGCTTCTTATCCCCCTCAAAATCATTGCTGAAACACTTCAGGAGACAGGGGCTGCTATCTGTTACTGCTGCCGGAGAGGTGGTGCACGCCTGCAATCCCGCCTCTCGAAGGTGAAGGTAGGAAATCAGAAACCCAAAGTCAGCCCTGGCTACAGATCAAATTTTGGGCCAGCCTGGGCTATTCAATATCCGTGCCCAATATCTTCTCCCTGCAAAGAGCCAAGACAGCTAAGAGAAAGAGAGAGCAGGAATATGAAGCTAGTATAAGAACACTCACTAAAAACTCAAGGTTGAAAAGATTTAATATGAAAAGACAGGGTGACGAGGAAAAAATAAACAGCTATGCATGCATATGCCAGTAAAACTTTTTTTTCTTCATGAGAATAAAAATTAAAACCCATGGCTCAGTGGCTAAGGGTGCTTGCCACCAAGGCTGACAGTTCAATCCCTGGAATCCATATAGTGGAAGAGAGAGCTGGCTCCCACAAGCTGTCCTAACCTCCACACACATGCAGTGACACATGTACACCACACATATGTATATGCCCATCCATAATAAGACAAATGTAACAAATAACTCCTATAAAGATGCAGGTAGGAAAAACCCACTGTGAGATGTGAACTTATGAATAGTAAATGGCAGACATGAGAGCTCTGAGGAGGAAGAAGAAATATGACCAAAATTGTGATCCAAATTATTATTGTGTAGATTTGGAAAGGTTATTCATTATTTAGCCTTTCTGAAAAAGCAAGCACTTGAGGAAATCCTCCAACTATTCCAAATTAACAAAGATGGAGACCATCAAGGCATGTGCTGGAAACAATGATGAATATTGAAATCTAATGCATACCTACAGCTAATAACTCATTGGCAATATGAGAAGCTCATATTACTAGTTAAGGGCATAGTCTAAAAATTAAGAACAAGAGAATAAGGTGGGGGTGGTTACACCTTTAATCCCTGGGTGGTGAGACGAGGCAAGAGGATCAGGAGCTCATGGTCAGCCCGGGTTAAAGAGTTCTAACTCACCTAAAAATAGCAGCAAGAAGCCTCCACAAAATAAATCCACTCAAAACAACACAAACAAGACAAGTGACAGTGTCAAAACCCCACAAGTGATAATTGATGTGCGATTCCCCTCTGTATGCTGTGAATGTTTTATTCCTATCGGTTAATAAAGAATCTGTTTTCAGCCAATAGCTTAACAGTAAAGCAAGGTGGGAATTCCAAGGAAATAGAGGAGGAGAGAGTAGGCAGATTCAGAGAGATGCCATGTAGCCACTGGAGGAGAAAGATGTCAGCGTGCCTGTACCCGTAAACCACAAGCCTCATGATAAAATCTAAAAACAATAGAAATGGGTTAATTTAAGATGTAAGAGCTAGCTAGAAATATTCTTAAGCTATTAGCCAAACAATATTGCAATTAATATAGTTTCTGTGTGATTATTTTGGGTTGGGTGGTCAGGAAATGAACAAACAGCCTCCAACTACAATAAATTAAGTCAGGAACAGATTTTTTTTAAAAATAAAGATCTATGGTTGTGAGTTAAAGGGTGTATATTTGTTTCTTAGCTACCCTGCCCTGCCCTGCCCAGGGCTCTGGACCACCACAAATGTGTGGCCTCCTGTTTCCTTACACTTTCTCCCATTTCTCTCATTCCTGGACCACTCCAAGAATTCCAAATTCTGTTCACCATAAGCAAAACTAGTAAATTTTCTCTAATCTCCACATCTTAACCCCAGGATTAGCTGTCTGGACCTCAAACCTTCAAGGTCTTCATGAAGGAACCTTCTGAGGAAACTGTTTAACCGGACCCATTCTTTTAAATCCAAACTGTAGGCAGCTCTTTCTTCTCTGTAGAACAAGTCCTTTCTCAAACAGCCAAGCTCAGTGACCTTTTTCTTTTTGAGAGGGCCTCACTATGTAGTCCTGGCTGGCAGGGAACTTATTATATAGACCAAGCTGCCTACCTCTGCCTTCTGAGCTAGGGTTTTTTGTTTTGGTTTGGTTGTTGTTTTTAAAGACAAGGGCTCCACTATCCAGGTCACAGGCTGTGAACTTGTGACTTTCCTGCCTCTTGAGTGCTGGGGTTATAGGTGCACACATTCATGTCTAAATCAGTTTCTCTCTGTGTCACTTGGCACGTAAGGAGAGTTTCGGTTACGCCTCAAGTGCCATGTTGAACTCCTGGCCTCCAGAGTAGTTCTGCATAGACTGGCCATTGCTGCTTCCTCTGCACGCGAGATGAGGTACTGCAGTCTTGTTTTTTACTCTGGAAAATCCTGTGTCTTTTGTTAATGGAGGATTTGACTTTATTCAGCTTGATAGCGGTTAATCATATGCTTATGACTTTATCCAGTTTGATAGTGGTTAATCATATGCTCAACATGTTACTCCCCTACCTTGTTATGCATTCTAACTCATTCTCCCTCATCTGCTTCGTTATCATGCCTTGTTTTAGTGATTTACTGTCTAGAAGATGAAAGAATTGAATGTTTTACTAGCATATCTATGTATTAATTACACAAAACAATGGGTTTTACTGATAATTTAATATACACATATAATGTATCTAGATAGTAACTCCCCAGTACCTTCTGGTCCCTCTCGCACTCCTGAATGTCCTTCCTCTTCCCAGTTAGCCCCCTTTCTTTACTGTCTTTTTGTTTTGATGTCCCAGTGAGTTGTGACGCACATCTTGCCAGTGTCCCCCCCCCCCTCAGTGTTCTTCACTGTCACCTGTGGAGAAATCCTTAGGGATCTATAAGCTTTTATACTCACTTCTAACCCTTGTTTCCCAGTATGGGTAGAAATAATTTAATTTTTAGTGTAAGACTAAAAGCACAAGATTAAAATCACCAAACATTTCACCTTTCCTGTTTTGAGTTTATGGTAGTTTGAATGTGATTGGCCCCCATAAACTCATTGGGAGCGGTACTATTAGGTGGTGTGGCTTTATGAAGAAAGGGTTTCACTGTGGGTGGGCTCTGAGGTTTCCTGTGCTCAAGATACGCCCAGTGTCTCAGTTCATTTCTGCGTATCAAGATGCAAAAGTCTCAGCTCCTTCTCCAGCACCATGTCTGCCCGCAGGCTGCCATTTTGTCCTACCATGATGATAACAGACTGAACCTCTGAACTGTAAGCCACCCAATCAAGTGCTTTCCTTCATGAGAGTTGCTGTGGTCATGGTTCTCCTCACAGCATGGGAGCCCTAACTAGGACAGGAGTATTTGGACTGAGATGCACAGTTATTTACCTATGTAGTCACTGTTCTGATGGTTCCAACTATTACCTTTGTATTTAGCTGATGCTGCGATGTGGCTGTGTCGTGGTCCCTGGTTTCCCAGCGCTTTCTACGGGCCCCCAGGAGATTCAGACAATCAATGTCTTACAGACCTCGCCTCCTCCATAGATAATCATAAGTGTGTAACCTATCACTGGACACTCACTCACTGAAACGAGACTTCAGTGGGGAGCAGGCAGCAGGAAATGAGTTCCACACCCATTTTTATCCTGGTGTTGGCTCGGTGTTCAGCAGCAGCAGGAGCAGCAGGAGCAGCAGGAGCAGCAGGAGCAGCAGGAGCAGGAGCAGGAGCAGGAGCAGGAGCAGGAGCAGCAGCAGCTAGGTTTTTACTGCAGGTCTGTTCTGGAGGCCCTATCGCAGTTCTCAAGACATTTTTCTAGCTCTCAGATTTTGTGAACTATCTGATATTCTAAACAGACCTTATGTGCTGGACACAGCTATAGTTGTCTGAGAGGGAGCCTCAAGTGAGAAATAAGGCGGGGCTGCAGGTAAGCCGCAGGGCATTTTCTTAATTAAAGACTGGTGGGGGAGGACCCGGCACGTTATGGGTGGTACCATCCCTGGGCTGGTGGTCCTGGGTTCTGTAAGAAAGCGGGCCGAGCAAGCCAATAAACAGCATCTGTCCGTGGCCTCTGCATCAGCTTCTGACTCCAGGCTCCTGCCCTCACTGCTTTGGTCATGGTGTTTCAGCACAGCAAGTGACCTAACTAAGACAGCCTGTCATTTAGAGGACTTAGGAAACTTGAGAGACTCTCAAATGATAAAAGCACTTTAGACAAATGGGATGTTTTTATTTCCTTCCAAGGAATGCAAATACTGTGGTAACCTTATCATTTAGTATTGTGGGAATCTGACATCAATCCAGTTCTTTCGACAGCGACCCCTCCTTTTCTCCCTCTATTTTTGAATAGGCTGGGAGTGTGGCTCACTGGTAGAAATGCTTGGCTTCCACACTTGATTCTCCCCCATTACCAACCCCAACGATGATGTGTTTAAGTGTGGCTTTGTTAGCTTCCAGTCACTTTAGGAATTGGGGTAATTCTAGTAGCTAGCGACTGTCTCTTAATTGCTCTTTCCTGAATCTGCTCCCTTCTTTCTTCCCTGGCTTGTTACACGCTCCCTAGTCAGCCTTTAGTCTGCAGATACTCTGTTACATCTCTCGCCAGCCGAAACTTGTGTGTGCACATGGGTGGTCAGGCCGATGCACACATGGAGGTCAGAGGAAGAGGTCAGGGTCCTACTCTAACACTGTATTATTCCCTTGAGAAAAGGGTCTCTCACTGAGCCTGGAGGTAGGCTGGCAGCCAGCATATACCCCAGGCTGGCCTTCACCCCCCAAACTAGAGATGACCTTGAACTCCTGACCCTCCTACTCTCCCCCCCCCCCCCCATGTGTGTCACCACACCAGGCCAGAAAATTTGTGACTTTTATCTCAAACTGACTAGCCTAGTCAATTTAGTTTATCTAACCCAGGCCACATAGGTCTTCAGGTACAGTCATGATCAGGAGAAAGGCTGGGTACATGGTTCAATGGTTTATCAGTGGGGTAAAGTGTTTAGGTCCCAAAAGAGTGTAAATAAATGGGCTGATAATCCTTCAAAAGATGCTTCTTCCTGGTGTTTCTTATATTCAATGGCAACCTTCACTAGTATACATTAAGCATTTTTAATTAAAAATAACAATCAGGTAACTTCAAGAAAGTAAGTGAACAGAAATATAGAGAAAAATTATCCTGAATACCAGAGGAAAGTATATTTAGCACCAAGAACAGTATTACACATATAGAACATACAGTCTGAAAGATGCAGCAATGGTCTAACAAAAAGCAGAACGTATTTTCATAGACCAGAGTTAAGAGACCAGGAGGAAAATGACCTGGGTTCACAGAAGTCACAGTTCATAGATCTCCACATTACAAAGCAGTATTCTAAGGAGCATGTGAGGGAAACAAGCTCACTAGAAAGTGAGAAACAAGACACACTCCATGTCAGCCTCCTCGACTCTTGAAAAGTTGTTTGGTAGAGTCAATCATCTGATCATGCAAACCCATCTTTAACTTTGGGCAGTTTAATTCTTGCATTTCTAGTATTCTTTTCTTTTCTTAGCTGTCAACTGTCTCCCGTTTTCAGCAACAAACTCATTTTTCAATTAACTTTGTGGTAATATGATCCACATTTTACACATAAAGAAAATCCTGACGCATGAACAGTACTGGTTGGTTCCCACAGGGCCTGTCTTATTTCATCTTTACCTCCTTAGCGCCCTGGTGATCTGCAAAGCTTACCATCGGTCCATCACTGCTACTGTGCACTAACAAATGGAGGATTTTCCTTTCACCTACAACCAATTTTCTCTCATCTCGAATTTCTCTTTTCAGTCTCATACCGCATATCCAAACTACATATTGGTAAGGCTCTTTAACGGGAGCGGTCTCTAAGCTGTCTCTCTAACACAAGCTGATCCTCAGATGCAGTGGACATGTTCAGAACTGCGTGTTTGTTAGTCTGGTGAGTTTACTCCCTACTGTGAGTTGACACAGGTTATGGAATTGGACAACTCAATATTCAGGTCTTTCCTGCCAAGGAGCTTCCTGGGCAGGTTAAAGGTCCAGTTGTTTTAAGTGTTAAGCGCTGTGCTGTGGCTACTAAGGACAGTGGTTCTTCACGGTCCCCACCCCATAAGGCCACGTATCATCCCTGAAATCGTTCTTGCAACCCTCTCCAGGTCAACTCTCTCAAACTGGGGGTGTGGGGCCCAGCTGTGATTTAATAAACACTTCTGACGACCCAAACACACCTACCTGTCTGAAAACTGCTACCTTAGGCTTTCTTTGCTGTAGTCCAAAACTAAACAGGCCCCTGCCCTTTAATAGCCTGCTAAGTAGTGGTCAATCCTCAACAGTGGGCTTAGTGTGCCCTTAAAGCAGCAGCTGGAGCACTGGGCTTGCTCCCAGTTAAGACATCACCCAGTGAACTTTCCAGAGCAGAACGGAGGAAAGACCTTCACTTCCACAGCCATCACCTCTAGCCAGAGGGTTTCACTCAACAACGACAAGGGACAACACAGACAGACCCTTCCCAGTAGGGCTGCCCCTGGGGATTTTAGTCTCCAACAGGTGGAATGAACTCTTCTTTTAGTTTGAACATTGATTTTTAAAGACATGTACTAAAAAGCAATTTATTCTAACTAATACCTCATATCTTTCCACAGAAATACTTGAAGTGGCTTATAAAAATTGGCGTGCAGTAATTCTAACCGAAATTATGACTGAAAGGCAGCTATGACTACATCCCCATCCCCGATGCTCATGGCAGCCCGGGAGAACATGATGGGATATTGTTTTTTTTTTTTTAAAAACCCACACTTCAGATAAAGTCTGACAAAATTGAAACTCTTGGCTAATTACGTGTATCGGTGCAATCCCCCTCATGACGGAGTCTCTCTGCCATATGGGAAGTGGGCACTAAACACCTCACCACTGTACCCATTAAAAACGAAGTTGTCCTTAACAGGCTGGAACTAAAGAAACCTTTTGACTTATTAATTATGGTGCATGTGTGGCAGTTAGAGGGCAGCTTCCACGTCACCTGCTGAGCCACCTTGTTGGCCCTAGGCAGTCCTTTGGAAATGTATGAGCTTTGTGTGTGCACTTGCAGATGTGCCATGGCAGGTGTGTGGAGGTCAGAGGGCAGCTTTAGGGACCATGTGGGTCTTCAGGCTTGACGGCAATCACCTTTGTCTTTCTTTAAAAATTATTGTAACAGCATTAAATTTATCTCTGACATTTCACTGACTTGTATTCTTTGAGCATCAGAAAATACTGATTATGCCTGGTCACAAACAATCTACTTTAACATACAGAGTGGTGACAGGCATCAATTTCAGACCCAGTATCAACATGGAGGTGACGGGTAAGACAGTGCACTGTAAAGCCCGAAAGACACAAGTGACACCTGTCAGAAGCCAATGTTTCAAGTATGAATCCTATCAAGGAAAAGGAGCTATTATTCTAAGTGGGCCGATCTCTCCTCGTCTTGTGCTATTTCAGGCATTTGCTTTAATCAGACTCCAGCGTATAAGAAAAGAAGTGGAGGGATATCAAGCATTGAGAGGTGCTAAGTACATAAAAATAAATTTTAGGAATGGGTAAGTGTCAAGAATCTTCTTCATTGTCTTTATTACAGTAAGAGGGAATTTTACTCTTAATGCATAGAATCTCAAGAAAAAATTTACATTTAGCTTTTAAAAGAGGCCCTTTTGACAATTATTAATACAAACGTGAAATAAGACCCTTCAAACAAATACCAATTTCAGTAATAGTTTACATACAGCAATAATTTATTCTGAAATGTTCATTTAGTTTGAGACACAGCTCGTCTCATTAATAAAAGAGCAGCCATCTCACCTCAAATACCAGAATATACAACAGTTACAGCATAGCAAAAATCCTACCTACTTTCGATAAACTCTAGTTCAGGTAAAAATGTGTGAGCTGCCACACTCTAGCTACCCCATGCACACCATGTGACCACGGGAACTGAACCATCAGTTTCATTCATGCAGGAAAGCAAAGCAGGCTGGGTAAACATGTGCACTGGGAACCATATCACTGTGAATTTCACAGCTACATGATCAATTATGACATTAGATGGATTCACGAGGACTATTTTTTGCATAAATACCAATTTCTCCCTGATGTAAGTTTATTTTATAATCTAGAAACGATTGATAACAGCAATATATCATATAGCATCTATCTGTAGTGTTATTTTAAGATAAGCGATGATTAAAGGACGATGGGATGGATGCCACTTACATACATGTGAAACATACTGTACAAATATACTTGGCTTTACCATTTCTTTCCTACCTAACAAGAGTGCCTTCCAAAATGACCGGTGAGGACCAAGTGGACTATCAAACATGGTTTCCAGAACAAAACCCCTCTAACGAGAGTCAAACCTATTTACAAAAATTTTCAACCTTTAAAGTTTTCTTTGAAATAAAGTCTCTATACAGCAGTTGTGATAAGACCAGCTTTTTCTAGGTTTGTCCTTCCAGCTCTTTTAAACAGATGTTACGAGGTAAGACCCAGAATGGCGCTTAGGACTCTGGGCTCCACTGGATTCCGTGCTGTCAGTCTTTGAATCCCGCTTCTTGGTGCTGTTGCTCACCGGCGTTGGGATCTGCGAGGGCCGGGCTGACGTGCCATCTGCACTGCTTTTCCGAGGGCTCGGGTTGTAATTAAAAGGCGACACTCGGGCAGCAACAGTCCCACTAGGTGAGCTGTGCTTGCTGGAGCTGCTTGAGCTGAAAGGGGTGCGCTCGACTACACTCGTCTCACCAGGCTCTGCTGCAGGCACAGAGCCACTCTGTCCTGGCTTTGCCTCCGTTCCTTTCTGCTCTGGGGCGTCCACCTGAACAAAGGAGTTCAGGCGGTTCTCCAGGCCCGCCATGTGCACAGGACTGCCGCTGCCCACACTCTGCTTTCCCTGACTGTCTTTTGCGTCTTTAATGCTTGGATTTCCCTTTTCTGAAACACTGTCAATCACTGGAGGGGTGTTACCTGTGGGAGACCTTCCAGACCGAGGGTTGTTAATGGGGCAGTCTTCAATTCTCACCCAAACGTCCTCTGTTTTAGAAACAGGAGGTGCCATCTGATAAATCAGAGTCTTTGATTCAGCACCATGGGCAGCACCTGAGGAAGTGGTCTGAGAAACCGTGTTTGTGGGAGATATTTCACTTTCTTTGATTTTCCTCCACGTGCCCTTTGTGGGCACCTGGTTTTCCTTCGCTTGTCTGGGTCCCGGCACAGAGTTCACAACCTTTTCATCCTCACTCTTTGCTTTTTCACTGGACTCCGACGAAGCGGAAAGAATGGAAGATGAGCTTCCAGTTCTTCTCCAAGTGCTCACTCGAGGGAGGGACGAGGAGTGTTTGCTGTGCTCTCGCTTCCAGGTTCCTGCCCGGTTGATTGGCAGTCGGGAAGGACTTTCAGAATGGGAGCGTGTGATATCGTGGCGCTTTCCTGGTCTCCCATCATTATACTCAATAGTGGGGCTGAGATTAGGTGGGAGCTTTCGCCATCCACCAGCCTGAACAGATGGATGTGTGCTCAGAGACATATCAGGAAGGGAGGGACTTAGCACTGGGGTCTGTGCCTGGGGCCTGGTGGGAGAGTCTGGTCTAGAAGATGGAGACAGGGACTCAAATGAGGCAGACTCCTCCAGCTTCCTCCTTAGGGTCGGGCTTGGGGCTTCTTTGATGAAAGTAGACTGGCGTACTAGCACAGGCCTTTCTGATCTATCTGACTCACTTCCACTTGACTTAGTTGAAGACATTCTAGAAAGTTCTACCTTCTTATTGGACCCATTGCCATTGCTCATCTGGTTCAGCCCTTTAGATGCGGACTCGCTTCTCGGGATACTACTGGCATTCTTGGGTAAGCCTGCTTGTTTGGTAAGGTTTTGTTGGCTCATCTGTCTGCCGGGGGATGTATAGGACATTTTCCCAGAGCCTGAGGACTTGGTTGAAGCAGTGCTCGGCGACGACGTTCTGGGCAGCTGAGACAGTTTGTTAGGAGGGCTTATTCCATTTCTACCAGGGGAGATGGAGTTTCGCCCTGGAGACTGCAGCGGCCTACTTAATGGTTGCTGTGTAGGCCTTGAGGGAGTGGAGTCTCTAGATCCTGATCTCGAAGGCCCCTTATTTGACCCACTGATTTGGGAAGTTTGCCTGGTAATAGGGCTCAGCTCTGATTTTACTGATGGCTTGGTTCCTCTAGGAGAAGTGGTGGCTGCTGGACCCTCACTAGGGCTTTTGGTGGCTGGAGTCTTGAGGGGTGCACCCTTCTTAGAAACAGGGCTTGTACTGGAGGAGCTATTCCGAGCCCCGGGGATGTGGATCATGGTCCTGCCTCTTGAGATTGAGGGCATGTTTGTCGGGAGAGGCTGTTTCATTTGGCTGGAAATTTCTGAATTAGATCGAATCTTTCCAGTAATCAAACTTTTATAAACCTTTTTCCCACCTTTGATTCCTTTATTTTCGGATTCTATCTTTTTTGCTTCTAATGTGCTTTTCTCCCCAGGTTTGAGAATTCTCGGGCCTTTATTACTTGTGAGGGGTTTCTCCTCTTGATCGGGTGTGAGGTGAAAGGGTGAGCCCAGGGAGATGCCTGACTTGAGGGAGAGGATGGAGTCGGAATCGGACGAAGCCTGTCGAGATAAACATGCAGCAGCAGCAGCAGCCTGGTGCAAACTACTCACTATGGAGTTCGCACCTTCCTGAATAGCTTTCCAGTCAAAATTTTCTGAATCAGGAGATAAACCGTGTTCTGAATCTGGCCTCTGGATATCTTTCAAGTCAAGTGTCAGATCTTCAGCTAATATGCCTCCCATGTTTCTGGGACTCTGCTTTCCACTATCACCCTTGAGTCTTGAAGGTCTTTTCTTTTTCGGCATTGCAGAACTGATGCACTCCTGCAACAGGTCATCTTCAGAATCGATGCTCAGAGAACTGAGAGAGCTGTTTCTTGAGAAGCAGACAGGGGTGTCCTCAACATGAAATGACTTGGGCGCATACCCAGATGCCTGAGGCTTACTTGGTTCCCCCTGTGCATTAGTAGGTTCAGCTTCTTTGACTGGTTCATTTTCTTTGTTATTGTTGTTTTCTTGGTCAATGTCACTAAGGGAACTCAGAGAGGAATTTCGAGAAAAGCAAACTGGAGTATTTTCAATAGCAAAATTCTGCAATTTTTCATCCGTTGCTGCCCCCCTATCTGGCAAGTCTTTGGAGGCCTGGGGGAAAGTGGGTTGTTTCTGAAGCCCTGGTTTGGACTGTCCCCTGTTTACTGGATGTTTTGTATTAGCTTGTGACTTACTAGCTGACTGTTGGCTTGAGGCTGGTTCTGTGTGGCAGATACCTTTGGCTTCTGAATCCTTACTTTCTTTCCCCTTTCTTAACTCAGCCTTTTCCCTGGACAGATCAACATCGTCATCATCAAAATCTAGAGAGCTCAAAGAATCATTTCGTGAAAAGCAGTAAGGAGTTCCTTCAATAGGGGTGTAAGGATGCGGCGAATCGAAGGCGAAGCTTCCACGGACTCTGTCTTCGTTGTTCGGCAGCTTCTCACTGAAGTCCTTAGGGGTGTTTTTCGAGCTTTGTTTCTTTGAGTCTTTGCTGTCTGAGAAAGTTTCTTCAGCATTTACGTTAACCTTTGAGTCTGCATTCTTCCTCATTCGTGTTCTATATTCTGTACTTTGTGGCATGGGCTTTACTGGTGAAGTCGGCTTCTTTTTCTTAGTGTCTAATTGATTTTTGTTAGTTCCAGATGAAGTCACTGATGCTTGTTGGACCTGGTCCATTATCTTTTTCACTCGGAAAGGCTTGTGGCTTTTTCCTTTGGGCAGAGCAGAATTGATACATTCTGCAAGAATATCTCCTTCCTCTGCCCTAGTGTCATCCAGGTCTGGCGTAACTACCGATGAGATGTTCCCCCTCTGAGCTTCATCTGTACATCTGCCCTCTGTAGGAATCGTATCTCGTTTTTCAAATTCGCCTGACTGTGTACCTGCTCTAATTCCGTCACCAGCAGCCAACTCATTTGGAGGGGATTCTATTGTCAGATCACTCAGAGATGTCGCTGTGGAAAAGTTTATAGGTGTCCCTTCTACACAGTACACGCGGGGCATATCGTCTCCAGGTGTGAAGCTAACATGCTTCTGTGTCTGCAGCCTGTTTTGTGATGGCAGAAGCTTGTACACAGGCAGCTGACTTGGCTTCCTTGCCACAGGTGGAGGTAATTTTGAAGCAGTCTGGGCTAGCTTTTTGGCTTTGCGTGATGACTTTGTTGGCATGGCTGAGATAATGCACTCTTCTAATATTTCAATATCATCGTCATCTGAATCATCTAGTAGGTCTTTTTCAGAATCAGGGTTTTCTATCTCTTTCTCCTGATTTTCACTGTCTTCAGGCTGCTCTGGCTCGGTTTCATTCCCGTTGTCGTTTTCCTGAACTGGGGGCATTATTCTTAATTCCACGTCCTTCTGTATAAATGGCTCATCGAGGCTCAGCGCGCTCAGGCTGGATGAACAGGAAAACCCATCTGGAGTACTTTCTGTGGCAAAGTGCAATAAAGTATCAGCATCCGGAAGGACCTGGACCCTCTGGACCGCAGCATTCACAGCAGTCTGCTTAGGGCCACTCTCTCTCTTCTCCGCAGCAGGCGCTTTAGTTTTTGGCACCTCTCTCTTGGTCTGGACTGTCTGGGGAGGAGGAGGAGGGGTTTTGCTTCTGCTTGGTGGCATGGTCTGGCCAGGGCTATCTGGAAGGTCACTGGGGCTGATAATGCCACTCACCATTCCACTGCAAGGCTCACTCTGAACAGAGCTAGCAATAGAGCGACTCTCAAAACTGTCAAGTGAGCTGACAGAAGTGCATCGGCTGAACACAAGTGGGGTCTCCTGGACATAGTGTTCGGGGGGACTTTTGGGCGTCTGAGCACCACTTTTGGAGGGAGACTTGGCCCCTGAAGAAAATTCAACAGCCTTATGCCTGGTTGGTTCTGAAGCTAAGCCAGAAGCTTGGAGTCGGCTAGGTTTGGTTCTGGCGTTCTGGGACACTGCTGGAACTTCGCTCGCAGGATCTTCAGTTGATCGGGCTCCATCGTCCTCCTTTGTCTCTGCTATCTGCAGAGTGTTAGCAGAATCTGCCTCCTGTGTTGTCGGATCACATCCTATTTCATCTTCAGCGGATGACAGAGATGATAATGAACTGCACCTTGAGAAACATATGGGGGTGTCTTCTACACAGTAAGTCTGCATAGTCTCTTGGTTGATGGAGGGGACTTTGCAAGTGGTCCCTTTTTGAGCCTGACCATTTCTCTGTGCTGAACTTGGATGCAGCTGGTTCTGCCTTTTGGCATTAGATGAAGGTGTGGATGTATTCTCGTTGCTTGGAGAGGTATGTTCGGTTTTAGTGCTTTGTGCTGATGAGTTCTTTGAGAATGGAAATGATTGCTTCTGGGAGGAAGAAATGTCAGTGGCATATTTTAAACTATAATCAATAGGCTGATCCACATGATGTTTTTCTTCGTTATATTTTATACTATAGTTTGTTGGTCTCTCCTCTTCTTCATGTTGTTCTTCCTCTGAATAACGCTCACTGTAGTTGGTAGGCTTATCATCTTCATAGTCATCTTCCTGACACAAAGATTGGTTTACATTTTGATTAATCGCATGACTAGAACCCATTCGATTTGTTTCTGAACCACTGGTTCCCCTAGACCTATATGGGGAAACACATTCCTGTTGTCCAAAATGTGGTTGGAACTTGAGGTGTTTATCATCCGTGTTCTCAGAATAGACAGGATAATTGGTGTTTTGGCTTCTGGGTTGTCTTTGCTCGTTTTGCTTTATTTCATCTTCTATTACATGCTTCGGTCTTGCCCATCTTTCATTCTGTGAGGGACTCTGCCTTCCAGAGTTCAACTGCTCATCTGAATATTTAAGACTGTAATTTATCGGTGTATCCAGTTCTCCATCATTATCATCCATATGATTTGCACTATGTATCTTATGGGCTAGGTCAGCTGGATACTGACCATAACTGCAAAACTTACTTTCATCATCTTCAGAATAGGACTCGACGGAGGGCTTCATCTGACCTCTTTTGCCGTAGCCATCACTACTGTTGACACTGTTTAAACTGTCATTGGAAGATCTCTTATACTCCACTTTGGCATAAGGCATAGAGCATGTCCTATTTGAATTTTCCGGTTTAGTGAAGTTGTATGTGTTTGAATGTGTATGGGAAGCAGAGCTTCTCCGTGCTGCATTCCTCTCATCCGGCACACAATGGAATTCGGTGGTAGAGCCGGAACTTCTGTCTTCCTGGGAGGTATGAATGGCTGATACTTCTTCCATAACTTTGGCAATCTGGGCTGCAGTGCTAGAGATCTGCAAACCTCGTTTTGAAGAGGTTCCTGCATTTTCTGTTGTTGAATGGTAAGTGCTGAGGCCAATACCTCGTTCTCTCTCTAAACTTCTGTCTTTTTCAGAACGAGAACTGTCTAAACTTCCCCTCGATGAAGAAGAGCTGGGCAATACTGTAGTATTTAAATATGGTGAAAGAACAGTCATGCTCCCAGCATTGAAACTGTCTGCCCTATTATCATCATGTCGACTGGTGTCAAAAGCATAGTCACCATAAAGATTTGGCTTGTGCCTCTGCTTGCTACGATGAGATGCCTTGGGACTTAAGTTGTCAATGTTGTCAAAGGTTTCTGATAAATGCTGAGCATCTAACTCTGCTTCTAGGGCCTTTTGCTTCCTAACGTGAAGAGATGGCAAACTTGACCCAGGAGACATAATATTGGCATCCTTATACTTTGCAGGTCTGTTTGCCATGAGGTTCCTTAGAGCTGCAGCACTTCCCATAGCAATCATTTTGTGCTTTGAATGAATGAGGTTCTTGAGCATGCTCACTGCCCCCATGTCCCATAAAGCTTCCTGGTCTTTAGGATTTCTTGCTGAGAGATTCCACAGAGTTCCACAAGCATTACTGACTATCGTCAAGCTGTGAGATTTCAAGTGCTGTAATAAAGTCTGTAGGCAATTGTTCTCTCTTAGGATTTGCCTGAATTAAAACAAGAACACATAAGATTCAGGGGGTGTGGTCAGTGACAACAGATAAAGGACAGAAAGCATCGCAGCCCTGAGCTGACTACTAAACACAACAAGCACAATAGGAGTCTATCAGCTGTCTTATCAACTCCACGCTGGCCACCTCTCCTTTTGTTCTCTTGGTTCATTTAGTATTTACTGTTTCAAAGTACCCACCTGTCAGACCAAAAGTAGGAAAAGTGAGTGTTGTTTCATTTATGCTGTGTCCTACTCTGATCCACTACACGAGAAAAAGAATTATTTTTGAATAAATACATTTTCCCCATTCACACAGTAAATTTCCTAACTGAAGAACTACAAACACATCATGAAATCTAAATTAAACAGGGACTGTGGCAATTTAATTTATGGTGAAGCAACCATGTTGAATACTGAGGTATGTTGGAAGCAGAAGACAAGTGACTGATAGATCTTTACGTAGTCAGGGCGCACACATGCTTCTAGAACAGCAAGCTTACTTTCTAGAGTGATCTCTGCACCTGTGAAAGTGCCATGTCCTTTGCATGTGATTGCTGGCACACTAAAGAGAACATGATATGCACTATGAAAATGTAACATTTACAGGACAACACGTTGCCCTAACCTGAAGTGACTTCTGAAGCTCCACAGTTTAGAGACTGGATGAATAGTTCACGACTAAGCAATCTGAAGACTGAGGTTAAGACACCATTAGAAAATTGTTAAAGCCTTTATACTTCCTAGGTCATACTCAGTAGTTTTTTCTTCGCTTAAAAATTAGTTTTATATTCCTTTATATTATCTAAACAGGCATGAAAGAACTGAAAATATTCTGACTTTTATGCTTATTTTTACAGGTACCATTTATTTATTTGTAGATTTATTTCTATAAGATACTTCAAACTTTACTAGCAAAAACATGCAAATGAGTTATACTTGGAGTTGTAATTATCTTCACATTGCAATAAGGACACCTTGCTTAAAGCTTTCATAATGACAAAAATATTTTACAATTAGGTCTTCTTAAAGAAAATAAACTATAATAATCCATTTAAAAGTAATATAAAACCTGGTATATACCTGTGGTCTTCATTTGTAGCTATCAAGCTGGACACATTTCGTAATATCCCACCTCCACTTTCAATAATGGCTAACGTATTCGTCTGGCTTCGGTAAGTAAGAGTGCCAACCAAAAATGCAAGTGCTCCGTCCACAGCACATATGTCAGCTTTATTCTCAGTGCAGTGCGCCGACAGGTTCCATAAGGCACTCAAGACACTTTTGAGGGTTGATTCCTATTAGCGATGGAAACAGAGCATGCATCCATATGTTAGAGTCCTTTTCCTTTTTGTCTCTTTTCTGCACATTCCTCACTAGTAAATCAGGAACTTTTCGTTTACAAACACTTCCACGCACGCCAAATGAAATCTAGGTCAGCACTGTTCCTATTATACAGTATTGAAGTAGTGACCTTTGTTCTAAGTGTTTAGATGTTAGACATATCTTTAATGAACCCAGAATATGAAGCAGAATTGATATTCACTAATTGTATTCACTATCACAAAATAATATTATCTGGAGGATAGCAGAAACTCAATTAAAACACCTTCATATACTGTGTATGTATATGGAAGGATATCTAAGTACTAAATGGCAACACACTGCAGAGGTTATATAATATTCTATTTGTATTAAAAACAAATATATGTATTCATATGCTGTTGATTAAAAATAATGTAACTTCTGAAATGTACTAGAATATGTACAAATTCTTAAAAGCCCTAAAGAAACAAAGTAATTATGAAAATGCCCAAGCTCCCTAATATAAAAAAATGTAACTGCCACAGATACACTTTGATACACAATTAATGTATCTGGTCATAATTTGTCACACTCCAGATGTCAGTATTCCTTTTTATGACACCATCAAGGAATCTTTATTAGAAATGTATTTGTTCCTATTAGGACAATACAGATGCAATACAGTACTCTAAAAAGAAGGCTATTGCAGTCTGAATTTAATATAAATACCTCACAAAGGGGACAACATTGTAGGAGGATAATGTAGACAATGTAGAGAGAAAACACCAGAAACAAAAACTAGATTCTGAACAGGGTCTGAATTACTTTACTTGGAGTCTGAACACACAGAGTCTAATTTCCAGCAACTTATGGTGGCTTACCTAAATGGCCAGTCTCACATAAGTCCCTAGCCAGGTGTTGTGATGCAGGCCTGCAATCCCAGAACTTGGGAGGCTAAGATAGGAGACTGTTATAAAATCAAGGCCAGCTTCTCTATGTGAGACCCAGTATCAAAACAACAAGAACAAACAAAACAATAAGAAACCCTAACACAAACACACACACACACATGCACGCACACGCACACACACGCATGCACACACATGTACGCACAAGTAGGAAGGTCTGGAGTTCACTTTAATTACAATGTGACTGAAGTAAAGGTAGGATGATCAACAGGAAAAGTGGCAAAAACTTTGGAGTGAGGAAAACTGTAATTGACTTAAAAGTGGGAGACAGAGGTACAGGAACACAAATGCTCCAGAGACTCCAGACCAATGGTCTGCAGTAAACAAACTTTACAGCTGAAATTACAGGAGGCATAAAATGATTACAAGCTTGGGGAGGAGCTCAGGCACTTGGCTATATATGCAGAGTACTCGGGACGGGTGAGAGAAGGGTGCGGAGAAGGAGGAGAAATGATTAGAATAGGAAAGAAGCTTCAGAACAACAACTGATCAAAAAGTATAAAGTGCAGGGAAAGAGGGGAAAAACCCCAATTAAATAACCTAAGTGGATTTTGAGACAAAGGAAAAGGTATTAGGATGCAGATTAGATTAGGGGAGACCGAAGCAGTGACCTACTCAAGACTTTGGTCACTTCTGATTTTTGGACATTACAAAATTATGAAACACATTCATGTTTCAATCTGTGTGAGAATATTAGTCTTTGCTCCTGTAGGAAAATGTTAAAGGATAGAATGGCTGGGTAGTTTGGAAGGTGTATGTTTAACATAAACTCCTGTCCAAATGTTTTCCTAAGGCTCACACACACGTTCACATCCCCAACAACAGTACAAAATGCCTCCAGCGGCTCAACCACCTTGACATGTGGCTTATTTTACACTAATTCAGTATGGAGTGCATAACAGCATCTCACTGTAGTTTAACATAAATGATATCCTGTACCCTTTACAGCATGTAGTGGCTATTCACCTGTCACCTGTTCAGCAGTATCTTTCTACAGAACCTACATACAATTACACAGGCTGCATGTACCTGTGCACGATGGATACACAAGTGTCTGTGTGAGCTGTGAGAGAATAGGTGTGTGCACGCCACCATGTGCAAGTCAAGGAGGACGGCCTCTGCTGCTGGGTCTTGTCTCTCACCTTGTTTCAGACAGGGTCTCTCTGGTGCTTTACACCTTTAATCCCAGCACTAGGCAGGCAGAGGCAGGTGGATTACCTAGTACAGTACTGAACATTTTGAAAGTTACCTTTTTAACTTCCAAAGCACATTCCATCAATGCTTTCACACTTCCAACTTCTCGCAATGTCTTTTTGCTATTTACATCTGCTCGCCAAGACAAATTTCTCAAAACACTTGCAATAACCTGCAAATAATCAGGTTTAGAATAATTTGCATACAAAATGAGTCATACTAGTTACCTTTTTGTTTCTAATGACAGAGGTAAGAATAGGAATCTATTACAAGTTAAATACATCTTATCTAAAAAGCTTAGCATCATAAGTATTTTGATTTTAAAATTGGCTTTTTGAATATTAGTACATGTGTGATATTCCCTGGGTATATGATTACATTCCATATATATGTATCTTACATGTTTAACCCAAAAGCAACTTTATGTAGTATTTTAATAACTTAGTGCATTGAACAGTTTCACAACAGATATTTCACACGTGGTGTCATGCAAGCAGCATACAAACAGTTTCAAATTTAGGATTAGGAATGCTCCAGCTACATTATCAAAGCATGGCATTTGCATGTCTCGAAAGGTCATAAATGAAACCCACTAATTTAAATATGGTTGATTATAATAATAAAAATAGGAATTTTCTGCATATAGCAAATTTCTCATATATGTTGCTAGGGTGCCAAAAGGAATTAGTTCAACATAAATATTTTCCTTTACTTTAGTGTTAATGGGACCATACTTTAACATAAACCACTAAATACTGAGCCAAAGTTTAATATAAATCAGTACATTAACCGTTACTATCCAGGAAAAACACTAGAAATTCTAAGTAGTACCTGCTGTAAGTCTTCACTTTCAGATTTTAACTGGGCCACGAGTGCTCTCATGCAGCCTTTCATAGAACACAGGGTAGCCTGCAATGGGAGATGCACGCGGAACAGGATCGTTAGTGAGACGGCCTCAAGTGGCTTCTTTCTAGCTACTGATTTTCAAAGCTGGTTCTTACTTAAATCATAAATGTTATTTTACCTATACAAGACCCAGAACAAAACTACCTAGATGGAAGACAGATGATTCCCATTTCTGTTATCTACCTCCTTTACCTAACTGGAAAAGCCAAACAATGCCCTGAGAAATAGTAAGCAAAGGAAAGAGCATGGCGCTCTGTCTGACGGACTCAGGGTGTGCACTGTCTGTCACAGTAGCTTGTGCTTCCTCCTGGAACAGTGTTTCAGTGATTACTCTTTCCTACAGCACTTTCTAGGTGAACGAACCACCATTTTTAGCAAAATCCCCAGTATGAGGAGCAATGCTGCTGGTGCAGCTATGTAAATTCAGCACAGCAGTCTAACGTCAGGTGCACTTTTGCTTTGTTTAGGCAAAAGACAACCTACTAAGCTGGGATATGCAGTAGTGAGAAAGGACACTTTTATCAGTCATTGTTCAACTGGGGTGGGAGACACCAAAAAAATCAGAAAAAAATCTTTGCTTTAGTTCAAAAAGTTGTTTTTATGAAAATAAATTGACTCGTAATTGAGTTACCTTAAGAAGTAAATCTTATAAAAAGACATACCTTGTTGGCAACATCTCCAAAGGTCAAGTTTGTCAAAGCCATTCCAGCGTACCGTCTTAGAGTAATACTGTAGTGGTCATTAGTGAGCCCATACATCTCACAGTCTGCCTGCAACAACTCTGCAATGGCTTGCAGTCCCCCTAATTAACAAGGGTAAAAGGAAAAATACAATAATCTAGAATCAAATAAACTGGTATAATTTGGCAGCTTAAAAACCAGGGGGAAAATCTCAAAGAATGAGACTACATGATTTAAACAAATTTGCCTTTAGAATGAAAAAGCCACAAAACTGCTATAAACAATTTCTGTGTAATATAAAGTACACCCGACAACGACTCCACCCCCTGCCAGTGTCTGCACCCTCCAGCTTTACTGAACGACATCACCACTGTTTTCTGCTCACTGACACACACTGTGCCTTGGCAACAATGGCAGCTATTTGTTATAACATGGGTCTTCCTAACCCTAAACAGAAAAATTAACGTATTGCTATTATAGGGGCTTTAAAACTACTTTCCATTGTCATTTACTGTGGCCTAATACTTTTTTAAAGTGTCAAATAAGTATCCTTCGGAATAATGAAACTTTTAAATGAAACTGTGCATGAAGTAAAACTTACTTCATATAAAGAATGATCTATTCAACCAACTATAAAGTTTCTTTACAAAATAATCTTACTTCCCTTGGATACTACAACATATCAGCCATACCAGGACTCAGTGTTCTCCTTCCTGCTACTCAACTACAGGTGTGCTCAGTAATGCTCACAGTGGCCAACACCAGGAAGGAAAGGAGAAACATAAAGGGGAGGAGAGGGAAGACAACAAAGGAAGGAGCTATGAAGAAAAGTGAAGCGGAGCGGCGAGGTGGAGAGTAAAGGAATAGAACGCACACGGACCATCATCACCACAGGACTCGGGGTATGGTCTTTTAAAGAAAGGTTGCCCAGGCATTAAAAAAATGAGCTTGTAGGTCTCAGCAGGTTGCTAACCTGAAAGACCAGCACACTAATATTTTATGAAGAACATGACAAGATCAGTAGAAGAATTTGTAAACTCACAAAATGAAGTTCAATGATGAACTTAAAACTTTAAGACGGAAAAAAAAAAACCTTTAAGACAAGGTATCTTAGTTACAGGAGGATTCATGCAGATCTTTATGACAAGAAGAGATGACAGGCAATTCTCTGAACACTGGCAAGCAAATTAATTTGTATAAAGAAAATCTAAACCATATTTATTAAGATTTTCCTCCATCTATTTGCAATAATGGGTATGTAGTGAGTGAACAAATCCAGTCACTGTCTTCACAAAACTTATGAATGGTGTGCAGCACCCAGATCTGCAGTGGCAAAGGCCCCATGAAAAGGTCTGAGAAACCAAGTTTAAGGTGAAGTCTAATGGATGACTGAGTATCTAACAAGGGCAGAGCAAGGAAGAGAAGGAATAAGGATAAACAGTGTGTGTAAGGGCCCAACAAGGAGGCCACTAACTGAAGCCACAATGAGCAGATCAGGATGTTAGGAAGAGTAGTATAAATAGAGGCACATCATAAATAAAGTATAAGTGCAAGGTGCAAAATGGCTTATGACCGGAAGTAGTACAGAATATGCAGAACCAGAGAGACAATGGTGCCTCGCTTCACAATGAGAAATAGCAAACACACACACACACACACACACACACACACACACACACACACACACACACTGCTGTTTTTGAGACAAGGTCTCACTATGCATTCTGATAGACTTGGAACTCCCTACGTAGAGTAGACCAGCCTTGAACTCAAGAGATAAACCTTCATCTGCCTCCCAAGCACTTGGTGTGTGTCACCATGTCTGCCTTGAGATATACTCAATAATTAGGATTAAAGTGCTCCTTTACTAAATGTAGGAGATACCAATGCAGTCATGGATGATTTTCCTAAGATTTTGATTTGAACAAGTGGTTTATTAAAATGCCAAAGGGAAATCTGGAAGAGACAGATTTTGGGATGAAGGCAACAATTTCCACTTGTGAGAGTTGTTAGAAGTGTCTAGAATACCATATAAAGGAAGATGCCAGGTAAGTAGTATGAAAACATATCCAAAGGGTTTGGTGGTAGAGTGTTTGCCTAACACACATAAAACTTGGGAGGGAAAAGTTAGATTGACATGTGAATCAGAGAACACTGGCTGAACAGTGACTAATACAGTAAAAGATCTAGCACAAGGACAGAGAACGAGAGCCTCAGGCCAGACTCCAATGAAGGCCAGTATTTTCTATAGTTGAGTAAAGAAGAAGAAGACAGCAACATAACCGATATTTTGATACAAGATACTGACTAGGGAGTCACTAAAGACCTGAAGACTGTGGCCCTGGATGCCGACGAGACACTCAAGGTGTAGAGTATTGTGAAGCAGGCTCTCAGTATCAAGGTAAAACACACTATGCTCTGTTTCTGCACAAAGTCTTGCCTAGTGTAGTATCTGGATTACTTCCTAAGAAAGATAAAACGGTCTAAAGAAGGTGCTAAGAAGGCCTTCAATTGTCAAGGAACTCTCTTATCCAAAAATATCAATTTTAGGATTTGATTTTAAACAAAATTAAAGATATATCATATGTCAACAATTCTATAAAGATTATAACTGATTGAAAAAATTAGTAAAACTTGGAAGATTAGATAAAAGAGATCCCTTTATAATTTTAGGCAAGTAAAAAGAAAAAAAATCAGTGAATTCTGAGGCAAAGATATAATTCACCGGTTAAAACTATAAAAAGATTCATTGAAATATGATGCAAATTCATAACCAGCAGAAAAATGAGTTATGTCTCAATGCAGAAGTGAGTATACACTCCTGTACTGGTGTCTAGATGGGCTCACTATTGACAGTGTCTATGCAGAGGAAACAGCATCTACATGGGCTCACTATTGAATGATAGGACGTTCAATTGCCTTACAGACAAGGAAGAGCCAATTGCTTCAAGTGATATTGAATAGACTCACAGTTACACTAAAACAAGATAATAGGACATTTAATTTTTAAGTACAGATTTTTTTATCATATGGCTTAGACAGCCATCAATAGCCTGAGATGTTTCTTCTAAAGTAAGTACTGGGGTCCACATCGATATTCTGTAGCCTGACACCCCAATTTCACAACCATAGCATCACTCAGACTATTTGTTTAATTCCTGGGGTCCTGCTCTGGGGAGTCTGTTTGCTATGGGCTGGAAAATCTATCTGGCCTGGCAAGTGCCTCTGCTGACTGTTATGATCTAGAAGTGTTGTGAAATATTAATGTAAATAAATCATGTTTTTACTGGAAGCCAGGGATATCTTAATCATTTGAAAATTCCAGTGTCTACCAAACTTTCTTAGGCAGGCCTGGGAATTAACGAATATACATCACTGATACTACAATCTAAAACGTTTGGTACTAACAGGTGCAAACTTGAGTAGCCCTGGAAGATCGTCACACATACACGTGACAGTGCTCATGACCAGGCCTAAGCGTTGTCCTTATCTAACTAGGGCTGACACTTTCCTTAGTCCTTACGGCCAGACCCTCTGCTGTCTTGTGTCCCTCCCTGTGACAGAGACCTTAGAGGAAGGTAACCCTGTGGCTATGTCCCCACAGTCACACCCCCGGAGCCCCTCCTGCTCCTCACCTGAGAGCCCCTGACCTAGCTCCTGTGGTGAAATGCCCCGGGTAGCCTTCCTACCTGAAGAAGAAGAGGAACAAATACTGAGTCTAAGTTTTATTCTGAAATTCAGATAATTAATGTGTCAGTCCTTGTCTATAGTTCATTGGAACATAAGAACATTTTTAGAAAAATCTTTGCAATATCTTACAACTGCGTTTTCCTGTTGTTAGTTATACCCCTTTTCATAATTATTGGCATTAGAAAAAAGTCATAAATGCTGAGATTGTACTGAAATGGGAAAACCCCTAAGACTAAATGAAGTTTCACAGGACACTAGAAAGAGGACCAGATGGGCCTGCGGGAAGAAAAGCACGCTGGAGAGCAGGCCTCAAGCCACAGAGCACAGAGTTCTCCCAAGTGATGACTCTGAAGGAGACAGCACTCATGTTCTGCAGTGCAGTTTGTAGTTAAGAGTCTCACAACTGTACCACTTTTATAGTAAATGATGAATAACAATGACAGGGTGCTAAGAATACAATGCAGGGGCTGGAATGTAATGTAACAAAAACAGCACAAAAGCATGGGCACAGCTATGCCAAGACAGAAACTCAGTGTATGGTTCTTGCATGTGACATGACTACAGAAATACAGTTTACATGTGATGGCTCAGCATGACATGCTTTATAAACATGTGTAAAATAAATATAGAAATTAAAGAAACTGTTACATGAAAAAATGGGTACTCAATGGTTACACAGGGTTTAGATAATATGTATATAAGGGAGTTATTTCTCCAAAATTAATGTAATGTTTCTAACTTCAATTGGAACATATCTTTCTACATATACTACTTTCAAGAAAAACCAGTAAAATACTGATAACCATTAAGATAAATTAAAATCCTAATAACTCTCTTCCTGGTGTTAATCTAAAGTCACTTTAGATTAACTTTTTTTTGACAGATTGCAAGAGCACTGGTTCCCTCCCCCACAACCAAGACAGGGTTTCTCCATGTAGCCCTGGCTGTTCTGGAACTCACTACATAGACCAGGCTGTTCTTAAACTAGAGATCCACCTGCCTCTGCCTCCCAAGTGCTGGGATTAAAGACATGCACCACCACTGACTGGCTAAGAACAATGATATTTTAACAAATAATTCAAATAATTCCTCTTCATCAGAGGTGACACAGGATCTATCTGGGCGACAGGGACAGGGGTGGTCCACTTAGTAATCTTCCCAATCTTTAGTTAAGATTTTAAAAGCTGAAGCTGGTTTGTAAGAAGGTAGACATTTTGATGATTCAGGACCCATTTTCCCATGGAGACCAGGGTATAGTGGGTTTTCTTTTTTCCCTATATGGATGGAAGTTAGTAGCCTTACATCATATCAACTTATCATCTATATTTATTCCAATGACGAATTTCTATAGTTGTTTTAAAGATTCAGCAGCATTTACTTATGGCATTAAGAAACCTTTTTATCTTACCAAGTTCATTCATTGCATGTCTATGCTCTTCATCAAATGAAAGCTTCATGAGAACACACACAGCAGGACAGATTTGATGTTCAACAGGAGCTGGCACTGAAAAATAAATTTACCTAAGCCATAATATTTTGTTATTATGAAGAGATGCTACTACACTTCTAAAATATGTGCTGGGGTTATTATTAATATGTCCCTAAGGTTGGCAGAGCAGCAAGTACTTGCTAAACGACGAATAAACACACAGCAGTGGAGCACAACTGTGCCAAGGGCTTCTGGTCCATAACATGTTCACTTGCCAGCCGTGACCACGCCTGTCAGACTGGGTCTCCCATAGGTTTTGCTATAGCTCATATGCGAAATCATTTTAAATGATGACTACATGAAAGAATAAACACACTTTGGTATAATACTGTTGATTTTGTTTCTAATTTCTGTGTAAACAACTATGATGGTTATGGATTAAAAGCATATGGTTGCATACAAATGTGATACCTAGCAGAAAGTTTCCTATACAGACAGATACATAATAAAAATGTAAAGAAAGGGTATCTGAAATAAAGTGTAAAACGCACTTACATCTTTAATATTATATGCAAGGTCTCAAGTCACATATTATACGTGACACAAAGTATTTTTAAATTATTTTTTTCAGAAGCAATAATATGACTTATTAATAATTGTGGGTACTCCTCCCCCATCAAGAAAGGAATGTTCTCAAAACAAAGTGTCTACTGGCTCTCACCTCTCACTCCAAGTCTCCCTAAGCGAATTAAAAAAATAAATCATCCTTGCTCCTTTCCTTATACATTCTTAAGATTTGAAATAATCTTTATATTAAGCTTAGGACAATTCTGCTATATAGGTTCAAACTGTTTTTAGCTTAAGCATCGATTTCATTTACAAATGGAGACGATACACCTTTGCTTTTCTCCTACTCCATAAAGGCCGCTGTGAGGACCAAGAAACAACAGGTAGAGCGTGTCCAGTGTACGCGACGTACAATGTAGATGCTTATGGCTGGGCTGCTAACAGCTGAAGGAACTTATGTAAAAATTACTTTCCTGAGCTCCAGTCAAAGGGCAACCTAGCTGCTCACACTGATTTTAGCTCTACCAAGAATTTTTTTCTTTTTGTGGTTCTTTGAAACAGGGTCCCATGACAAAGGCTGTCTCTGAACTCTGTACAGTTCAAGAAGACCTTGAACTCCCGATCCTCTTGTCTCCATCTCTCAAATGCTGAGATTACACACATGAGCCATCAAAGCAGCTAGCTTTAAGTTTTAATTACAAGTGTCTTTTGGTTTGTCCTTGAAAGCTTGCCTGGAGGTTCTTGCAGGGACTGCTGCTACTCATATACCCCCAACTGAATGATGGTCCTCCTCTTCTGGGGAAGGCTGTCCTCTTTAACTGTGTACTCAGTTTGGGGGAAGCAATAAAGCAGCGAGGGAGGAAGGGGAACGCCTGCCCAGCCAGATCACCCTCACGACTGATTTGCTTGTTCTGTTTTGATTGCTCAGTAGTGCATATAACATTTTCCTTCGCTAAGAAGTTTTAGGGAAATGCGGATTTAAGCCTTTAATGTGTTAGCAGCATTAGCTAGCTAATACAAATCCTTTCTATTCATAAAGACAGCATACCAACTACAAAGAGTTAACCTATAACTTACATAATGCTTTGAAACAGGCAACGTGATGTACACTACAGACAACATACTTGGATTTTTGTCCTGGTCCATGCCTTGTTCATGGGCTTCCTGCCACTCCCAACAGGTTTCACAGTAAGCTCGAATCTGTTCCAAAAGATGAAGGACTCGGATTTCACGCCTGCCTCTCTTGTCGTCAGGCTGTGAGTGAATGATGTTGTGGAGAGCTGCACTGGCCCTGGCCCGAGGCCTCTTTACTGCCCGGGAATTTCCCAACAATACAGAGTCTTTGTCATTGCCATGTAAAAGCTGGATGAGGAGAGGAAGACATCCAGACTGCCGCATGGATATACAGCTGTCTTGGGAGCTAGACATAGCTAGCAAAGTTCGTGACATATCGTCCTTATCATGGGTACCAAGCATTGACAACAATGAATACACCATTTCCACCTGTGGGCCAAATGAGTTTAGAAACAAATTATGACTTTGATACCCAAAAGCCAGATATAATGAAGTGATGAATGGGATTATTTACTAAATTCATTAAAAATTAAAACAAAACAAAATTAAATAAAAACTTTTCTGGATGAAGTGATGAGTGCTATTTCAAAATAACATCCACAATTGGTTTATGTGACTAAGTGACAGCATTGCAGACTGCTGAAAAAAATAGGTTCTTACAGTACTGAAACTGCTACATGCCTGCATCAGCTAAAGCTAACTGTTACATGAATGAAAATATTTTTTTTCTCACAACCCATTCATCCTCATTCTCATTCTCTCTCTCTCTCTCTCTCTCTCTCTCTCTCTCTCTCTCTCTCTCTCTCTCTCCTCTCTCCTCTCTCTCTGGAATGTGTTTATTAAATTCTTTATATAATTTAAAACTTCATTTTACTTCTAAGCAATAGAAAATATTTTGCAACAATTATAATCTACTAAATTCTAATTCTTCGCAATCATTACATTTCATCAGGCTTATAATTATAACATTTAAACTTATATGATCTCTGTTATCATATAAAATTATTTTGTCATAAAAAGACAAATGCCACAAACACATAAGAGAGTGGCAAAGCCAAGAACTCAAGAACTGTCATCGTTTTCTTTTTAAAAGCAACTGGTAAGCATTAGTTGCTTTGACAGTAAGTTTGGAAGGGTAACCAAGAAAGAAACTAGAAATAGAAAAACAGCATCCAGTTAGCATGGTTGTTACCAGCTTCCCTTCAAAGTTATAGGATATCCCTAAAAGAGAGGGTATTACACGAAGATGCATCACCTGAGTAGTCAGCAATCCACAAGGATACATATTTTTGGTCTTAACGACAGTGTTGGAAGAGTGTTGGGGCATTTTGTAGGTGCCGCTTAACATCCTGTAGTGTAACCAAGCTATGCTGCTGACTGCAGAATGCTGCTCAGAAGTGTAACACAGTTCTCCTAGTGGTGCTAGCTCTATTATGGCAGTGACAGGGCTGGGGATAATGTGTTTTCATCAGACCTAGGTTCCAAGTTTGGCTCCAGCACTTTTAAGCAAGCTATGTGGTATTAGTTAATTTATTTGATGTCTCTTGAGTGTAAGCTCTCTGCATTTTCTCCACTGCAAATTGGAAGGATTTACATTATACAGAAAACTACATAAAATAATAGTTTGGCATTCAAATTGTATAGCAAAGCCTGAATACTATTATGCACAAATCACTTCTAAAGGAAATGCAGTCTGAATGCCAACGTCCATGTGCCAAGAGCCAATATTGTGTTGATGCTGAATCAATCTCTTCAGACTCTAATGGCCTGAAGCAGATTCTTCCTTTCTAATTTCTTCCTCAGAGGGATAAGAATACAAGTGTTTGAGAGAACTGGTGGGTGATGTAGAGGCAACTCCTTACTGGCACACCTTGGAGAGGTCTCAAATAGAAACTATTGTGGATTAGCATTAGAGATTCAAATTTATTTCTTTAATTTTTATTGTTTCTTCTTCTTAATGAATTGAGTCCAGAGCCTTGGACACACTAGGCAAGCATTCATTTCTTAAATTAATGTTAGTTATTTCAGTGTTTCCTAAGCACTGCCATAATACTTCAAGAGAACCCAGAGCAGGCTATGAAGACAATGCACCTGCACTTCTGACTGAAAACACGTTGCTCATAATGTCATTTTAGTAAAACACTAAAGTGATTTTCTTCTCACATTTTCCCCTAACCTTAAAATATTTGCAGCACTGGCTACTGCTCAATTTCAATGATCTTCCATCCATTTCAATGAACATCCGTTAACGTCATGTGCAGACACGGCAAGATGCTGAGGACAGAGGGCAGCAATCTGCTTTCTAAGAGCGAGTTTCAAGCCAACCGTTATGAGAGGACACAGGCCAGTGGCTAGGAGGATGCTAGGAATTACGAGAATGTCTTTTGGAGATGCAGGGCTCAGAGTCCTGAGCCATGGAAAGATGGTGACAGCCCTTCGCAAAAAGTGTCAGGTGCCGCCCACAGGCACGGCACAGAGGTAGAAAGACACAGGGTGCTGAAGCAGTCAGTTGGCTGGGGCTTTGGATGCTTGTAGGTAAATGGATAATGAGCTGAACAAGAAATTAACAGGCATCTAATTTGGGAGTTTTTATAATTCTCATTTTCTCGTTTATGTTTCTTTGTATAAAAACATTATTTCCCCAGGAGACTGAGTCAAGATCTTTAGAGAACAGAATGTCCACGGCGACTGTCTTAGCAAAGCATGCCTAGCCTTGACAAGAGGACTTGTTCTCTGCTGTTACCTTGGTCCCCAGATGACTCGTTAGCCTTCGAGGAGCAGAGTGTGTGCTGCTAGAGCTCAGAACACTGGCTGTTTCGTGATCCATTCGTGCAGCTGGACTCTAGAAACGGGGCAAATTACAGACAGTGTAATCTAGGTTACAAACAACAGGCAGCTACAGCCCTCACAGTTTAGAAAGGGCTCACTGGAATTTTCACAGGGAAAGAGGAAAATAGAAACTTCAGCCCAACATAACGCAGCACCACAGCAGAGGACTGCACAGAATCCCAAAGGAAAGAGCGATGCGCCTGCTGTGGACGGTGAAAGCCGCATTCTGAACACAACCAAGACAAACACGGAGAGCATGACGTACTCTAATGTGGACACAGGATGGAGTAATAATTATCTGGGGGGCTTTAAAAGATGTTATATTCAAGCTGTGGAGTCTGAACTTTAGGTGGCAGGCCAGCAAAATCAGAATTATATTTTAAAAAGAACAAAGGACAGGATGGAAAACCTACAGGTGGCTAAGAGATTAGAACAAACTTTAGATATAAACCAACAAATTCATGGCCCTTCTCTAGGCTCAAAGTCAAATAAAGCATGATAGATACATTTATGAAACAACAGCAAATGAATCACGAGAGGCTATCCAGTTGCTAGGAAGGCATCATTCCTTTCTTTGGAATATAATAATGACATCAGGTATGCATTCTGAAAAGCATTCTTAGCTTGGAAATGAATAGTAAAATATTTACGGAACAAATGATAGAACAGTCTTCGGAACAAAATGGGTAGCCCATGTGGATATGGTCTGTATGGATCACTACTGTTTGCCTTTGTGTCATGTGGAATTGCCCATGCACGACTTCTCCCAACTGTGCTGGAACTTTATCATACGCACAGGTGTTATCAAAGATCTTCAAACAAACAAACAAACAAGGTGAACAAGCAGGGACTAGCTTGAGTAATTTAGTTCTAGCCTTTCCTACCATTTAACTTCCTGAGGAAATAAACACAGATCAGAACATCCTCTTCCTAGCAAGTTCTCCTTTACAACTTCTAGTCATTCACTCAATTATTTAATCATCAATTATTTATCAGGGACTGTGGTACAGCATGGAACTAGGGAAGATTTTTTTTTTTTTTTAAATCGAGACAGGGTCCCAGTATATAGCTTTGGCTGTCCTGGAATTCGCTCTGTACATCAGGCTGGCTTCAAGCTGGGATTAAAGGTTGTATGCCATTATGCCCAGCATGAATTCTTTATTTTTGAGACAGGGTCTTGCTGTGTAGCCCAGGCTGTCTTCACTCGATCTTCCCGAGTTTCCAGGCCGTGACTACAGGCGTCCACCAGCACTCTAAGCATGACAGAGTTCTTGCATTTCTGGAGCTTGCAGACTAGTGGGGAAATAAACCTATCAATCAAATAATCAGAAACCTAACTGTAAACCTGCAAGTGTGGGAGTCTTCCAAGGAGGCCCTGCTACGACAGCCTGCTGATAACTGAGTGCTGGCCTGAGTTCAGCTGAGACGCGCACATGGGCCCAGGGCTAATGGAGCAGTACGTGATGAGAGCAGCACAGCGCGGCATGGAACCAACAGGAGGATATTTACTGCAGAAAGAGAGGTCAGTGTTTTCTGTTTATTTTTGGAAGAAATAATAAAGTAAATTAATAGGCCTCAAGATGTCACATATACAGATCTTATCAAGACAGGTGGAAGGGCCAGGTCTGGAGGTGCATGCCTTTAGCCTCAGCGCTCTGGAGGCACTAGGCTGGCAAACTGCAGTGGTAAATTCTGCATCAGTCTTTCAGAGAGCTACAATTAATGCTTGAAGACATCTGGAGAAATAAATCACAGGCATAGTCTACCCATTTACATTAGGATTGAGAGTAGTAGCGACTGAAAATAACTAAATCAGCAGTGTTGGTGGAGTTAATGTAAAACAAAACTTATTATTGAAGAATTTATTATTTGAAGGAGAGATAAATACTGAACCCTGAATTATCACTTTTTTCTTTTCTTTTTTTTGAGACAGTGGTCTTGCTATGTAGCTTCAGGCTGGCCTAGAGTTCACTATGTAGCCCAGGTTGGACTTTAACTTGCATCCTACCCTCAGTTTTCATAGTGTTGGGATTACTGTGATTGCTACCATGACTGATTTACTCCTTTCAGTAGATCCCCTGGCCACTCTCACACTAAAATAAGTAACACGAGGCTTCAAACACGACTCTAGGGCACCTACATGACAGAGATGGAAAGCAGCCACAGCATTTCTCTCAAAAAAAAAAAAGAAAAAAAAAAAAAAAAGAATTGTTTTCATAGTTGCTATATACTTTAAAAATTTGACACTCATTAAAAAGTTAAAATATACAAATGTATAAACAGTAAAACAAAAGCTACAAAAATCTCTCAACACATGCTGATAGCTACTGTGACACTGATCTAGACATCTCTGCAGAGCACACACATGTGCACAGTGAACTGTCTGTGACACTGACCTAGACATCTATGCAGAGCACACACATGTGCACAGTGAACTGTCTCACTGGCCTTCCTGTACCCATTCTAAAGCATCTTTAATAGCTGATATAAATATCTATATATTTTTACTTTTTTTTTGCTTTTTATAAATGTTTGAAAATAAGATAATCTTGACCTTTTGCTGTTGTTCTGAGACAGGGTCTGTTGTAACCCAGACTGGCCTCTACTGTCTCTGTAGCCAAAGGTAGCCATGAACTCCTGATTTTACTGTTCCTACCTTCCAGTTCTAGGATTACAGGCATATGCCACTATGACTAGCTATGATCTTGGCCTTTTATTTTATTTCATTTGGTTTGGTTTATTTTGTTGTTTTTGAGACAAGCGTTCTCTGTATTGTCCCTGGCTGTCCTGGAACTCACTGCTCAGCCATCTTGTACTTTCTAAAGGATCAAGTTCCCTGCTGAGGGACTAGCTTTCATAGAAGAATGTTATTGACAAGTGGTAAGGAGAGAAAAGCAACCAACAGTGCCTACCCAGCTGTGATGCCGATGAACCCAAACCCCCACAAACCCCAGCATGTTAAGGGAGGATGGCAGGTGGTGGTCCCAGCCACCTTTAGGGCCCAGCACTCAGAAGGCAGTGGTGGTAAATCTCTGAGTTTGAGGTCAGCCTGGTCAACAGAGCGAGTTCTCATGACAGCCACCGAGTTACACAGAGAAACCCTGTCTCAAAACACAACACAACAAAAGATATCCCTAAAGGGTGCAGAGTGGCACTCATAGCTTGGTGGTAACCAACAGTAACAGGACTTAAGAACTGCTAAACAGGAGGGAAATGATATCATGCTTGGAACTGGAAACCTAGCCCACTATCCAGGGCAAGAGAGATCATGGGTCTAAGAGGAGAGCACCACCAATAATTGATTAAGCCAGCGTACTTCCTAACTGCACTCTTGGTACTTAGCCTCACACTGCAGATCAGTGTTGCTCCCCCTACAGCAAGGAAGTTTCTCTCTGAAATAGATGGAGACCATTACAGAAAAGTCAAAATAGAGAAAACCTGTATGGCAAATACATCTATGACACAACTCTTGTCCCTAGAGCACAGGGAACATCTCAGATGAGGAGTCAAAAAATTGTAAAAGTCAGAGGACCAGGATATCTGCTGTGGATTGTGTCTCTTAGAAATGACAGGGACATTTTAGTCATGATGCTCAACAATATGGCTGCCTAAACAAGACCTGAACAAGAACAACACTGAATAGACATGCTGCTGTGGAAGGGGGATATCTAGTGAGTGGGGTGGGAGGGGACATGCCTAGACAAATAACGACAAGCAATTAAAAATGCTGAGAGTCGAAGAATTAGTCTTCTTCAGGTACAAGTCCCTTAACTGGTAATCCAATACCAAGTGGTCAGTCAGCTCTGTAGTCATGTACATTCAAGTAATACTAAACAGACTCAGCAGGTTCTGTCTATAGATTTATGTGTTATATATATGCACACATGCAGTAATAACAAAGAAGAGGTCATGAATTTGAGGGGAGGACACAGAAAGATGAATACTGGAGAGACTAAAGGGCAGAAAGGGAAGGGGAAAATTATGTAATTATATTTTAAGAAAGGTAAAAGTAAAAAAATATCTCACTTGTCAAAATTTTAATTAAATAATTCATTTTACATGTATGAGTGTGTTGTGGAATAATAGATTACATTCATTGACGCTGTGGAATATCTGTTTAATGATGCAAAAATGTGTTGTATTCTTTTATGTTGCATTTGTTTAATTCTGTGAAGAGCTGTGCTACTTTCTTTGCCTGCCTAAAATACCTGATTGGTCTAATAACAAGATGAACCGCCAATAGCTACATAGGAGACAGGAATAGGTGGGACTGGTAGGCAGACAATAAATAGGGGAAATCTAGGGAAGAGAGTGAGAAACGAGAAAAGGAGCCAGGGCCCCACCACACAGCTACACAGCCAGCCACAGGATTAAGAAGGAAAGAAAGTTCTATAAAACCAGAAGACAAGGTAAAAGGCCCAGAGGCAAAATGTAGTTAAAAAGAAACAGGACCATTTAAGTTAGAAATATGGTTAGAAACTAGCCAAGCTAAGGTTGGGCATTCATAGGTAAGAATACATCTATCTCCATGTATTTATTTTGGGAGCTGGGGTAGTGGGCCCCCAAAGAATATAAACAAAAAAACAAAACCAACTACATGGGTGTTTTGTTTGCATGTATGTCTGTCTGTGTTCTACATGAGTGTTTAATGCCCTTGGAAGCCAGAAAAGGACATTGGACTCCCTGGGAATGGAGTGAGTCTTCATGTGGGTTCTAGGACTTGAACTCAGATCCTCTGAACAACTAACTGGCCAGTGCTGCTGACTGCTGAGCCATCTCTCCAGCACCTGGTTGTGACTTCTGTTGTCTGACAATCCTGTTTCTCCAAATACTAGAGTATTCACGTTCTTCTGAAACCTACTGATCCTCCTTTTGTGGTTTTCTCACTCATTTCATCATAAAAATTTCCTTTTTATCCCCCTCCCAGTTTTTCGAGACAGGGTTTCTCTGTAGTTTTGGAGCCTGTTCCAGAATTGGCCTCGAATAGAGATCCGCCTGCTTCTGCCTCCCGAGTGCTGTCCTTTTAATATTTTTATATTGCAACAGTCTCCATTTCTGATATTTAGCATAATCAACCTAGAGCTGGCTTTTCTATAGTACCACAGAGACCTAACTAGTATAAACAGCTTCCACCAGATGAGTAATACTTAAGTCTGAACAACTAACTGTCAAATGAAAATTAACTCTTCGTCCTTCTACAATGTAGGATACACTAGTGTCTCAACAAAGAACCCAGCCCTTCTATCTAACTCTCATTATTTTACCCCTTATTTACAATCAAATAATTTTCCCCGTATAGTGGCTAACCAGTATCTGTTTACGTCAGTAAAAGGAAATATCTTTAAACACAGGAAACATTGAAGCTTTATTAATGAATTAGTAGAATAGTCTCTTTTTTATATATATAAATAGTACCATCAGAAGTAACCCTAGAAAGACTAATCTTTTTGTTGTATAGTAGGAAAATTATCTTAAAGTCAATTTGGTGACAATTCCATTTTAAAATATCATTTACAACATAAAAATGTCTGGAAAACTTGACAAATATAGGACACACCAATGAAAAGCTGTCATATTATTTTGATAAGCACTAACTGAAAATTGGTGACAATTTGTACAGATGGTAAAAATATAACACAGTAACAGCTAAACACGATGAACTATACAGCTTATTGTTTATACGCATCACAGTAATCTCTTCCAGTTAAGATTTATTTATAAATTTGTGTAATCGTGAAGTACACCAGAAAGTAAACACTATAAGGGTCTTTGCAATCATTACAAACCCAGAAACATGTCTTTGTACTGAGAGAGCCTCAGAGGAAAGCAGAACCATGCCAATGTAGCAACAACAGGGTCAACCACACAGAACCGAACACTCTCTAAAACTATGCATGCCAGACACAGGAGACCAACGCAGAAACATGACCTGGAGCATAAAGATATTCCAGCAGACTCAGAAAGTATATTTAAATGTAATAAGGAGAAAAGATAGTACTTTGAAACTGAATGTTTCTAGAAACACATTCTAAGGAAACAGGAAGGATTTGTGGATCATTCACTTTTTAAATACTGAATCAATACAAAAATATGACATAATCATACCTGGCTACTACTAGAAGTTGCCATGTTGTTTTCTGCCATTCCTTGACCGTCATGCTGCCGTTCAGCTTCATGGGAGGCAGCTTCATGCTTGTTCTGAGAAGACCTCTGTTAACATGGAGTTAGCATAAATTATGTAGAAAAATGGAGTACGCTTTTATAGCTCACAGCTTGTTTTTTTCTTTCAAGCTCTTAATGAATCAATTCTACAGCTGACAAAAGCACAGAGGCACGCTACACTCCCAGCCTCCAGTGTGGCTTGCAGTTGACTATCCTGCTAAGTGGGAAGGGAAGCGTTCCCCTGAGCATTTGAGCTACATAAGACAAAGGATTTTCTGAGCTCACAGAAACACATCCTCCACCAGATGTGCTTTCCTCACTATCAGGAATTCAATCCGACTAGAGGAAATAACTGTCCTTTTCTGCAAGGTCACATGATTGTGGCATTTAATGGTGCCGCTGCAAATATAGCAGTTAGACTAATACCTAAACTTACAAATAGCTCCCGTGTAGGCATTTTTAAAATTTTTTAACAGAGAATATGTGCACATCTGCAAATGTCATAGGAAACCAAATGACAAGCTCTTCAAAACTGATATGCAGAACAAAACTTTGCTAATGTAGCCACCATCTATTGTATGAAATAAAAGTGACATCGACCTAGTAAACAGTCATTTCAAAACAGGTAATACAATGTGGCCACTTTGTAAAACAGCATCACAAAATATAAGAAATAAAATAATCCACCACTATCTTTTGTAGAAACTTGATTATACCTGAGATATCTGACATAAAAGTGTATCATTATATTAAAGATTATACCTTAGATATCTGACATAAAAGTGTATCATTATATTTCAAAATGCCTTGCCTAGAATTTTAACCCTTAAAATTTCTAGATCATTTAAAAATATGACTTAAAAATAACTTTACATTTAGCATATTCACCATAAACTAGTAACAGCTGTAGCTCAGCAAAAGGGAAGCGATTTAGTAATTCAGAAGCAGAAGACCAAAATCAACCAGAGTAGAAATATACTGGCACCCTATAACAAAATGAGTCAGATTATGAAGACCACAAAGACATGGCAGTAGCACAAGTGAAGATGTCACTGTATCTGCAGAAAAACATTACTATCTGCTTGTCCTAGGTGCTAGGGACACAGTGCTGCTAAAACTAGCTGCTATTCAATCTTCTTTCTAAGCTTAGTCTAGTTGGACACTGTCGAATAAAGAAATCAGTATCAATAAAGTCAGAACTTGGACAAGCGCTATGAAGGAGAGCTGTGAGGGGATGAAGGACAGCACACAAGTGCTATCCATTTTAGGACGCGCCACTGCAATGAAGAACTGCTGACGAGAAGGAACATGCAAAGGAGCTGGAGCAGGAGGAGTATAACTTCTTGTAATATATCGAAAGTTCACAATGTTGTTGAATACCACAAGTAAAATGGCGGGCAGAATTAAAGTGGCTAAGAGCACTGGCTTCCAGAGCACCCAAGCTAGAGTTCCAGCATCCACACAGTGGCTTACCATTGCCTGGAACTCCAGTCCTAAGGGATCTGATGACCTCTTCTGGCTTCCATTGGCATCAGGCACATATGTGGTGCACAGATATACAAGCAAGGCAAAGATACTCATACACATAAAATGATTTAAACTGGGCAGTGGTGGTGCACACCTTTAATCCCAGCACTCGGGAGCAGAGATAAGTGGATCTCTTAGAGTTTGAGGTCAGCCTGGTCTACAAAGCAAATTCCAGGATAGTCAGGGCTACACAGAGAATTCCTGTCTCAAAAAACCAACCAAACAAACAAATAAATAAAAGATTTTTTAAAAGATAGCTTTAAAATGTAGTGATTTTATTGGATTTGCCTTTTCTAAGTTATTGTGAGGCTACCACACCACTGTCTTCACTTTCTATACCTATGCACTTAGTCTCATGTAACCCAGGCTGGCCTCAAGCTTGCTATATAGCTGAGGATGCCTTGAACTTCCAATCCTCGAATCTCTACCTCTAGAGTGCTGGGATAGTAGGTGTATGCCATTGTGCCTGGTTTTATGTGGTGCTGGGGGTGACACGCAGGCACCCACCGTGCACGCTGGGTAGCTGCTCACACGGCTAGCACTAACATATCAGCAATAGTAACGCAGTGACACTAGTAAAGAGGCAGATACTTCACAAAAGGAAGTAGTGGTTGGGATGCAAATATGGAGCCAGAGAGAGAAATCTGAGAGGATGTGGCGATGTGGCGCTGGATGAGTGTGACGGTTAGCCCTGGCTCACTTGACGGAACGCACTTCTGGGCACATGTGAGAGGGCCTTTCCAAAGATGTTTAACCAAGAAGAAAGGGCACCCTGCATGCGGGCATCACACCCCCTGGGGTCCTGACACTGAGTATAAAGGAAGGAGAGTGGCCAGACACTGGTACTCACCTGCTCTCTGACTGCAGGGGTGGCGGGATTCCCACCTCACAATCCTGCACCTATGCCTTCCTGGCACCACATGCTGTGTCCCCTCAAATTGTGAACCAAAACAAGCCCGTTCTTTAGCTCTGTGAGGTAATTTCACAGTAAGCAGGTAGCTTACACAGAAAGAGGTATGAGTAGCCCTGACCACATGGGAGCTAGGCTCTAGACTGCTCTGTGGGCCACAGAAGCCCTGGATTCTATAAACCAGGGTTCTCAGTCTTTAAAACAGTTTGTGTTGTGATGAGCAACAACCATAAAATTATTTTCGTTGCTACTTCATAACTGAAACTTTTCTACTGTTATGAATTGTAATATAAATATTTATGTTTTTACAATGGCCTCAGGTGACCCCGGTGAAAAGGTCGTGACCCACAGGTTAAGAAGCACTGCTAAGCAGGGCTTACTGAGGTATTCTGCTGTGAGTGCTGATGATCAGAACGCTGACAGAAAGGCAGACAACTGTGCTGTCTGGATTCACAGGAGGAGCAAAGACTCTAAAGGAACCGGACTGAAGGTCAGCTGTGTTACATTTGGCAAAAAAAAAGGGCTGCTTTTGACTGTATCCTGAAAAATGGAGTGAGACTTAATTCAAGGGTAAGGAATTAAGTTGTTTGGTGGAGGAAATTTCAAGACAGCGTAACATACAGGCTGGGGCATGGTTTCACTTACTGCTCTTAGATTTACAGTAAAAGAGAGAACAAAAACATGAAAAACGTGAAATCTGCCAAACGAAGGAGCAGGCAGAGAGTCTGAAGGTGGGTTAAGGATCAGTGTAGATAAACGTTTAAAATGTTAGAGGCTGGCACAATTATGAAATTCACATTCTCTTTGCAGGCAAGACTCCACTCACCAAAGGCTCCAGCCTGCAAAAGTATAAACTCATAGGGAAGGGAGAAACTGAAATGAGAATGTCACCTTGTTTGAAAACTACCATGCAAAATGTTTCTCAAGTTCTGCTGCCAAGGGGCACAGGGGCCACCCCAGATAAGGTAAGAATCATGGTCAGGGTTGCCCATGTGGTTTTGCAGGCATGCAACTTCAAGATTTATAGCTCATGAAAACTTGGACCAAGAGTCCAGGAAGCTGCTGGGGACACGTGGCAGAGATAGAGTCCCTGTGAGGAGGCCCGAGAGCCCACTTCGTGAGGCTCAGTGATCCAGAGACGGCAGACTGTGAAGTGTTCTAAGGAGACTGCACTTGTGCAGCAGAAACACCCTAACGGAGGCTGCACGGGCTGCAGGAGGCAGAACTGGAGAGGTGAGGCAGCATCTGGAATCCGCCATGCTGGGCTTCCCACTTACTTTGGTTTGATCTTTCCTTGCTATCCTCCTAGTCCTTCATGTTGGAATGGGAATATTTGCTATGTAGCTGAGGCTTGCCTTGAACTACTGATCCCCCTGCCTCAGCCTTCTGAGTGCTGGGTAACAGGAATGCATTACTGGCTTGGCATAAATAAATAAATAAATAAATAAATACAATTCTGCTTAAGCAGTCAAGTGCCACAAAATGCATCCATTAAGTGTTCAATTAAGTGATTTTCAATAAATTTACCAAGTAGCACCATAATTCAGTTATAGGATATTTTTATCATTACAATAAGCTTTCTACAGTCCACCAATTGTATTACTGTGCCACTGTATGTCACCTGTTAAGAATGTTACAATTGTTATTTTATGAAGTTAAGGAAGTATCCTAAGTCTCAAAGAGAGTGGATTTTTGAACCGTGTTAGAACTGATAAGACTATGGAGCGTTTAAGAGATGGACTAAATGCACTTTGTGTTATGAGGTGGCCATGCTACCTGAGGGTTAGGGTGGAATCAATTAGGAGACAGGAAGACCTTTCCTGAAAGAGACGGTACCACTCAGGAGCTGGGGTTTCTGACTGACTAAAAAGGGGAGAAAGGAGAAAGCACAAGGCACCGGCATTCCTGTCTCCTTTTCCCTACTGCTGAAGCAGTCAGACCAGTTATTTCATGCCCTTGCTCCTAAGCCCTACCCAGCAAGACAGACTGTATGCCCCAAACTTCTTTCTCTTCATTTGCCTTGTTTCTGCTATTATTTTGCCACAGCGATGTAGAAAGAGCCAACAATGGCTCCAGGATATGAAGTACTACTCTAATGCTCCTCAGCTCACATAGTCCCTAGAGATAGATGGGGAGGAGGTGGCCGGCTGGTCAGGGTGTAGGTGGCCTTCTGCTGTTCTGTTTTGTGACACAGGGTCTCATTGCAGCCCTGGTTGGCCTGGAACTCACTAGGTAGACCAGACTAGCTTCAAACTCAGTGGTAATACGTAGTAGGAGCATGAATTAAGAATTAAGAATCTGGAGCTAAGGAAAGAAAAATAAATTGAACAGCATAAAGATGGTGCCTAAAGTCTTACACCATTAAGTGAGATTGCCTAAGAAAGAGAAGACACAGAGAAAAAAGCCTTAAGGGCTGCCTGCGATCAACTCTCAGCAAAGAAGGAAATTTGCAAGGGCCACAGAGTAATCCCCACGCCCAGTCGACAGTTACACACGGCTCTTCATTGGGTGCAGTGGCCTAAGAAAGAAAGATACAGAGAAAAGCAAAACAAAACAAAAACCCTTTAGGACTGCCCGTGACTGATGCTCAGATAAAGAAGTTTCTCTATGCGCCCGTCCTTTACTTCCCCACGGACCCCAGACTGAAGCACACCTGTACTCTTGGATGACTGTCCTCAATTACCACTCTCTGCACACAAGAGAGGCTGTTGCTTGCTGACTTCTAGTTACCAGCGAAGGCTGTATTCCTATGGCTCTGTAAAACGGAAACAGTTTCCTGCCCTAGGTGATATAGGCCTGAGAAGAAAGTATGTGTTTTTTGAGGCAGGGGCTCATGTAGTTTAGGCTAATCTTGAACTTGCTATGTAGCTGAGGCTTGGCCTTGAACTTCTGATCCCTCTGCCTCCTGAATGTTGGATAACATCACTGGCCTGGCAAACAAACAAAAGCAGTTTTGCTTAAGCAGTTGAGTACCACAAAATATACACATTAAGTATTCAATTAAAATGATTTCCAGTGAATTTCCCGAGCACCATCAAACTCCAGTTGTAGAATATTTTTATCATTGCAGTAAGTTCTCTCCTGCCTGGCTACACTCAATCCACATTACCACACACAGCACCAGGAACAGCAGAGCTACTTTGTCCTGTTTTGGGTTTTTGTTTGGGAGAGAGGGCTCACTGACCAGGCTGGCCTTGAAACTCAATTCCTCTGCCACCCAAATGCCGGGATTAAAGGCGTGAGCCACCTCCACCATATGGTGCACATACATACATGAAGGAAAAACACCCATACAACTAAAATAAAAAAGCAAGCGAGTCCCCCAAACTGCTACATATTTCAACACAGCTGCTTGCTGTTCCCCTTTTCTCTCCTAACAGAAAATAAGTTGCTCTTTGAATAGATTACAGTAAACCTATATAACTGAAACTGGAAATACTGTATAAAAATTTACACTTATTTATTGTTAGCTGAAAATGGACTTAATGATGAAACTCCTGCTGTCCTCCAACCTTGTCTTTCGGCACACTTCTGGAAGCAACACAAGTTGCTCTAAGAAACACAGCCCCTTCTGTGGTCACCTCTAAGTTAGAGGCCAGCCTGGTCTACAGAGTGAGTTCAGGATGACCAGGGATACAAAAAGAAACCCTGACTCAAAAAATAAAAAGCCAACCAAACAACAAAAACAAACACCACCAACAAAAAGAATGCATGTACACTTGGACAAGCCCGCTACCAATGGAGGTCAGGAGAGCGCACAGACACCCTAGCACTGGAGTTACAGATGGTTGTGAGCTACCAGGCAGGTGCTGGGAATCTGATCTGGTTCTTCTGGAAAAGCAGCCAGTGCTCTACATGCTAAGCCATCTCTCCATCCCCCTTACCTGCTTCTAAACAGCTCTTCAACTATCCTCACTTCAGCCCCTTTAATACTTACATTTACAGCTGACCTGAACAGCGGTCTTGGCACCCCTTTCAGGACCTCCATGACACACGCTGTGCTGGCTGTCTACTCTCTGTAACATGCTGCTACTAGTTATGTCTGGGCAACTCTGCCAAAGCCTCCACTTCACCTTCCTGTCACCTTCCCCTGCTGTTTGTGACTGTTTCATGAATGTTTGTACTAATCTCATCATTTCTATAAGGATTGTAGGATAACCACAAGCAATAATGTTTGATCAATTTTTTTAAACTGGAATTAAATATAAGAAAAAGCCACTTACAGGGTATGATAGCCCAGATGGTGATTTTCATTCTAGAAGTGACTAAATTTAAACTGCTGAAAGGTATAAAATTTTCCAAGTTGGAGAGATGGCTCAGCAGTTAAGAGCACTGGCTGCTTTTCCAGAGAACCCTGGGTTCATTTCCCAGCACCCACATGGCAGCTTACAACTGTCTGTAACTCCAGTTCAAGGTTATCTGGCATCCTCACATAGACAGACATACAGGCAAAACACCAACGCACATAAAAAATAAATGAACCCTTAAAAGAAAAGTCTCTCTCTAGAAGGTCCATTTCTCAATCATGTTACGTTAATTACATGCGTTTCTTTTCTGGGAAGAGTTATAGACATCAACAAATGAACAAAAGGGCAGTTTACTAACCTCTGCTTCAGCTGCTTGGGACTGTAAAAGCTGTCGTACACGGAGTATGTCCTTTTCTATTTGCTGAATTCTGGCTATTCTTCGCTAAAATAAAAGAAGAGAACAAATCAGATACTCATTTATTTTTATGTGTCTGTGTGCACATGTATGTGTGGGTACCTGTGAAGCTGCCTGACATGTGTACCGGTAATAGGTTTATATAAAACACAACATAGCTGTAAAGAAAAAAAATATTGTTTTCTATCAGGGTTTATTTAAACAGCAGAACTATCATACCTCAAATTTACTCCTGTTATAAGTCAATATTTTTAGAAGTTCCCTAAAGTACCTACTGCAACTAAACATTCCTTTTGTTTGGGCACAGGGTCTCCTTAGTTAGTCCACTTAGCCTAGAAGGTGTGTGGTTGAGGGTGGCCTCGAACTGTGTTCCTTGGGCCTCTGCTTTCCAAGGGAACACTGCTTTTATTTTATTTACAAGGACCACAACGATGGTACAGTCTTGCACTCACACTGAAGAAACCACTGAAACACAGTATGCTCACTTATATACTATCTGTGGCTGCTGGGATTAAAGGCATGCGGCACACCAGGCTAGAAGCAGGCTCTAGTACAACCCAACGGACACCTTTCCAGTCTTTGCTAACATGCTATTGGACCAGATGTCACTGATACAACAACCGTAAGTAAGTAACAAATTGATAACAGAAGATTTCACAAAGGCAGGGCAAGAATGGGTTTTGCTTTGAATTTCCCTGAATTATTTACCAGTTATTCCTACATGTCGTACTGGACTTTTCCACCCTTTAAACATACTGTCGGCCAATCCTCTGTCCATTTAAAAACAAGGGCTGTCTTCAAGAATTAATCCTCAGGATTCTCATATTTTAGGGATATTAATTAGATTTCTTTGATTTTTTTACACTACTGAAAATATTTTCCCTTTCTATTCTTATAGGACAGGTGCTTTAAATTTTTATAAAAATAATCTTTATTACTTTTAGGTTTCCATCCCCCCACCCCCGACAGGATCTCTGTGTAGCTCTAGCTGTCCTGGAACTCACTCTGTAGACTAGACTGGCCTCAAACTCACAGAACTCCGCCTGCCTCTGCCTCCCCCATGCTGGGATTAAAGATGTGCGCCACCACCGCCCCGGAGAGTTTTCATTCTTTTTTTTTTTTTTTTAAAGATTTATTTATTTATTGTGTATACAGTATTCTGCTTACATGCATGCCTACAGGCCAGAAGAGGACACCATATCTCATTGCAGATGGTTGTGAGCCACCATGTAATTGCTGAGAATTAAACTCAGGGCCTTTAGACGAGTAGGCAGTGCTCTTAACCACTGAGCCATCTCTCTAGCCCGAGTTTTCATTCTTAAGGCCTCAAATGTTTTACATTTTCTTCTATTAATTTTAGCTCTTTTCCATTAAGACTAAGTGCTAGCATTTTTCACAACTAGTAACCAACACATTTCTTTTAAGGTAGAGCTGTTCACATCTGAGCACCTTTTTGAACAGGGTTCTTTCCAATATGGCGTCCAAACTCGGACTTTCCTGCTCAGCCTCTCCTGAATTGTTTGGTTATAGAGTCAGATTTAGTCCAGGCTTTGTGGATTTATACCCAGACATGCTTTGTCATATCCTGATTATTCCTGATGAAGACAAATTCTAATCGAATTAGTAAATTTCATCAGTCATTATATTTTATAATCTCATCTTGTTTAAGAAATTCTTTTCTATGCAATATCAGAGACAATGTTTTATGCATATTTTCAACCCAAAATACTTCCAATATGTCTTAAAAGTTTTCTAGAAAGCAAAAATAAAAAATTTCCCCACGCCTCAACTTTGGAGGCCAGAGATCGGGCCGGGCTGTGATGACGGGAAGTGTGGGATGGTTTACAGGACCTAGACCACTAGGCCGTCACACATTTTGTGTGCACACACAGGGCTCAAACAGATAAATCAGGGCAAATGTTCTTCTGACCTTAGTGTGGTTTATTCTCATCCTTTATCCCGCAGGCTGTCTTCCCCCAGGGTTTCTTCCACGCCTCCTTTGTTTCTCAAAACATGGACTGCTGCTACTTTTATTTTTAGTTTTGGAAAACTTCTGAATGTTACCTACACAAACTTAGATTACAAGAAATAACAATCTCAAAGCAGGCTGAAACTAATTATTGCTGCCAGGAAATCAGCACCTCCCCTGTGATTCTATTCAAAAAAATCGAGCAGAGTGATGTCATACTGGTTATCAATGGCCAACAGTCACGAGAATTGGTCACCGGGCTGTAAACAGTGCCGACATGAGACAGGCCTTGAATGTGCTTTCCTTGACGGTGCCGGAGGGGTGGACTGAAGGCCTTGTATGTGGAGAGGCAAGTGCTCCATCACTGAACTGCACCCTAGCTGCAATATGGAGTTCAAGAACATCATCAGAGTTGTGACGTGTGCAGTGTGGACGATGCCATTCTACACCTGGGCTCGCTTCTCCATGTCCTGGCAGGTGCCGAGCTGCTCCTCTCATTGCAGCCCTGATCTGCCCTTGCTTCATATTTCCAGTTGTCTTCTTGTCATATCTGTTTGCAGGGAAAACTAAAACCACAAATAACATATTAATTTCTCACTGTCTATTAGTAAAACCAAAAACCCAACACAAATATCAACTGAAAAAATTGAGTAAATAACTATATAAGTCACCATATTTGAGAAATCTATTTTTTCTCCAAGGAATCCTAAACCTGAGTATGGGCACCAGGAGTAGCTGGCATTCCTAATGAAGATTCAGAGCTGCCTCAAAGTAAAAAAATGATTAACTTAAGACTGTTTCGTTGAAAATATGTAATTGGTCCAATTAAAGTGGACCCTTATGACTTATCCCTGGCGGAAAGAGGCACCTGATTCGTTGATTTTCGTGATGCTAGGGGTCAACTAGACCCTTATGCATACTAGGCAGGCACAGGACCGTTGAACTACACCCCACAGCCCCGAGGAACTGCTTTCAACTCTTAAAACTACTATTCTGGACAGCAGATGTAGCTCAGTTAGCAGAAGACCTACCTAACCATGCCACATAAACCCAGGTGTGATGGCACAGACCTGGAATCCCAGCCCTCATCAAGTGGAGGCAAAGAGGATCAGAAGTTCAAGATCATCCCTGGCTGCACAAGAGAACTAGGCTACTACATGAAACTCTGTCTCAGACAAAAACAGAACAAAACAAAAACTAATATATCAACATAGACAACATTGGGGAGACTCAAAAGCAGGCATTCATTATTCTTAATGTTTTGGTTTTAAGGTAAGGATTAACTGCCTTATGTGTACAGGCTAAATAGAGATAAAAACTCTATTTTTAGAATGAAGAAAATGGAGTAAGAAAAAAAACCCCTTTATCTAAAATAAATATTACTAGCCCGACAAAATCAACACCAACTTTGGCAGTACTTCACAAAGTGGTGTTAACCCTTCATTGGTCCTCACACTGGGATAGCTGCCAGGTGTACAAAGGCATAAAAAGGGCAGACTATGAAGTGAGAGCAGAGCAGTCAGCAGAGACACTAGGAGCCATGGGAGAAAGAAGCAAGGCTGTGAGACTGCTCATGCTCCTCATGCTGTCTGGAGGGAACTGCTCCTGCCGTGGGTATACCCAACGACTCCAGGCTGACGTCTTTTTAAGTTGTCCTCAAACAAAACACTCACGAACAGAATGCATTCGTGCAGGCAAGCCAAATGATCTGCATGTTACTTATTTATTTATTTAGAGACAGGGTCTCACTATGCAGCCTTGGCTGACCTGAAGCCACTACATAGACCAGGTGGGACTTGAAATTACAGAAACCTGCCTCCTCTGTCTTCCAAGTGCTGGGCTTTTGAGACTCAAGGGAAGCACCACCACACCCCACTGAATGTCATTTCTTACTCTCTCTGAGTCTATATTGTTATTTCTCTCATTTGTCCTCCACTTCCCAACATGCTAAAAGGGACAGAGCGTGTCATGATAATATGGTTTCGAGCTGGTAAGTGTAAATCCCAGTCTCTGGCCTCCCATCTTTGGAGGCCCTGCCCCTGTGCCCCTTGCCACCTTCCCGAGGAGGGTCAAGGTAGCCCACCAAACCTTGACCCCTCCCCAGAGGAGGTCAGTTCCCCTGGGGCCACCTGAGAACACAGGAATCCTATTAAACTTGGATATCTTTTAATTCTGCTTGTTTTGATTTGGCATGATTGGGATTTTTGCGTCGACAGAGAGCTCGTGTTAGAAAATATTTCTAATAGTAAGTGGTGTGGTATTTTGATAAACGGGTCAGTATTTCCACATGGAACAAGTGGAAATAAAGTTTGTTAGTTTGTTTTCCCCAAAAGAAAGCAAAATATTGTAAAATGTAAGCAAGTTTAAATTTACTAATGCTATTAATGGCCCATAATGATTACATATTCTGGTATATTCTATTAAACATGATTACTTAAGGGATTTGACAGCCCGTCTTTACTTCCGATAGTAACCCACAGCTCTTCAGTTGTAAAATATACCAAAGCCCTTTCTTGATCCTGATTTCATGGAGACAACAGGGCTCTGGATTTTGTATATTCTATAATCACAGTCAATGATTAAAAAAAATTGAAAATCTCATCAACCCTTCTGGGTCTCTTAATCTTCATTCATTATAAACTCCCCAGCAGCCGTCTTTCCCTGTGTATGATGTCTTAGTGGCCAGGGAGAATCTGAAGGGCACTTCAGGAAGAGGGGTCCTTCTCCCTTCAAGCCTGGAGTTCTAACTAGTAAACTCAGGAAACCCAGTTAGCTATATTCTGAAAGGCTTTCCTTCTATTTTCGCTTTCTGTCTACTGTGTTCCCTCAATACTTCTACGAGGAAGAGAGAGCCGAAGCTGAGAGCCCAGGCTTTGGCTTCACGAACACCCTCAGGGTCAGCATCCCGGAATACTGTGGTTATGAGCATGAGCCACACACCTGTCTCATTTTCCCTTTTTAAATGGCACATAAAATATTGATGAAAGATACAGTCTTGAGATTCTTTTTTTTTTTTTTTTTTTTTTTTTGGTTTTTCGAGACAGGGTTTCTCTGCGGCTTTGGAGCCTGTCCTGGATCTAGCTCTTGTAGACCAGGGTGGTCTCGAACTCACAGAGATCCGCCTGCCTCTGCCTCCCGAGTGCCGGGATTAAAGGCGTGCGCCACCACCGCCCGGCAGTCTGAGATTCTTAATGTATTTCAGAAGCTTTCTTTTTTCTTTTATTTTTGAAGAGGACCTCATATATCCCAGACTGGCCTCAAATTACTATATATATAGCTGAGAGTGACCGTCAGTTTATTTTTTTTAAAGAGTTATTATTTTTTAATTTACGTGTATGAGCCTGCATGTATACATGTACACCATGTGTGTGCTTAGTGCCCACAAAGGCCAGAAGAGGGTGTCAGGTCTCTGAGGACTGAAGTTACAGATGGTTATGAATTTCCATGTGGGTGCTGGGAAGCAAGTCCAGGTCCCGCAGAGAAGTAGTGCATGCTCCTAACTGTTGAACTCGCTCTCTAGCTCTTTGCATTTCTGACACCGCTGCCTCAAATCCCCGAGTGTTAAGATTACATGTGGGGAACAGAGAGGCCTGAGGATGTGAAGTTCTGAGCAAATCTGTATTGTTAACATGGGCAAGGCTATGTCAAAACCCCATAGCCCAGACCCATGGGAAATGGCAAAGCCTTCCCTCCTGGTCTGAATGCCCACTATAACGCTCTCCCTTTGGATGTTTATGGCTTGAAGACAGCTCCCCAACAGAAACTGTTTCTACTAAATCTGCAATAGCCTCACCTCCTTGTTTAACATCTCCATCAGAAAACCCAGTCCACTATTTCTGTGTGTTCACGTGTGCTTGTCTTTTCTTCATTTCCCCCACTGCCTCAGTCAGGCCCATCTATGGAGCTGTGCTGGCCACAGCCATTACAGGCATGTATTACTGTATTCAGTTTATGATGTGCCTGGGGTTGACCCAGAGCTATATGCATGTTGGGCAATAATGGTGCACCCCGACTCTGAGAAACATCCTTAATATAGGTTATCCCATGAGTAAAAGTTAACACAGTGAGGGAAAAGTCTGCGGGATTATTTTTTTAAATATAATAACGCTTATTAAGGAATTCCATACAATACACAATTATTTTTTTAATTAATTAATTTATTAATTATGTATACAATTTTCTGTCTGTGTGTATGCCTGCAGGCCAGTAGAGGGCACCAGACCCCATTACAGATGGCTGTGAGCCACCATGTGGTTGCTGGGAATTGAACTCAGGACCTTTGGAAGAGAAGACAATGCTCTTAACCTCTGAGCCATCTCTCCAGCCCCTGCAGGATTATTTTTAACTGTTTGTTTGTGTGTGTGCATGTGTGTGCACAAATGCATGTGCACGGCACAGCAGGAATGTGGAAGCCAGGAGACCGTTATGGAAGTTAGTTTTCTCCTACTACCAGGTGGGTTCCTGGGACTGAACTCAGGCTGCCAGGTAGGCATAAAAGCCCCTTCCCCTGCTGAGCCGTCTCACTAGCCTCTGCTTTCAAAATTCTAAACATAGGAGTATTTGCTAAAGGTAGTCAAGAATTCACAGAACAGTAAGATCCATGACTATACAGATAGCTACTGGCACTTGCACCTAGACAGAGTAAGGTTCAAACTGCCTTCAAGGATAGCTTAGTTGTAAAAACTATCTGGCAGGATTCCTGTATTGTACAGAAAAACCCAAGCAGATGGTTTAATGTTTCTACCAATTAAACATACAATTATCTAGTAGAATCTGGATCCAAACTCATGGGGATTAAAATAAACATCTGTTGGTACACAGTAAACGGAAGCTGACAACAAGGGGCATGGTGAGGCAGGCCTGCACTCCAAGCACTTGGGAGGATCAGGTCCTCTTCAGCTATACAGCGAGTCTGAAGTCAGCCCAGGCTACAGGACACCCTATGTCAAAACCAGAACCAAACCCCACAAAAACAAACAAACGGAACAAAAAACAAGAAATGCTTATTAACCATTATATACTTAGGTTAATAGCTAATTAAGACACATTATAATTTATAAATCATTAGATATGCAGTTATCTCAACTTCTTCATATATAATCTGAGAACTTTAAAAGATCAAGTTACTCAGTCTAAGCTGTGCTGCCAGGTACTTACGTTTTCAGTTAAAGGCAGACTATCGATTCTTTTCGTGAGGTTCTGAAGTTGAGCATAATACCAGTCTTTTTCCTTTTCTTCTTTGTCAAGATCAGCAAGGAGTAATGATCTGTGTTTAAAAGAAAGGTAAATTTACACAAGCTACTGCATATTGCCTAAGAATAACTCTCCAGCGGTCACTGTAAAGCGATAGTGAACTAGTGAAAATCTGACTTGGATTGTGTAGTAGGACTTACGGTATCATACTCACTGACATCTGAGTACCAGTGTGTTCCTTCCCTGAGTAGACGGTTCTCACCTGACCAGTAACAAGCTTCAGCCGAGGGCTTTCTTTCATACAGTCTAAGAGGTAAGTGGAAGGGTGTGGACAGCACCAAGTTCAAGCCCGTGAAGAACAAACACTACACTAAAGGAGTTAGGGCAGCAGCAGTGACGCTGGGAAAAGCGCCATGTCAGCTGCTGAGCTGCAACAGCACTGTGAAGAGACCTATCACCTCTGCAGTCAGAGAAAGCTGCTCCGCACAGAGGAACTTAGCTTGGAATCTCGGTGAATTTATGTAATTCCTGAAGAACCAGACCCACCATATACCTTACCATTATAAATATAAACAAAATACTAGATAAAACTCAAGAGGATTACAAAAGAACAAGCTCCTTATTGTTTTGTATGGTTCTTTTCCCAAAGCAATGTATGTTATAATTTTCTTGTGCTGTTTCCAGAGGTTTTCTATAAAGATGCACAGAATAATGTGCATAATAACATGTATATTTAAAAATATAAATATTCTATTATTAGCATATGTTGCCCTATACATTTTTTCACTTAAAAAATTTACCTGGGGGGGGGTCATTCCACATGAGAACAAAGACCTACTATGTACTTCTCAACAGCTGCCCAATATCCCATGTATCTAATAATATTTACAAACCCATAAAGGAGACATACTATGGCCAGTCAGTTCTTTACTGGGGAGCACTTAGCATCTTTTAAATATTTTTCTATTAACATAAATATTACATGGCTGTCTTTATGTAATAATAATAAAGTACTTCATTCCATAATAAATTCTGAGGGCACATGCATTTTAACTTACTGTACCAGTAAGGTGTTATACCAACTTATAATATACAATTTTCATGAATTTAAGTATATGACACAACTTTGTGTGTATGTGTGCGTGTGTGTGTGTGTTTTGTTTTTCAAGATGGGTTTTTTCTGTACAACTGCCCAGATTGCCCTAGAACTCAAAGAGCTCCTCCTGCCTCTGCCTTCCAAGTCCTGGGATTAAAGGCGTGTGCCACTACGCCCAGCTATGACACAACTTTTAATATCTTACATATCTGAATTTATAAACCTCCAGGATAGCACCATGATTTTAACTGAATTATCTTACTGTACACGAGACTCCCTTTGCTGTAACTTTGCTTCTCATTTAGAGGACTTCTGTATTGGGAACGGCAGTACTTAGTCACTAGGTTGCATATGCATTTTTTCAATTTATCACTTATAATAGTTTTGTTATTTGGAAAATTTAGATTTTCATGTAGTCAGATCTGTGAGTGTTTTCTATTATGGAATCTGGAATTTGGCCACATGCGAAGATGCTTCCCACTCTGATGATATTTTAAAATTTTGTTTGGTGTTTCCCTGAGAAACATTCACAATGAGTACAAATGCATGTAGAAGGTCGCATGTCTTGCTGAGATCACCTTTCCTCAGAAATAATCTCAAAGACAAGCAACCTTAATCGTAAGAAAATAAATGGGTAGGAACTGGCAAGAGATAAATGATGCCAAACAGGAGCCAAGAGCATTTGCCACTTAAGTATCAGAGAAGCAGAGGTAAAAGGAACCTGCCGACAGTCCGACCTCTGTACCTTACATTATGAAACGCAAAGGCACTTCCATGCACATGCCGTACCTACTACATAGGAACAAATGTTACCTTTCTTTTTCAAGCTCTTCCAAATATCCAGTACTTTCTCTGCTTCCATTTACAAACGCTCTTCTTGGGAAGGACCCCATGGGAACAGGACTGCACTCTCCGGAACGGCTGGATACCGACCCTTCCCGACTCCCGTAGGAGCGAAGGGACATCTTTGAGCGTAGTTTCACTCCAGGGAAATTGCTATCTAAGTTAAATTCTAAGCAGAGACAAATTCTTATGTAGTAACTGCTTTATGTCATGTAAAATATTCCTAAAGCTACTACATTATTTTAAAAGAAGTCTCAGGTTTACATTTTAACTACAAATGTACAAGGCTGAATAAAGAATTATTTAGAATAGTCATAATTTCCCTTTTAAAGTCAGCTTGAATCATGAAGAAAACAAGTATGTTAACGGGAATTATACAAAATGTCCATCCTTAGATTCCCTGTGATATTATTTAGGGACTCAAAAAGCAATTAGTCTAGTTTTCAATTATTACTAAGCAGGGTCCCTGTCTGACACTAGAATTTCCAGGCAACAAAGTGAGAAAGACATTTTAAAACAGATCCTATTAGAAACGGCATAGGAAGAGCTATCACCTCCATCCCAGACGGAACACAAAAGACAATACCCCTTGAATCTACCTGCCAAGGGAGTCTTGTGAGACATGGCATATTGAAGCATATTTAGTGACTGGTCGAATGCAATGAATTTAAAAAGTAGCTCAGAATTTCCAAGACGAAAACTTAAAACCGTACATTTAAAAAAACGGGCAAACAGACCTTCTATCTATTTGCATTCAAGAGCTATGACCAAATGTGGAAGCGGGAGGAGCAAGCTGGGCCCAGTGTTCAAACTGAGAGCAGCTAAGCCTGGCGGTGGTGGCGCACGCCTTTAATCCCAACACTCGGGAGGCAGAGGCAGGCGGATCTCTAAGTTCGAGGCCAGCCTGGTCTACAAGAGCTAGTTCCAGGACAAGCTCTAGAAACTACAGGGAAACCCTGTCTCGAAAAAACAACAACAATAAAAAAAACAAAAAAAACTGAGAGCAGCTGAACTTCAATCAGCTGTCATGCTGAGTCTAAAGCAGTATTTTTAAAAGACTTTAAAAAAATGTACCTTTAAGACGCTCTAGTAAGTCAATCTGTCCAGAAGAAGTCATGGTTTCATCTTCAATACTTCCCTGTAGCTGTTTAAGTACTTCCTATTGAAGAGAGCACAGCACATTAACATGAGAGTCTACGTCACTCCTCAAAGACATGAATCTCTATGTCTTGGCATTTAGATATGACCACGGAGAAAGCTACTTCAGTTCAGGGTGACAACATACCATAAGCTATAGTGTATATATTAAATATATCACTATAATTCACTGTTATATCCCAATAACAATAGTGGCATTTTGTGATAGTGGGGATTACGAGGTCTCCACTTAAGACACTTCATGCCACACTTAAAAGGGATGGGGTGTTATGATCAAACTGCATTATCTGCATGCTTGAAAAGACTTAATGAAACAAACACTTATTTTGTACAGTACAGGCTAATAAAACACATCTAACTTTTATGAAAAGTGGAATTATCATTTTGAATCAGCTGACACCTACAGACTTGCTTAAGTTGTAAAAAATTGACTGTTTAGAACTCGTACCTCTTGGGCCTGTATCTGCATGACCAGGACATGAGTCTGCTGTTTAGCAGCTTACTGCCCAAGTCCACAGCACACCTGAGCAGACCACTAGAGCACCGATTTACATTTGGCAGATGTGCTAGCTGCCTCTTGACCTTGATACCATTGTCTTCCTTCTCACATAGATTATTTCATAATTTTTTTAAAAGTTTGAAAGTCATTTTCAATCTATTTTTTCTGTCCAATTATCTGTAAACCTTGTCTTTTACTCGTACTCCTTAGTAACTTATTTATAGTTCCCGTATATTGAAGCATGTCACTCTAGCTTCCAGCATGTCCTTTGGCCAATTTGATTTTGAAAATGTACTGAATGTCTGCCACCCTAAGACTAAAGGCAGCGTTATTGTGTGGGGAAGTGATCTGCCGCAAAGTGAGCCAAAGCAGAAGGGGCAGCTCCACTGCTCTGCCTTGATCTTGGCCCTGTAAGCTCTGACAACAAAAGAGCTCTTCAAACAGACCACGCTGTTACCTGAAAGTCTTGGGTAGGGGAGGTGTGGGGATGTGAAGGTGAATGATGTTCATGTGGAAATCATCTCAAGAGAGTATCAGCACTGTGAGAATGAGACCATATTCAATGGGGACACCTCCCTTACGTGAGTGCAGAGCATGCCCGATGGTCAGCTGTCAACTGCAGGTCACTTTACCTCTTTCCCAGGTTGAAACTATCACTGTAGGCTGCCTGTGACTCCCCCAGGGTTCTAATCTCTTTCCATGCATGGCAACCCCCTGTACCAGTCTTTTAACTCCTACGACAAAATGGCCACAGCACGCCATACAGAAAAACAAAGTATGCAAAAAAAATACCATCAAACATGTTTGTATAGAATGACAAGAAAAAGCGCCTTTTTCCCTCGGTGATGGAATTACAGATCTAAATCAGTGGATGAGCTGGCTGGAAAGCTCGGTGGTAGAGTGCTCATCTAGGACATACAGCCCCAGGGCTGAGCATTAGCCCCTCCCCAGATCCCTATACAAACCGAATGATTCTGGTATTGTCTGCATTTCCTAATCTTAAAACTGGTTAAATTCACAACTTGTAATAAAACTACTTTTTTAAGCCTCTGAGGTAAGACTTACAATCTGAATTTGAATCATGGAACCCACACGGTAGAAAAAAAATTGACTCCCACAAATTGTTCTCTGGTTTCCGTAAGTACAACATACACACACATACATGCATGCATATAGCAGGTAAATAACTGTGCTGGGCACATCTTAGCAGTAGAAGGCTTTTTGTAGAGAATGTGTGTCACCATAAGTTTAATTCTCAGGGCCAATACCAAAGCCTCTACACATCTGTTAGAAATATATTGATAAAAGCAGCAATGTAATTAAAACAAAATTTAAGGATAAAATTTTTTAAGGATTTTATGAGTAGCAATTCTAAAAAGTATGAGCTTGTGCCAATTCGTCTTTTATGTTATCTCTGTTAAGTGCTTTGACTTATGAACTTCACTAAGCAAAGCAGGACATGCCACCTCACTCCGATCCAGTTACTCTGCCTTAAAATGACATTTCGCATGATTTATAGTACTTACAGCTTGCATTGAAGAGTCTATGCCTACTCCCTAACAATAACCCCAGTTGTATTTCTACTGTGAGGCTCAATTTATACAGGTACAGATCCTTAATGGCTTAACCTTTCCAGCTTTGGTGGCCTCAGGTTCTCACCAGTGTATCCTCAGTCCCCAGAAACAGCCACTATGCTGCGACTAGATAGTATACAGCCCTTTGAGTTTCTGTTTTCTGCTTTAAACAATCACCTGTAAGATGCCTTCATATTACTGCATGTATTCATCCATTATTCCTTTGGTGAAGTATGGAATCTACTATATGAACACACTCCTGATTTCTTCTCCCCTGATGGGACATCTGGATGCCCAGTCTGAAGGTTACTATGAAGACTGCTAGTATGATCATCTGGACAAGTATCTCGTATATAAGCACTTATTTCTCTTGGGGTGATTTCAAGCTCAAATGTTGAATCACAGGGTTTACCTTGAGAAGAAACTGTTGTTGTGTGTGTGTGTTTTTAAAATAGGCCCACCAGCAGTGTGTGAACACTTCCAATTTATGTGAGGCAGTCACATTTTAAATCTCAGTCATTTGAGTAGGCGTAAGATGATCTTTGTATCTCCCCAATGACAGGTGATACCCAATTACTTTCCATTAGTGTACCTGGCCACTTATCTTCCTTCTTGAACTGTCTTCTTAATTCATGTTGCAAAACACTGGCTATTTAAATTTATTTATCTGTCTACTCGTGTGTGTGGGGGGCACACTTGAGGGGATCAGGAAACTTTTGGGGGTCAGTTCTCTTCCATCTTATTGAAGCAAGGGCAACTTTCCTTTCTGCTGCTGCCAAGCCAGATACTCCAGGCTAAGGAGGCCTTGAGCTTTTGGGAAATGGATTCTCTCATCTCTGCTCTCCTCTTACTTTAGGAGTGCTGGGACTACAGATGTCAGGAGCACAACATTTCCTTCTGGGGGGGTCACCCTGCTTCTGCCACCAGTGCTTTACCGTACCAACTGACCATCTTCCCAGCTCCCCAAACTAGATCTATTGTTTATAATTACAAGTCCCTTATATATTTTGAAACAAGTTCTTTTGTCAAATATATGTGCAGTGTGGTAAATGATTTTCCTTAGTTGATAATGGCCTGTTTTTCATTTTCTTATTGAAGCCTTCTGAAGATACAAATTTTTAATTCTGATGAAGCCTGTACTGGCTAGTTTTTATGTCAACTTGCATAATCTAGTCATCAGAGAGGAGGGAGCTTCAATTGAGAAAAAAGCCTCCATAGGATGGGGCTATCGGCAGGCCTTTGGGGCATTTCCCTTAATTAGTGATTGACGGAGGAGGCTGAGCCATGGTGGGTGGTGCCATCCTTGGGCAGTTGGTCCTGGGCTCTATAAGAAAGTGAGACTGAGTACCATGCCATGAGGAGCAAGCAAGTAGCAGCACTCTTTCAGTTTCAGCATCAGCTCCTGTCTTCAGGTTCCTGCCCTGACTTCCTCTGATGATAAGCTGAGATGTGGCAGTGTAAGCCAAATAAACCCTTTCCTCCCCAAGTTGCTTTGACTGTGGCGTTTCATCATAGCAATAGTAACCCTAAGACATGTCAGTACCAGGATAATGGGATATTTCTGTGACATACATGACCATGTTTTGGGGGAGGACTGTGGAACTCTGGGTTAGAAAAGTCATTGAGTGTTCAAAGTTTGGTGAGCTATTCTGTAGGAGCTTGGAAGATAAGAAGTTGAGGGCAGTATAGAGGTCCAGCTTGTGAAGTTTCAGAGGGAAGTTAAAAAGAGTCGATCACAGTCATTTGATATTTTGAATTCTGTGGCCTTGTTAGCTGGGGCTGAAGAATTAGCTGTGATAAACAAGATACCAGAAACTGCTTTGCTGGGATACTCGAGGCTGTTTAGCTGGAGCTGAGAAATCTGTGGTAATTAAGAAGAGCCCAGCAGGTCAGATCTTCTGGGAAGTTGGGCAGTGTTTGGTTCCTGAGAGTCAGAACACTTTTTATTGTGGATACAATTACCTGTCAAAAATTTATAGCATTTCTGGTACTTTACAAATTTTCATTTTTTCATTACATTCTATTTATGTCAAGAATCTTTGACTAACTCCAACTTCTGCATTACCTCCTACTTTCTGTTTTATTGATTACCATTTTCTTATTTCTTAAAACTTGACAATATGCCAGTGGTGTGTCTATAAGAACAAGAAAGACGTAAGACGAGTGTATTCTTTACAGATTCCCCTGCTGGGGCTGCCCTTTCCCATCCCGCCAGATGCAGTGAATGGTTTGAACCTAATTTAGTTTGCAGGTCATTTTAATCTATTTTGTTTCTTTTCTTTTTTCTTTTTTGTTTTTTCGAGACAGGGTTTCGCTGTAGTTTCTAGAGCCTGTCCTGGAGCTAGCTCTTGTAGACCAGGCTGGCCTCGAACTCAAAGATCCGCCTGCCTCTGCCTCCCAAGTGCTGGGATTAAAGGCATGCGCCACCACCGCCCGGCTCTATTTTGTTTCTTGAGTATGTCCTTTTTATTTGGATTGAAACCATGGGCGTCTGTTTCCTTGGCCTTCAACCTCCTACTCTATACAACTCCAGATTCATCCCTTAAACATCTCACTACAGCTTCCCATCTCTGCATGATTTTCTGGTTCTTATCTCTTTAGCACTAAAAATCCATCTCTTGGAGTTGAGGTTTTTAATCTGGTCCAATAAGTTCAAATCCTGGCAAACACTTTATGAAACTAAAGTTACTCTCTCTATAGCCAAGTCCTACAAGCTAATATTATGCCTTCTATCTCACCCATAACCCCCGCTTCTCCACGACTCAGCATCCACAGCAAAGGCTGCCACGGGCTGGAGCTCTTCTCACCTGCCTTCATGTGTGCTCCCCTGCCAAAGCTGTCAGCTTGTGCCCAGGAGAAAGGCTGGCTTGCACCTATGTCCCCAGAGAGGAAGTCACCAGTACTCTCTGCTTGCTCTGCTCCCCGTGACACAGCACTTCTGCGGTCTTTAGTAGATGCATTTACAGAGGGCTCTCAACACAGCACTCACACACTGACAACTAAACTTCAAGTCTTTCCTCAGCACCCTCAGATATGCGATCTGTTCATATCCCCCAATTCTTAATATACAATTCTCCTGTGCTATCCACCCCACAGTATTTTATGTTTTTAGAGTAATGTCATGTAGCCAACAACCTATTTTGCCACTAGGTGGCAGTACTGCTTATATTTCAGGCTTCCCTGGTTTAATCTGAAGATGTCTTGCCTTGCTTTGTGATGACTAGGTTAAAGGTCAGGAAACAAGCTTTGCCATTGTTCTATGTGTCCAACATGGGAAGCACCAAGTTTCAAAAGCATCTTTTTACAAATCAATATAAGACAAAACAGGTCACAGTTCCTGTTCTTTAACAGCACAGAGCCCATTAGGAAGCAATCCATAAATAATTTCACTGACGGCTGTAATTACTATGATGCCTTAAGCCCAGTCCTAATGAATTAGGTCTGCAAGGATGTGTGCAGAAACACCTTTGAGAAATCGCTGAGTTCAGGCGCACCTTAAATTGATTCCTCCAGGCCTGGCTTATAAGCAAGGTGTGACTCGAATGGTCACTCTCAGAGACACTCTACTTTCAGCATGGAGATGGACCTAATGTCGACTAAAATGTCTCCTCCAAAGTGTTTTTTAAAAACAATTTTTGGATTTGCTTAAATAGTTAAATGAAAACTTCAAGCTAGAACTGAGTTCTGTATGACAAATCAGATATGTACCATTTATACAGGCCCTTTAGGAGGAAGTGTGCAATGTATATGCAGTCAAGCAAACCAAAATGTGTCTGTACATTGTATCCCTGAACTCTCAAACAGATGCCCTGTACAAGTTTAAAGGGCGCTGTGCTGTAAGTGTTACAATAACAAATGGCTTTTTAATCTATTAGGTAACTGACTCTAGTGTTTTAAATCACTTGTGGTAAGAAAAAACAAATCACTGTTTATAGTTATCCTATTTCCAAAATGATATGAAGTGGTTATTTTGGAGACGTTATTGCCAGAGAGTTTTTATGGCAACTAGAATGGGGAAAAGATAATAGGAAGATAGTAAGCCAGTATGTAAGAGCAAAGGCTGAGCTGTTAGGATGCTGGAGCTAAAGGAGAAAGCAGGAAAGAGAACAGTTTTTTTCAGTGAGACAACAGTCCAGAAAAGAAGGGAGACTCTGAAATGACAGAGAAGAACTAGATAGAAAAGGAGATATCTACAGATGAGAAGAGTAGAGTATTCAGAGGAAAAAGTCAGAAACCAAGATGTTAAAATAGCCAAGCAACAGAAACAACACAAGATAGAACTTTCCCTCAGGGAAGGAAGTAAACCATTTCTGTTGACAATCTCCAATTTTATGAAGTTATTATATTTGGTGGGAATCTGTCTAACTGATAATTAAAGTATATAAAGTTTTAATCAATTACTTTGAATCTTTTCCCTTCTACACACTAAATATTTTACTGTGTAAGTTTTCTTGCTATCTGGCAAACCAAAATCAGTACTTAGAAGTGTCATGGAAATCATTCTCTAGGCTTACGATGCCTGCATTTTCCAAATAAGACAATGAAATATTTGAGATACACTGTAAAATAAAGCTAGTTTCTATAAGCTGTACAGAAACCCTTCCCTCTAAACTGAATACAATGATAAAGTTGGGGTTATTATTATTTTTAATTTTTTAAAAAATATTTATTTATTTATTATGTATACAATATTCTGTCTGTGTGTATGCCTGCAGGCCAGAAGAGGACACCAGACCCCATTACAGATGGTTGTGAGCCACTATGTGGTTGCTGGGAATTGAACTCAGGACCTTTGGAAGAGCAGGGAATGCTCTTAACCTCTGAGCCATCTCTCCAGCCCCCAAGGGGTTATTATTTTTAAACTTAAAAACTAGAGAGAACTAGTCACCAGGGCTAATTTATTTTTTTTGAATGATTTTTTATATTAATTTAACACATTTACTAAGAATATGTTAACTTTTCTAAGAAAGAGTTTATATATTATTGTTTAGATTAAAGTATACTTTTGAGTCGGTAAAGCATCTTAGCTACCCCAAGTTGACAAGAGGATACGAAATGAAAGTGGATCAGCTACAATTAAAAGTTGCAGTCTTGATACCTTCATATTAGATGCCTCAGTTTCCAGTTTTGTAAGATGATTGGAATTATCTTCTAGCTCTTGTCGAAGGTTTGAGTTCTCCATCTTCAGGGCCTCCACCTGCTTTAACAACTGATCATATGAAGCTGCAGCCATCCTTGGCTACCCTTGGACCTATGGGGTTAAAAAGGATTTTGAAATTCACTACTGAAAATGGAGAGGCTGCTTGTTTTGTTTTGAAGGAAGAGACAATGGCAGCAAAGCTGTCCAGACAGGGGATGGTGCCTGTGTGCGGGTTTGGTCTCCAAATGACATCACTCAAGCAGCAGCAGCAGCTCCTGAGAGGACAGAACACAGTCTTAGCTGAAGAGGAACAGGGTAAAAGCAGAGGCAGACCGCAGCCCTATTTGCACAGGGAAGATTTCTGTCTGTAAGAATCTTTCAAGGTTAAAGATGATCTAACTAGCCCTGTTATGTCAAACTTACAGAACAGAGACACCAATAAGGAATTTGTATAGTAATGGATTTCAGTCTTAGATTTGAGCATGGGTTATAGGTTTTCAGAGTCAGAATAGATTAACAAGACTATTCTATCACTTTTATTTAATGAAAGGTTTGTCTTAAAACATCCATGGTGAAGTAGTTCTGAAGATTTAAGATGTCACAGGACAGCAGCCATGCACAAAACTGTCACAAAGGAAAAGATAAACCTGAGACTTCTGATGGAAAGGACAGCTCAGGCTTTGGCAGAAGTGGTCTGTGTTCAAAGTGAGGCTGAAAGGTACTTGACAAAGGAAGTGGATGGGATGACCTTAGAGATAAGACTTCAAAGAGAGTGGAGGGAATAGAGGAGACAAGAAAGAGAGCGCCTGGGTAACAAGAGGTTGTTGGTATGACCAGATGCAGAATGACACAAGGCATGTCAGGACTAATCAAGAGAAAAGCAAAAGAAGAAAAAAGAAAGAGTAACAAGAGTCAGGAAACCCAGATTCTCTTTTTAGTTTAATGTCAACTAATTTTGGAATAAAAATTAAGAATAAACAATTCTAAATTATTTAACACAAAAAATATCACATACATTTAAAGATCTGATATAAACTGCTTTCATAAAAGGAATGAAATCTATTTAGGACAATGCAGGCTGCCTACACCATTGGCTATTCGTGACAATACTGGAATTATACAACTCAAGCACCCTAACAACAAACCAAGGGACTCGAATCTAGTGATTTCTACAAGGCCAGAGACACTGGTGAGCCTGGGACAACCCAAGGATTCCTAAGAAGGGAATGCCTGGGCTGGAGACCATCTATCGGAAGTTTCCAAAGTTAAAAACAAGGAGACTCGCATTTGGAAGCATGGTCTTAGGGTCAGGCACGGTCATCTATTGGTTAACTTTCGCCCCTTCGTTATTTCATTTGTAGAAGGCACTTACCACCTGCTTCAACATAACTTAGAGGAATGCTGTTAGGAGTAACAAAATATAGACTAAAAACCAACGATTCTAAGTAAATATATTCTGAAAGCACACGTGTAGCATAACTTCTTAGTGAGAGCTACGGGGAAGCCACCTTCCGTTACGCCAGGGATGAGAGGGAAAGAAGCAGGACCACTTCCACAGGACCAAGGAGAGCTCTCAAAGACAAAGGCAAAACTCACATGATTAATCTTTTTTTGTTTTATATATGTCAATAATAAGCAGGCCCAGAAATACACAGCATATTGAAATCATCTGACAAGTAGGGATCCTACAAAGCTCTAATAATTAAGCCTCAAATAATTTACTTAAAATACAATTACAGGTAATGTTACACTAAAATAACAAAACAAGGGAAAAGCTAATGTCAGGGTGTGCTGAGACAAGTCAATTTACATAACCACAAAAAAGAGCAAGCTCTGGCCAGCAGGCAGAAACTATGGGGGTTGATGTCCGTCCATTATTTGAGCACAAGAGTGCAATGCCCACTGCGGCCAGAAGAGGGCATCAGATCCTCTGGAGCTGGAGTTGCAGGTGGATGGGATCCACCCAATGTTAGTGCTGAGAACTCAAGCACTCTTGTTGGCCAAAGCCCCCAGATTTGTTTTGAATGGTTGTCAAAATTTTCATGACCTCTACCCCTCTAAAGAATCTCAATCACTGAAGTCCTCCTGCTCTAACAATGAAATAAGAAAACAATGAGATGTTTCCTGGAGGATTACTCTACCTTACAACCCTTCTAGGAGGCTGAAGCTGTCATGTCTTAACCTGCAATTGCTCTATACGAAAATTGGAAATTTTGGCATTTACTTTGGGAATACTTTTCATGCAATCATAAGAATTTCACACCAAATAGTATAACTAGAAGTCATTCAACAGCTTTTTTTTTTAAAGGGCTGGAGGTGATACTCAGTGTTACAAAGGGTCAATCTCCAGTACCCACCCAAGGACAACAATGGAGTTTATGTGATCACATAATGTCACCATGCCTTGTGAAGTGGAGAAACTCAAAAACCTGACTTGACCGAGAGCATGCAAACACCTCAACTTATCTCCCTGTAGCTAAGATGCCAACTCAGATCCCTGCTCACACCATAAGCAGTGAGTAGGGCAAGAGCAGGCAAAAGGAGGCTATAACCCAGACTTTATCCAAATGCTTACGGGAAACACATGCACTGCAGAAAACAAAGCAAGGAATAGAAAGGCAAAAGTACGATCAGGATTAAACGTGGAGAATTCATTATTACTCACTTAAGTCTGGGACTGCTATTTTTTTTCAAATAATAGAACTGCTTGTCTTGGTTTTACAAAGAGATATATCTGCTAATACTTTTAGATGATAATGGAGTAAACACTAATGGAAAAATACCAAAGGAAATCAGGCAAATCATAAAAGATCACCTAAAATCATAAGATCGTAAAAGACAATTAGTCAAACAATATACCAGAAAACATAATTTACCAAATTGTTCCCCATAAAGAAATGGGACTTTTTCTAGGAAGACTTACAATACAGTTGAGCATGGTGGTGTATACCTATAATCAGCCTTACCACTAGAGACTAAGGCAGGAGGATGGCTACAAATTCAAGGTCAGCAATTCTGCATAGAAAGACTGGGTTGGAGGAGTCACGATGGCAAAGCTGTTACTACTCGTTTGTATCACTGGACATGACTAGGCCACACAGAGAAAAGAACTAAGGGGAAGAGGTGTTTTCAATCCAACAGCAGTCCTTGTTGAGAACAATAAATGAAAGCTCTCGCGGGCCAGGCCTCAGCTCAATGTGGAGGGCATGCTTAGCAGGTGTGAAGCCCAGGTTCAACCCCAACACCAGACAACCAAACACTCCAACTTCCTTAATATGATTCACATCACCCCTAGAAGAAGCATCCTCCTTATACAGAAACATTAGATTACAGCAGTAGTTGACACAGATTAATAAAGGAAATTAGAAGACAAACCTTGGAGAAGTATTACACAACTGAAATAGTGGGGAACGATATATGAATATACTACAGGACAAACATTAAAAATTCCTGTGTTCAAATAGAAGGCAGAGAGAAGGTGAAACACAAGAAACAAATCCCATTTACAAGAACTGCTAAGTCATACTTCCATATATAAATTTATGGCTTCATCTTCCTAGAGGTAATCCATGGGGAAAACAGGTGGATGTTGTAAACTTACACAGATCGCCAACAAGTGGGAAGGCATGCCTGTGCATTAAGGTCAGCATCATAAACACGCTACTTTCCCCTAAATTAACATAATTTTATAATTCCAATAAAAATTTTACATAAGGTTTATTTTGGTTGTTTTCTATAGCGACACATTTGGAAAAAAAGGCTAGCAAAAATATAAAATGACATTGGAGTAGACCCACCACATATTCACATGAGGCCCAAGCTGTCCTCAAATTCACCACAGCCCAGGCTAGCCCCAGGCAAGCCTCTTGCCCAGCCTCCCAAGGGCTGGGTCTACACCATCCTGGCTTCCAATGGTACAGCTCATTTCCAGTTTCCTTAGTTCTGACAGTCAGAAAGAGTGGAGAACTGAACGAGGGTGCATGGGAACTAATCCTTCTCTTTACTGTGGCTAGTCTCTAAGTCCAGTTATTTAAATGTGGTGGCGGTGGTGTGTGTGGGTGTGTGTGTGTGTGTGTGTGTGTGTGTGTGTACATGCTGCTTTTGAGACAGGGTCTCACCACATAGCCCTGGCTGGCCTGGAATTTAAGTGATCCAACTGCTTCTATTTTTCTAGTGCTGGGATTAATCATGCGCGCCTCCACAAACAGCCTAAATAAAGTGTTTATAAAAGCTGTAATATTGTAAATCAATCACTAGAATATAACTTTTAAAACATGAAAGTAAACATACATAAATTGAGTCTATGATAAAGGTAACATTTCAAATATGGGAAAGAAAGGTTTTAGTAATGCTAAACAGAAGTACAACCACGAGGAGTGCCCTGTTCCTAAACAGAAGGACAACCACGAGGAGTGCCCTGTTCCTAAACAGAAGGACAGCCACGAGGAGTGCCCTGCTCCTAAACAGAAGGACAGCCACGAGGAGTGCCCTGCTCCTAAACAGAAGGACAGCCACGAGGAGTGCCCTGCTCCTAAACAGAAGGACAGCCACGAGGAGTGCCCTGCTCCTAAACAGAAGGACAGCCACGAGGAGTGCCCTGCTCCCAAACTGCAGACCAGGAAGAGCTGTGGAAGGAATGGGCAGGTTCTGGGTTAGGGATTGAAGCCTGCGCCTTGTGTGCTGAGCTACTAGGTTCCCAGCCCGGGAGCAGTGACCAAGATGCTGGGAAGGCCAGCTGGAGTTCTCTGTTAAGTTAGAACAGACTCAGTTCTTAGTCTACTTCAGTTGGGAGATTTTTCTATTTGGTATAACAGCATTTCTACACTGGCATTAAAATAATGAGGTTGGGGGTAGAAATGCAGCCCAGTGGCAAGGTAACCTGCCTAGAATGCACAAGGGCTTGGAGCCAATCTCTAGCAATAAAAAAATTAAAACAAAACCAAAAACAACTAAAGACAAAAACACAAAAGAGAAGAGTGTCAGTCACTGTTGTCTTAAATGAAGCACTGTTAAATACGTTCCTCTCCCTCCCAACAGCCAAACAGACGATCCAAACAGTGTACAGATACCTTCCACCAACATATTAAAGGGGAAATCACCCCAACCTTATACAAACCCTTTCCAGAACAGAAAAACAGTATAGATCCTTCAATACATCTATAGGAACAGCATGACGATCATGGTGTGAAACTCAAAGGCTGTGAACGAAACAACACAGGCTATTGTTATTCACAAATATTGATTCAAAAACCCTAAAGCAAATATCAGAAAACAGAATGCACAGTAAAGAACCAAACAGCTTATTCTAGGATTATAAATATAGTTTATTAATATCATTCACCCCATTTAAATATTGAGGTTTTAGAAAGACCTGATTACTAAAATAGAAAAAAAAAACTCTTGATAAAAGTCAGTGATATAGGTCTGATAAAAAATCTTTATAAAGTAAAAATAGGAGGGAAGCTGCTAAAAGTTTCTACAATAAACTTCCTGTTTCGTTTTTGCGATACTGGACACTGAACCTAGATGCTCCTGCATGTTAGGCAAGAGCTCTTATTACTGGGCCCATAGCTACTACATAATAGTAGTATGGTTTTTAGCTGTTTTGGTTTTAGATGGGCTCTCACTCTGTAACCCAGGCTGGCCTGGAACGGAGGAATTACAGATGCGAGCTACCATGCCTGGTCCCACATAACTATCAGGCTGGAGGATGGCTCAAGTTGGCAAAGTGCGTGTACCGCAAACACGAGGAGCTGAGTTGATGCTCAATATCCAAGTTGTTTTGTTTTGTTTCAAAGGTAGCTTTTGCCTCTAATCCCAGCATGGGGGAGGCCGAGACAGGACAATCCCTGGCGTCACATGGCCACCCAGCTTAGCCTAATCAGGGCAGTGAGAGAAACTATGACCCCTGAAGTTGACTTCCAGCCAGTACCCACATGAGCGCAGCGCATGTGCATACGCCTCAGTGAAATATTAGAAGCATACAGCCTCTTTACAATAAAATAAAAACAAATCCACAGGTGTCTACCTACTATTGACAGTTTTCATCACAGCCTAGGTCTTAATAAGCATTGTAAAGCTTAACGACATGAAGAATACTGACTGGAAAAGGAAGAATCAAAAAAAACCAAACCAAAACAAAAAACAAAAACAAAAACAAAAAAACAACGAACGTGTCCCCATCCCTGGGTAGATCAGGCTGTTCTGGAACTTTCTCTGTAGAACAGGTGGGCTAAACTCACAGAGATCGGCCTGCCTCTGCATCTCAAGTGCTGGATTAAAGGCATGCACCATTACTACCCAACAACTCCCCCGAAACTTAAATGTGAAAATATAAAACTGTCAGATTCCAAATTGACATACTAATTTTAAGAAAGGGTTTAATTCCAAGAAGACTCTAACTCTCTCACTGTCACTTTCTCTAACAAGCAATGAAGATCCTGGCCACCCTCTGCTCTCCGCAAGGCCTCATAGTCAATGACAGTCCTTATACCCTGAACATGGCTATGAATGTTGTCTGGAAAACTGGCAAGCGCTAAGGTGGCCATCACAATTAAATTAAGAGGGTGAGGAACAAATTTTTTTGTTAGGGGAAGGAGACAGGGTTTCACTATGTAGCCCTGGCTGGTCTAGACCTCTCTATACAGATCAGGCTGACCTCACAATCACTGAGATCCTCCTGCCTCTGCCTCTCAGGTGCTGGGATTAAAGGCGTGGGCTACCACGCCAAGCTGCACATGTTTTCTGTAAGGGAAAACAGCAAATATTATAAGCCTTTGTAGACCCACATGGCTGTTGCACCTTCTGGTCTTTGTATCATAAAAGCACCCTCAGAAACCACAACATGGAACAGCAATGACTATCTTCAAATACAGCCAGTTTACAGAAACTGCTAGCAGTTTGCAAAGCCCTGGCATCTATCTGATCTTCAAACATTCAAGGGCAGCCCACGTAACTTCTAAGGCTACTGAAAAATTCTGAAAATTCGTATTTACTTTTAGCTAGTAAGAGGTAATCTGTTATGCTGAAAAGAACAGTGAATTACACGGTCTCATCTCAGGCCCCTTGATTTTTTTTTTAAGTCATTCCATTTCTTTTTAGCTGCTTCTCAGGTTTTTGAGATTGTAAATTCACACTTTCAAAAACTTAACTATTACTTAGGTACCCGAGGAGACAGAAAATTCCCAGTACTAGTTAGGAATAAAGCATGAACGAGTGGTGTTTACTTCAGGAAATGAATGGATTTGTGGCTGACTACTTCAGGGGAGGTCAAACCAGAAACTCCATTTCTATATTCATTCATACAGAACTGTGTACCTAATGAGTATAGTGATCTTTAATGTAGAAAATCAATTATATTCATAATGGTTTTACATTTTTCATTGAACAGAAATGTAAAGTTATAACCCAATAGTATTTTATTAATTTGGGAGACATTTTTATGACACTAAATCATACTGTGTCTCAGGACTCTCACAGAGATCAGCCTGCTTTGCCTTCCAAGTGCTTAGACTGAAGATTATTTACTTCCTTTTATTAACTCATTTCTTCTTATAGTGGTTTCCTTAACAACAGAACTGCTAAGGGCACCAACTGTTCTTGGATTACAGGCCTGATAATGGTTTATGGGTCTTAGTATGTAAGTGCCCTTTTTATTTCCAGAAAACTCATGATTTTCTTTTTCACTAGACCAGTGGCTTTCAGCCTTCCCAATGATGTAATTCTTCAAGACAGTTCTCCTGTCCTCCCACAACCATAAAATTATTCTGTTGCTTCTTCATAACTGTAATTTTGCAGTGATATTCTGTTTGTGTTTTAACAAATAAAGCTTGCCTGGTGATCAGAGTGCAGAGCTAAGCCACCAGAGGTCAGGGAGTGGTGGCACACACCTTTAGTTCCAGGACTCAGAAGACAGAGGCAGAGGGACCTCTGTTAGTTCAAGGCCACCCCGGGCTACACAAGACTAAATCCCTCTAAAAGAGAAACAGAGCTCACACAAAGTTGGGATCCCAACCCTTTAATCCCAGCACTAGGGAGGTGGAGACAGGAGTGCTATGGCTGGGCAGAGAGAGGAATACAAGGTGGGAGGAGCTGGGAGCTCAGTGCAGTCTGAGGTTTGGTGGAGACAGATGCAGTCTGAGGACAGGATTGCACCTTCAGTCTGAGCATTGGTACAGGTAAAAGAACTCTCCAGTGGCTGGCGCTCTGCTTCTCTGATCTTCAGCATTAACCCCTATATTTGACTCTGGGTTTTTATTATTAATACCAATTAGAATTCACACTACATAATTTTGCTACTGTTATGAATTGTAATGCAAATAAACATTGTGTTTTCTGATGGTTTTAGGCAAATCCTGAGAAAGAGTCATTTGACCCACAGATTGAGAAGCGCTAATCTAGATGGTATTTTGAGGACTTTCTCATCTGTGAGGCTCCATCCTTTGACTGTCACTGATATACTGCCATGAGACCAGCTGGACACTGTGGAAACTACTAGGATTAATATTGTTTAGGTTTCACTGGTACTCAGGAGCATGACCAATTTTCATAAACTTTATCAAAAAAATGAGAGCATATAAAATTCTCAAAATTCTATACCTTGTCTCCTAGCTATGACATATTATTTATATCTTCTACACATACCCTTACTTCAATGTATCTGATACGTGAAATCCAGACAGTGTATGCCATAAGCTGTACATGTGTTAAACCTATTACTCCCCTTACTTTACAACTACCCATAAAGTAAGTATTATGCTTCTTGTAGACTTAAGGAAAATGCAATGTCCAAATGGCAAGTAATTTCCCCAGAACTCAGACCAAAGGTTTGTCAGGAATCAAACTTGTGCTGGTGTCCAATGCTCACATTCTTACTGAGCAAGCAAGGCTCTAACCTGATAACAGCTTTCAACTGACCTTCTATTAGGTTCCAGTATAACGCCCCCTCAATATAAGTCTCTTCTCAATATTTCCTGCATATGGCTTGTACCTTGGTGGTACATGTGTTCTAACGTCCTCTTTTTGAATGCCACATTGTTTATCCTCTGCTCTTACAGCACAGCTTCTTCTTCTAGGTCCAGTTCAGCTGCTTTACACAAAGCCCTCCTGACATGTCTAATAACAACACATACCCTGCTCAAGGAGCAGTAACTATGACACACCTTGGCCTAGTTATGGTCTACTTTACTCTGGCGTGTTTCTCTCCTTAGCTAAGGCACATACATCTTTAGGAGAGGACTGTATGTAATATGCAGTCTCTGCAACCCCAATGCTCCCAGTGACAGTCACAGAGAAGGTAAACTATATGCATCATCAGTTATAGGAGCAAGCAAATAGAAAACAAGACAAATTCAGAGAAAAATGAAAGACAACCTTCCACTAAAGAATAACAGCTCTCTGTGGCTGCACCATGGGATCAACAAATTCTGACAATTTCTAATCCATACACTACCATGCCAGTATAAGGCGGTGCTAATGCTATAAGAAACTCTGAGTCCTCCCATTCCACTTTGAGCTGATAGTGCCAATCATGTCTCTTGGAAAACCAAGTTCTCCATGGGATGAGGTACCATCTCCATATAAGTCAGGGATAAGACACAGCTGCCTTTTTTCATTTTTAGAGTATGTTGGCTTGCAGGGTTTTGCTTCTGCTGCCTAATCTTTTTGCCAAAAGAGAAAATACCTTGCAAAAAAACTATTTCTACTTTGTTCGAGTATTGTTTCTTTCTTTTTTATTTATTTTAATTTTTATGACATATTTCAAGACAAGGTTTCTCTGTAGCTTGAGCCTGTCCTGGAACTTGATATGCATGGCCTTGAACTCACAGAGATCTGACTACCTCTACCTCCTGGGTGCTGGGATTAAAGGCATGAACTACCAATGCTTGGCTTGGCTTGTTCGAGTATTCTTTTGTGTGTTGCTGATTTTCATTTCTAACAATGGGTTCATTTCTAACAATGAGTCACAGGAACCTATAAATCTGAACCTTTTGTAGACAGGGTCTCTGCATTAGTAATAGAGCTAAGACACTATATTAAAGTGGGACCTCTATCAATTAGTGGAATTCAAAGCCATGTGAATCAACATAGACACACAGAAGGAACACTATTTGACAATGGAAAGGGGAGATTGCTAAGAGAGAGAGAAGAGGCTCTTCCCTGGAGTCTTCAGAAAGAAGTAATCTTGCCAACACATTGGCTTTGGGCTTCCAGTCTCCAGAATAGTAAAATCACAGTTTCTAATGTTCTCAACTATCAACAGTTTATGGCACTTTGTTTTAACAGCTCTGGGAAAACAATATAGTGATAAAAGGTAAGTTAATACATTCCTTGTTCTGAAATAGCTCCTGGGAAAGGATAACAAGATCTTTATACAAAACCATCAGGCTGTGGGTGCCACCTTCTATTCTCCTGGCTCACAACTCTGTTCACTGCTTCATCCATCAGCTAGCTCACTGCAGACGTCAACAGAACCGTGAGAGGACAGAATTCTAGAAAAGGAAGGTAACCAACAGGCATGGAGGAAATAAAGATATTCTAAAGCGATACCTGTGTCTTTCAATCTGACTATCATACCACTGAAATGGGGAATCCTCAAAAAAACTGAAAATTTCCCAAGAATCTCATGCTGGGAGAAGGAAAAAGCCTCAGCCAGAGGGGAACTTGTCTCCTGGAGAGAGAGTCGCACAGCTGTAAGAACCTTCCAGATTACTTTGCAGAAGGAGACTGACGTCCAAAGATGGGTCCATCTGTGATGGTGCTGGCCACATCTTGACCTGGACTGCTTAGATGTGCATAACCTTGGTCCTCTCTTTTAACCTTAATCTCACTTCAGGACAAAGAAGATGGACTGGGGTATTGCACGAGTACGTGCATGTGCACGTGTGTGCATGTGTCTGTTTGATTATAGCTCTGTCTCTCTTCCCAATGTGGCTACATTGAATAAATCTTCTGCTTCCCACTTTTAATTTGGCTCTTTCAATTGGCTTTAATTGCTGAGGATGGGTGACCAGACCTGACTTGGGGCACAGGTTGTACCCCCAAGTTCATTAACACGAATACCATAATCCAAGTCCAGAAGTTGACAAAAGCAAGACACATATCGGGGAGCACACGATTACCTAATATAACTAAATACAGTATGGAAGAACCAAGGAGACCAGGGAGGGAGAGAGATAATACCACTGTGGCTTGGAATTAGATTGTAGAAGGAGGCTGTCATTGACTGGAGTCCACAAAAGGTGCTACAAGTCTAAAGGTATAAAGAGTGACTTTATTTCTGAGTTTCTATTATAGACTCTGTCCTAAGTAGCTAATATACAGATAAACATTTAACTAGTAATAAAACCAGTATTCTAAACATAGATTTAAAAACCTATTTCAATACTTACCAATTATACTTTAAATAAAAATTTTAGTTTTACCTCAAAAGTAATACTTATTCACAAAAGAATTATTTTCAAAATGCTTCAGAGAAAAACAAACTGTTAGTATGCATACCTATGGCAAAAAAAGATACCAGAAAGTTGTCCGTGCCCTAACCTCCCAAACCCATAAACACATTGCTTTTCTTGGCTAAAGAGACTTTGTCGGTACAATCAGTTAAGCCTGAGGAGCAAACTTTCCTGACTTACGTGGGCAGAACCAATGTCACGACATATGTTCTTAGAAGAAGAAAAGGGCTGACCAGAAAAGGACCTGTGACAGTGGAAGCCAAGTGGCAGATTCAGAGGGAAATTAATTACGCTGCTGACAGTGAAGGTAGAGAAAGGGAATGAAGGAGGCACCTAGAAGCTAGGGAAAAAGGCAAAGAAACAAATACTTCCCTCCAGCCTTTAGGAAGGGCAGTGATCCCAAAGTGCTTCCTCACTTTGGGCCAGTGAAAACCATTCCGACTTCTGACCTCCAAGAATGCGTAATAGTAAATTTTTGTCTTAAATCCTGAAGAGGGCTGAGGATAGTTCAGGTGGTAGAGTGCTTGCCTGGCATGCACAAAGCCCTGGATTTGGTCCCAGCACTACATAAAACCAAGTATACACCTATAATCCCAGAAGTAGAGGTACAAGATCAGTAATAGCAACAAGGCCATCCTCAGCTACATATGGAGTTCAAGGCTAACCTGGGCTATACAAGACCCTCTCAAAAACAAACTAACCAACAAAACCCACAGATAACCAACCCACTACACCCACTAGGTTTGCTACAATAACAGTAATAGAAAGCAATGCCAATATGGTGACCGCTTCCCTTAGGGCTAAATCCCAGTGACATCCTGATCCATGCAATGACCTTCAAATGTTTATACAAATTCTCTGACCATACTCTTCGTCTCTCTTGTAGGCTAGACTTAGTACTCTTAGTAAAGGTAGGGCTGTTGTGGGATAATCTTTGTACACAGTGAAGATGTGTCTTTACCAAGACACCTTCTGACTGATTTACTAAAGAGCTGAATGGCCAATAGCTGGGCAGGAGAGGATAGGTGGGACTTGTGGGGAGAGAGAGGAAGAGAAGAAGGAATCTAGGCATGCAGAGACGCAGAACAAATTGGACATGCAGTACAGAGGAGGAAACCAAGTCACATAATATAACATAGATGAATAAAAACAGATTAATTTAAGTTATGAGACCTAGTTGGGGAAAAAGCCTAAGCTAAGGTCAAGCTTTCATAATTAATAAGAAGTCTCCAAGTCACTTTTTGTAGGCTGGCAGACCAAGAAAGTACGACTCCATAAGACAACAGAAATGGTGTACAGGTTCTGAGACCAGGCCATAAATGGCTTCCTTTTTTGCCTCTTTCCCACAAAATAAGCAACTGAGACTATTGGTCAGTAGCCACTGGGAAACAGAGTCATCTTGGAAGGAGTCTCAGTTCTAGTTAAGGTCTGATGACTGTCAAGATAACCAAATCTTGGGGCTAGAGAGATGGCTCAGAGGTTAAGAGCACTGACTGTTCTCCCAGAGGTCCTGAGTTCAATTCCCAGCAATCACATGGAGGCTCACAGTCATCTGTAATGAGATCCAGTGCCCTCTTCTGGCCAGCAAGCATACAGACAGACAGAACACTGTATACATAATAAATAAATATTTAAAAAAAAGATAAATCTTAACTGCAGCTTCCTGAGGAAACAGTTTTCTCACAAACAAGATGCTCTTGAATTCCTATCTCATGGAAACTCTGAAACAATAAATGCTTATAATTTAAGCCACAATGTTGTTTCAAGCCATTAAGTTTTGGTGTGATCTGTTGTGCAGTAACACACAACTAGGACGACAGCCAGTGAGTAGTCACAGCAAGTACGAACTGTTGCAGTCTGTGGTAAACAGAATCCAGAAAAGAGAAACCTACAGCCTCCACTAGAGTAACGGTGAACATTATGGGGTACTATACAGCGATGTTAGCACCACAAATTCAAAGGACAGGAAGTAAAACAGACAGCATTTCAAGAGTTAAAATATTTGTCAGCATACAAAGAAAGTGAAAGCAGAGACAAGAGTTCTCAGCACACACCCAATCACAGCTTTACCCATGACAAAACGGAAGCATACTCTGAGAGGCAATGGGTAAAATGGCATGGAATGGAATTAGTCTTCAAAACGGCAGAAACTAAAATACATGGGGGCTAGCTTAAATGATTCATGAAGACACTATGATAAATGAATTAAGCCAGCTAGTCACAAAAGGGTAAATATATGAATCTTTTTATATGAAATTCCTACAACAGGCAAATTCATAGAGGTAATAAAGTAGTGTTCTGGTTGCTAAGTGTCAAGGGAAAGAGAATTGAGGCTTTTATGGTCTCAAAGTTTCCACAAGGGAAGATGAAAAAGTTCTGGAGATGACCATGGTTAGGGATGCACAATGTATTTAATGCCATAGAACTGTACACTTAGCTCCTTCCACATAACACATCATCTTACCAAAACAATGGGGACGTCCTTCCTTGTCTAAAAATGAAACTAAATATATAACTGGCAGCCAGGACTAAATGATACAGAAACCATTCCACTCAACCTTGACGATATTCAAAAATAATCTGTGATGTCTGGTCTTAAACAAGGGTACATTACTTCAAAGAACATCCATTCCTTCCCTGCAAATCAGAAAATATTTCAGATTATACAAACCTTTAAAAAGGTACCCAGGACTAGCCAATCAGTATTCAACCGTGTTCAGATTTCACAGTTTATTCTAAGTCTCATGAAGGTTAGTTCCCAGGTTTGATTTGGTTCTGACGTTTGGCATGTGGCTGGTACTCTAACAAATATGTACTGAGTAGATTTCCTCAAGTGTTACTCATCTTTCTAAACCAAATGTTATCACATTCCTGGCACCTGTGCAGACAGCGTTCACTTTGCCTCGTCCGTCCAATGGGAGAGCGACACCGCGAAGTGTTTAAACACGGAAGTGTAGTACTAGCAAAAGTGTGTGAAGTCAGTACAAGAGAAAAACAATAAAACATAAATTCACACTGTAATTCATCCAAACAAAATCATGAATAGCTTTCAGTTCACAAAATACACTTCTGAATATTTAATTTATGAATTTCTACATAGGTCACATAATTCTAGCTATAACAGTTAGCAATAAGCAATTTTAAAGACCCCTTTACAAAGCTCAGTGAAATATAGACTATTATAACTAAAGGGAGATCTTTTCTTAATTTAGTCTTATTTCTCATTTAACTTTAAAAAATACTGTAATCTAATATTGTAGAAATGTTTATAAGATTAATAAAAATATATACTAATTAATGGGACTGCCAAGATTGTTCGGTGGGTAAAGGTACTTGGCATCAAGCCTAATAGACTGAGTTTGATCCTTGGAACTCCCATGGAGGGAGGAGAGAACCAAGTCCAATAAGCTGTCATGTGACCTCTACATAAGCTTCTTGGCAACATGCATGCAAATACACACACACACACACACACACACACAGAGAGAGAGAGAGAGAGAGAGAGAGAGAGAGAGAGAGAGAGAGAGTAAATATATACATGTAATTTTAAGTTATCAAATCTTTTATAATGCATTCTTATAGTTAAAAACTGGCCAGTAAGTGGTGGTCTTTAGGTCTTTAGTCCCAGCACTGGGGAGGCAGAAGCAGGTGGATTGCTGTGAGTTTGAGGCCAGCCTGGTCTACAGAGCAAGTTCTAGGACAGCCAGGGCTACACAGAGAAATTTTGTCTCGAAAAACAAAACAAAACAGAAGTTAAATAAAAGACAAGCTCTTATCCTTAAGACAGTAGATGACCCGATGACCTTGGATAAAGTCACATACTAGGATAGAAGAACTGTAAATCATATAAAATGAGAATAATGAGCCGGGCGGTGGTGGCGCACGCCTTTAATCCCAGCACTCGGGAGGCAGAGGCAGGCGGATCTCTGTGAGTTCGAGACCAGCCTGGTCTACAAGAGCTAGTTCCAGGACAGGCTCCAAAGCCGCAGAGAAACCCTGTCTCGAAAAACCAAAAAAAAAAACAAAAATGAGACTAATGCTACATTCACTAGGTGATTAAATGAGAATACATCTGTAAAAATGATAATTCCATAAACTCAAGAAGTACACTGAGATTCAAGGGATTGGATAATGTTAGCTATTAAATTTTATTGCCAGTTCAACGTGACATCTTTAATCCCAGGTATGGTTTCCATCAGATTTAAAAGCTATCCTAAGTACTTTTAATCCTGACATCCACAATCACATAAAATTAAAATATTAAAAATATTAAGGAATAAAGTTAGGCCTGGCATATTGGCATAGTCTTATAAGCCCAGCATTTGGAAGGCTGAGGCAGGAGGAGCCTAAGTTTGAAGTCACTCAGGTACAAAGTAAGTTGGAAGCCAGCCTGGACTACAAAATGAGACTTTGTTTTAAAATAATAACAACAAACAGCAAAACATAAGAAAAATAATAAAACTGTTAATTTTCATTTGTCAATGAAAATCTTGCATAGTATTATTTACTCAGGTATAATTATTATTTTGAAAAATACTGAGACAAAATTGGAAATTCTATTAAGACAACTACATAAAAACAACTTAAAAGGAACTATCTTGGAGGAGCACTGATCCTGGAGGGCTTCACAAAGCCACTGCTGGTGTAGCTCCGAGCCTGGAGGTGGGGGGGTGGAGTTGCCATAGACATGCACAGGAATAAGGCAAAGACTCATCTGAGACAGACGCTTTCAGACATCTAATGTCATTACAACACTTTAGACTGAGACCGTATCTTGTGGATACTCACTAAATAGAGATATAGCTAAAATATTTATCTGTAGATTTTATTAAACTACATTAAAAAGTGACAGAAGAGAAATAGAAATTTACTTAATAAATATGTCTTAAATATCAGGCCTATAAAAAATGTATTGTCCAAAATTTTTCACAAAGTAATTTACATTCTAAATTTGCCCTCGAAAGATCTAATTAACGGCATAAGAGCTACACTAACAAAGGGGAAGACCGAGTTCCATACATAATGTATTAAGACTTCCTATAGGATTTATGTTAAATCAAAGCATTTGACATCTCTTGTGATATAAAATCAAAGTGTTTGATACCCTTCACTTTCAAACATTCATAATCTGATATTCCTCCCACTTTAAAAAGGCAAGCTATGCATTTTCTCCTGTCTGGGTGTAGTTATGCGCTGGCCTCCTGTAAATGGCCTGAGCATTCCATTTGCTCAGGGTGCTTACTCTCTGCAGTTGTCTACAGCAGAGCCCTGCTGCATCACCACCGAAAGCCACTACCACTGCATCCTGCCGCTAACAAAGACACGGTATCTGCCATCCTGTTCTCAGGTTCACCTACTTGTTGTACGAAAGCAGCACGTTACTACTACTGAACGTTATTTCGCCAGTCAAGCAAAAGATCACTTGGGCTCCGCAGTACTACGTCTTTTTTTCCTCCCGTCCTCGGTAGCCCTTTCCATCAGCTGCAGCTTTGTATGCCCACTCTTGGCTACCACTGCCTGTGTCCTTGTGGCCAAGGAGGAAAAGCAGCCTTTCAAAGGGCTAGGGCTTTCTCTCCTCGCCATGAATATGCTCCATTCTTTGTTGTCCTCTACTCGTTTCCTTAGATACTGTTATTCCACCCCACTGTCAACAGGCATTATAAAAAACAAAACGGGCTTTCTCCGGCTCCCCTTACCACGTCTACCCCTCCTTCTCCCCTCCCCCTTTCTTCCTCTTCTGTCAAAATCCCAGGATCAGAAGCACAGGAAATCCATCTCCTGTGCTGCAGTGGGGGGTGGGGGAGAGGAGTGGGACGACGCCCCTGCCTCCTAGGCTTGGCATGTGGCAGCAGACCCTGTGCCAAGGAAAGGTCACTGGTTTAAGGCAGTCCAAGAGAAAACCACCTCCTCCCTCCCCTGCAGCAAGCCGGGCCATCGCAGCTCCAGCACCTACCCCATTTTCGAGCCCGGCAGCACCTCCATTCTGTCTCCAGTGACACCCCGGCAGGCTGCGCCAATACAGCCACATGTCGGTCACGTGTGTCTGTGCCCAGCCAATCCGCTGGCTCCTGACTGGAATGGGGAGCGCCCTGGTCAGCATCCAGCGGATTACACAGCTGCTTCACGCTTCTGACCTGCTTCACAGCAGGGCAGAGACCCACCCCACCGCACCGCACTGTCCAGCCGGACACCCCTACCTCGGCAACTCGGGGAGCCTAAGGTTAGCTGACACTCAAAACCAGGAGGTCCACAGGGTGGAAAGCCCCGCATGGGATGCGGGATACTGACGGTGGGAGGGGCAGTAAATTAGATTTCATTCTCATGATTGACATGCGGCAGAGAAACAGAATTCTAGTCAGTGATTTACAATGAATAATCTGACATTATAAATCATTAACTTGTTCAGTAGATTAACTCTAATTACGACTGTATTTAAAACAGTTACCAGAAAAGCCATGATGACAAAACACAGTGACTTGTCTTTGACCTCAGAGTTCCAGCCTGGGCTAAATGTTTTTGTTCCTCCCACCCTCTAACTAGTCAGACCTCTCAGTGATTAAATTCCTTCTTTTATTAAACAAGAACAAGCATAAAATAGGAGTTAGTATATGCAGGGTGTATTTAAAGCACTCCCAGGCATACAGGGCAAGCTGTTAATTACTACCGATCCTACCGCATACTCCACATTTCATTTACTTACTTATGCGTTAGAAGGGCAAGATTCACATTAAGTTCTAGCTTAAAAGTCTGATTTAAGCTTTGGCTTAAAAAAGAAAAATTTTTCAAACAAATATTTCTAAGACAGGGTCCCATGCATGCTAAGCTAGTGTAGCACTTAAGAAAGCCAAGGATGACCTTGAACTTCTGCCTCCACAAAGGCTGGGACTAAAATGTGTGTGCATGCCACCACCCATGGTTTATGCAGAGTTAGGTCCTAAACTCAGGGCTTCTTATAGGCTAGTCAAGCACTCTACCTTCTAAGCTACATCCCTTCCCTAGCCTCTATCTACTGAAGTTTTAAAAATAAACTAAAAGTCAGAGCTCTAAATGAAGTATATTTACTATAATTTCTTGCGTTTTTTTCAAATAGAATGACAAGAAGCTACTAAGTATCATTTTTTGTAAAACATTACAAAAGAGAAGAAAATTAGGGGCTAGTGGGAGTGTGGTGGTAAGAACCACACTGCTGTGGCACCCCATCTGCCTGCTCACGTGGCCTGTAACTCCAGCGCCAGGGAAATCTGACCCCCTCTCCAGGCCTATCAACTGGTAATACACTCATGTGCACAGAACCACATACAAATACACAAATAAAATAGAAATTAAATCTTAAAAAGGATAACACACAACAAAACAGGGATATTCTTTTGAAGGTCAGATTATGGGAGGGATTTCTAATTTTCTTTTGTGCTTTGGGTCTTTTTTCCCCTATTAGTCTCTATAAATCCCTAATATGCTGTATATATTTGCTGTATGTAAGTCAGGGCTTCCACACTGACCACAATATAACTGTAATTAGAATTATATACTAAAATCTTAAACATATTTAGAAAGAAAGCCCCATAATGAACAAAGGAAACGTGAATCAACTTGACTCTATTCTAAACATCTTTCATGACAGACATGGCTTTACAAAGACTTTTTAAAGATCTTACTGGAAGTGCATCACTCGGTCTGTAGGACTCATTATACAGTCATCGTCTATGACAAATTCACAATTTCTCATACAGGATCGGCCTTCCAGAAAGAAAAATTATCTTGCAAAATAAAGAATACATTTTGAAAGCTCCTCAAAATAACTTCTTAATAGTCTATGAAACAATTATGCCTGTTACTTTTGACTCAGGCTATGAGTTACTTAAGCTATTACTTTAAGAAATGAATTGGTAGTCAAAACTTGTTTAAATTTTAACTACATGTACTAATACTGAAATTAGTCAGTGATTCAGTGGCACGGGGTGCTAAAGAATGACCCCAAGGCCTCCTTATACACAGACCATCCAATGATTAAGTTTCAAAGAAAGCTATGACCATTACATGTTCATAAACCTAGACTGTGGTTCAAGTATAAGAAATCCAAAGGCTTTTTATAGTCACCATGCTGCCAACTGGATTATTCAATAAAACTTAATTATCAGAAGAAGAAGAAGAAGAAGAGGAAGAGGAAGAGGAGGAGGAGGAGGAGGAGGAGGAGGAGGAGGAGGAGAAGCAGCAGCAGCAGCAACAGCAGCCTTTAAGCCAGCTTCTTCAAGACTGAATTTTATCTTTTTAAAAAAATGAACTAAAGACAGCATTTCAGGGCTAGGGAGATGGCTCAGGGTTAGGATCACTTGCTGCTCTATCAGGAGAGCTGGACGCTTCTTGGGTAGTTCAGACACCTGAAACAACTTTCCAAGGACTGACATCTTCTGGGCCCCACAGAGATCCCTACGTACACATGTGTATGTACTCTCACACAAGTGCATGGAGTAATAAAAACTAATAAAGGTAACTTTTATTCAAAATATAACACTGAAATTTTATAGAGACTGTTTCAAGATCTTTTTTTCAGAAATATTTTAATTTAAATTTTTACCAGTTTGTTTTTAGTAAATGGCTTAATTTGCAAGTATTATTAAACAGGAATGCAAATTTTATCTTTGAAAAATTTGAACCTTAAAAAGAATTATGACCAAGCCAGTCAATCATGGCACACACCTTTAATCCCAACATATAGGAGGCAGAGGCAGGCAGACCTCCAACTAACTTTGGGGGGCAGGGGCTGGGGAACAAACCAAGGCCTTGTGTATGCATAAAGCGTATCAACCCAGGTACTGCATTTTCTCTTAACAGTTTAAAAAAAAAAAACAATTTTAAGCCGGGCAGTAGTGATGCACACCTTTGATCCCAGCACTCAGGAGGCAGAGGTGGGTGGATCTCTGTGAGTTCAAGGCCAGCTTGGTCTACAGAGAGAGTTCCAAGTAGCCAGAATTACACAAAGAAATCCTGTCTCAAAAAACAAAAACAAAAAAAAC